>NC_135051.1:21955118-22571212 GCF_051014685.1 Ptiloglossa arizonensis
ATGGATTTGGCACAGTTGCAGATAACATTACTATGTTAACTGTTTTTGGTAAAAGAATGACACTTTCTTCCCAAACATGACCACGCTACAATAAATAGAATATGATAAAATAAATCATTAATTATTTTATAACAGAAAATTAATTAAAGTTTTACTCACTTCGTCATTATTAATATAATGTACCTCGTCGAAAATAACAAATTCTAAATCTCTTAAAACATCTGATGCACAGTATAACATAGATTGTAAAATTTCTGTAGTTATGATAAGACATGAAGCATTTGAGTTAATCTGTAAGTCCCCTGTTAATAATCCAACACTTTCAAATTTTTGTTTAAACTCACGATATTTTTGATTTGAAAGTGCTTTTATAGGAGATGTATAAATGACCCTAAAACAAATGTAATTAATAGTGAGATAGAATATAAAAATTATTAAATTGTACCTTGTCATATGTTTTTGACTTAATGCAATTGCATATTCTGCTACTGTTGTTTTTCCAGCTGATGTATGAGCAGTAACAAATACATTACAGTTTTCTTCTAATTTAAGGATTGCATACTTCTGAAAGTTATCTAATTCGTATGGAAAAGTTATTGCTGGATCAGGAATGTGTTTTTCAAAATCAGTTAATGGAACAGACACATTCAATTCTTCTGCCCATTCTGATTTTGCATTCTCTGCAGGCTTTTTTGAAATTTTCAAAATAGGAATATTTGATTTGTCTAAAAGTTGATCAATTTCATCAAACAATGACTCTTGAATAGTTGAAGGTTTAATAGTTTTATTCTCAATCTTTGTTTCTTTTTCTGGTGACCAGATGTCAAGTTCGTTTCGCTCATAATTTACAATATCCATTAAATTAATCTTATCTGCTATTCTTTCAACTTCATTTTTCTCTGTATCCAATAATTGTTTTTCCTGTGTTATTGTCTCTTTTGGAGTGCAGTTATCGCTTTTAAACTCTACACCAGCACTGAATCCTTTTGCTAAAGTTCTTAAATTGTTTTCAAAGTCAATATCTTCCATCGATGGATCTTGTATCATTTCAGGTTCATCAAAGCCGCCTGGCCAAAATAGAATATTACTGACACTTCCTATAAACAATTACCATAAATAATTTATAAAATTTCATTTTAACATTTTAGACACTACTAATATTTTTTAACATATGGTTTTATATATTGCTTACCTCTAATGCTATTTCTAGCAGGGCCTGGTGCACGAGTCATAGACATTGAATTTTGTGCATTTTCCCCAGCTGATGTTACAGGAACTTCGTGCATTTCACCAAGTTCTCCAGTAACAGGATTACGATCAAATTTTAATGTAGTACTAAGCGGTGCTAAACCAAAGTCCAAAAGGGATAAAATATTTGGTTTCCTTGGCCAATAACATTGAACTTTATCCAAGTGATATATTGGAAGATTATCCACACATGTAATATATTCTCTCAATACATTCTGATTATCAGGCCAAAGAAGTGATGTCTTGAGCGAAAACTGTGAAGCAAAATATTTCCAAAATGTAAACAAATATTTCATATATTTAATTATAAAAGAATATCCAGAAAGAAATACCTCTGTATCTGTATTTGCTTTCACATCCATTTTACTGAATTATTGTATTTATGTAATATAAATAATATAACCTTTGTACTAATTACTCAATAGGTTTCAATTTATCACATAAAACACTATAAGGAAAATGTACACACATAACAAATATTAGTAAATACTGCACACCAGTCTTAAGAACGAAAAATGCATTAAAATAAATTCTATAATTTATGTAAAATATGTTTGTTTTAATTATTTTTATTGAAATTAGAAGGTAATTGTAATACCGTTAAAATAAACTTTATATAAACATTAAAGAAAGAAATTGAAATATACCATTAGTTTTCGCAAATCAGTTCTATATGTAAGGTTATATTTATAAACATTGTAATATACCAACATAACGTTCATTCTACCAACGTAATCACAGAAAATTACTTATATATTTAGTCCAGTATTATTATTTAAATACAAATAAAACATTTAATCGGCAAAAGTGAGAAATTATTGTATTATCGTAATAAATAAGTTTGTTACAATATTATATAAATCTATAACTCTATAGATTTTGGTGTATTCTACTTAAAAACATAAATATAAATTGTAGTTACATTTATTTGAATCTTAACTATACTGTTGGTAATGCATTTGAAAAATAAACGTTTTATAGTTTATGTGATATTGGCCGTTTCTATCTGCATTATTATAAAGATTTATATTTAAAGCGGGAACAGATAATTTACGACTTAACATGAAACGAAAAGTAAATACAGCAATAAACGAAATATTCTACAATGTTCAATTTAACAGAACTTGTCATCAAAGTAATCTGAAAAGATTAAGAGAGTATTATAATAAGGTATAAAGAAATTATTAGAATACGTTGCAATCTTACTTTCATTATCTTAAACGATTAATTGTAATATTCTTTTCATATAGATTTACATAATTTAGTTTCAATATAAATATTTTCTACATAAGGTTATTATAGATTGTCAATAATTCTTTTTTTTTTATTTTAGAGTAATATTTCCAGTTTTTGGGAATCCTTTGTGTCCTGTTTTAGAATTCCACTTACTATTGCACAGTCTCATACACAGATTCAATATACTCTTGAATTTGTTGCTAATTTTGCTGCTAGTTTATATACAGTCACAGATGAGGAATCAGAGGAACCATTGTGTCCTTTTCTCAATGAATTATTCAATTTTATTTTGACAAATCATTGTGCAAAGGATCCTGCAATAAGATTTCGCATTTGTCACTTTTTGAATATATTATTGAACTCAATGGGTGATCAAGCTTTTATAGATGATACTCTTTGTGACAAAATTACTGTTTCTATGATGAATCGTTTATTGGATAAATCTGCAAAAGTCAGAGCACAAGCAATTTTTGCTTTGCATAGACTTCAAGACCCCATGGACGATGACTGTCCAGTTATAAAAATGTACATATTCCATGCTTCGAAGGATCCAAAAGCAGAGGTTCGCAAAGCAGCATTGATGAGCATGGGAAAAAATCAAAAAACTTTACAAGTAGCATTAAGACGAACAAGGGATGTGAACGAAGGAGTACGTAAAACGGCATATGATTTTATTAGCAAAATTACAGTTAGATCTTTAACTATTACACAAAGAGATCAGTTATTGAACGATGGTCTAAAAGATAGATCTGAAATAGTTAGAAAGTGTGTACAAAATGTTTTATTACCATCATGGTTAAGACATTTTAGTGGGGATTTTATGAATTTAGTGAAAGCTCTTGATGCTGAAATTGGTACAGATGTATCTGTTCTTGCTTTAGAAACTTTATTTAAGTAAGTATTTCATTACACATAAAGAAATCAAGCATTTGTTTTAAGTAATAAGTATTTAATATTTATTCAATTAGGAATTGTGAATTGAACACATTGATAGAACAATTGCCTATCGACAAAGAAAGTAAATTAATTCCAATAAATAATTTAGCTAGTGAGAATGTATTGTATTGGAAATGTTTAATAACATATTTTTATCGTGAAGCTTATACAGAAGAAATAGAAAGAATTTTACCAGAATTATCTATATTTTGCACATACATCTCTGACTTTCTAACAGCAATGTCTGTGAGTCAAACAGAGACATGGGTGGATCATACGCAGAAGTTCATTCTTTTGCAATTATTTGAGATAGCAACAACATATGATCTATCTGATGAAGTGGGACGGAAGAAATTGAAAGAATTAATATGTAACACCTTGTTGAGTAACTACTGGTCTGAAAAAATCATTGAATGCATAGTGAAGCATTTACAAAAAGTTATACCAGATGTAAATACCAGATTGGACACTTTAGCTAATATAATCAGTGATATCAGATTACCTTTGAAAGAACATACCCAAGGTACTCAAGTTTCTGAATACCAACAAGAGGAGATGAATATGCAAGTAAGTTTATAATCTACAGATAACATTAAGACATTGTTCATGGTACACATTCTAATTGTACTGTATTTTGTACTTATATTAATCAATAGTACTTTTCAGAGAGCAAAACTCAAGGTGAAGTTACTAGAGTTAAAAGAAGAAGAATATCAAGCTGTACAAGACAAACAGTATTTGAAGGCAGATAGTCTAACAAACGAAATAAATTTATTACATCAAGAAATAATAAAATTGTCAGAAAAACCGCAGATAATGATTTCTGAAGAGGTCAAAGAAAAAGATGATCCAGAAACAATGATCAAATGTCTAAGCATAATATGTACTATGATGCAGTCTATAACTACATTAACACCAACTATTAGTAATCTCATGCAAATAGGTCTTGATAGTTTAAATGTATGTATTTGTGTTTAATTTCACTTCATTTTCAAGTGATTTAATATGATTTTTACTTTTAGAATTCAAATGATACTGTACACATACTAGCAATAAAAGCAATCAGTATTTGTTGTATATTGGATAAAAATTTAGCAAAAAAACATATCCTAATGTTATTCCTACAGTTTTCTGTAGAACAAGAAAATCAGGAAATTTGGATTGTAACGTTGAAAGGAATTTTCGACCTTTTATTATTGTACGGTCTCAAGTATTTCGACATTTTAGAAAATCAGAACGAGAGCATCGATCGAACTGAAAAATCTCGAACAAAATTATATACTAACACCGACCGAGAAGTATCTCTGTCATCGTCGCAGAAATCTGACACGGAGAGAAGCAATTATAATTTAATCAATATTTTAGCAGGATTATTAGATAACGCGGTAAGCATATGTCATACGTAACGTAATATTCATTTACGTTAAGCAAATTATATTTATATTTTCTTAAATAAAAATGCAGGATCAAGGATTAAGAACAATTGCTACTGAAGGAATATGCAAGTTGCTAATTAATCGACGAATCACTAGCTCTAGTTTATTATCGAGATTAATAATTTTGTGCTATAATCCTGTGAACGATAACGACTTCTATCTTCGGCAATGTTTAAGCTGTTTCTTCGATCATTTTTTAATATACGTACCTGAGGCACAAGAATTATTGGAAGAGGCGTACTTACCGACATTACGAATTTTGTATAACGCGCCAGAGATTAGTCCGTTGCAGGAAATCGATCCCTACGACGTGTCCAAATTTTTATTGAATATGACCAGGCATAGAATTTCCAAATCTATAACGGAAAATTACTGTGCACACAATAATCTCGTTTTCATTATTTTGGCGGAAATATTGAATCCAAATAGCTGCATTAGTCAAGAAATGCTCATTCAATCTCTACAGAATTTGTATCCAGAAATAGACGACAATACGTCAAGAGAAAATTTACAACTATCTATAAAGAAAGTTGTGCAAATGGTAAGTTTACACAAACGGTTTATTATTATTTGTAAACTGAAATGTGTAAATTTATTATTTTCTGTAGATGAACAATTCTGAGAAACGATTATTGAGATACATAGAAATTTTTAAACGGAAATTAGAAACACCAAATGCAGTTGATGCGCCAGAGGAAGAAGACACTGAAGCCGATGATTGAAAATTATCTTATAATTTATAATGAACGCGTACATTAATTGTACACACGAACAAATGATTGTACTCTGTATACTATTTAGTTAAATTATTTATCATTTTTACTTAAAAGTGTATCAAATCTTTCTTTTATAATAAATGACGGAATTGGTGCTTACAAATCTTTGAATTCCAAATTTCCCGCGATATTGTTTTTGATTACGTCACGGTAGATGGTAGCAAAATTTGTTTATGGTTACTTTAAACAGGTTGCTGTCACGATCTTCCGAATTTCGGTTAGAAATAGGACTGTCCAGTTATAAGGTTAATTTTATAAAGCATGGAGCAACTCGAGAAACCTCAAATAATTTGTCATATTGAGAAATCGGTAAATTATTCCTTATTTGATACAAAGTGGATACCATGCAGTGCAAAATTTGTAGTTATGGGTTCAAGACCGCGTGGTAGCGGTATTATACAAATATATGAAGTGTCGAGTGGTGAGCTAAAACTTGTTAAAGATATTGAAAAATCACAACCATTGAAATGTGGAACCTTCAGAGCCTCTAGTTTGAAAGATAGATATCTGGCGGCTGGTGATTTTCAGGTATTGGTAAAAATATTTGTTTTAAAATTAATTAAAAGCCAATTAAAAAACTTCTGACTTCTTAAAAATCAGACACATTTGAACAAGTTGTTGTCCCTACATTCAGAAGACTTAAAATCACCTTTATTAGGGTAAACTGAATATCTATAACCTAGAAGATCCCTCAATACCAATTTATACAGTCAATGCTCATAATGAGATTATAAATAGCATCGATGGTGTGGCTGGACAAAGCATCGGATGTGGTGCACCAGAAATAGTAACTGGTTCCAGAGATGGAAGTGTTAAAGTTTGGGATCCTAGACAAAAAGGACGTCCAGTAGCTGTAATGGAACCTAAGGAAGGTGAAACCCATAGAGACTGTTGGGCAGTTGCATTTGGAAATTCGTACAATTCTGAAGAAAGAGTTGTAGCTGCTGGTTATGATAATGGAGATGTAAAAATGTTTGATTTAAAAACAATGTCCGTCCAATGGGAAAGTAATCTCAAAAATGGTATTTGTAGCCTCGAATTTGATAGACAAAATATTCCAATGAACAAGTTAGTAGTAACCACTTTGGAGTCAAAGTTCTACTTATTTGACTTAAAAACACAGCATCCTAAAAAAGGATTTGCTTATCTTACTGAAAAGGTACAGTATTGAATGTAAAAGTACAGATTTTCTTTACTTCATTTTTTATGTTCGATGTAGTCTAATATAACCTGATACCATTTTCAGGCGCACAATTCGACTGTATGGTTAGTTAGACATTTACCACAAAATCGTGAAATATTTGTTACTTGTGGTGGGGGTGGAAGTCTTTGTCTTTGGAAATAGTAAATATATTTTTTATATTTTCTTTGTGTTTAATTTCTACATTTCTAAATTTTTAATCATTTGTTATTAATTTTCTTTTTATTATTTTAGTAATTATCCAGAAAAAAGAAAAGTAGCGGACGCGGACGGCATTGAATACGGAGTTGTTGGTGATCTAAGTCTTCTACAAAACACTACTCTTTCGTCACAACCTGTTAGCTCTTTGGACTGGAGTCCTGACAAACAAGGATTGGCTGTTTGCACTGCATTTGATCAATGTATAAGAGTTATTATCACCACGAAACTCAATACTTTTTAAGAAAACTTATAAAATCAATTGTAGACTTCGCAACAGAGAGTACGTACGTTTCTGTTACGTATCATCGTTTAACAGTACGTCGTTAAATATTGCGGACACTAAAGGAAAATAATGATGAAGGCTATACTTGCATCATCACATCGATAATTGCACATAGTTGTGAATATCAATTGCTTTAATTTATAAAATTTTGCTAATCAATAAACAAAATAACAAAGTACTTTCAAAATGAGATTATTCGATTACTGTAGTATTAACATACTAATCACTGTATTAAAATTTGAATTACATTTCCTTCGTCAAATAAAAAGAGATAGTAATCGGTGAATTATAGTTTCACGGTGATACCAAGAGTTGGCAGTACCCTCCTTGCTTACGACTATCGATTTTTCTTAGCCTCCGTTGGTCCCTTGCGGTTGTAAGCATTGCGCAACCTCGCACGAGCGGCCAGATAAAAGCGAATTATATGTCATTGGGCCAATCTATTTAGGATCAGACCCTTATTAAGTGGCAGCCATGTTGCAGAGCGACGGGTTATGCAATGGGCCGCCATATTGGGGCTGTAGACGAGCCCACGCCAAATGCACTTATGCTACATTGTTCGAGCTAGCTTCGGCCAGCTCGCATTAAACCGTACAAGGTCAGGAATATCGCGAGTTTAATTACATAAATTAGCTCTTGGCTCTTCCTCTTCTGGTGGTGTCTCTATCGCGAACTCTTTTCCTCTTTTGCTGTCACACGTTCAACGCGAACCCGCATTTCAATCGGTTTACATACTTCGTTTTTAGCTATGTTCTCCAAAATGGCATTGTAACCAATGTTTTGATTATTTTGAGGATCTGACAATATCATCGAGTGTTTCTCAAATTTAAGGAAAATTAATTATATATAAAATAATCTAGAATTTACATTGTCTATATATTTTTGCATTTCAAATCCGGCCATTTATTTATACTCTTTCGCGATAGATTGGGTTATATAAATTTTTAACTTAGTAAATTATCAAATTTACACGGTCTCCTACGCTTAGAATTGTATTAATATTTTATTAAAACGAATTTTTAAAGTCTACGCCAATTACTGAGAAATGATTATTGAGCATAATATCCCGTGTTATTCTGAATAATTTGATAACGTGCCTAACGAATTAATTCATTATTGAAAGCAGTCGATAATCCGCAATGCAGTGAACTGATTGCCCGGGGAATTTCTCATTCTACAGCGAGGCAAAAAACTTCGAATAAAAAAGAACGAGAAATTACGGAGTCTGGTAAACGTAATGCAATTACAAAACGATGCGATATTAAACGACTCGCAACGAGGTGCAGAAAAACGATTCGTTTGGATTTGTACCAATTCGGTTGGCTGATTGCAACGCACGGTGTAAATCTAGAAACTTATTGGTACACATGGGAAGGGATTCGTTGTCGCCTGTTTTTCGAACGCGTATTTTATTTAACAGAAAAATTGTTGATGTTTTATCTAATTAGTAAATTATATAGAGACGTGTTTCTCAATTGTCACACATTCGCTCGTTCCATATATTACGAAAAGCTAAAATATGTATTATATTTTCAGTTGAATGATTGGGATACAATATATTATACTTTGTAATAAAACAGGAATTAAGGTTAGAAGGGCATCATAAATGTGGAAAAATATCTTTATTAATTACCGTGTCTTAAAAATTGCAGTGGCAGTGAGAATACTTAATCCAGATCCTTGTATTCATACTTGAAGAGTGCGAATAATAAAAGAGAATCTTTTTTTCACAATTCTCGTTTTCAGTACACAATACAGGCCTTTCTTTTTCGCATCTATATCAGTCGTTATAAACCACGAGTAGTTCAATCGTCTTTTTAACACAAATTACACACTGTATAAATTGCCTCGGAATTTAATTACTCGTGACTATTAACAAATAGGGGAAAATATATATATAAAACAGAAATTTCCCAAGTCGTGTCACGATGCACGACGCAGTTAGAAGGCGAGTTTCTTCATGAGTAGGTACATATGCTGATCGATCTCAAAACCGTGTAGGTTGTTTGCGTCACCCTGTAACCTCATCAGTAGTCCTCCGAACGAGACGTAGGCAGACCTGCAACAGAAGGAAAAGGCGAATGTAAGTCGCACTCTAACCTCGAACAAAAGTGTGTAAAATGTTTTGCTGCAACGTAGATTCTTTGTTTCGTCTCGGCTTCCTTGTTCAGAAAATTATACACGTATGATAGAGATTTATACTTTCTCTATCAAAAAATCACCCAATGAATTTACAAAACCGTTACGTGCTTTTTCGTCGACTATCAGAACTTGGGAAGACGGAAAACCAATGGACCTTGCTGACTCAAGTGGTAAAGCAGTTCGGTCTAAATAATGATCATGCTTTCTTTTCTTCCTACGATATAAAAATTCTCGATCAAGTTTCAGAATAGTAACTTTTACGAATCCAAAGAAGCTCTCGAAGATTTCCGGTTCCTGAAGGGTCTCTTCTTTGATCGTAGTGTAACCGTAGATCCGCGATCGTCATATAATTGCAGTGCCGATAGCGGTCGTGTATATGATTTAACCACACAACCAGCTAACCACACTGCCAACATGCCAATCGCAAAAATGTTCTCTCCAAGGATTCCATGTTCTTGGGTTCCCCATCTTCCGTGTAACGCCATGTTGACTCGTTCAGTAAGAATATCCATAGTTCCTTCCTGGTATTTAGTGACAGTATCGCTTCATCCTTGGACTTCGATGACGATACAAGCAGATATATGTATTTAATATTTAAACAAAAAAATAATATCTAAAAAAAAAAAACAAAATCACATCGGTAGGTACTTTACATTGCCAACGTTGCAAAATTTACTAAAATTAAATTTTATTCTCCTAGAAGGAATATGTATTCTTTTATATTTATAGCTGCACCGTTTTACGCACTTAGTACAGAGAATGATAATTTTTGTAAATTCTACGTTAATATGAACATTTCGGCGTTGTTCAACCGAATTCAGTTTTGCGATACTATTTTTAGAGATAAGAATTCTCGTACGATAACATTCGGCACAGAACGTATTTTGCACTTTTTACTTACTCCAGAAGGGCGATATATGCATACACAAATCGCAAAACTGTTTGAAAAGAAGTTCAGTCGTTCTTACCGTCTAGTTTATTTACATAAAATCTCGCTTGGCATTGCAGAACGCAGTATATTTTTAGTAATATATTCTGAAGTAAAATGGAACTTCACTCCCGCGCGATGGTTAAAATAAACGATGTGGCCCGGAATATATTTAAAATTTATGCGACAGTTTTGCAACAAAGATACGACCAAAAATGTGTGTTGTACTCGGATGGTTTTTATTAAAGGAAAACGAAGCACGTGTATCAAAATCTTGAAGAAATTTTTCGATCGATTTTCATTTTTAAAATTAATTTTCAGCGATACTTCACTCGCAATAGGAAATACAATCCTTTTTTTTTTTTTTAAATATCTTTTATAAAGTTGATAAATACTATAATGTTTGAAAAAGAAAAAAATAAGAACTAGTAAATATATATTTCCTATCTATTATTCGCAGTAACTATCAACATTTTATCTTCCAGCTTAATTAAAATAACCGAGAACGATTCGAGATGAATATTTATACAACACATGTTTAGGAAGTTGCGACGCTATCGATCGACCTTGCTCCCGAATTTCTGACCATCTCAGTAAGAGTTGATTATTTTTACCCGAAGTATTTTGGGACTCTGTTCTCCATCTATTGGCCTCACCCCTGCCCCCTCGTTCAATTACGTCCATCTATCTCTATACTAAACTTCTCGGATATCGATAATATTGAACTTCGGAGCGACATTGACAATGAGGCAATTTATAAAAAGACGTTTCCACTATTAATTCCCAGAGAAGTGTGTCTTTGATATTATTTGCTTAATAATATCGCGCGTACCGTGTGTCACGAATTGTCCGCTGTTTTTACACGAAAGGTTATACTGCAAGTATCGTAAATAACAATTTGAAATTAGCTTCTCTCGAGGTACTATTTTTATTCCCTAGAATTACGTCCAATTTATTGCTATTAAACATGCTAAACATGGCGCTGTAAAATCTGAAATGAAGTCGAATGGCGATTTGTATAAATATAGGTTTATGTCATTCGTAAGAAAAATCCGCGTAATTTGCATAAATTTGTTTCACAGCACAACGTACACATCGTGAACAAAGTAAACGAACGGTGACTTTCTCGCTTTTGTCTCGGTGAAGTGAAAAAAAAAGATCGTTTTCCTTGGTCCGAGAATAACTCTACCTAATGAAATCGACATTCCACGAGCGCTACTCCCGAAGGTGACGGTATGAAATGAAATATGATAGGAGGGATGGTACAGTATGATTTTTATTGTCATTAAAATTACAATGAGCAGTGATAAAAGACGGTGACAACAAGGTAAGCCCGATCTCATTACTCGATTGGAGGAGAACGCAGGCTCCTTAACCTATCAGCGACAGAGGGGGATTTTGAAATTGAGTCTTTACGAAAAATGAATCGAAAAATAACTGTCCCTATTCTCGAATCAAAACATTTAATAAAAGACCTGTCCACAATCGGCTCTGGAATCCAAGTCGCTTCCCCCATTTCGTCTCCGTTACGAAGGTGCAAAGATGGTGGCTGGATGCAGGGTTATGTGCAAGAAACGAGTGGCCAGTACGATCATTCCCGCGAAAACCTGCGACTGTTTGTCTTTCGGTTCTAGAACGTAACGTGGGAAGGGCAAAATAGCGCAGGTGGCTCCATCTGTGAGCGAGCCTAATGTGAAACACCATTTGTCGCTGAGAGGTCGAAAAATCGGTCGAAAACCGCGCAGATTACATAATTAACGACGATCTTTGATCACTCGAGGCAATAATGATCGTAAATCATGAAGTGGGATACGTGTGCATTACATAACATAATAACGTGTCAGGCATACACAAGGACCACCAACTGCGAAACGCAACGAATACGGATACGGTATAAACATCGCGTAGACGATCAAGAAACTAATGCATCGATGACAAAACAGGGAGTGGAAAAAATAAAACGTCTACAGCATGTACACACTGCGATCCGTGGAAAACACGTTCGACCGATTCTTTTATATCGAGACTGTCTCGAGAAACAACGTTCCAAGAACACGCGTGTTTACATTACTCGCACAACTCGGTGAAATGTCTTTTTCGTGCAACGCGTGAATTTATCGTGACACATGCCGGCATTCCGAACAAGTTTTCCATATCTCGTGCATAAGTTTGCATTTACGCGCGGTTCACAGGTATTGTGCGAGTGGACACATTACTATCGCAAAATCTGCGAGATATACGACGTCGACAATACCTATTGTGATCTGTGCAAAAATCATTCCTTAGATTCTGCTGGGTGTCTTCGATCTCTTTTCCCTTGTTTCGTCCTCGGCTATTTCGAATCTCACGCGATACTTTACAGACCGTTCAAGCACAGTGAAGTCCTTTTTTTCCTGACGTAGCTTTTCATGTTACACACATATTCTCGTGTCTAATGTACTGTTATATTTTGGTCAATTTATTCATTCGTGTTGTAATGGAATTTATGGCTTTGTGGAAACGTGATAATATACATTTGTACTTGTAATTCCAGTGGTTATGAAATTTACATTCTTACATGGACAGGATACGATTCCAAGATACTTCGAACGTCACGTTCCAATGTTTATATTTTGAAATCGGTGGTTTATAAAACATGGAATGTTTAGCAAGATTACGAATAACGTGTATACAAATGTTCGTGTAGCGGTTTCCATTGAAAAATCGTGTAGATTTAATCGATTCCAAATCGAATTATAAACGCGGTATATGCACAATTTTAACATCATTGACAAGACGGATCACGGGGTACGTAACACTACAAATGATTTTTCGTATATGATTCTTCCTGTATCGGTGAGAGATGTATATACACGTGCTCACCCGTGTTCCGTGATTTCTTCAGCGGATGCTCTACACTCTAATTTTAGATTATAATTTCGCAATCTCATTCTATGATCCAATTTTAACTCGTTGGTACACACGTTCGGACGCATGCACTCTGGCACGATATGCGTCGTCAAATTGGAAGGAGATCTTTAATCTTAGACTACCTTGCGGCGCACTTTTACAAACTATATTATCGTATAATTTATTTCTACACCTACATCATATTTCATTTTCGTTTTTAATTTGTTTCACCATCGAAACAAAAATCTCACCACTTGCGTCAATGTTAAAGATCCAATTCTAATCCATTGTTTACCAGATCGATTTTATTTCTAATTTCAGCTCGTCGAGGAATCTATTAAAATACCTCGTAGATAGACGTATACGTACTAACGCTGAAACGTCTTATTTACTCTAAAAATTTTTTTTATCACATATCGTAAGAGTATGTACCAACAACTATATCAATTAAGATAGCGTTCTTACTCGATATATTGACACTGATATAATACGAAGTTAACGATTCGGGTGTTAATATCGCAATTTTTTAGCGATGACTGTTACAATACACTTTCGGTCGATATAAACGTTTACTCGACGGTAAACTACCGAGATTTTAATATTAATCTACGGTATTGTAAATCTTTCGAACAAACAGATTCCACCCGTGTAACGGATGATCGGATAACGTTGACGCGTATGGTATTACGCTATACCGGAACAGAATATGATACACTTTGCGAGTAAAGCGATCCGTGTTCTTCGCGTATCCAATTGTTCCCTGATTCCCGTCTTCGCGAGCGTGACGTAACGTGACATTGCGTCTCCGTAACGTTTTCAATGACAGGCACATCGGATCTCTCTCGTCGACGTGTGGATGGATTTTTCTGTTGGGATGATACAGAGACGAGGATAGAGATGCGAACTTACAACACACGCAATCTGCACCCTCGTTGTTCATCGCGGTATCGTCGTCGGACGAGTTTCCCATTTTAATACATTCACCACCCCTCCCCCAACCCCTTTCATTTTCTACAACGTTGAACGTCACGCTTTCGTACATTCCCCGAAAATGGGTACAATCGTTAAGTACGAAAATAGTCGGTACCGAGCACATTATTAATTATCCGAACGATTAAGAAACGTTTCGATCTTGGTTCCAAGTCCTCCCTTACACGTAAAAACGAAATTATTTTTATATATCTCTCATTTTATCTTGTTCGTTAAAAGTCGATACAATTATCGATCTCGTGGAATCAACTTGATTTGTCCACGTTTAATTAAACTTTTACACAATTAGCTCGATTCTTTCCTGCTTGATATCAATTTTCATTCAATCTTCCTTCCGTGTATATATAAAAATACTTGTACCAAAGATCTGGAAAGCCCAAGAACGAAACGTTCGTTACAGGTAAATAATAACGTGCTCGTATCGACTGTTCTCGTACTTGATTTGGTCTTTCGATTCGCAAGCATCGATTTTAATGGATACACTTGACGGGTGTTTTCTCTGCGAACCGCAAATTAATTCTTTTTACGCGCAAACAGCGATGTAACTCTAGGGGAATTATTTTCATGAAAAATGACAAAACAGTTGAAAAACTTTACTCGTTTCGATTCCATTGCGAGGTTCCACCCTTCGAGCTACCGAGGATAGTTCACGCGGTATAGAAAGTAAATTCAATGAACGTGAATCTGATTAACGGTTTCGCAAAGCAATTATCATTCGAAGGATTGGGAATAGAGTCGAAATATCTACGTCTTTTTTTCTTTTTTTTTTCTACGCGCGTAACCGAAAATTTGTTTTTTTTTTCTTTTCAATTTTTTTTTTTGTTTACGTCGCACCGCCGAAAAGCAGCAGCTCGGTGACCGTTACTGATGGCGGCGACAGGAGAGATGTCGTACCAGATAGTGCATTTACAGCATTCACGGCCCGTGTAAACGCGCATCTGGCACGAGCCCCAACTGCCCTGTAATCTCATATTGGCTCGCTTCCGTTAGCTCTCTCGTTCGTGCTCAGTTTTTCTCGTTTGCTCTCTCTCTCTCTTTCTCTCTTTCTCTCTCTCTGTTTCTCGTGTTGCCTTCCTTCGCTGTACTGTTCTACTTTTACATCCCTAAGGACCTCCCACCCCCTCCCTTAATTAACCCTTTAATACACCCTGGAAAGGGCATACGTCCCTACGGTGAAACTTTCTTGAAAACGGTAATGACGCTCCCGATATTTAATCAAGCCGTTTAATTACGGCTGCTCGATGTTTTATTAGTAATTTATTCTACATCAACGTTTTTCAATTCCGAAAGATTTTTTTCATCGAGCCGCGCACACGGTTACCATTGTTTTCAATTCCACAGGATTTTTATTAACGCGCGACTAGGATTCGAAGTTTTAATTTCACGGTGTTTTGTGCGGTTTTTTAAATATTTTTTTTTCTTTTTCTCTCGACGATTTCGTCGAGCGATCCCGCGCGATAGGATACGAGCGTCGCTGGGTCAGGATTCGTGGAATTTCGTTCGTTCAACAGCCGACAGAAGTGTTCGCGGGTTCGCGGAAGCTGCGATCGAGCGTGACAGACGCGAAGTGCGTCGTGCCCGCGGGCAAATTGGTTTCCCGAGCGGGCGCCCTACACTGTTCGCGTTTTATTCGCGCCGCGTCCCGGGGACAATGAGAAAGAAGGGCGAAACAAAGAACGGGGCGGTCTTCGCGTTGCTGGTTTCAATAGCTCAAACACACCAGCGCTACGGACTAATTACTTCTCACTGTACGAACTGGGTCTTCGTTTTAACTTCATTTCTATCGGATAATGATACATACTTTTACACAGTTTTCTATTTTTAATCCCGCGTATTATTAATCGAGCTACACTTAACATTTTTAAGCAACACCTTTCTTCGAAGGAACAATTTATTCGTTTATTTACCCATTTCCAACGATCGCAAATTTTAATTTACCGTTTTTTTTTTTTTTTTTTTTTTTTTTTAAATAGAGGTTTAAATTTTTTTTACATTTCTTTCATTTTGTTTAAATTTATTACACGCTCGAGTGCAAATCTAAGACAGGTTAAAAAGAAAAAAGGAAAAAAAAATCGAGTCGAGTGTACCGGTGAAAGTCTCGGTGTGGTAATTCGTTTGGATGTTATTGCGCCGTTTACAGGACAAGTTGCAATTTACACTATCGGTCGAATCTTCAAATAGCCGCGCAAGTGGAAAACTGAAAATCGCGTCGTGCCTGAGGGGTTAAGGAGTGGAACGAAGAGAAGAGACGTTTCTAATAATAGGCGACTGTCCTCGGTGTCGCGGCGCCTTGGCGTCGGGACGCGCTCGTCAGTTACGCTCGATATAACACCTTAACGCGTGTAATTAAAAACGTTGTTTCTCGCGACGAAATTAGAATCGATACGTCTCGACGCGTTTTTATCGAGAGGCATAAAAATTTCTCGAAATTATCGAACACAAATTACATTCGACCAACGATATTTCCGAACCGAGTACCGATAAGACTCGTTATCTATTAAAAGCCATTGCCTTACACGTGTTGGTCGGTTTACGTCGCATGACGTCACGCAAAGGCGTGATGCTACCACGTGCTACGTGTATCTTCGCCTTATTACGATTTACGTTTCTTATTTATACCGGATTATATAATTTCACGTTAAATCTCTCCCGGTTTAAGGATCGTTAAACGAATTCGGTTAATTGAATTTAATAAATTCGTTCCGGCGCAGATTCGTTTAACGAATCAAAGTATGCGGGTAACACTTCGAAATATCAATTTTTAAATTCCGCGTTGGAATCAATTTCACAGTTCGACGGCCACAATTATTTACGTTCGAAGCACAAAAAATTACCACGAATTTTACAACCTCCTGTTCGACTCGTTCGTAAAGCGTCGAGATATCGGAGACACGCGTATGCAGTCGATTACACAGGTTTCGTACGCGAGAACGCGACACGTTACGAAGACGACGAGTTACGCGATGATGCACACTCAAAGAGTGCGATAGCGAGACTACGATGCGGACACACGTTATTGCACAATCACGATTTGGACCTTCGTTTGTAATGTAACTTTACTTTGCATGCAATTTCGATCGTAAAAATTATTCCCGTCGATTGTACACCGTCCCGACTGCACCTTTCGTCACTTGGATCGGCGAAGGTGGATTTTGCATTATAGAAATTCAAAGATGAAATATCTACATTCACACTGCCGTGAATATGGAATTACACCGTCGTTTCGGTAGCGGAACCTTCGATGAAATTTTATCGTGAAGTCAAGAACTTCGAAGATATTGAAACCTTACCGACCGAAGACTTCCAATACTGCGAACCATTCACACAACCGAATGCCACAAAGAAATGCCTCGATTATCTTACTATTCGTTTTATTCGAATAGTTCCGTTCGAACGATCGCACATTTATTCCCGGTGTTTTCTCCAAGGATTACCGACGGAGTGGACGCGATTTCGATCTATGGACTCGTCCAATTAACTTGTACGTTGCACAACGCGCGTAAAATCAAAGTGTGCATAGATCGACTCGCGACGGAACCAAGATTTAATGTTACCCTCGCATGCAGTCGCGCGACGTTACCGACGTGGCGATTGTAATTCACACGTGTTACGCAATCGTTCTCGTCCGTGGCTCGAAATATTCATCCATTTCCCTCGGGAGACTGTGTGTATCGATTAATAAACTCGAGTCAATTACAAGCTGGCGATCTACTTTGATCTTACATAATCGAGAGATCGACCGTGAGATAAAAAAACCGTGGCGTGCGAAAGAAAAAACTCGGGGGAAACAAACGATATCTCGCGATACCGTCGACCGAGCACCACTACCGCGCCACGAGCGGCAACTGCAATTCACGCTCTGTCTACCGAGCGGAGAGCGCGTCCCTAATGCTTGTTACACAATTACGACCTTGAAGACAGGCGTGCACAGGAATTCGTTCGACGAAATCAATTCGGAATGCGTGGGAGGAACTCCCCGGGTTTCGTTTCGCGGCGGTTGGATACTTTTTCACGTAGCCCACTTATATTTACGTCGCACATTCCGAGCACGTTGTATAATGCGTGCATCGAGCACAATGCGCGCGCGAGAGCGATAACGCGACGACAGCCGGGAGCGATATTTATACACGATTCTCGGACGCCGAAAGGCGAGGTCTATTTCTTCTCCATCGCCCGTTTTCGTGCGTTGAGTAATCGTCCTACACGATCGACCGTGCGACCTTGACTAGCCGCAGGGAAAACAACTCTACGCGAGGATAACAGTGAGGCCACCTATTGAGAGAATTTTCATCGAGAAGAAGGACGATGTATCACTCTGGCGACCGTTCGACGATGCGAAAAAAACGTCGAGAACGACGACGCGGTTCGTCGGGAACGACCTAACCAATTTCGATCCAATTCGCTTCGGCTCGACTGGAACACGTGCGCCAAGCCGTTACGGAGAAACCTGATCCGATGGAAAGACGAACAACGGAATCGGACCAACGCGAAAACGGATCTTGATCGACGGGGAAGAGCAACGCGCAGAAAGAACCGGTAGTTACACGCGCACGAAATTCCACGAGGAACGACGGGAAACACGGCGACAGAATGCACGCGGCACGTACGACGACTAGACGACGACTAGAGTCACGGTGCCTGTAGGGGCTACAGCAAGCCTACGATGCGACCGTAGAGCAGCACAGCAGCAGCAGGCCGAAACGGCGCTGCACTCACGCTCTATCTCGGCTCTCTGTTACACAATCCGCGCGTATACAGGGTGAGTCACGCAATTGGGCCCGGGTTGTATCTCGAATTTGATGAAAGATAGAAGGAAACTGCGGAGGGAAAAATCGAACGGTACCGAGAATGTCTATTTTTTCACGACTTTTCACCAAGTCGAGACAAAATCCGATTGCACGACTCGCTCTGTACATCGGGTATTTTTATTCGATCGACGTTTTCCCCGAACGATTCGTCCGGTGGAACGGTTTTAGGGGTCGAGCGCGGGCCAGGAAACTCGTGAGTTCGCACGTACCTCGTCCGAAAAATGAAAACAGCTGTTCTATCAAGGTCGGACGAACCTCGATCACCAGGAACGTCCTCTTTCTTGGATCCCTCGACAGGAGAAGAAATCAACGCTTCTCCCTGGATCGAATTCGTCATTCGTGCAACCGAAATAATATTTATAGCGTTCTTCGTGTTATTGTTTGCTCGGTTGGATTTCACGCGGACACGGTCGGTAACAAAGATTTCATCCGCGTGGAATAAGGCGTTCGATTGGAAAACTTGCTTCGAGAATTGCGTCGATTTTAACCCTTTCGCTCACGCGAGCGCGTTAAATTTATCACATTCCCACGTTTTCACACAGATCGGAGAACAAGATACTCGAACAAGTCTCCGAGAAGCCAATTCAATTCGAGTTTTTTTTTTTCCGAAACCGAGAGAAAAGTTCTGCACAAAAGATTGGAAAATCTTTCGACGTCCAATAACCTCGAAGTTAATTTCTTTTTTTTTGCAATCGCTCCGAGAAGAAAATTACCATCGAGAAGCCTATTCGATCGAAAGTAACTAATTCGAGGTACCGGGGGACGGTTCGGGGAACACTGTACCAGAAACCAGCACCCGATGCGCGTGCCAAATCAGGCTCCCATGATGCGTGTTGGCGGCGTACAAAGATAGAAGACAAATGGAAGAAAACATGCAAAGGCAATTGCTGTTGCTCTGTGGTGCGTGCTGCCGTCGATTGAGACGACTACGTGATTATACGGTTTTCTGGCGCTAAAAAGCTTCCTCCCACAGCATCCACGAGTCCACGAACCGTCGTACAAACGGTCTCGTGACTTTAATTTTTCTCCAGCGTATTGAAAAAGAAAAAAAAACGACGACAGCCAAAGTTGAGAACTCTTCGCGAATCGCGTTACACAATCCCGATACGCGTACCCCGGGACTAGGTCCGCGCGCTCCAAGAGCCAATCCTATTTAGGTCATAGTGGAAGATGTATATTCGAGAAGAAACAAGGAAACGGAATGTGGAACGGTGTTATCGAGAGGGGACTGATACGCGAGACTCGAGGAGGTCGTAAATTCACGATGATAAACGTCGTTGTGATACGTCGTTCGTGAGAATGGTAACCCCGAAAACGGGACCAATAGGGTGGGGGGGGGGGGGGGGGGGCTGAGAAAAATCCACGGGCGATCCGCGTGGCTTTCAGACGAGGTAAAAAGCCACAGAAGAGCGGTAGCGGTTGTAATTGGACCACTTTGCCGCTAAACGAGCTTAACGATCGATTCTGCCTTCCACTCTAATGGCATAATGCGGAGAGGCGACGGAATGGATCTTCCGACCGGTTACGTTGTTTTAATAACGATCGCGAGCTAAGGCGATGCGTCAGTTCCGAGTGAAACAAATCGAACTGGAACGCAAATTCAACAAAATGGCGGATAATCGTCCACCGGTAGGGGACGATAGTAATTGTTACCAGTATTGTTATTACTAACGATTACTTTTTTTTCCAAGAACACCCGTATTGCTACAAACCTTGGAAAATCGAAGCTCCGCGGTCCCAAGGACTGTAACGCAAAGAAATTGATCGCGTAATCCTTCGTCGCTGGGACCCGTTTTGTGATTCGTGGATTCATCGTTCGAGAACTCGAGATACAGATTATTTTCTCAAGAATCGAGTTTTCTCGAAAATAGCCCTACGTAATTAATTACCGTGGACGAAAGCCAAGATTGGAAGACACGGTACCAAATTTGGAACGCAATTATTCGTTAGTTTCGTTCCAAAAAGATTATTTTTCAACGCCACGCGACTAATTACCGTAAGCTGACCCTCGAAATTACCGGGTCCTGAGACCGCGAACGCGAAAGGAACATAGAGAGTTAGAGCGTTAAGAAGAATATTTTTCCCCAGAAGCGATTCCCAGCGTTGATTCCTACTCCTGGATCCCCGTTGGAACTCTCGAGCGACCGATCCGTCGTGTTCGCGCCTCGCGTGTACCGCCGCGAACAAACTACATAGAAACACCGGAGGTTCGGGCGAATCGATCCCGAAACTGGTCCCGGACTCTCCGTAGTCGGCATCGGGCCGCGTAAACCTCACGTTTCGAACGCCCTGGTACAAGAGCGGAGTCCTTAACAAGATCCTCTCGACCGCGACGTCTCGAGTTGCAAGCCGAGCGGCACTACTACTGCGCGTCCGAGAGACGAGAGACCATGGATATCGCCTCTCGTTTCGATGCTCTCTCCACCGCCGTCCACCGGTGGTGTGCCAGCGGTCCCCTATAACCGTGTACGTTACGAGTCTCGTAGCCCGCGACACTGTTATCGAACCGTGAACCGCGACACGTCTGGCGGTACCGAGAAACGCGTGGATCGTGCCGGAGGGAAAAAGAATCGATTTCGTCCCGACGTCTCGGGCCTCGCGAAGAGAACTAGCCCGCGACTAGGCGGACGACGCGACATCGCGCTTGTAAAGCGCAACGGGAGAGCCGCCACCGGCAAACCGTCGACGACGAGGAGACGAACCGGAGGAGAAGCGCGTTACACAACCGAGATGGCCGAAAAAGCTGTGCCAAGCTGCGTGGCGCTGGGCCACGGCATAAATGCGTGTGTCCACCTAACCTCGAAACAGCACCGAACACGCAGACACCGATACGATACGAAGTGGCACGCGCAACACACACGGTCCACGTACACGTGTTCTGTACGTATACACGGGACGGTGGTGGCTGTCTCCCAAACGCATTCGGGGTTGCGAAAAAGCCCAGGGTTATTTGGACCATTCGGGTCGCGCCTAGGGACGACTCCACCTCCTATAGAGGCTCTCGGGGACCTCGCGACGCGTCTTACACAGTGTCCCGCGACCTTACAGTGACTCGAGAAAGTATTCGCGCGCTATATTACCAACCAGTCGATTCTTCTCACCCGTGAAAACGATCTCGACGAAAGTTTACGCGCACCTAGAGCGCAATGGTGCGCGTTGCGGAGAGATTCTATCTCGCGCGCAGGAAATTTTCTTCGTGGTGAAATCGAGTCTCGAAAGTTTTAACGTATTTTCTTCTTTTTTTTTTTTTAACGCGATTCTTCGCGCGACTTTTTCGCAACGTCGACAGAGCACTTCAGGGTGAACACATTTTTCGTATTAATGCGGCACCGTGAAAAGATGGATTTTAGCACACTACACACGATTGGTGAGCTGGTAATTTTCGTTTTTTTTTTTTTTCGGTAACTGTTCTTTGCAATCGTGCGAGATACAAACAATTTTTTCTTAGATCGAATGTTCAATTTTTAGTGCTCTGTTGTACTACTGCGACAGAAATCCCCCCCCCCCAAAGATTCTATTAAAAAATGAAGAAACGTTGAATTTTCGAGTCTTGATTTTATCCCCTCGAGAATATTTTTTATCGACGAAGAAAATTACCTCATATGCGGTTCAGTATGTTTTACGTGCGCAGAAACTTTCGTTAAAATCGGATTTGTAGGTTAAGGGTATTTTCTTACAATATAGCGTACGAGTATACTTTTTTGAGCCACTGTACGTCTAAGAAGGGGCTCGCTGGGCCAACCAGATATTGCACGAGAGACGGGGGGGAGGTGAGACGGGCTTGGAACGAATTTTCGAATGTGTTGCCATAAATGAACTCGAGCGATATAGTGTCGGTAACGTTAAACGAAAGACCTCGAGGAGCACGAATTTGTAAATTTTACTCGTGGAGCTTGCGATACTCGTGACGAGATTAGGCGATCGGTGACAAATGATGAATCTTTAACTTTCTGAACGATGGTTCGGGATTTAATTTTGCATATATAGAGTAGAGTAACGTACGAAAGGGAATACATAGTTTCTTTCGAGTACGATTACTATCGAAGAAGAATAATTTTGAGTAACTCCTCTGTGACGAAGGAGGATCATTTTTGAAAAAATGCGAACGTAGAAGAATTTTTATTACTATTTCCTCGTTTCACCAATTCGACGAATATCTTAATTTTCCGCGTAAAAGAAATACAATTTATTTCGAGAAACTACGGACTACTCTCTCCGAGGATTTTTTTATCAATTTTTATTTTCAAAGAAACCATTCCCTCGGGTGTCCAATCGACGAAGAACATTTCAACGTAAAAAGTACGGTAATTCTCCTTTTGGAAAAACACGGCTCTCCAAGGTAGGAACAATTTTGATTAATTTCTCTATCGAGGAACGGGGACACGAGCGTTCCAATTCGAAGCTTTACAATATTCGAAAAGCCGAGAGAGCTTCGACGATTTTATCAGGAATATTGCGACCGGGTTAATTTCCCGTATATAGTTGTATTAATCGAGCGCCCGGAATTTTTTCCAATTTTTTTCTTTCTCTTCGTTTTTGAAATTTTAATCGAAATATTTCCCCTCGGTCGCTCGAAAGGGAGCCTTCGTGTTTTTCAGCGCCGGTGTTTCTCGGTTATTAAAATTTTCGATATCGTTTCGCGCGTTCGTATACGGGGCTCGAATCGATTGGAAGTGGATACATTCGATACAGCGGAGTGTGTTCCACGTACACGATGGTTCCACGAAAGCAGTTGTTGGGTCGTAGAATAATGCCGGAATTCGCTTGCACGAAATTAATATCAGACGTCAGCTGTTGCGACGCGGTCCGCTTCGCATCGTCGACGAACGACTTTAAATTCCGTTTTATCGATCAGGTACGCGCGCGCGCGCGCGCACGCGGGGGTGGTTCGTTCCGAAACGTTACGAAGTGGAAAGAGCTTCGATTTTAATTATTTATTTACGCGCCACGATCGAACCACCGACTGTTCACCGAACGGAATAACAGCGTTTATCGTTTTTCGAGCAACAATTTTCTCCCACTCGAAGCGTCATTACGATTTTTCGAGAATTGTTCGTGAAAGTAAATAAATAACAAAAATATATATATATTCCAACGTAGGGCACACGTAAAACAATTTTTTTTTTTTAAGCGTTGTTCGAGAGACGTTGACAATTTCTTTTTTAAGCTTTGTTCGAGAGACGTTCACAATTTTTGTTTATTTTTTATTTTATTTTCTCTGGAAGCTCGATAAAAAGTTACGCGAGAAGCAACGATCGAGCAAAAACGAGCGCGTGGTATAACTAACAGGCCATTTCGTCGGTATTTTTGCATATTTTTTTAATCGGTTAAATAAATTTTATTCGCGGAAGATACGTACACGAACAGCGACGAAAAGTGTCACCGTGGTTCTTTCTGGTTTGTTTGTAAAGACGATTGTTGAAAATTGCGACTTTTAATGTTTTTCTCTCGCGAAAGGAACTTCCAGGTATCCGATGCTATAAATTTCGATAAAGTATTTAATGCACAGTGGCTTGTGTGAATTTTCCCAAGGTTCGTTTCTATTCGAGAAACGTATATGTATATTTACAATCGTTTCGAATAATACAGAGACTTATTTTAAATGACCTGCGTGTAATACCTTTTGTCTCGATACACCATTGGGGATGAAATATCGATACAGGGCGTTTCAGAGAAGAGGTTACGAACTTTTATGGCTCACGGTTCCAAAGTTTCAACGAACGTACGTTATAAAACTAATACTCGCCGAGATACGTCTTCCGTGTTATCTCTAGACAGCCCAGATTCTCTGGAAACGCTTTTTAAAGAAACTCGTGTGTGGTCTTTAGCGGTGTTCAATTCTCATTAGCGACTGTGTACCCACGAAAAAGGTGTCCTTGGTAGAATCAGAGATTTTCTACCTCTATTTAATACGTATTAATACATCCGAACACACGTTTGTTAAGACTCTTTTACACAGCCGTAAAACGCTCATAACCGATTTTCTCGAAACATCTGAAATCCTTTTAAACTCGTTCTAAAGAAATTCTCGAAGGTGCAATACGAACAGAGGAATCGCGACTGGATTCCTGGATCGAGCAAACGCGAACGAGACACATCCGAAAACGAGCGTTACTTGTATCATTCCCTTCCCTAAATCTCGATTCGTTACCAAATCGTGCGTCGTTACTGTTTCTTGGAATTTTGCAGTCCCTAACAAGCATACGTTTAAATACGCGTAAAATTTAAACGTTCCAAATTTGTACTTTTTACAAATTTTCTTTCGCGCGATAAATAGGCTTTATCGTGTTTCTTATTTTTCCATTGCGTGGAAAAAATATTTCTCGACATCGAACTCGGGCGTAGTAAATAAATTATATCATTTTTCTTCACTTTCCTGATTTTTTTCATCGCGTAAGAAATATTTCTCGACTTCGAACTCGGGCACAGCGGGTAAACCTTTGTATTTTCCTGAATTTTTCTTATTTTTCCATACGAAATATATTTCTCTTTTCTCTACTAAACTAATTGTGTTCTCTTTTTTCTATTAAACTAATTGTATTCTCTTTTTCCCACTAAACTACCCTCTTCCTCCCCCCTTCCTTCCCCGACCAATTAATACGAATTGTATCCTATATTCTAATTATACCGAAGGATACTCGAGCGAAGCGTACGGAGACGTACGCGTGTGTATTTTAAATTTGGATTTACATTCGACGAGCACTTATCGTTTACGAAACTGTTTCGTCCAATAGTTGTTCACGAGGGTCTTGGAACGCCAGGCGACGTCAATCGTTTCGCGAGACACGTTCCACTTCTTTTCCCGTGTAGAGAAGAGCTCGATCGTCCCGGGTGCGGGCCGATTAATATAGGTCACGTCGGGAACGATCGATTCGCCAAAGGTGGATACGAACGAGCCTCGAGAATCGCTTTAAAACAATGCCACCCCGGCTTTTAACAGTTTCCGTGGCCGACCTTCGCGCGAAATATAATTAGCGGTAATTATTGAATGCGCGGCGCACCGACGTCCCTGAATTTCGATCAATCCCTCGAGAGAGAGTAAACCCACCGAACACGCCACCTGGTACATATATTCTCGCACACGTGTGCTTTTACTTTTAATATCCAGACGATACCGTACACTCACCTCCGCTCCGATTAAGACCTGGCCTCTATCGATCGTTAATTGACTATTATGAATGAAGCTTCTTTCAATTTTCGTCGGACGAGGGACGCTTTTCGCGAGTATGTTTCTTTTTTTTTTTTTATTTTACACTTTGCGTTCACCTTTCGGTAGAATTCTTAGCATTTTACACAGATTCGTTGATTATTGGTTAATTATTGTCCGGTTTATTCACCGATATATGAATTCGAATATAATTGTGCGTAAATATTCATAGATTTTGATTCGAATATAATTGTGCGTAAATATTCATAAATTTTGATTGGAATAATTGCGTGGAATTATTGTAAATTAAATATTCGCGATCCAGTGTCGTGTTAAATGTGTCGTATTCCTTTTGCGTAGAATTCTTACGATTCCGTGGGGATAAGTACATAGTGTTGATTGTTGTGTAATTTTCAAATATCAAGTGTTTCTTTTTATGGAATTTTTGAATGGGAAATTTTCCATTCCAGTTGGATGTAAATTGAGTGCAATTATTATTGCACGGTGTACTGTGCAGTATAGAATATATTTCTAGTATTTTGTATTCCACGTAAGCGATACAACCGGTAAAAATATTATTGTATCCACTTACGTAAGACTGTGCAGACTCTTAACGAGGGTGGGTAGAGAATTTTCTGCCACAGATTCGGATACTGCGAAGCAACAAGCTGCGATACACTGTTAAACGATAACATATGTCACGGAAATTCTGCGATTCCAGGTGTGTCGCGAAATAAAATTATTTAACCGTTGGATCCTTTTCAAATTGCGTTCCTGGTCCTCAATTCGATCCATAAAATGATCAAAAAAATCTGATTCAATTATGTCAAACGCGGGAGAATAAAAAATAATCAGTTAAAAAAAAAAAAAGAAAGAACCGTACCGTGTTCACGGAATCGTACGAATAAACGAATCTGTTGTACACCTAAAGCCGCGTTTCCAAGTAGGTAGATGCATGTATTATACGTGATTGGCGTGACGTCACCTGGACTCTGTTGCTCGTCGATATTCACCTGCGTAATCGATGCTGCGTTCGAATGGCAACGAAAAACTGGACCCGGAGGCTGCCGCGAGAACCAGAAAAAAATCGATCGGAGAGAAGATTGATTGATTTTCAAACGTTCGTCGGAGAACGAACTTTCTATTAATAAAAAGAAAAAGAAAAAGAAAAAAAAAACAAATTAAGTCTCGTTGGATCTTACACGGCTCGAGAACAAGAATCGGGCAATCGAAATGCAACGGAGAGGGAGAGACGTACGTAGAGGGGGACGAGGGAACGCAGGGAAGAACTTGCCAAGCGCGAAAGAAGAAGCAGGGACGAGCATGCGAAGAAACAAGAAAAAGAGGGGAAGGAGACCGGGAAGATAAAGAGCAAACAGCAGCCTCCCTTGCCAGGTGAGCGGAACCTGGGCCGACTTAATCTTAGAACACCTCCTCTCCACTGCCACAAACGAAGAGTTTCTCACACACCGAGACAAACACTGCGCGCCGCTGGGTCCCCGCGTTCGTGTGTCACTTTCGTCATCGGCGAGCGGCGCGGAACGGCGCACGTACGCAACACACCGCGACTACCGACGGGAAGCGGACTACTAAAGCGGTGCACACGCAACGGACGCGAAAACCGACCCCACACGCTGTCGCGACACCGCGACGACGCGACCAGACGAGACCGATGGAGAACAGGCCCGAAAGGAACGATCGAACGAGTGAAAGAGAGGAAGGAAAGAGAGACGCGGATGGAATGGATGGATATCTCTCTCCTCGCGCTGCCGGGTGTGCGCGGTCCCGACGCTATGTAAACGCGGCTTAAAGTAGTAGTCGAGGATCCTCCTGGTCGATCTTTCTCTCTTTCTCTTTCCCTCCTCGCCCCTTTTTCCCTCTATCGGTCTCCCCAGCTCGCTCTCCCGTATAGTAAAACCAGAACAGTATCGCGCGAGAAAAGCGCACCTGCGCGCTCCTGCGTCGTTTTCTCGGTCGCGGCCCGTTTGTCCCTGTCCGTGCCACCTCTCCTCTCCGCTACTCCCTCGACCGGCCGACTAAACCTTGTCCCCTTGCCCCCTCGCCCCCCCCCCCCCCCCGCCGCGCGACCGGAGCACTCGTCGAGCGCCAGACCACCTCCTCTCTTCTGCGCCGCTAACTTGCCAGTCGACAAGGGGAGGGGGGACTAGGAGGCACCTTCTGCCACCTCTTTCGCACGACCCCCCTCTCTCTCTGTCACGCGCTCTGTTACCCCCTCTCTCTTCTCTTCGTCGCGCCGAGCCAACATCCACGTCGACCCTGTAACACCACCCACCCACCCACCCGCCACCCGGCCAGCCGGCGTGCATCGTCGAGAGTCGATTATCGTCGGTAGAACCAGGGACGGGCCCTTCTCTCTCCACTCGATACAACAAGCGCGACGAAAGAGACACCAATATGGCCGATCGAATTCGTACCAACAGTCGCACCAGGGGATTATGTAAGCCCGCGAATGATTATCGTTACTCGCGTCGTCCAGACGCAGTGGCGTATCGGGCACCAAGCGAACGCGTGGGTTTCTCGAGGAAACGGGTTTGTCGGGTTGCTCGGGATGTTCCATTAGGGAATAACTGGGTTGCCAGGTCAGAAGGTGGGGATATATTTTTTTTTTTTCTTTTTTAGATCGATTGGTCGTTGTTAACCCTCAAACGGAATTTATGGGGTGGTCCCGGCCACTTTGACCGCAGTCGACAGCTGCTTCTGTTTTATTAACTAGAATTTTACCTTTTATTAAATCGTGGCCGTTGTTTAATTTTTAGCGATCCATCGCGAGCGGAATATGTCGTTGGGTGCGTTTCAGGGCCGTGTAAAAATTGGTGCGATTCTACTAACTCGACTATACTTGTGACCTATATAACGACGGGGAGCTCGAAAGATCGTCCCTGGACCTCGATTCAATCGCAGTTACCTAAAACCACGTTCTCGATGATTCTCCCGCGCACGATCCGCGGGCGTGTTTTTAGGTAGAAAACCGAGCGGCACAGCTCGTGCCGCGAATCTAAAATTAGAGACACTGCCAATCACCGAGTCCAATCTATATTATCGGGACAATCGATTGGAGCACGCCGTGCCGCCGGAGCCACCGTACGTACACACGGTGATATTAATCGACCGTTGTACGGCGATATTAATAGCTGGATTAGGAAGGACCAAAGCAATTGGTTCGCGATAGGTCGAGTGCCAGGGAAGTTAATACGATTCGATGACGTTTCACGGAGTTGCGTTATTGCCAATTACGTACGTGGATCTTGGTGACACCAGGAGGAAACGTTTAATTATTTAAAAAAAAAGAACATTTCCAAACACGAAAGAGTTCCACTCGGTCATGAAGCGGACATTGTTTTACAAGTGTAAAATTGCCACAAAGTTTGGCTCGACGACAAACCCGAGGTGCGCAGTTGGCTCGCTCGGATATGAAAAGAATTCGCGGGTCGGATGGGTTGGATCGTTAATTGGAGCGTGAAAACGTTAGCGAGCCACATCGTCGCGTAATTGCTGCTCGAGTTTAAAACTAATAACATTAAACAGCATTAATCTCGACCACGGTACTTGGCGAGTACTCTAAGAACGACGTGTACCGTAAGTTTCGTCACTGTCGATGTTGTCGGTCGCTCGAACGGGGTAGCCCGAGGGGTCCGTAACACACCCGGAAATTTACGTAAACGTTCTGAGAAAACTACTGAAAATATTTTATATTTCGACATTGAATTACCATCCGCGCGAGAAGTAGGGAATTGCGAGTCATTCCCGCGCGAAGAAATTCCCAACGAACGTCTTCTCCACGGTGGAAATGTATACGAAATTATTTAACGTTGGTCGAGAACGAAATACGTTCTTCGTGCTCTAATCAGAACATTGATGCGCGCGACTGCCCCCCCCCCCCCCCACGCTCTACTGGTCGAATCGCAATTAAATTATAACCGAAGTTCCAATTACGATAACGGTAAAGTAATAAAAGTCTGATTGTTAATTAGCGTTGCGCGAGAGCGTCGTAAGTAAGAAATACTCTCCTGAAACACCGTAAACAACTGTGAAATTATCCACGGGGCACTGAAGAAACGAGTCCGAGAAAAGAATGGGGAAAAGAAAAAAAGAACGCGCATCTCCGGTGACCCGCACTGCGACTCGAAGGCCGCGTCGCCCTGTCTGGCCACGAATCGAACTTTTCTACTTAGAAACCGGGCAGGGAGACCCGAGGATGCACGAAGGGGCACGAGGGAAGTCGAAGCAACACGTGGCCCCGGGAACGAACCAACCGACCGCCGCTGGCTACGAACACACCAGTCGATTATTCTAGCTACGAAAGTCCCCGGAAGAGCCGTTACACGCTTCGCGTCTCAATGTCACGGCTCTAGCACGCGCCGTGTGCGCGTCGGTCCGTGAAGGGAATCCACGCGACGTCGACAACGACGACGACGACGACAACGGACGAAACATCATCAACGAGCGCGAATTATGGACAAACGAGTAAACAGCGGTACGAACGAGTACGGCGCACAGAACGTACGCGAGAGAGAGCGCGATTGGTTCCGTCGTCGAGCGTTTAGATGGGCAAGGGCCTGGTGGTGGGGGTATCGAAGTAGGAACACCAATCGGATTATACCGGTGATATATCCGCTGCACAGAAGCGATTTTATAGGACTTGAAATTTCGCGATCAATTTAAATGACCCACATTCCGGTGAACGATATACGGTGTACCGGGTGTAAAAGAATTTATGACGGTACTTTGATAGATAGAGTTACGGGACTATAAAGAAGAAATGTATGTATAGAATAAGCGCGTCGTAAATGTATCGCTGGTGTATATTTTTACGAGGCAGCGAGCGTGAGATTGATACATTAACTCCTTAGGGCGTAAATTCTGCCGCAAACAGGAAACGCGCGCGCATGCATATCTGTGTATGTGGAAAAGTATGCTTTTCAGTACGTATAATCGCATGACCTTTTTTCGACACCAAGGTGAGCAGAGTACTCCCGCGAAGTTCGGCCACGATGTATGTCATAACAAAGATAATGCTCGTCGAGGTGTATCACTGAGTATGTTACGACCGTTCGACTTTGAAGTATTAATGAATAAATAAATAAATAAATAAATAAATAAATATATATATATATATTGGTGGATAAAATATACAATAGGAACAATCCCCAGTGAACTTCCACCTACCCGAAACGTTCACAACTTAACAACGCGTTCCATATTATTTCTTTTCTTTTCAAAAATTTCTAATTTTAATTCCAACCGAAGTATCAAAATTCCCGTATACTCTACGACATCCTACATTTTTTAGGATGCACGCAGACACTCGCGGTCGACTGTATTTATCCGAATAGAAATTCTGTCCGGTATGTCTATCGCGTTGTATCATATTGGACCGTGACACAAGTATTTTATTGGTTCGTCGTCCAAATGGTTACTACTCGGTAGCAAATATCGACCATTCGGAAAGCAATTTGGAACCGGATCGTAAATTCCCTACGGTGGTTCGCGTTAGTTTTTTTTCATAAACTCGTACGAAATTTTGAACCGGGCGTTCATTGCGTATCATATTTTATTCCCGTAACCGCGGACCGAGTTTCACACGCCCTCTGAAACGTTCTCGAGTAATTTTCTAACACATTGTACGTGGAACGCGCGGGAGAGTAACTCGGTGTTCTCGAGTACGACGGACAGGTCGAGTAATTGGATCGAGCGGCCGGGCTGCGATTGGCAGCCGAGTAACAGGCCTGTTTCAACCCCCCATCCAGGAAGTGGCAAGGGCTTGAGGTCCTCTAATGCTTTACTCAACTTGACCTTAATTTCACGGGATACAATCTGATTGCCGTTTATGAGTTCTTGGAAATTCTGGGGCACGTATCGCTTTGATGGAAGACTCGCATTCGACGAACCATTTCCAGCCCACTTCCGCCAAATGGAAAAAACTGTATTTCCCATTAAAATCCACGCGGGAGGTACACAACGTTCAATAATTTACCATCTCGCGCTACCAAACCGGATTTTTCCCAGTTGAGAACATACAAAATCGTTCGATTGTTTGGAAAGTCGTTTCGTTCTCCATAATGGAGAATGTACAATTTAATAAAATGTATCGGTAAATAAATGTATAGTAATTTATACTATCTGTTAGACTATTATACTATTATTATTATTATCTATTATTATATTATACTATTAGAGTATTAACACTCTAAAAAAGTCATGTTCCATTTCCACCAAAGACGACTTTCCGAACAATCTAGTACAATAGAAATTCTCGATTGTGTATCTCATTAGAAAATACTCGAAACGAGTCTCTCGTAAAAAAAAAAAAATTACTTTAAACTGCTAAAAATTACTCTGAAATTAATTTCCAGAACGCTCGAAACGAACTTGTAAATATACTCTCGGGTCAGAAAATTCGTCGAAAATCCGCTTTGTTTACCATCGTTCCAAGAAGCACCGAGTAATTTCAACGAGCCGAGAATCATTAATATCGATGCTCGCCCAATGTTTACTACGCTTTTACAGAGCGAAGCCCCGTTTGGGGATAATTTCCTTTAATCTTTCGCTCTTTGATCTCTATCGCCACAATTGCGATACGAGCTCGCAAGTATGACGTCAGTGTGATACCTCTCCCGTGTTCCCGCGCACCGCCTCTTGTAATCCCGACCGGAAACGGGGAGGCCACACGGGGGTGGTACGGCAGCACATCTTCTCCAGTCAATAGCGAAACCGGGGGCCTCGCAGCTTTCGAACATTTTCCGTGTTCGAGGACCAACGTATTCATTCGAACTCCCGTATACCTCCATCGCCTGAGAAACACTTCCATTTTCCATTGAAACACGTTCAACCAAGTGACAAACTCTCGTTATTTTTCAACGATACGAAGAAGTGAATTGGACCGTCGAAATGCAAATCTCGAGCTCTGCGAAAGAAACATCCTCTCGTTGTACACTCTCGGTGGTGTCGAGTCACGTTTGTCGAGATGGGGAAAAAAAAGAAAAATGAAAATGGTGAATGGAAGAAGAGACATAGCAGAAACGTCTCGTTAGAATCGGCTTAAGGTCGCGTTCGAAGGAAATACAATGTATATGGAAATGTTCAAAGTATGTTGAACAGGTATACTCGAGAACTTCGAAAGATAACGTTGAATTCGCAGATGGCGAGGCAAGAGGAGGGGGAAACCTCGTGGAAAAGTAGACGACACGTAGGAGGAAGAGACACACTATCGATCGTTGCTTAATCAGCTTTTACTTCTTGGAGCGCGCGGGGGAGGGAGGGACGTCTTTGTACCAGCGAAGCTCCAACCTTGGTGCGTATTAAGGGCACCATAGTTTGCTCGATGATAATAGGGCCAAGGACGCGTTCCCAGCCGCGTTCCTATTCGCTCGAATAAACGACAAACTATCGACAAATTGTTCCACCTATCGAAAGCGTCGCCACGGTACTCGTTTATTGACCATTAACCCATTTAACACCTCGTGTGTCGTCGTCGTCGAGTCTTTTTTAAAACCAGGTATGCACGTCACTTTTCTCGAAATTCGCGTGGTTCCTCGAACCTCCACGAGCTGTGTTTTCTGGACATCGTTATTTGTTTGCAAAACACTGATATTTGTGAAATATCCAGTTGGTAGGATACACAGTCTCCATAGTTATGTATACACAATTATCGATTGGTATACTTGTATGAACATTTTATTCAATTCTATTTATTCTCCACTTTGGAAAACGAAATGACTTTACGAAGAATCGAATAGTTTCCAAGGGTACAAAGATACTAGAGATTCTTTATACAATAATTTACCAATAAATAATATTCTCGATAAAAAACGAAACTCTTGAGAAGAATTAAGGTAATCGTTTGTTGCCCAATTTACCGGTAAATTCTTCGCGATTTGTAACAGTTATGTTCCAATTACAAAACGAAAGACCTTCGCTTAAAAAAAAAAAAACTTACAAATATATTACCAAATATACAATTTATCTATATAATGTTTCCATCGGTTAGGTTTCTCCCCGTAGAATATTTCCCAGTGAACGTGTCCTCGTGAACTACATTTCGTTCACAGTACCTGTTTCCTGATTATTCATCCTTATATAAATTCTTCGCAAAAGTTACGTTCTCGGTAAAAGACGAGGGATTTTCAAAAAAAAAAAGAAAAATGAAACCAATCGTTCCAAGATTGTGTGAAACCAAACACACTTTATCTTTGATACGAACTGTGAAACCGTCTGAAAGTACCACGTAAATGTTTCGTCGACGGCCACGCGAGCGTTAAATTTCAGCTAGCACGGAAAATTAAGAGGAAAACCTAATTCGCAGGTCCCGCACGTTCTCGCATTCCTTTCAATTTCTTCCCACCGTACTTTATTCCGGTTTCGCTCCTGAGCGTAACCCATTTTTTTTCCCACCATCAACGACACCCGCACGCTTTCTGGAGCTCTCCTGGAAAACCCTCTGGCCCCGTGGCGAGGAGACCAGGGGATTCATGCACGAGCGGCCGTCAGGGGTTGACCCAATTTCACCGGTAGGTTGGCCTCTGACTGTCTGACCTTTTCCCAGGAGAGTTCCTGGCGAGGGTGCGCGTACGAACGTGCATTGGAGAGAGATCAAGCAGAAAGACTGTACGAGGGAGCACCAAAGAGAGAGAGAGAGAGAAGCCTCTATCCTGCACGTGTACGACCTCAGCGTACGTGGGAGGTAAAACCGAGAGAGAACGTAGGAAACAATGAGATTACGAGCGCGCGGAATACTCGATGGAAATTGAAAAAGAAAGGAACTTAAATCTTCGTTCGTCGCCATTTTCCCTCGCCGGGACAACGCGGGGTGAAATTTTCTTCTCTCGCTTCGAGATTACCGAAAGTGTAACAGGTTTGTTGGAAAGGGAGTTTAAACTTCAGAAACTGAGGAAAAGTACGATCGATGTTGTCGTAATTGTTTAAAATATATATTCTTGTCGCGCGAGTGCAGAAAGAAGTGTGTACACGGAAATTCTGACTACTGAATCGGTCGAGCTACAATCTCGTTTAAAAGTGGTTGGAACGTACTTGTATTGATATTAGTAAAGCAAAGTGGGAGAAAAATCACTTTCTCTCTATGGATATATTTTTGTTAATTTTTATATTATATTTCTCAAATTATCCTTCTGCGTGATTAAAATTCTATCGCACGAGAGGATGGACGGACGAACGTGAAACGAAACGAGGGAGAGGAGAGAGAAAGAAAAAGTAAGCGCGTAAGAGGATAGAAACGCGCGCGCGGCTCTGAGTCGTTGTTAAATTCGTAGGGTCGTTACACGATGAAGTGTAATCGGCTTAACGCCGCTGTGGCTAAGAATCCAAACGATCGAAAGAAGTTTTCACCGGCTGGGAGTCGGGCAAGTGGAATAAGTAGCGCGTACGAGAAGGGTCACGTGTTGCGGGGTAAGTAGAATGAGACGTTAACAGGGCGGACCGACGCGTCTGACCAGTGACGACTCCGAGTCCTTCCAGGAACGATCTTTATCTACTTATACCACTGAATCGGTCGAGCTACAATCCCGTTTAACCCGTTGGACTCGAGAGGAGATACTCGATCGTCACCCAATTCAGTGCACTATTTTCAATCCGGGGAAACTTCGTGGTTTGGAATTCAAATTGAAAGTTAAATATTACGTTCTTGCAGAGTGTAAACGCATGTATGGGAAGTGTATCAAAATGTTCCATTTCAGATGAATATTAAATATGGGAATATTTTCCTCAGATTCTACTTTTAATTTTAGAAACAGCTTCAATGTTTAACAAGTAATAAATAACCACTCTCCGAGTATCTCGACCGTGCAACAAAATTTCAGCTGACACATTCACCGATAGATTCTTTTCGTAATTCTGAACACACCATAAATACAAATCACAACAGACTACTCGACAAGAAATGGAGCTCTATCAGATTCGTCGTTTCATTTTCCTAAAAACGATACTACTTATGAACTCGTGCTTCAAGTTCCCCATAGATCTCATTTGTACATTCATCGCACTTGTTGAAAATCCAAGCGTCGTAGTATTTTACTCGATAGGGGAAAAACGACGAAACTTATCGAATAACCTGATACAGGGACGGTCCGTCCGCACGGTTTCGTAATTACACGTGCGCAAAGACGTAGCGCTCGCGTGCGAATAAATAATGCACGTCGTCGGATAATCGACTTTAAAATATTCCGCTCGCACGGTACCCGAAGGGACGTAAAACGCGTCCGAAGTTATTTACAGTTACGTGCCTTTATTTACCGTGCAGCAACCCTTTGCATTTGCGAGGGAACGTGGAGTCGTTCGCAACGAGAAACAGCACGAAAACAACGGGAACTGATTAAAAAGGGATTCGAGGGGAGGCGGTGGAGCTCGAGAGGGAGTCGGTGGTAGGTGGACCGAGCTCCATCCGGAGAGGCTGCCTGGTGAATCCGCGTAGGTGGTACACGAGCGCGTACGTAGGTGGTGGAGGAGGTTCGCCAGGCAGGTGACGGCCAACCGTGAGAGGATAAACGAAACTGGGTCACCCCTGGGAACCGGTGAGCCTGGGGCTCGTGTCCGGGAACAACTGGCCGGAGCCTGCGAATATCGGCTACGAAACGGAAGCTGTTGCGCGCGCTATTTACAGCCAGAGTTTTCGGATTCGTGCGTTACGCGATAATGTTATTCCAGCAGGTTGCCCGTCCCTCGCGTTCTTAGAGGGCTCTTTTTCGTTCGTTTACGAGCTCGAGAGGGAGCTATTGGTTAACAAATTTCTCGAATGTGTGGAACTTGTGCTTTTTTTTTTTTTTTTCATTTTATTCTTTGACAAGAATGGAATATAAATAGAAAGATAATTTATTATCGGGCAGAGCTTGGAAATATCGATTTACGAAATGGAAGGTGTGTTTGTGATGGAAAATCTTTGGATTCCGGTGAATCCAACGATTTATCGAACGACGAAACTTATAGAGGAACCTGGTTCCTTTGATCGTGGGAATGTTCCAACGGGTCGAAAAAGACCCGAATCGTCGCCCATCGTCGACACAATACTACCATTTGGAGCACAAGTGCTCGAATTCCGAGAAAACAGAAATGCAAACCGATTACTGTGTTTCCTCCGTAGTATCACTTCGTGTCCTCGCGAAACAATCCCCCGAGAGATTCCTGTCTCTAACGTCACAGGTTAATCGACGAGTCTCTATAGGTAACACGAGGAGCCAGCGGTGAACAAAAGGAGATAGGAAATTAATGTTTCGGTGATATTACGTATCGGTGTCTCTCTCTCCCTTTCTCTCTCTCGAGACGAGAAGACAAAAGAGACCCTTCGTAGGGGGATGGGTGGTGGTGGTGGTATCGATTACCGACCGTGCACAAAAGGAAATATTAGGGATCCAGTGTACGTACGGTACATAGGGTAGGCGCGGAACACATCCGTGAAATCACGCGCGGGATCGTTCTCTCGCGCGTGGAACATGCGCGCTCAAAACACAGAGAGAGAGAAGTTCGAGAGGAGAGAGAGAGAGAGAGAGAGAGAGAGAGAGAGAGAGAGAGAGAGAGAGAGAGAGCATCGATATCGTTCCGTGTTGACCTACATCGTTTTAACAGGGGGGAGGGAAAAAAAAAGAAAAAAAAAGGAGCAGTAGGGGAGGAAACAAGTGATTTGATTATCCGGAATAATTCCGCCTCGGACTCGATCGAGCCTGATCGATGCGCGCAATTTGTACGTACGCAGACGCCTGGGCCGCGTACACGGTACGTACTACACCGCCGTGTGTGTACGTCCGTGGTGGAATTGCAGCCTCGACGAACTAGACGCGGAGAGCGAGCTTCCACGGAGGAGGAGGAGGAGGAGGAGGAGGAGGAGGATGCGTCAGTGCTAGGAGGAGCAGACCGGAATCGTGGAGCTCGGAATACGGATTAACGTAACGTAATCGAATAACTCTTGTACCGGCTCGGTGTCCCCTTCTGCGCGGCGTGACGTCAACGCGACTAATTCCCGAGCTACGTGTGCCGCGCATCTGCGCCCGTAAAATGACTCCCGACACCAGTCGAGTAGAGTGGTCTCCCGAACGAGACAATGGGTACCCTAACGACGTTGCGTACCGAAGTTACGAGCCGTGGACAGGATTTACGAAAGGTGGTGGACACGTCGATAGGCGGCGGGAAGACGAGTAGTCGACCGTAGGAGGACCCACTTTGAATTCAGGGGGGATTTGAAAGCGAATAACAGGTCGAGACGTCTATTGGCAAAATCCATTGCGTGGATAGATTCAGCCTCTGATAGGAACATAAAAGAGTTCGTGTGTAAACGTATGACCTAACTGACCTTGTTTCCAGTTATAACTGCTTATCTTTACATCGAGAGCTCGAAACGATCCGATCTTCTCGCGAATGCTTATCTGTTCTGGATGATCTCCGTGTAACGAGGAGGATTCGTTGAAACAGTACGGTGAATTGTTCGAGATCGGTGTCCGATGGTAAGGATTGCGATCGATGATCGATTATTGATCGTTTGATCGGGTCGTGGGCAAGGGTTGCACGAACAACCTTTTCCAGATTCTTTGCTAAGGGTAGAGATCACGATAGGGTGGAGGAGTAGCCAGCAATGATGAAACAGTAGGAAGAATACGCGAAACACTGTGTCAGCTAAAAAAGATCAGCTGTTCTGTTAGCGCACGGGCGGTGCTGAGTTGCATAATGCTTGCATTACGTGACGATGCATTCCCTTCCTCCTTCCGCTCTTCCGAAGTGCCTATGTGTAATGTATATAAAGCCTCTAAAGTACAAGGCTACGAGACGGCCAGTAGCGTATGAAATGTTGGCGCGGTACGTGCGCCACGATATTTTAACCTATCGCGTTACCAATCTTTCTAGCCCGCTTTGATGCAAATGCATACGTTACGTGATTATTCGTACTGTGTGTACTCGTCTTTATTCTCGTACTTGTATCGATATCGACACTGGAAATCGCGATACTCGGAACCTGTGTAGATTCCTTATATTTGTACTCGTACTAATCTCTTGGTACTTGATGAAATATATATATATATATATATATGCTCCTGATACTGGTACATTCACATTGATGGCTAGTCTGATACTGATGTTTGTACCTATACCTAAGATTCTGGTAAACACGATACACCCATTATGTTTATATTCGTACCGTTACTGAGTCTAATAACTACAATTATACCGATTCTGAGATCCTGATACTGAGTCGTGCTGATACTAGTACCGATACTGATATTCCAATACTCGTACTGATACTGAGATCCTGATACCGATACCGACACTGATACTCCAATACTCGTACCAATACCGACACTGATACTCCAATACTCCAATACTCGTACCGATACTGATATCCTGATACTCGTACCGATACTGATATCCCGATACTCGTACCGATTCTGATATCCTGATACTCGTACCGATCCTAAGATCCTAAGATCCTGATATCCTGACACTTGTACCGATACGACCACACCATAGCAGTGTTACGCTGCCCATAGTAGCGTGATGCAGTATTTTTCAAACAATGCATCGTCGGTAGAGAACAAAAATGTTTTCCTTCCGTGCCAAAAACACGAGCTGCGGCTCCGCCGTTGCTGCAGCGGGACCTTACGTAATCTCTTCTCCCTCCCTGACTCCTCTTTGTGACGAGCCACGCCGCGCCGCGCCGCGACATTTTTACGCGCGTCGCTCCTCCCCTCCACCGCTCAGTTTTCTTCTAACGCTAACGTCGAATGACGTGGCGGTTAAATATTCCGCAGACTCGCGCTGGTATATTTACGACTTCGAGCGTTCGGCCCTGGGCTTCCTGTGCCAGGAACCTGGCCGACTCGCGCGCACCTCGCGAAAAAAAATCCACGTGTAGGTACTGATGGAGGGGGGTGGGGGATGTAAGGAGAGCTACAAGGAATTGATAACAACACTCGACGAGTGAAATTATCGACACTCTCCATCTTTTACACGCTCATGGAAACCGATCTTTCCTCGTACACGCGACCCGGCTCTCTGCAAACCCTTTCAAACGAGTCCCACACGCTGTACACGGCGGTCACTTATATTCGTAACAGCGCGTGTGTTTGAAACCTTTGGGCGCTGAGACCTTGAATATAAAGCGTGCGTTTCGCCTACGATCGTGTTCCTCGGTGCCTTGTGTGCGTTTACCGCAAGCGCGGGAAAGATTTATTAACATGTTGGCTAACAGTCTATAGTAAACAGGGAATTAGGAATTTGTGCGTGGAACTCATTGCATGTATTTAAGTATCTCGGGCGAGGCGCGACGTAAGAATTTTTTTTTATACACAATGTGGTCATCGGTATGAATATCAGGAACAGTATCGGTACGAATATGAGAACGAGATCGGTATCAGGAGCAGTATCACCGTGAATTGAAGAACAGAATAGGTGTATCGGGAACAGTACCAGCGTGAATAGAAGAACAGAATAGGTGTATCAGGAGCAGTATCAGCGTGAATAGAAGAACAGAGTAGGTTTATCAGAAGCAGTATGAGGGTGAATTTAAGAACAAGTTCTGTATCAGGAGCAGTATCAGAGTAAATAGAACAGGGCAGGTATCAGGAGCAGTATCAGCGTGAATTTAAGAACGAGATCAGTATCAGGAGAAGTATCAGAGTGAATAGAAGAACCAGAATAGATACGGAGATACGTATAAGAAAGAACCTCCAAGAGTTAACTAAGTGGTCTTACAAAGAATCCAAAAGTTCGAAAGATATTTTAATTCCAGTAAGCGCCATCTAACCGGCGCTGCAACATCGGAACAATTTTTATTATCCGTCGATTCACTGAAACTCGCGTTTGTAAACGTCTCGCCGCTACAAAAACGGAGATTTCGATCAAGATTCAATTTAGATACCCGTACGACAATGCGAAGCAATTATCTCAATTATCCTATCGCGATATAATTATCGAACCGTCCTGTAGCCTCCGTCATCTCCGTGTGTGCACCGGTGTGCACGGCGACGATAACAGAAAATACGGCATATGCGTTATGCACCGCTTCGAACTCGTATTTTCCATCGTGGAGCACGCGGAAGGTAATAGTTAATTATCGGTTACGTTCCCGCGGCTACTTTTCGCATTAAAACGCGCGCCGTTAAAGCCGCGGACAATGGATGGAACTACCACGTTGCCCGCGGTCCTATTTTCAGTTATTCCGGTTGTTTTGATCACCGTGGCCACCGCGAGCAATCGTTATTTTCCACGTTGAAAACGTACCACGCAAGGAACGTGAACGTTTACCGATTACTTTCGTTTAGGTACATTTAATCGCGATAATGGCGAGGTATGATGTCATTCGAGATATTAACGTTTGACGTGTGTCGCAACGATTCTAATGCATGCATCATGGGATCTCGAGCGAGTAGCACTCGTGTCGGCACGCCAAGTTCTCGTAGAGAAATTAATCGAATCGTTCGATCGAATTTCAAACGGTTATCAAGGTTACACTTCGTTCGATTATTTCTTTTTTTTATCAATAAACGAATACACGCTCTTCTTCGGGAAAGTATGCGAATGATTATCCATTGTTAACGTATCTAACCTTCGTGTGACGAGTGATCGAACTTCGGACAGGGTAGACTGATCGTCAATATTTTTAACATTTAATAATCGTAAAATATTGCACGCGGTCCGATGCGAATTAATTAAATAAAAACCGTTCCAACTTGACAATACCGATAAAGATCCCGGATACGACTAATGAATAATAAAGCTCGGATAATATTTAAAATCGACGAACCAAGGTCGCGTTGAATATTCGCGAATGTATAATTATCGAGGAATTATAATTCTTAAAAAAAAGTGAGCGCGTGTCCAACAGCGGTAGAATTCGTCCGCGCACCACGAGCGTATTTATTTAAAACTTTTCTTTCGACCGTTAACGATTTGAAATATATTCAAGCGGAAAGCACAATGGTAAAATCGTTCAAGACGTTCAGAAGTTCCAAAAAATGGAATCGAGTCAACTATTAATCCACAAAATGGAATCGAGTCACCTATTAATCCACAAAATGGAATTAAGTCACCTATTGATCCATAAATTCGAATTTAAATATTCACCGATACGTTGAATCGATATAAATGCACGAATAAGATGAAAGAAGAAAGAAAAAAAAAAGAAGAAGGAGAAGCAGCAGAAGGAGGTAAGTAATTAGCTTTAGGAGCGGTCGAGAGATCGAGCGCCCTCTGAGCCTCGAGGGGCCAGGAGCGTCGAGTCTCCCGCGGAGCTCAAGGGATCAGCTGATTGGTCACCAGAGCGTCAGCTGATTTTGACAGCCCGGGCGACCTTGCGCGCATCCTAGCGCGTCGCGGACCAATTCGAATGCAAGTCTCGCAGCGTTCGCGCGGCACGGTTACGCTGCGCGCATTCTCCCGACCGTGTGAACCGCGCATTACGAAAAACAACCTCGAAACCGTTACCAGGCTCGAAAGAAAAAAATAAAGACTGTTCGAATACCGAACTCAACGACGCGAGTAACACTTTGTGCTCGAACCGCTGGAAACAATGGTAAATGGGAGACAGAAAAAAAAGAAAGAAAACAAAAATGGCGTGAAAATTCCAACGATGACGCACCACTTCTATAGCTTTGTTCCATTCGCTGGAAGATTACCTGTATCCCGGGGTCTCCAAAGACCCCAATCGATCATTCATTTCCCGGTTGTCGCGCCTCTGTTCAATGGATTCGTACGAAACGTCGCATCGAAGCGAATGGACTGTCGTCTCTGATAACGCGAAGCACCTGTGTGGTGGTTTTTCTTCGTGCTTTTGTGCACCATTGTCCGAAAGTATCGAGTCGACCAACTCGGAACAGTGACGATTATTTTTGTACCAAAAATAATATTATTCAATTGTTACGGTTCGCACGAGGTTTAAGATCATAAAGCTGATTATGAAATCGAGACACCTTCTTTATACGAGAAATTTGAACAGATCGTCCCGTGTACTCGGTGTATTTTTTCCTTTTCTCGGTTTCGGTTTCTTTGGGTTTCTTCGGTGATACCGTGAACCATTGTTCTTCCACAAAACCACCACAGGTAACTGCAGGTAACACTCTCAATGGGTTGCCAACGCTCTCAGAAAACTGAGATACCACCAGCTGTGTTCACCCGCTTCATTACCCACCGAGTGAACGCAGAGTGGCTCCCTGTTCTTCGAGAGCCCGTTTCGGTGTCTCCGTTCCGCTTTTACCGACCGAAACTGGTGTACAGATAGCCGCCGCGCGTCTTCGCGACTCGTCGATTGGTCGATACCTTCGAAAAAGAAACGGGAACCCCGTTTTCGAGTTCTCGATGTTGACCGAGAGCTTGAGATCAATTTTAAATCGTCGATGAATCTTTTCTCCTTCCATTTCTTATCTCTTTGGGTAGCGGAGAAACGATATCTCTTCAAATTCGCTGGGCCATCTTTGTGCTTGTTTGGAAATTCCGAATTTCTTCACGGTGAATAATCGTTTTTAACTTTCGACTCGTTTATGAAAATTTCTCAGCGGTGAATTATCTTTTTACTTTCGATTCGTTTATGAACATTTCTGAGGTGCATATTTTCACTTTCTCGCCCGTTTATGAAAATTTCATAACAAACGAGCAAACTTTTCACTTTCGATTCGTCTGTGAAAAATTCTCTTTCTATTCGCTCGATACGCACTCGGCTTCGCCGCCGTGGAAATAATCGAAATACGTAAGTTTTCAAGCCAAGCGTCGTTACTACGAAAATAAAAAATAAAAAAAAAGAAAATTATGAATACTCGACGATATTATTACTGAGAAATAATCGATCTTCTGCACGAGCCCGGTGTGAAATGATTTTTTTCGAAGAATAGAACACCGCCGAGCGCGATAAAATCCCCGACAACAATTGAACGCAAACACCTATACGAAGTAACGAGGGAACCCGTGGATCATGTGCAACAAAGGGATCGATAAATCGATACGAAAGCATTCAGAAGGCCTGAAAGCGAATTGCTGTTCAGACGGCGTACATTCCCCACCGGGACCACTAAACCCGCGGATATGTCCGATAATAAATTGCAAACTGTCACAAGTTAATCGATTTTGCAATCATTCTTCGCGCTACAACGACGAGTATCTATCTGTCCAATTAATTCTGTGGCGATGGAAAGAGTTGCCAGGTGGCGTTAAGCACTTTATGCGATATGGCCAAGAGAGAGAGAGAGAGAGAGAGAGAGAGAGAGAGAGAGAGAGAGAGAGAGAGAGAGAGAGAGAGGTCGAAACTTTCTGGCGCGTCAAAAATGCTTGATCGAAGTAATAATTCTCCCAACCCCCTCCTCCTTCCCCCAACCGTGCGTTAAAAAAAAAAAAATATCTGTCCATTGTCGTCGATAAACGCCGTCGCCGAGTTCTTTATTCTCGGATAACGGGTTACATTGGTAAACACAACAGTCGTCCTTCAAAAATTTGTAACACGAATAATCCGTATCGATGATCGATCGACGATATTTACAATACGGTTTCGTTCCTCGTCCATTGTGTCTTTTTTTTTTTAGTTTTATTTTTTTTTCCGACAGTGTCGACCGAAAACATAACGATAATAAATACAGGGATTTTCTACGCGTCGTACACGACTCGTATAGAAAAAAAAAACAATTGCGTAATTTCCACGCATTGGTTAAAATCTCTCAACGCACCACACGGCGAGTATACAACGAGAGGCTTTATCTTATCGAGCGTCGGCCACGGTGCACTCTTCCATCTTCAACAATGCGAGCACGCACAAATACCCGGGAACGAGTCCGCACACACGGTTTACGACACAACCTGTGCTGATCAAACATCAAAGTGGCCTTTACTGCATACGTTGACTGCACGCGGTAGGAATCGAGTTTCAAGGTTAAACGATAAGTCGGTCAAGTCAGGGTTATCGCGGAACCCCACTGCGATGCAACTTTCTCTCCCCTAACAATTCGCGAAGAATTCCAATGTCGAACGCAACAACCGCGGCAAATGTATTTACTTCTAAATGAGAACAGTTTTCCCATCAACCGTAACCCGATCGATGTATATTAAATTATTATCGACAATTATTCAACAGTCGTTCGCAAATACTCCTAGCCCGGTCGATGAAATATTTCTATGTACGGTTTCCTTTTACCAATATATTTCGAGTACTGGCACAACATTCCAAGAAACATTTCTAAACCTACATTTTATCGACAATTCCTTCCCCGATGTGTTTTAAATTATTATCGATAATTATACAGCGGTCGTTTTCGTCACTGTCAAATGTTCCTGGTCTAATTTAAATATTTCGATAGTTTTTTTTTTCTTTTTATCAATAGTATTTCGAATATTGGCACAAAATTCCAAGAAATGTATCTACATTTATACGTTACAAGTTATCGGATTTTCTGTGCGCCTTTTACGTTCTCTTAGCGCGATCCACTTTCAAGGTACTTCGCGAAACGATCGTAATAAAAACCGTAGCTTTAACCATTTTCTTTCCATATCGCATTGTACGTCGATACGAATTTTTATTTTTTTTTATTTTAGCGAATGTTCATCGGAAATTATACTTTCCAGAAACTCACGAGACTTCATTGAGCACTGGAAGCGAGCCAATCGGAGATTCACAGCAGAAAGAGCGCGTTTACACGCGCATCGACGCGTACGAATGACGTCACGCTATGACGTAGCGTGCGTGCACGCATGAGATACGCGAAGCGATTACGGGTGGATCGTAACAGAATAAAATAGCGATGGAAACGTAACGCAAATTACGAGCGCTTTATATAGTTCAATACTTTCCGGAGATACTTCGGTGAAAACGCTGCATAAATAACACAATGATACGTAACGAACATTGATTCGAATTCATGGAGAAAAAGAAAATTGGCAATTCAGATTATTCGAGCTCGAATCGTTTAAGCATCGCTCCGCTTAAACCTTCGTGAAGAGGTGGTGGTAATCGGTAGATTCTTTCTCCCCTATGTCTATTCCAAAATGGCCGCCGTCTACCGCTCGACGAACGCGACGGTCCTCGATTACGCACGAAACAACACGAAATAATGCGAGAAATATCGAAACGTTCGCAATACATTTATTGAAAAATTGCAAAAAGAATCGACCGAATTGCCAGAATTTTCTCTTCCGGTCCGATTGCACAAAAATAAATAAATTTTATTCTGTCAAGAAGTACCGTTAACGCTACGACGAACGAGATGATCGATGGTAAAATAAAATACAATCGTTACTTACAGTCTGCTGCTGGGCTCGTTGCTGGCTTCGTCACCTTCGATTCTGTAAACCTTGCCAGACATCACGTATTCGAAACTGTCTGCCCTGGAACCTCCTTCCTGTTCCGTCGCGTTCCACTCCCCTCCATCAGGATAGCCGTCCTCCCTCAAGGTCGTCGCGAGAACCAGACGAAACTTGTCGCCTGCAACGAGAAAAATAATATTCCGATGATGACAAATCGATCAGCGATATTTATACGGTGAGTAGGGAAATATTATCTCTTTTCGTTCAGACGAGCCACCGATGCGTCACGAAACGAGCAACATCGGAACAGGAAGATCGACTACTAATAATAAACCTCAAGGCGGTTGCATCGAAAATACATTGGGGACGTTGCAGAAACGTACTTCGGCACTTTTAACGAGATTCACACGGTTGATCGCGCGAACCAACACGGGCCCTCTCCTTGTCCTCTCGCTATTTTTGCGAGTATCAGGAATACACGGTATGCTGAAGAGGCGACACCGTTCGCCCGAACATTTTCGTCACCGTGTCGTATCGCGCACATACAGTATTACAGTGGCACACGGTACACCACACTGCGGAAGAGAACGCACGAAAACTATAATACGTCGCGACGATTATCTGCACTCGTCGTTGATTATGCAAGAGATCGACGCGAGGTAGGAAAACATTCGAAAAATTACTGCGACGGAATGGTATCTTAAACGAGCGGAGATCGACGATCGTGCCGACCGCGAAGGTAGATTTTCGAAAGGGTGATAGAAATTTGACTTGTTCGAAAAAAATTGTGAAAATCTTTCGACAAATCGTGCAAATCTTATGAAAATTTTTTTATAGAAACGTTTCTCCCCCAGTAATTGTTTTTCGATAAATTTCAACTTTTTGACAAACCGAGAATAAATAAACGAGAAAATGTAACCGGTTGTATTTACATATATGCGCGTGTCGGAACCTTCAATGAAACTTGGAACGTAACCGAAGAGCAAGAAAAAGGGGCGAAGAATGAAAGGCAGCAGGGAGACCGAGAGTAAGGGACGCCTGGAAAGAGGTTAGCCTATAGACGGTAAAGGACGATCGGCGACGGGAACTGGAACACGAACGAAAACGACGGAAAGCGGAAACACCGTGGAGACGCAAAAGACGCGAAGCACCAGCGTGCGATAATACGCGACAGATAACGAGGCCTGACGAAAGATAACGAACGTTTGATGTGTTCCGCGGACTAGGAAACATCAGAGTCCGCATGTAAGAGTTTCGGAGAACAAGGGTCAAGGTTAAGTCCACGGCTATGTCGATGATAGATATAGCACGGTAATCGATATTACCGACCGTGGCAATGCCTAGAGGACGGCAAAGAAACAACGAATGAAACGAAGTCGGGGAATCTGCATAACCAATTGATCGTGTTACAAACCGTACGTGGATCGAGCCTCGCATCATAATAGCGAGTGTAACGATTATAGATTACCTAGTCGAACGATGCACAACCGTATTATGTGCCCGGCCGTATTAACTCAATAATGCGAGCCGTGGGAAGAATTACGTTTTGTTCGCGTGATTTACAACGTTAACCTTGACACTGGCAATCGTGTATACCGTACGTTTGCTCGTGTGGACACGTATTATAGCTTTACTTCCCGGTCAGTCGTATTTAGTCATCAACGTTAGTGACTGTTTCTAAACACAGCTTACCAGAGCAGCCCGTACCGTATTGTAAATATTTTGTTTCAAACGTTAATAAAGCCTTCGCACAGAACGCGACGCGTTAAAAAAACTTGCTTCTCTTCTTCCGCGTCGTGTGCACAGATGAATAGACAGTAACGAAGAATAAATAAGGAACAACGTATTAGAACTGGTACCGTGCAAGGGATCCGGAAACGTCAACCATCCTAGTACGGAAACCTTTAACGACTGTCCCGGGTCTACCGAAATCCGCCATCTTGTCTCGTGACGTCAAGCACGATCGAAAGATAAAGAGAGAGAACGCGCGCGCGCGAGAGAGAGAGGGGGAGAGGGACAGAGAGAGAGTGGACGACAATAGTTTATATCCATTCTTCGTATGATGCGCATCCGCATTCGCCGCGCAGGACGTCCTGCTCTCGTCCTCCACTAATATTCACGCACCTGTCACGACCTTGCTTCTGCACGAGCTGGGCTTCTCGACGTCGCGCGATAACGCACGAATGTTTCCGACTGATTGCGCACCATTACGTTTACTTGTCGGTTACACATTGTTCTCGTTTATCGTTCCCAGTCCTTGTAACTCGTCGAACGATCGAAAAAAAAAACAGACGGTAACACATCCCGACTTGACTCGACGCGTCCACTGCGATTCGCCGCGATGATTTCGTGTCGAGGAACACCGCATATGTGGGTTAGTCGCGCGAAAAGAAACGAAAAAACGTCGCCGAGGAAACGAGCGAAGAAAAAGCACGCGCGGATGATACAGCGGACGATGAGGAAGAAGATCGAACGCGAATACACGATGGAACGACGAACGTCGGCAGACGCGACACACACACGACCGCTTCTTCTCTCAGCGAGCGAGTATCGCGACCGACACGACTACGAGCCGTGGCCGTTTTGACCTTGGCATTGAACTTATGGGAGCTACCGGGTGAGGCAGGAGAGAGGGAATGGAACAAGCGACGAGGAGAGGGGAGGCTAGCAGAATGTGGCACGGGTAGAGCGGCGAGAGGGGGAGGGAGATTGCGTCATCTCGCGCAAGCCTGTGCGCGCCGCGCGTCAATACAGCGGGACTGCCTGGCCCTATGGACTAACCTTCGTTCCTTCTCCCCTCCCCAACGCTTCTCGCTCTCTTGCACGGACTCGACACAATCGCCTTCCCGTAAAATCCATCTCGCTTCGCTCTCACAGCTGTAAACGCAATTTTCGATTTCCTTTCTGCGCGATTATATTTCGTAGCTTCTGGATTTTTCCTAGTCCCGGTCCCGGTCCCCGGGAAATTTATAATCTCGAACGCTTCTCGCTTCGTTCATTCCTCGCGCGATTCTTAATCTCGACGGGACGTTACACACGCGTTTCGAACGAAGAACACTTATTGCCGGGAAAGAGGGTACACGCGAAATTGAGCTGCTGTAAACCGATCCAGGGTCGAAAGAGAGAGAGACACAGATGGGAAATTATTCTCGAAGCGAGAGGAGGCAGGGAAACAGGATACGAATCTGTAAACACACAGAAAGCAGGCAGGGGTGGATCGACGATGCGGTGCACCCCACCTCCAATCCCCACCCCTGGAACCGGTGGGTGTGACGCACCCACTCCCTCTGCAGCGCCCGAATCAACGGGATACATCCAGAACTGTCCGTAGGGCGAGTCAAAATGACGATATTCGAGGGGAGAAGGGAGGTTGCTTTGCTGCAGCGTGACGTGGCCTTGGGCACACTTACGAACCCAATGCACGTTATCGCGAATACCCCCGGGTTTGTTTCTTCCTCTATCCATTCGATTGCAAACATCACGTAGTCGTCAACCATTAAGAATTTCGATTCGAGATATATCGCTCTGTCTATGATCACAATTTTTCCACATTCTGACCTAAATTTGCTATTCGAAAAATTGGCTCTCCCACTGAATAGCCTTCGTCGATCGTATATATTTATTTTCACGTCGCGCTACGAAACGAGAATCACCAATGGCTTTCGTCGCCGCGTGAAAACGTTCGAACTTTAAAGAGGAATAGCGAGAATTTAAAAACGGGACGCGTATGATGATTTCTTTATTTAATCCTCGAAAGGGAGACGGCGACGCTCGACGCGTCGAAGCGTGTCGTGCCACGAAAACGTTTCGTCTTCGGGAAAGAGCACGATGGAAGTCACCTTCAAGTGGGTACACACAACGTTGGGACAAGTTGCTTCGGGCTGCGCGCGGAACACGTTCCGCCAGTGTCCATTACCAGGGTCGTCCTTCCGACGTCTAGCCAAGAAGTGGAAGTGGCAGCGGAGAATAAAAAGGCTGCCGCGGGAGCACGTGTGCCCGTTAGCGCGAAACACGTGTCACGTTTACCAAAGGGCTGAGAGGACGGCGGTATCGATTCTTCGACATCGATCGCATGTGCCGTGGCACTCATATATATATTTTATATATATATATATATGTACACACACATATATATATATACACGATCTCGTTCTTTTATAAACGTTTCAGGCCCACAAACGCGCTGCTCTCCAAGCTTATAAAAGAGATGCGCACGGTCTTGGCATGTCAACAGTTTTGGCATACGTTGCACGACCGGATGTAGAACTCTCCGAAAATTCCCTCGAGAAAGAAAATAGAAATCTCGGATTCCTTCACAGCTGCCAAATGTGATCTCGAACGTTCCGCGACTTTCACGGGCGTAAATCTTTTACTCCGAGCTCAAAAAATTCCCGAAGAATCTCCTCGATCGAGCAATTTAAACAAACCATATATATCTGGTAACGTATTTTCGATCCGTGAAATTTTATTCGAGTTTTACCGCGTAAGTTTTCTTTTCGACAACGTTTTCGGCGCGTTTCCGCGCTCGCATCGAGGGGGTAAACGAAATCGAAAATACCACCTCTGGTGTGCCAAATCGAGAAAGAAGTGGTACGTGCCAGAAGTCTCATCGGCCGGAAATTATACAAGTAGGCCCTCCCGCGCGTTCGGAACGAAAAAGATCTTGGCGTTACCTTTCTCGCGATTATACGAAACGATTGCAACGATCGCCCAGTCCTACCCCCTCCAACTTCTCTTTCCCTTGACAATTCTCGAGTTTCATATTTTTCTAACAACGATTACGTATTCCGGACTACGAAGAAATTGCCACCGAATGTCTCGTGTACGTATAACCTGACGTTCATCAACTATTTCAGACACGGTCTCCAATTAAACGGGACTGCAAACGTTGCGCTAACCCTGCAAAATTTACGCTGCCAGTGTATCGATCATGTACATACGCCAGTCCGTGAGACAGGCGACGTAAACAAACACAGGAGTCGTGACAGCGCGTCTGCGATATGGCAAACAGAATTTTCATGCGATGCGAGAGAGCTCCGCGCAGGCTATCCTTTGCCAACAAAGACCGTTTAATTACTTCCCTCCTTCGACGACAGTCCACGCGGACACGAGCGTCTATGATCCAACGAGACCGAAACCTTTCCCCTTAACGCGTTTCTCCGACCAACGAGAAAAAAAACACTGGCTATAAATCATCCGCCCGACCGATCTTACGACGGCCGTGTTCCGTTACGAAACCGAATCTCGCAGCCTTTGAGGAATTTAAGCGGTGCGCGACGATGTATCGCTCTAACCCACGAATCACGGAGGAAGATGTTCCTCCCGGCGGTATTTTTATTCCCGCGATCGGAATTCACGCCGGTGTGGGTCATCGCCGAATACGAACGGTCAATCTCGTTGACACAACGTTAATGAACACCGTACGAATTCTTCGATTTCGAAGTACCACGGTTACCCGAAAATTATCATTAATCAGGCGAGACGAATTATTTTCGTATAGATTACTCGCAAACCGTTTGTGTATTCAAGACGATATTTCGTCTAAGATGCAGTATTAAATACTTTTGTATAAATTGGTTTTGTAGATTTTTATAGGTTAATTTTCGTACAAAATAGGAGAATATTTATCGATTGTATTTGTAACAGTAAACGTTCCCACCTTAAGTTAAAAAAAGAAAAATTTAGTATCACGTAGAACGAAAAGTTTGTTGTAAATAATAATACACTTGCATCGAGTGCTTATCGTTAATTTTATCAATGCTTCCGGTAACAAAATAACGCACACTTACTCTCGAGGTGTTTATAAATATCGACGTTTTGAACACGACTCCGTTCATCCGCGATTGTTATTGTACGAATTTTTCCGATCGTACATTTGTATTTGTAAATGAAATACGAACGTTTTGATGCTCGTAGCAATAGAGTAGAATCATGGAAAGACACTCACCCAGTTCCATCGGATAGAGCCAGCTGTTGATGTCCAGGATCAGGTCCATTTTAAAGGACTCGGACTCGCAATGGAGCCTGCTCACTGCAACCCATCGTCATCGATCGCCGCCCGGCCAGGGAACCGGAAAAAAAAGAAACGGGAAGGCATCATCGTTAGACAGTTCGGTCGAGGCGCACGTATATTTTTCACGGGCACAAATGCTGCGCCAATCGATATACGGAGAGATCAGATTGGCCCGAACCGAGGTAAATACGCGTTCGGATCGCGCGGAAAAAAGAGAGGAAAAAACGACAAGCGTCACGTGACATACGTGTCAGCGACGGGTGACTCACGACAGTCTTCGTACACCGTCGCGCATAGGTTCCCGATCGCGCGACCGATCAGGGGGGAAGGGGAAAGGTGGTGGGGAAAAAAAGCGAATTTTCACGGGGTCTTAGCGAACCGCGCGACGCAGCCTTTGCCACTTGACGGCTGCCCACCGGCTTGACGTCACTGTCAGCCCAGCCAATCGCATTTGATTCGCGATACGAATTTATCGCCCGAGCCGCCGACATTCGCGAAACTCACCCACATACGAAGCCGAGGAGGGCTCGAACGTTCCGGCTCGTTCGGAAATGTGCACCCGTGGCCGTGTATACACGGTGTGTGTCTGGCCCAGTGTGTGCGCGTGCCCCGAGAGTAGGTGCGCGCGTTTTCACACACGTGCCCAGGTACAACACGACGAGAGCTCATCCACACACGGCAAGCTCGCAATAATTGCGCGTAGAACCACCGCGCGTTCATGTTTCGCGTCGGTATTTTTTTTTTTTTTTTCTTTTATTTTCGCGTACTCGAAACTTGTTGACTGGTAGTTTCGCCAATCTGTGAATTCCGTGTCTCTCCCCACGCGCCCTACCAGTTTTAAATTTATTCCGCGATACCGTTTTTCCCTCGTTTCTCGTTGAGAGATCCGAAGTAGAATTACTCGATATAAAATTCGTCGAAAATATGTCCGTATCATTGTCCAGCGAATTTGTTCGATCGAAAACTATACGTAAGAGCAATACGAGAGAAACGATGATGTTTAACGTTCGTTGAAAATAATGAAAACGAGTCTATTCGGATTTAAAAGAAATTGGTAATCCGTGACGCGTATATCGCGCGCGCGTCGGTAATCGTCGCGCATTGATTCGTAATCACCTTGAAAATTTCGAAAACGGTCGACGGTATTAATCTCTGTGTTACGAAAATAGATCCGAGTTAACTCGGGAGTTACCTGATTTTAGCTCGTGCCCGATAATAATCGTTATTAGCGGTCGCGCGTATTGTTCGGATTATATAATTCGTCCTTGCACCGGAGCTTCGTCTTTGTGCTACGCCATTGTACCCGCGAAACGGCCAATAAGACCTTTGCTGCATCACTGCGCCGATGATTGCAATGGACCCGTCCGCGTGACGCGGCAATTTCGAACGAACACGCGCCACTTCCAATTCTTACTATCGTCACCTCGGCGTCCGATGGAACAAGATTTTTTTTACGATCGCACACGCATCGAAAGTGAATCGCAAGGCACGGAGGAAACGGGGCGGGTAATGCGACATGATAATTCAGTCGTTCCCGGTGAAATAAACGTCCGGCAAATGGAATTGCATCACGGAGAAAACGAAACGAGAATAATCGCGGACAGGTTGCTTTATAGCTCGGTAGTACGGTTTGCAATTTTTCTACACTGAAAAAGATTGTTTACGGCTCTCGGTGTGCAGAATGCGCGAACGGTATTACACTGTAATTAAAATGGCGCGATCTCTTTTTAATCGACCCCATAACGCTACGGTCGGAGACTGACTGGAAAGGTTCTACGAAACCCTCGATTGTTTCTCGAGACGTGTATTTTACACTATCGATGTAATTTTTTCAGGTTTATCGAATTCCGTCAACTGAACGACAGTTCGTAGGTTCCAGCGCATGCGTCACGAGGCATATAAATTCCGACCAATGGGGGACCCGCGTTCCCTTCAAGGCTGTTCTCTTCTGCTTCCAACAGTACCCTGTTTCGTCGAAACGATGCGCGACCAGTTGCTTATTTTTAACGATTCATCGAGCGTTTTCGACTATTCGACGCTTACATACGTTCGTACAGATCACGCGTGGGATTTGTCCGTTGTCGATCATCCATATGGCGTTCGTTTGAGATATTATGGGCAACGAGGGGGCGAGTCTAATTTGTATGTATCTCATTGCCGGGATCGTATTCGTGTGAATTAATGGTATGTTCCAACAACGTGACTCAGTGCACATTTTAAGTGCAGCTCGTGTTATGCACTTCGATCTGTTCCGCCGACAAGACCATCGATGCTAAACCGGTGAGAGAGCTCGCGCGCGCAATTGCTCTCGTCATTGTGTCCGTAAAAAAAAAAAAACAAAAAAAAATAAAATGTGTGATAGGGTCGACGGATTCCATTTGCGTCAATTTGTTCTTCGAGATGGTGCTTGATCGTAATTTTCCGAAAGAAAAACGCTCGAAATTCACGAGGTCTCGGCCCAAAGCCGATTCGAAGTCCACTCTTGATATTGATTCCATCGATAAGCCGGTTTCGAGATAACGAAGCGTTTGCAAAACCGAGCGATACCGCGGAAAAAACGTCGACGAGTATCGAGTGTCCTTTTATCGGAATCAAAAATTGCGAGCGCGACGAGGCGGTGAAGAGAAGGAAAACAGAAGACGATACAAGCGCAGAGACACACGCTAACAGCAGCGGGTTGGTCTTGCGTTTGCACGCGTAATTAGTATTTTCTGATTGTGCAAAGGTTTCTTGGACAGAAAGAAAAAAAAAAAAGAAAAAATAGTAAGGATACCCAAAAGCAATGGACAATAATAACAAAGAAGATTCAGGCTACAAAATTGTGATCCGGATGAACGAGAAGCAAAAATTTCGACGTCGTGTCTTTCTCTTAGTGAACGATCGTGAAAACACGATTCCAATACGGACGAGTCGAACGGGGGACAAAGGTAAACAAGGGTGATAAAATTGATATCCTCTATGCAGTGAATTCTACGGGAATCTATTTCCCCTGAAATTACTCACGCTAATCGTTGACGTGGATCGGGGCACGGAAGTCAGCCCGTGATCGTGACAATTCCCACTACTGGCCGGTTACTTCCGGATCCTCTCTCTCTCTCTCTCTCTCTCTCTCTCTCTCTCTTTCTTTCTTTCTTTCTTTCTTTCTTTCTCTCTCTCTCTCTCTCTCTTCTTCCACCGTATCGTTCTCTTTGTGTTAATCGTCCCGACGCTCGTAACACGTTAAATCGATCGATTATTCTCCGGTACGATCCGGTTCCCGGTCCTCCTCAGGCGAAAACGTTTCCCAGGCCCCCGCATCGGGTTACCAACGAAGGAGAAATATTATCGGGAATACGGTATGTATATCTCGGTATATCTCCATCGGGGAGGTTGCGGCATCGGGAAGGATCCGGTAAGAGCACGGATCCCGATGCTGGCACACGGTGGACTGATCCGTTCCTGGTTGCTGACGTTGCTGCCAGCTGCTCGACTTCTATGTGCCGATGTGGAGGAGAGAGAGCAACCGACGACCTTTACGGTCGCCCGGTGGTACGAGAGTTCTCCAACGAAACGCACGGAACCTGCCTCTATCCCCCACTCCGTCGCCCGACTCACACCCTCCAACCCCACCTCCTCCTCCCCCTCGTTTCCCTCTACCCGGCTGATCGCTCTCCAGCTACCCTCCTCTATCGCTCTCTGCCTCGTCGTCGTCCTACCTTCTCCTTCACTACCCCGAAATGTTCTCCAGCCAGAGTCCTCTCTCTCTCTCCCACTGCTGTTTCTCTCCACCTGTCGCACTCTAGCTCCCTCTGTTTTCGTTTCTCTCGGTTCTCGAGTAGAGGGGTGGGCTTTCGCTTGCTGGTCCTGTTGGCGAGCCTCCCGATATACCCATATTTCTCAGGAATCTTCGCTGTCCTTCGTACCACGTCTCGAAAAAGCTTTGATCGCCACCCGGGGTCTGGGTGTTGTGTAATAACAAAAGAAAATGACAAATTGGAGAGACGGATAGGATTTTTCCACCCGTTGCGCCAGCTAAATGATTGGAACGGTATTAAATAAGAGGCGCGTTTAAAAATATCTCCGACTTTCCTCCGTGCTCGATACGGTGGTCTCGCTCGTCGGACTCCGATGGTTCTCTTCTTCTCTCTCGATCTCTCTCTCGTCGCGCAAGTGACGTAGGATCCGTAATTAACGTTTTTCCCATGCTCGACGTGTGCCTCGAGAACGGTGGACGCGATATCACACTTCGTGAACCAGAATCCTTCCCAACAGTGTCAGCTGGTCTTCCGCCATCGGGATACGCGCGACAATGCCTCGGCACAGCCGACGGCTAATGGGTACCGGGGCTCCCAGACGAAATGTGCAAGGAGAGAAGCCTGCGATTCCCCGCCCTTCGTCCCACTCCGTTTCCATCCTTCGACTGCCCTCTAACCTTCACCGCGCCCCGAACGCACTCCCGTCCCCCCTCTCCATGCGACCCTTTAAAATTTCCTCGCAGCGCGCGCGACAGAGACAGAGGGTAGGAGGATATGACACATTTTCCACTGAGCTCCCGTTTCCGGTCTCCCATTCGGACTTTTCCCCAGGCTCGATTGAAATTCTTATCCCTTGATCCCGGCGATTCGGTGTACACCGCGAAGAGACTCCGTTGATTTCTGAATGTTCCAGTCGAGCGAAATGCGCGCCCCATTGAACGACGGTGCGGTGCACGGGACGCACTGGATCGCTCACCGTCGCTGCGTTCGCTGCCAGCTGGTCGGATTCGACGTTAAAGGACAACGGAGAGGATAGATAGAACGAAAGAAGCCAAAAGAGGAAAAGAGAATACCGCGGCGACCTTTACGGTCGGCCGGTAGTTAGTTCTCCAACGAAACGCACGGAACCTCGGTCTCTCTTTCTCTCACTTTCTCGCTCGATCTCTTTCACTCTGTGTGTATTGTACCTCTTTAGCCTCTCCGTCTAGCTGGTTCTTTCACTCGCGCGCTCGTCTCCGTCACTCGGGTTTCCCTCGTTGGCGATCATCGCCGTCTCTTTGTCCAACTAACCAGCTTCTATCCTTTTCCACAGTAACGCCCACGCTCGATCCGTCCTCTTCCGTTCGCTCGTTTTTCGCGTCTGCCTTTCTCCGGCTCGCGCTGAAACCACCGGGTGGGGAGGGTGACAACCCCCTGATGCATTCCGGCCGCCAGAAAGGGACGGCGATAGATTTACCCCCACCCCGTCAGGGGCGGCGCTCGGCAACCCTCTAACCTCCCTTTTCTCCTCTCGTTGTTTCACTCCAGCTCGGCCACCTTCTTGCTTTCTCTCTACGGCAGGTACATACGTTGATACGTGGCTTTCTCGTGTCCTTTTTCAGACGAATTCTTTATCTAACGACGTTTCTTCTTCTTTCTCTCTCACACTCTCTCTTTCCACGTGAAGTTTCTTGTTTTCTTTATTCGCCTGTACTCTCTCCCCTGTATATTCTTCTTCGTTTTCTCCGCTGTCTTGGCCGATCTGGTTTTTTGTTTTTTGTCCGCGGAATGGAGACACAACGACGTTGTTTTTGCATTCGGCTGGCTCCTCGGACGTAACAGGCGCGTCCCCTTGGATGCTCTCTGGTCGACGATCAAATTCCGTACCAGATTTTCATCGTCCCTTGTTCGAAGTAATTTTTACCACGATAAATTATTACCAGCTAATACCGTTGATTTCGCGATTTTAACTCCGTATCCTCTATCTTCTGTTCTCTTTCAATTAGTTGATCCCATTGCATCGCGGAAAATTACATCCTTTCCATCGCGTTGGTACGCGAATTTAACAGAATAGTGGAACGTTATTGTCGGTAATAATTGAGCACCCCAAAAATAAGAGTAATTTATAGCGAAAGAGATACAAAATTAAATTACACACCTATGTTCCCATTTAAAACCGATTTCATTAACATTTAGCATAGGCGCTGGCTATGAGGTAACTTGTTATCTCATTTTTTTACGAATATCTACGAATTCGGTTCCTCGATGTACGCGCTGATTTTTATTCTTCTTGGTAACAATTATATTATACGTTGATGGTGCGCGGTGTAATCTAACCCGTTAATTATGAAACTCTCCAATCGGTCTTCAATTTTGTTCATTATTAATTATCTCCAATAATTAATTGTTACACTAAACGCGCGAAATTTAATTTCAGAGATAAAGAAAATTTTCTCATTAAATTCACACTGCCCTCCCCTCTCTTCCCATTTATCGATCATTATTTGCTACCAGCACGTGTACTTCGATGACTCGGTAATCAATGGCGTGACGGGTAATTCTCGTTAATAATCCAATGATCCATAATCCGTTGTCTTAATTTAGCGCTACCGGTCAGCGATCGTTCTCTAATAACGCACACCGTGAATTACCGCGAAAATAGAGCTAAGCCTTCTATACTTAGGACTCACGATAGATGACACACCACTGCGTTGTCCAAGATGGATATGCTTCCGCAAAGCGGAGTCGCGCTACGCAACTACAGGATATTTGTTCGATGTGCCTGGCCGGCGGCGACCAGTACAGGAAAACATACGCCGACTTCGACAGAGATTCTCAGAACTCGGTATAAACGAAAACATCCTCGCGATAATCCCCCGAAGAAACCCGAAGCTCGCCTCGCGTACGTCAGCCGTCACGCAACGTGGACGAACGAAACACGATCTCGCGCGATATCTTCGACGGTATCTGAAACTACTACTAAACCATCGCTGCTAAAAACACCCAATCAATATCAATATCGACCTTTCCGCGTCCTCCCGAAGCATCGAGCGACCTGGCAATAGGCAAAACTTTATTCCGATAACGGACGACAAATAAAAGCAACGTACAACTTTTTATTCGTTTGACGGTGAAAATGTAAGTTCGTTTTGTCGTGAACGTTCTGTTTTTCTTTTTATTTGCTCCGTTTTGCGGATCGATCAGTCCGTGCGATGGGAAGTAGTCGGGCAAAGATTTATCGCGAAACGATTAGATCGATTATTTTATAATGAATTTTAATCTCGGCGTTCGGTGATATTGTTTTTCTCGAACGGATTAAACGTCGATTGCAATTTTAATTCAACAAGTAAACGTGCGAGAAGTTGTTCCTCGTTTCAACCGTTAATCGAAATTTTTACCTAAATAATCATTTTTCCCATCTGTGCCCATGACCAATATCCCGAGGAAAGTTCCCTCTGCCTCCCGTTCGCCTTCTATGATGTACCAACAGGAAAAAAAGAAAAAAGAAAAAAAAAAATTAAATTTAAAGTGAAGGCGGATAGAATGGGGGAGAAGAGGGGAAGGAGCAAAAAGCCTTGATGCGAAAGGGGTGGCCGAGCAAGTAAGAGGTCGGTAAAGGGTGGACGGGGGAGGGTTGTTCGAAGGTAGCTGAGAGACAAGGACAGAAGGGAGAGAAAGAGGAGGGCAGGGGAGGGTGGACTTCGGTACGAGGGCTTCCCAACTGCGCAGTGTCGCTATCCGCTATCGACCGGTTCGCAAGCGCTATAAATACTGGGCACCGGGCTCTCGCCACCCCTGGCACACACCCCCACGGCCACCCACGCGCACCCCCGACCTATCCCCCGTTCTCCGTCGCCCGCTCGTCTACCAACACTTGTACGCCTGCAGCCTCCCCTCTTACCCCCCCCCCCCCCCCCCGCGTAATCCTCTTGCCTCACGCGCGCACACAGAGGGGCGCGGGAGAGAAACCTTGACCTTCAAAAGAGCCACGGAGGGCGAGGGTGGTAGCCGCCACCTACCGGTGACGCATCTCCCGCCTCCCCAACCTCGTCCGCTCTAGTAGCTAGCCTTCCTCTGTCTTTCTCACTTTTTCGCCACCTCTGTGCTCGAAGGCTTTTAATTCCAGCGCGATGAAGTACGCGAGACGCGGCGCGGTGTGTTTTCCTTTCTTACTTAAGGCGACGACGTCGTCAACGACAGCAGTTTTTTCTTTTCGTCGTTTCGTTCCGTTCGGGGCAGCAACATCGTGCGCGCGCGCACGGCCATCGTGTCCACATTGATTCCTTTGATCAGGATCGACAGCCCGGCGAAGAGGGACGTGCGTTTTAATTAGTCGGCCGACACGCGGGAATTTTGACGGTCCTTCGCGGCTTTCGGGCTTCCCATCGATCCGCCCGGGATTAGGGGTTTTGTATTATTGATGAACGTGTATCGGGGGATTCGCGGGGAGAGCCCGCGCGCGCGAGTTGATTTTTGAGCCCGTTTAGAACGGCCTGGACCAAAGTTGGTGGGTACAAATGGGAAATTTTCTCGAAATCGAAACCTTCGTTGCAGTTTTCTTATTCCACATCTTCGTCTTATTCCGAGCCATAGAATTTCCCTCACCCCGTTGAGGGGTGAAGTGAATTTTGACTCTCACGATTGTATATGTAAATGACAGACGCGAGACTTATTGGGTTCTCGTTTCCTTCGTGCTCTCCGTTCGTATTCAATACGCGTCTCGGTTTCATACCTCGAACCAAATCATAACGGGAAAGAGTGTCTCACGGTGATCTCGGGCAGTCAATTAAGTTCGTTTCAACATTCAATTTTACCAACGCGCCCGTTTATTCGGAACGAATCGCTGGTATTTCCGTTAAAATGGTTAAAGAATTTTCATTTCCTAAATCTTTTTTAACATCCATTTACCAAATTTATTTTTTCATGAAGAATCATCGTTCGCCGATTTCTCCGAGCTTTGTAAGTGCAGGGAGAAAGGGATTTACGTTCATTGAAGACAAAATTCCACGAGCAGCCTTGATCGCTCGCGGCACTGGTTATTTGCGTGAAATATGAATTTCAATTTTGGCTTCGCGCAGCTCCGTCTATTCGCGATCGAAGGAAATAATATACCGGCGATAGAACGATTCAGGAGGTACCGTGTAGCGTCGCGCGGAAATCGAAGACGAAAGGGACACGTTCCGCTGATCGATTTAATAAAATACCGCACATATCGAGCCGAAACGAGCGCCGGCCGAATCGACGATCAGCGAAGCCAGCTCGGTCGAAGGTCACGGCACGTAACGAATTATCGGTACACAATTCTCTCTCTCTCTCTCTCTCTCTCTCTCTCTCTCTCTCTCTCTCTCTCTCTCTCTCTCTCTCTCTCTCTCTCATCTGTTCGAACTCGAGTCGCAGACCGCGCTAAGGACGCTCGAAAGTTCTTCTAATTAGAGGAACGACTTTCACTAATAATTAAATATTAACGGTTAAAGGAAAAAGGGACCAAAACGAAAGGTCCCGCGACTTTTCAAATAAAATCTCCACAACTTTTTACTCGGTGGCGTGTAAACCCTTCGTTCGAAGTTTTAATAAAGCTCGCGGAGCGAATGAGAGAAATTAAAAGAATCTTCGTTACGGAGCCTCATCGATTTTCCTTTAATTGCCACTAGAGGGACGATGCAACCAAAAAACGTGGTACAACACGCTCTCTATCGTTGCGTTTCGCGCACGAAATAACGCAAATAAATGTTCCCAACGGAACGGGGATGGGGAAAAAATTGACGTTGAAAATTGCGCGGAGCGCTAAAACTGAAAAATTTTACTATCTCGCTTTCGAGCCGTTTCAACAAAATTGTTCAGCGATCGCGGTGCTCGAGAACCGTACCTCGCGGTAAACACCGTACCTACGCGAAACGAGCCATATTCCAACGATTACGGTACGTACTTGAAAAAATATTTTGAACCGTTGTATCTTTTTATTACAAATGTACACGTACACGCGTATGTGTATATATATATATACATACATGTCCTCGGTATCATTTATGAGCACGGAAGTTCTAGCGGAAAAAACATAAAAAAAAAAGGGAATATATTACTTCAGAGGCGAACCTCCGTTTAACCGAAAAGCGAATAGAGACCGTCGTTGATTCCTCATCGAGCGACCGCCGGTATGAATAATCCCGGCGCGCTTAAAAGTTCGCCACGGACCGCGATTTCGCATAAATCTCTTGTCGGTGAAGTCGAAAGGCGTGTACGAAAATAAATTCGTCCGTCGGACAGGCCGACGTTCGGCGTAAAAGATACAAAGAGACGGGAATCGATGGAGAGAGAGACGGGAAAAAAGGAGAGAAAGAGAGACGGAAAAAAAAGGGGAGAGAGCGAAGAGGCGACCACACGTTGGCCTGTGCGCCTTTTTTCCCCCGCACCGTGACCGCCTCCTCCTCCTCCTTCTTCTGCTCGTTACGAATTCGCTGAGACAAAGAGGAACCCTGAGGATGTGGCTGGGTGACCGACGATGGGCGTTCCTACGTCATGGCATTTCGAAGCATTGCGCAATCTCCCCATCGAACGATGGTGTTGCCGCCGCTTCTTCCTCGGTTTTGTCAGCTGGTTTCAAGGTCGACTGGTAAAAGAGACCGGTCCTCGAAAGCAATCTCCTCTCAGGGACCAAGCGTTGAAACCCTCGCACGAGACATTTCGAGATTAGAAGACCGACTAGCGAACTTCAAGGTGGACCGAAAGACGGATTCCCGCGCGAAGCGGACTTAACGATATTGAAGATTGCGTGATCCAAACACGTGCGAACAGTTTACCACTTTGAGAACTACGCTTATGGGCATGCCGACAATTCTTCAACTACTTGCATTGGATCAACGAGAAATTTATTTCGAGTCGATTAGAATTACTATTATCAATGGAAGAATGTTTGGAGGAAAATACATAATACAGAGTGTTAAATACAAAAGACGAGTAACAAAGAGCGTAGAATTTAAGAAGAGTAATATCGGAGCACGAGTCAAATTTAGACGTTTAAAAAAATCGATATCAATGCACAATTTGATAAACGTTTCTAATTTAACGAAGGAAATAAATTTCAGAAATATCGAGTTCCTGATATTCCACGAACTACGGGCGCAGCCGATAAACAGAAATTATTTTCCGTTTCTCCGTTGTGGGAAAATGCGCCGGATTGAACGAACCGTTTTATTAATTTGTTTGTTTTTTTTTCAAGCAGCGTCTTTCAGTCATTCCGGGAAACAAATCGTCAGTAACGTATCGGTGAAATTGTTGAAAGCGGTGGGAGGGGCACTTAACCGAAGAATGCCACCGCGCAAAAGCGTAGGAGAAATTATTACGGTTGACGAGATGGCGGAGGGCGCAAAAAATTTCATTAGATTGGTCGGGGAATTATAGAGAGGAATTGCGGGATATGATAAGCACTATATTTGTCTGCCCGTCGAAGAGGGTTTAACTACTGAACTATGTCCAATCGGTGTCGTACCTGTTTTGGGACTAACTACTGACGACCACTGATCCAGCATAAATCTCACCACTGGTATAATACTCCCGAGGTTGAGATACAAACACGACTTGCCGTATCAATGAACACGAAGAAATTAATCGTAACCATTTCGGGATAAATTCGAAATCGATTTCCACGGAACGTGTAAAATCGATAGGGTGAACCGTCGATAAGTTACGATACCTAAAATTTGTATATTTCTAACCGATATTATTTATACCGAAACAAACGCTAACCTATATTTCTAATTTCAGTCCATGAAAGTACACGCTTTAATTCTATCGATTTTAATGTGTAGGTAATGCAATAATATTTTGCTAATTTGTAAGCGATTCTTTATGTAAATCACCGGTTAATATCGTTGAATTCCCTCGATGATCTTTTGACCTTTCGCATGGACACGCAAAACTAAATAGACGGCGTCATTGTTAACCGACGCACCATTCTCCTTTAGGGCAACTGATGTTCTGTTATTGACATACTCTTTACACGTTGGGCATCGAGGCTGCGGATAGATCTACACGCTGCTTTATCGACGCCTGTCGAAGCGCGCCCGATTAATTAATACACCACGAAATTGAACCGTCGCCGACGCCGCCGTGCTGAAACTCCGACGGCGTTCGCCTCGCGGAACATGTTCGCATGGAACGGCGAAGAGACTGAGGGAACCAGCCGGGGACAGGTACACGCTTTGTAATGATCCGAGATTTAAGAACCGGTTCTGATCTCGGTTCGATTGGCAGAAAGTAATGGCCGGGAGAAATTACGAGCATAACCGAGGCAGAAAGAAACACAATAATCGGATATAGCCTAGCGCTTCGTCGGTCGATAGTAACAAGGAACGGATAAAGGAAAAAGACGACCGCGGTAAATTCTGAGAATAATTGATCCAGCCGATACACAGGGCGACATTTATCGAAGGTTCATAAACATTTCCCCGGGAGAAATATACTGTTCGTCCAAAGGATATTACACCGTTGTACACACGTGAACAAGTTTGCGTAAGAGACGGTTGAACGCATCGCGGCGAACATCGGGAAGATTCGTCGATGCTTTATAAAAAGAAAAAAAAAAGCGACTTATCCTGAACAAAGAAAATCGTGGAGTCGTTTAAAAGTCATTCGAAATCGTGCTTTATGGATTTAGTATTCATTAGGAAATTACATATGTTGGGTAAAGTCGTAAACGTACGAATAAAGGGAGACCGAAGAAAGGACCGAATCCTTTGTGTCTAATACCGCCGGCAGACTAATTCCGTATTAACAGTCAAACGGCATATTAAACGACGCCACGCGGTTAACATTTCTAAGCTTCGTGGCGCACGTCGAACAGAAACGCTCTACACAATAGCCAGTTTCCATGAAATTTACGTTCGGCCGATTCTTGTACGATATTTCGAAACGTAACACAGCATATCCTAGGTAAATTTAAACTTATTACTGAAATTTAAATTCTATGTAATCCACTCTACAATTCGTTTAAAATCGAATATGTTCTCAACGACAGCAACAAGTCTTAAACCTCTCCACAGAGGTATCCATCTTCCTTTATACGTTTCGAGAAGGAGAGAGGAGAGTACGAAGAATTCAAGCATCGATCATGAAAACGTAGTCGCGAAACGGTACGAACGTTTGCGCAGGTTCACCCGCGCACACAAGACCCCGTCGGTTGATTTACGCTCATTCCCCTAATCGCGTTAACGGGGACACCTAGGCGACCCTCAAGTGTTACGAAGAGGCAGATCAGGGGATACAACCCGTTAACTACGCAATTTTCTTCGACCAGCTTCCCTCTGAATCGATTTTGCATCGCAGCTTGCGTGTAAACACGCGCCGTGTCGTGCACAAGCGCGAGCAACAACTGCCAACACAACGACACGGTACGGAAACGTTCATAGGAAAACGAGATGCACACTTCTCGGACCTTGCAACGATTTCACAGTATTGCGTCACCTTCTGAATTGAATTCGATGCTTCGATGCCAACTCGAAGTCGACGAGAAAAAAAGTTCACGTTTGACTTACGAGACCAAAAAGCATCGGACACTTGTACGCAAAACTGGCTGCAAGATGTAGACGTCGCTACAATGGCTCTATTTTTATGCTTCGTTTCCAGGAGGCTACGACAAATTGTAATTCAATATCTTGTTTACTTTTTCGATAACCAGTAGGTCGTAATGTAATACATCTGTATCAGGCTCCTATCGTGTCGTCTTAGTTACTAAATAATTTATAGTTAAAAAATCGAACATCGGACGTATGTATATAATTGGAAACCTTTCGGCTGGAAATATGTGCGACGGCATCGAACAAGTCGAGATAAGACGTGACACTCGATGAAATCGGAACGATTTATGTCGGTGCTGCCCATTATTTCCTTCGAGGCGCTTAAAACGTTTCCACGTTTCAGAAAGTATATTTAACTGTTCGATACGATACGATAAGAAACGGCCTTAAACATCGTTGGTAGCAAAATTTGTAATTTAATATATTTTAAATTCATTTCTACGACTCTGTACTTATCAATTATTCGTCGTAAAATACCGTTTTTATACGATAGTCATATTTACGACCCAGTGTTACAGTTCAATATATACGAAACTCTTACGGGTTCGTAAAACTTTCAAAAAGTGTAAATATCAAAATATACGAGAGTAATAAAACGTTTATCGTCGATTAAAGAGTGTGGCTGGATGGAATCGCGTGGGCAATATCGCGCAATTCACTAGCTACTTTTAAACGTTAACGAACATTTCCATATCATTAGCAAGTATCGCGCCGTACCAACTTGAAAAATTTTCGAACGAGAAAAATTCGAATTTGAATTTCATTTATGAGCTGGCAATACGATGAAAAACCATCGTTTTATCGAATTCTATCTGATTTAACCACGAGACCGCGAGATCCGCGCAACATTCGAATTCCATCCGGCTCCCGTACTTTTCACAAAATAATCTGACTTCTACCTGATCATAGGCCCGTTCCTATGGCATGAAGCCATTGCAAAATTGTTCAAAAGATGTCCCATCGTCAATCGTTCCGCTGTATTTGCGTGTCTCCATGTTCTTTCTCGGGATTTTCACGCACACACGCACGCAGACGCAGCACGACGGCGACGCAGTGCTGCCAAAGAGCCGACCCGACTGAGTGCCGGTTCACCGTTGGAACAGTCTCGAAAACGCATCGCGACGGGAACCGTGCTTACGGCTAAAAAACATGAACAGAATATCTCGACGAGTCGCGAGGTAGACCGGGAGGAATGACGGAACGAATGCACGAAGGCGAGAAACGAAGGAAAAGGTAGCTCGATTCGCGGTCGCGAGAAGGTTGCCGGCTGCCGCCTTGGCACTGACAGTGGCCCTCGCGCCTAGCAACACCGAACGCCAAACTGTCGACTCGCCGAAGGCAGCCGGCACCGCACCACCGTGCCCCCCTTTTTCATCGACGTGTCCCTCTCGCGCTCTCGGTACGTCTTTCTCGCTCGTGCCGTTCATCCGTAGCACCGTCTCGCTTCCACGCCCGCTCCGTCTTCCTCTATCTCGCTTCGTCTCGACGCGTATGTCCATTTTCTTCTTCGCTATTTACTTTTGTCTTCGTTGTTCTTTCCGTGCACATCCTTCTTTCTTTCTCGAGCACACACACGCGAACTGGAAACGTTCGTCGGCTTCGTTCCGATCGCGATTTTACGTTCGTCTTTTTTTCGCGAACACGTACACTGATCACCCTCGCTTTTTCTCGCTTTGCGCGCAATTGCTAGCGAGTCAACCAGCCGCGGGCAAGCCAGACGAGCGGGAAAGCCGGTAACCGGCGCATCGTGCCATGCTAAAGGATTCACGCGATTGGTCGAGCCGTCGTGATGCAACCAATCGTGCGCCTCCTTTCGTCGTCAAGTGGTATCGCGTTCTCTCGTTCACAAGTGTCGGCCAGCGAAAAAAATTGGTCTTGCCGGTTTCCAACGCAAACGTTGCATTTTTCGGGGATGCTGCTTAATAGATTCGCATGTCCAATGGTACCTTTCGCAAGAAATCGATTAATACCGATTTCCAAAATTTCAGCTCTACGCGCGTAATAACTTTGATTAAGACTTCTCTCCACGTATAAAATACGAAAGTACAAATGTAAGAAAATGATGTTCAAAATCTCATCTAATCGACAAATACATCTCTTTGTCGTATAATTTGGTTATATATTTACAGTAAAATGTGCATACTACTTCCTCGTGTTCCTAGCCTTCCCAATTTCCCGTATATCGATGTTCTTCGTACAATGAATCTTCCGACACAGTATTGCATTCCTCGAGGAACAGAGATATATATACGTAGAGTATCTATCGAATCGTTCTGCCTCTAAATGGATACATTTATACCGTCCATTAATGTGACACAAAGATTGTCTTAAATTACCGGCGCGTAGGTGTGCCAACTTAACAGCTGAACTTAAAGGAATCGCATGTGGCACAAGTGGACTCGTTTTAGTACGGCAATGGGCAACATCGCGAGGTGTTCTCATCGCCGGAGTGTCTAAAAAGAAACCCCACCGTGTCTTCTACCATTGTCGAACGTTAGCGAACCACGAATCACGAATTCTCGAGCGTACGGATGCGAATCTATCTGTTGAACGTCGCGCGTTCGTTCCATGCGTTCTCTCTATCCGTTTCTGTGCTTTCTATCTCTTCGAATTTTTTCCTCCTTTACCTTTGCCCCATCGAAATAGGTCACGGTGAAAAGGACTAAGCAGATGGGTCTACTTGCGGCAAGGAGAACAGTCGAGGACGAGGATCACGCGTGTTTGAGTACGTGCCTTGCATCCACTGCGCCGCGTTGCGCGTTCCGTTCGTCATTGCCTGATTAGCTCGGCGTCATTTATCAGATTAAATGGATAATGCGGCCCCAACGTCTGACGTAACCCGCGCGCTCCCAGGAACAATCGTTTCTCAAAGATTCTTCACTGACCCGCTCCTGTGGACGCTCCTTGCACAATCGAACGCCAACTAACATCGAACGCCGAACAATCGGTCGCGTTAACGAGTTCATTGTGTTTGCGTCCGAAACGGGGAACGGTGTTACGTAACGGACGGAATCAATTTTAGGAATTAAGCGTGGAATTGAAAAATATTCGACCATCGATCGTTGGAAATAGAATTCAACGCGAAATAACCGATAATTCAAGAAGCTGATAAAGTACGAAAATAATTGGTGGACGCGTTTTATTATCGTTTGTAATAATTTGTAATTTTATTTTCGACGATCAAAGACACGCAATTCTTACTGGCTTCTTTTCAAAGATAAGTTGCACCGAGCTACGTACACCGAGTTCATTTTAAATGCTAATATCGCAATCACATCGTTACAAATGTATAGGTTAACCCAGTAATTAGAGTTTGCGCCATGTACTTTGATTAGGTCGTTAAAGAAACCATAGGAGTGACTAACAGAGTCTGGGCATTCTCTCAACCGTAATTTGATGCAACGCAACGTGTCTAGGTGTCGAATCGTGCACGATTTTAAACTCCTCGCATAAAAATATCGGTCTCATTTTGAAAAATGATGCAAACCCCGTCCAGGTGCGTATCTCGTTGGCACGATGACCCGCGATAAAATTTGTTTAAAAATACTCGAACGATTCGGATTATATTTTTTTGTTTTTAACAATTATCGTAAACATCCATCGCGAATCGATCGAACAAACGGACGAGTATAGATTGAATTTCTCGCGTAAGAACACCTGCGAGTTATCCGTGCGCGATTCTATCGTTCGCGGAATCACTCGCCGCATTTCCACTCCTAAAAATAACGTCGAGCCGTGTATGCACGATTCTTGGACAGAAAGAGGAAATTATTAGGCTCGTCAGCGATCTGCCCAAGTCGTTCGAGCAAATTGCTCGAATTACCCCAGCACCCAACATTGGAAGGTGACCTACTACGAGAAACGATCTTCCAAGATTGTGCAACTTGGGGTTTTTTTTTCTTTTTTTTTGTTTTCGAGAGGGACCTTATTACAAAGTTTTCTCGAACGACCTCGACCACCAGAGTCGTTCGTTCCTCCGATCGAAGATCACGTTCGGCAACTCGCTCGCGTTCGATTCACCGAAATTCTGGGATATTTTTAGACACCGTGTGCACGCGAATAGAAGTGTACCGGACAACCACAAATTTATCGAAAGCTTCCATAAATATTATCCGTCGGGAATTTATCCGACTCGTTAAAGATTTAAAACTCTTTCTCGGCGCAGTTGCCGGCCAAGGTCGTGGCCTTAATCGCACATTGGGCGTCTGACCCATATATACAGATACGCTCTCTAGGATTTAAAGTTTCTGGAACCACCGCGGCTGTATCGACTTCAAGGAGCTCCTCTAGATAAACGATACGGCAGTGCGGAGGCTGGGACACATTTCCCAACAATAGTCGAATAAACGAGTTTGGAACTTCGATGATCAAACGGCCTCAATATTCGCGCGATAAACGACAAATTACGACAGTTCTGGGGGGAAAAAAAGAAACGTTTGTCGAAATCTTACCTAATCGTCGTAATCGCGGTACAATCTAAGATTGAGAATATCACGATTACGTAACGTAGCAAAATAACCTTGAACGAACAATATACAACACAGGCCATTCGATTTTGTCTTTTTGTCCGAAACTGTGCTCGAAGCGTACAAAAAAATTGAAATATTTCTATAAGTAAATAAATTTAATATTTTTCTTGATCGTTCCTAATATAAATTTATCCGTTACGTTTTCGAGCAATATTTTTTCTTCTGGTACAGGTCCTCTTTATTCACAACCAACGGTGGAACGTATTTTCGTTCGGTTTACTTCGAACCGTGTAATTTGGTTCGTTCTCTATTCCCGTTCGGTAATACGAACCCCGATTTGTTTCCAAGCAGTACGATTCAAAGAGACCGGAGCAAAACGAAAAGAAACGTTGGAATAAAGATTCAGATCCCTGATGTCGATCAGAACGAATGGAAGTTGACCCATAAACGGTGATTTAATCCCGATGCCCGATTGGCCTTCGCGACAGTCGATCATCGCCATCGACCTTCGCTTCGACGTGTACCAGGCAGACTCGCTTCGGCGGGCTTTTTGTCTCGCTATTCGACCAACGCAAACACCGAAGACACAAACAACGCGAGATCGCCGCGTTAAGGGGCTATTACGGTTTAGAATTTCAAAAAAAAAAGTCGATCTCCTTTTTTATTTTATTTTCTCAAAGTATACCGTTTCGAGTGACTTTAAAAATATCCACGCAGAACCATTTGCTTCAATTCGCGAAAATATAGATACAAAGGTTCGAACATACATTCCTGCTACGTGCGAAATCGACGAGAGAAATTTTCAATGCATTTCTCTCGGAACGTCGTTTTTTTAAATTGACTTCCACGATATCTCAAGGTCCAGCTGATCGATTTACATCAATTTTGGAGAGTATTTGGTAGATGTGCCTTTATCCCTGGAAGTATAGATTCTTGAAAAATCGAGTTGCGTTATTGTTTTTTTTTTAACATACTATCCGGGTATTTGAAAAGGTGGGACGTTTCTTAACCCGCTGTGCTCCAAAGAGTTAACGTTATCGTTGCGCGACCTACCGGGCGAAATGTTCTTTCAGTGAAATACGCTCGTGGATCTCAAGGACGAAGCCTTAACCCTTATTGACTTTTACGGACAATAAAGAATATGGTGACATTATAACGTGAATGTTATCGATTGTATCGATGTAACTTTTTTTAGACGCGATATAATCGGCCTACCGATGGTAGAAATAGTGATTTGTAGTATTAGCGATTTTTAAGCATACTATATGTCAGATAGGGAGAACATTGAGTAGAATCTCCGTTATATGAATACTATAATAGTATATATCATAATACTATTATATGTACATTCTATTATATAAATATTATTATAATAGTATTATATATCATAATACTATTATATGAACATTCTATTATATAAATATTGTATTATGTGCAAACTCTACTGTACGAACATTCCGTTATGTGAAGATTCTCTTGAACGAACATTCTATTATGTGAAAGTTCTATTGTATGAACATTTTATTATATGAAAGTTCTATTATTCAAACCTCCTGTTACAAGAAAGTTCTATTATATAAACACTCTATGTGAAAGTTCTATTGTCCCCTAATTAGTTCGTGCAACGGAGGTTCCACCGTACTACGATCTCATATGCTCCGATTTACTTCGTGGAATTGATTATGTACAATATATTCGAGAAAACATAAAATTTTTATTTCCCGAAAGCATTCCGTCTATTCTTAACAAATGAAAAATCATCGAGTAAAAATTGTAAGATTTTCAATTGGAAAAAAAAAAGAGAAAAAAATTACCAGCACGAGTTTACACGATTATTTTCACTGGACGTAAAATGCTGACGGGTTTGAAAATCTGACGTTCCCTTTAAAAAATTAAAAAAATGCCGCTTTCGTGACGAACGTACCTATTCCTGTAAACCTTCGTCGCGTTTCGCGTAAATCCGTTGAAAAACGAAGTTCCGCATATCGAGCCACGCAAAACGTACTGCGGCGCGTCTCGCGAAGGCATTTCACGGTTGAAATTCGCTGACAACGCCCGTTTCACGCGATTAATTTTATACACGAAAATGGAAATGAAGTCGATATCGTATGTCAGAATTAGAAGCACGTATCCTATTGGAATATCATACCGGCGGAACGGCCGTCAGAAACAAGAGGTTGGGATTAATGGAACAAATTAATAATATAATTTCCTCCTACCCGTGATGCGTCTGTTTCGCTGTCCGGTCTGTCCACGTTTGGCGAAAATGGATCCCGTTCACCGTGATCGTGGAATCGTTGGAATGTTCCCGCTACGATGAAATTTATTAGTTCGGCAGTTCAAACGAACCATAACGCGCGAACACGACGTTGTTCACGCCATTGAAATTTCCAAACGTTCGACGAAAAGTGTCGAAACGAAATCGGACGACCGACCAAACAACCAGGAAACAGATTTACACGTATCGCAAATAAAGTGCTGATTGACCGGCGGTTCGAGCTCGGATTGATCAAAACGTTATTTAATCAACGTGGATCGTAACCGTGGAAATTGACGCGACCTCCGACCGGCCCGCTAACGAAGAAAATCAATTTCGATGGCCGGAAGCCTTCACCGTTTTCCTTAAAATCGGTAGTCGCGTTTGCGAGAGCCGTGCGACGATGAGCACGATATTGGATAATCGTCTACGCGGAGAAATGTGGATAACTTGAGTATCTGTTTGTCCGCTGCGCGAAAGGTACTGTTGAAATGAAATATCACACGAGTAAAATGTATAAGAGTAATACGGAAATTTAGGAGTATCAATTTTACGCTTATACGCTTCTTCGCGTAGCTCGAATCGGTTCCCAGTTCCCGGTATTAACGCGCCGTACTGTTTTCGTACCGTAACGGGGTATCCCGACAGGAGCACCGAGTAGCGCGAATAAAAGTTTCGGCCCCGTGTTCCCGAATCGTTATAGGAAAACCGGGCACGAACGACGAAAGAGCCAATGCACACAAGTCGAGGAGTCGGGGGCGACCTTCGATGCGTCGCGAAGACGGTATAGCAAACGAAATGAGGGTACGGAGCAGCGGAGGCAGAGAAACCGAAGAATAAGAAGCACTAGAAGAAATCTGTATTACACCGCAATTGCCGTAGCGCACCGAGATAGCGAGGGAGGCAGCGCGACGGAGATCGCGTTAACGGTCGCGAGCACAACGGAAAGAGAAACGACGAACGATGAAATAGAAGACAGCGCGAACGAGAAAGTGGGACAGAGAAGGAAAGACCACGCGTCTCCCTCCTGAGATGACATCTCCCCGCGACCTTGGAACGGAGACTGACCTTGACCGTGTCAACCCCCACCACCATCGCCCTAACGCGTCCCGGCTGCTCCCCCCACTCTAGCGGCCTCCCCACGGTATCCAGAGTCGCGTCGTATTACGCGAATGCGATGTTGCTCGGTGCTGCCTGCTGCTGCTGCTGCGGCTGCGGGCATCGTTGCTGCATCGACCGGCCGCAGCAGACTGCCAGCCCCCTCGTCTTTCACCTCTCAACCCCCTGGCAGAACCCATCGCACTGCCCCCCCGCCGCCTCGCCACACCCTTCGAGCAGCCACGACGGAGCTCGCAGCCTGCCGGCGGATCGCGTCCCACCGCCCTTTTATTCTATATACCTATATAAACGCGTCTATCCGTGTTCGGCGGGTGAAAGTCGAGAGGAATCGCATAAATAATGGCCGCGAATATCACTGGTAGACTCGCGAGTTCTGTCGGTGACGATGAATCATACGACGGAGAAACCGGAGCAACGTCACTCGGAACTCGAATTTCTGGACACGTTGACCAATCGGTCGCTAGCATTACGTGGACCGTATCCAGGGACCGCTGTGTACGTTGAAAAGGTTTCGACGGTATAACGACCGTATTCACGTGCAAAGCGTGGAAAAAGGAAAGGGTGCTGTTTATTTCGCACTCGTATCGACAGGAATACCCGGGATACAGATGTGGAGACGGTAGGTACCGATTCCCTTCGAGCCGAGGTAACGTATCGGAGAACGTTTTGAGCTACGGTGAAACAAGAGAACGAAGAACCGCCGTCCTCGCGGGCAGAAAGTTTCGAATGGGTAGCTTGGATTTACAGCCACGCGCAGCGCTGCGATTAGTCGCACTTTTTTGCGTAGACAGCCCCGAACAACGGGCCCTCCTGCGCGTCAAATTTCGAGAAACGGAATCGTATGCAGTGCACAAGGGAAAGAAGTGCTTTTACCGTCTAGCCATCCACTACGATCCTTCGAGAGCTGCCGTAAAGCCGCTCCCACCCGTCCTGTCGGCTTTTTTCCCCCAACCCCTCGCTCCTTTCCCTTCCCCGCTAACCGAGATCCCATCTTTTCTCTCACTCGCTCGCATAGCTGGCTCCACTAACACCCATCCGCGTGAACGCTGCTGTTCCAGCGGAACCCTTTCCCCGGCGATAATGTAGGTGAAAATATAGGGTGACGCTGCGATGCGCGCCACACTCTTACGAATTACACTCGCTGGCTCGAAAATGATCCTTTGTACGATTCGTATTACCAAATAGATATGCGGTTTTAATGTACAAATATGATATAACAAAATGTTTCAGTTTTACGGTTACCTTTTTTTGAGCGAAGTTTATAAAATGCACGATGATGCATATTTGCATCGATTCGATTTTACACCGATAAACTTATATTAGAAATATGTCGTGTGCAGATAACTAATTCGTGTCTGCTGATTATTCATAAATTGTTCGTGTGTGATATATTATGTGACTGTTTAATGCGCGTATATAAGTCAATGTTTGTTTAATACCAAATTTATTGAAAAATTGCCTAATATTAATATCTCATGACACATATAAAAAAAAAATAGATAAATTATATAAATTAAATTTATTTAAGTTAAAATTTACATTGGTTTTCAAAAATGCAGATTAAAAAATTCACCGACGAATTTCTTAATCTTAGGGAAATTATTAAATTTACAGTTCTTTCTAATATTTAAAAAATTTCTTTTTAAATACACTTTTGACACGAGCGTCGTAAAACTGTATCATATAACGACAATATTAGAGTAAAGCATTAAAATTTATCATAAGTTTAATGCAATTCGTCAGATTATGAATACTTTGTTCAAGGTCGTCGTTTATATGAAAAATTAATTCACTATGACATATTGTTGTAATATTTATACCGGTTAAAAAATGTAAATATTTCACTCCCAGAGATGTATAACGAAACAGTATCCATTGATTTTTCAACTTTTTCACTCGAGATAAGATATCATTGTGCATTGAATTTGTGATATTCTGAAAGTGATTTTAGTTTTCAATCCATCGCGTAAAAATGTATATAGAATGTAAATATCGTCAATCGTAAAATTGGAATATTTAGAACGAATGCAGGGTCGCAGGACTCAAAAACAGTTCGATTTCGTCACTTTTTACTGAATGCAAAACAGAAAACCGATAAGAGGTTGTGATAAGTAAAACAACAAACATCGTTGAACGACACACGTGGCGACGCGCAATCATTAAAGGTTTCAACAAAATTCTCCGTGTCACGAAATCGTAATTTTTGTGTACATGTGGGACTGCCCACAAACGTGTGTAGAGTAAAGGAAACATGAGCAGCAAATCTCAAATCAGAGTTTAAGATGAAGAAAAGAAGGAAACTGTATTGTTACGAAGCACTACCTTTCACATTAATGTTAAACATACATGACCTTTGCACTTTTTTACTAAAAAAAATCGCGATAACAGAATCTTTGTGACACATCGAGTGAATGTCGATAAATAACTGAAGGTTACGTTAAACTGACTTCGTTATAATATCGCAATCAAAGTAAGGAACTTCAACTATCAACAAAATTCAACGCCGTGAATATGTACTATTAACACACTTGCTTTGCTAATCTTGCCTTCGAAAATACTACTTTTCCTGATTTGTTTTCTCTTTAGGAAAATTTGGATGAATATTACAATGTATAAGTACATTTATCATGCGTTAAATGACCGTCATTTTGAAGTCAACCACAAGTCATTCATACTACTAACGAACCAACTAGATTTATCGTTATGATTCTATAATAATTATACATTTCGTTATTTAACTTTTAAATTACCCGCCGTCGCAGAAGACCAGTTGATCAACGAATGACTAGTGCAATTTAGGATGATCCAAACAATTACACGACATTCTTATCAATGAACGAACGTCAGATGCTAGACACACTACTTATATCAGATTGTCAAAACAGTTTCTTAAAGAGTTCACGTACAAAAACTAGTATTTAAATCAAGCTGTCACACCATGTGCTTCCCGGCAACTTCCGCAAGGGACAAACGTTGTCAGAACGTACTTCGTTCAACGCTTACAAATTTCGCGTCAGGGCCAAGTATTCCCGCGCAACACTGTTTATAAACACATGAAGATGTAACGAATGTTATAGACTTACCCCTGTCAAATTTCTTGCCCTCCGGATCGATGTCTTTTACGTTGAAAATATCCTCGAACAGCACGCCCGCCATTTTAGACACTTCTGATAGTGCTTCCCCCTCGTAGCGAATGTTCGATTTACACTTAGGAACATAATTTCGGATAGCTACAATTTATAAATGTAGATTAATAAATTAATTTCAAATTTGCGAGACAAAACTTGCATATAATGCAGAACCTTTTAAAATTTTATTTTGTAAAATGTATTTTTGTACCAACTACTAGGACATTGATTTTTGTTAACTTACATCTGGATTTAAAATATAATTATATACTTAAGATTCATATTGTAATTATTTGTTGTATTTTTTATAACAATTTGCAAATATTTTCTTAAGTATACATATTATATTTGTAAATTTTATTACGTGGTACTTTAAATATTCTAGCATGATATAAGTACGTGTTCTTTAATCATGTTAATAATAAAATTGTAATAGTGAAGGCTAAGACAGCCTTTCTTTACATTTACAGCAGAACATCAATATAATTAGGAAGTAATGATGTTTATTAGATTGAAGACTCAGATAACCTTGAAAACTGAGCTTGTAAAAATGTGTACAGAGGGACCCACTGTACAGACTTACGGTTTTTACGCAGTACAATTATCCTTTTACGCAGCTTGAGGGGGTTCTATCGTGATACATATATAGCAATAAGTTTCGGTATTATGACACATATATTAGTGCACAGCGTTACGTAAAATTAGGGATTTCATAATGTTACGCAATGACCAGGAAATCTGCATAAAATTACCACTAAATGTGGCCGAGAGAACATGTACGTACATAGGTATATGCATACATATACGTAATTTATTATCTGTCGAGTTTTACGCATATTTTAGAATTTGTATGTAAATCTAATCAAGATTTTTTAATAAAGACTTTTCCTATTTCTACTGTTTTTATTTATATATAAAAATCCTCTACATATGGTTAATGTAATATTATAATAAATTTTATTACTTTAGTTATTGAATGTTATGTGTCTGAACTATATTACAGATAATTATATTAATATTGTTTAATAATGCATACCACTCTAAGTAACTGAATTCTATAATCAATACTTTACATCTAAAGAAATGCGAATTTACCATTTTGCAATAATTTGTTGGATCGGTAATGCTATTGTATGATTATACACAGACGAGATATTTCATAGTAGTTCGGTATACAAAGATTAGTGGCGACATCGAACAGTAAAACTGGGAATTATTTTGTTACAAACTTGGGCAGAATGCCGTTAAAGGCGCAGTCTGTACTACAAACTTAGTTGCAACAACAGTAGTTCAATCTACTCACCATTAGGTGACTATTTTATTTTACTGTTCGTTTTTATTGTAAATTGATTATTGACCTATATAAGGCTTGAGGTTTCATTAATTAGTACTTTTCTTTATAAATAAATTATCAGCCAAAGGATTAAACTATTATTTATTAAATATGTATCATTTTGTTTTGAGAATAAATTTCGAAACGTATAGTCTAGACACGACGAGTGCTACGAAATAAGAACTATTAGTAGTTCCACGATATTTTAACTTTATAATGAAGATCAGTCCAATAAACACATTTTTATAAAATATGTATCATAGCATTTTGGAAGTGAATTCTATTACATGTAACCAATATTTTGTATAGTTTATTTAAATTACAAACACACACATTTATTAAAATGCAATAATACGTATTTAACAAATAATAATCCGTTCATTGAATTGATAACCTATTATAAAGTATAGATAAGTAACACCATCTAGCGTTTCATTCGCATGGTACCTAGTAGCGTACCGTGATGGTGAAGGGGTAACAGGATTTTATCATTTTTTCCCTTGTGCGACACGAATTCGTGTCACCAGGTATACAACCAGCGAAAATCTATTGTCAATTCATTTTTACGGTAACTTTTGCAACACGATATGTGCTGAGTCTTCAAATCTTAGAACCGAAAAGATTAAACAGTAGTAGACATTACTTAATAATTTTGAAGTAAACACAGGAACATTTGTATTGGAACAAATATCAAAACTGTATTAGTAAGTTCATCTGCCTTTTTCTCGACAAAAGCTCTTGAGAAATTGCAAAAACGCATAGACAATGTATTCCAGTGTTTTTCAAACTTCACTTATTCACGAATGATATTAATGCAAGAAAACTATTAGCAGGCCTCCAGAGTAGAATTAAATCAGATTTTTAAACGTATCTTAAAATTTTTCTTAAAAAAAGGGATTTATATTTAAAAAATTTTATTCACTTTAAATGGTTTTATATTTTTAAATTTAAACTTTTCATACAATCTATTTTAAAGCAATGCCCAAGAATAATTATGGAAAATAGCTAGTGGTTTCACATGAATTTTCTTGGGATTTATTTGACATTATTTAAGAGTAAATTCATTTTTTATTGAATAGTATTATAGAGATAAAATTATCTCTTTGGAAACGAAATATCAAAAAAATTAATTGGTGATTTCCAGCGGTACGCGATTCGTTCATAGTTTGAAAAACACTGGTATATATTCAATGCAATTAAAAATCAACCAAATTATTAGCTACTATGTCTTAACGAACAAACATAAAGTCGCTGTATCTTGTAAACGAAAGGTTTGCGCACACGTGTTGATTAAAATATTTTTCTTAATTCTGAAGTGTAGAATACGCCTGTAAATTTTTTGACACCATTATTGAATCACTCTTGCATAAAAAACAAAAGAAGATGAATCGTTACGTCAGGCGTAAACGCGTAGCATCGTCGACTTACGAAATTATAAGTGAATAAAGGAGCGCGCATTCGGCGGATGTAATTCAGCTTGAAACGAGTTTGGCTCGACACCGACATCATTGAGCTCTTTTCATTATTATCTTCAATCGATTTGCAGTTCACACACAGTGCGCGTAAAACCACATTAGCGATAAATCGGGCCAAAACAGTTTCGAGCTTTACATGATCTTCCGTATTTATATGTAGCTTCAACTGATTCGTGCATCTAATTCAGTTTCCGTTTTTTCATGTACATTAGTTCAGTTATTTGTTCCTTCTCCTCTTTTGCAATACGTAGAGTAAGTAACAAAAGACTTATTTTTCATCTATAAATGAAGGTTGGAGATTGATAGAAGTTGAGGAAGATTTGTAGATAAAGATCAGTGGATGGTGCTGTGAGGGCATTTCAAGGTCACTTTTGTTTGTTTTCACTTGGCGCAGTAGTTGGTGCGCGATCAGTGATCCTCACGAGACGTGTTTAATCGCAGAACACGTTCTGAGATCTACTTTTTCGAGTTTAAACATTAGGAACCGAAAAATTTAACTTAAAACTTATATCGTGAATTAGTTCCACTAAACATTTTGTAAAAAGACATTGCGATTAATCCTCTGTTCTTTTCTTTTCAAAAACAGATCGAGTTCAAAATTTAAACCGGCTCTCGAAATTTAAACAATGTAAACATCGATCAATTTTCGTTGTTTAATTTTCCAAATTTCGTAACAAACTTATATGGTATTGATTGAATTTATTACCAAACAGTACAACCCCACAAGTTTAAAGCACGATTCGTTTTTGAAGAATGAAGTTACGAATTTAATAAATTTTAGAATTTCTCGAAATTGTTAAAACTTTGTCGAGTGTTTCCTCGGTAAAGTTTGGTCGGTGCAATTTTCTTCCTGAACGCTTACGATTTTCTCAAAAACTTGGTTTGGTTAACATATAGAATATTCCAGAATTATAAGTACAATTTTAACTTTCCGAAAGTTTCTTTAACCAGTTGTATTTGTACCTATAATTCTGAAATATCCTGTTCGATATTTGAAACTGTGCTGGCATCAAAAGGGCTAACGTGACTCATTGAATGAAACAAATGTTTGACACAGAAGGATTGTATTTCGATGATGGAGCGCAAAGGGTTCGGCAATGAAATCAGCACGCGTGTAAATACATTGTCCGCTTAACGAGGTAGATGAATCGGTAAATCATTCTGTTGTCTTTCTTTCGTTCAAATAGCCTCGGCGAAAATCGTCAAAGGCAAATGAGAAACGCGGAGTACCGAAAGTGGTGGAGAGCTTGTTCCAGCGATGATTTTTGTACATTAAAATGTTAAAACACACAGTGCATCATTGTATATAAAAAACGTTACAGAATTGTCGCTCTAAAAACAAGAAAAAAAAACAAAACAAAAAGAGACAGAAAAAGAACTTTCCAGAAATGCGCTACGCTACTAAATGAACGAAGTTAATTAATCTCCTTCCGTTTATTTAATTTTACTGACTAGAGCGTCGATCGAGTGAATACATAAAATTACGTTTACAACTAAAACTAAACGGGCATCAACGAGGGACTCTGCTGCTTTCGTTTCGTTTATGTTTTAAGAAAGTTCTCCACGTTTGAATTCGAATTGCTAGGTCTTTTTTTTTCCTTTCATTTTCGTCACGCTTATAAGCATACATATGTACAGCTTTAGGTTATATTCTTCTGTTTCATTGCTTCATATGCATTTGCCTTTGATTTTTGATTGACACCTCTCGATAAATGTTGCATCGATCGCTTTCGTCTCGTTATCAAGATTTGTAAATGGTCTTCTTTTTTTGTTGTGTTTTCTCCCAATGACGCTCCACGCAAAACAAAAAAATGGTAGTTCGTATTATGTCGTTTCTGTGTCGTTATGGAAACGAATACCGCGTTAAAGATGACCGCCAATCTTGATCGACTCTTATAAATCTGTTAGTTTACACAGAAATAGTGATAATGAGAATGCTCGCGTTCGATGAAATCACGATTGTTTGGACAGTCAGTTGATTGTTTAATTAGAACCATGTACCCGGCTGTCGCATCTCGTGTTGTTCTCACTTGTACCTCTCTATCGCTCGTTTAGAAAGAAAAAGAAATTAATATAGTAAAGAAACAAATGATACTACGTTGTTGTATCATGACACAAACTTCGAGGTTCGACCGCATAAATCTTGACATTGATTCTTCAAAGAAATCAAGTTATATGTATATGTATATATATATATGTATATATATATATGTATATATCATACAAGACGTGTTACGCTTATTTAGCGATACAATTAAATATTAAATAATTATAGACTACATTCTCTCGTTAACAAAAAGAAAGAAATGAACTTAGCATACAGTCTGTGTACAAAAAACCAGGATTTACAATAGCGTACTAACCTCAATGTATAATAGGAATATAATAATTTTTATCACATATAAAAAGCAGTTGTATATGTACATATCTGAGTAAGATTAGGTACCATTATCATTATCATTATCATTATTATTATTATTATTATTATTATTATTATTATTTAACCGATAGAAGCTATTATATAATTTGGTACACTGTTTAACATGGATATTTGATAAATACGAACAATAATCAATATGTCGTTATTTCCTGGTGTCTTGACATTGTCGTTGGTTTCTCATCGCACGAATTCCTATGTATACACACGGTTCGCTTATTCTCGTTACACGTGACTTTATTTCACTTTTTTCCCAGTTTCTTTTCGTATTATTTATATAATATCTATATAACACATGTTATTCAATAAGTCAGAGCTATGGCCAGTTCATAAGTTTAAGAATCATCCGATCGCAGTCACGTTCGTGTCCTTTTGTTTACACGTATGCCCGATAAAATGCCAAAGGATACTAGGTAGTCTGTCTAAATTCTTTCTTACCGACTGAAAACTCAGAATTGTCTTTACAATACTGCGAAAAGACCACAGCTCTTTTCTCAACGATGGGATCGTACCATAGAACGATACAAATTAGCGTTTACATTTGCTCCATACTCTTTTGTTGCTACTGTCACGCTTTCTTCAATTCCTTTTCTTTGTAAAAATTTAGACTTCGAACAAAGCTCGTCTTTCTTGCGACATCTCCACCTCTTGTGCTAAAACCGGACATTTCCTTCCTGCAGTGTTCTATATTATCCATCGTTACGGTATTGAGTTAGAGTTATCCCGTCGTAGCTCGCGTTTATTCACATAATTTATCGAACAGTCGACTCTGCATCGCGTATTTTGACGTATTTCTCGCGTAGTTCCATCGATTCTTTCTCTAGTTTCTCCTAAGTAGTCAACGTAACAGACAAAAATAGAAGCAATCAAATTCGAAGCAATAACTTGATCCTTAAACATCTACCTAAAAATACAAATGGAGTCGCACAATATCGAAGGCACAACTCTTTCAAATTGGATGAACTGAAAGAAAGCACAATGGGAGGCATCATTGGTGTATGTCTAAATTCTTAAGCAGCGTAATCCACTGCACAGAGAATGACTTTCCTTCTTTCATGCTCGAGATTAAGTACAAGGAAATTTCTTCTTTCGTGTGTGTGTGTGTGTGTGTGTTTTTAATACGTCTCGAAAGACTAAAATAGTGAAATATCGATAGTTGCATAATTTTCTTTTTTTTTCTGTAGCTCTGCTCTTTCCAATTAAATTGTAAACTACTGTACTTTTAGCCTTATCTTTCGGTCGTTAGAAAGTTCCATTTTAACTCTTTTTTTATTAGTAACAAATTTACATAGGCAAACGGAAACTTTGTTTTCTATTCGGCAGAGACGGGATTCCATAACACTATTCGCTATACATTTATACAATCTTATCGTATTCCTACACTTGAATTTGTATGCATTAATCGAGGCAAGTCAGATTCATAGCTAAATTATTTCTTTTTTTCCTTTTTTCTTTTTCGTATTCGTTAATCTCTACTGGAGATTTTTTCCTACCAAAACGTCCTTTTTTCTAAATTCGAAAGCCGAAACGACCATAGATGCACGAAATGAAAAATATGCGAACGTTAAGTGTAAGAAAAAACCACGACGAGAATTGTTTGCCTCAACCAATACATAAAATTCTGTTCTTAATCGTAATCGCCTGCTGTTCTATCATCGTTCTTCTTTTTTTCTCAATAGTGCAAATGGCTATACCACATCGTATCGTTATGAATTGTAACTGCCCACAGTAAAACTGACAGATTGCAAATGCAAAGTTCGTGAATACCAGTTGCAAAAAAGAACAGTTTTGCGAGTTATATCTGTACAGGTGCCTCTACCGTTCGGCACCAAGCTGCTGGCGCAGTAACATCTAAATATTTTGAAATGGTTTCACCGAGGCAGCAACTTGGTAGAACGTCAGTATTTAGCGTTCATTATGGATCCCGGCTGGTATTTTGTGATGACTCACAGTTCTGTGGACTATGTAACTGGTGAGCTAAAAGAGGAGTGTGAACTGGAGCTGGTCCAGACTGTGATTGTTGTTCCTCTAGCATTTGTTGCATTATAGTTACATCTGGATATCTGCATACAAGAAAGAACAATATTTTTTATATTAATATAAAAATGAGAATTACTATTGTAGCGGTAAATAAGTATTTAAAACAAATATTTGGTAAGGTTAAAGATATGAATTTTTCGTATAGCAAACAGAATCTTACCCTAAAGACATCCATCCTAGATTACGTCCTGATCGCATTATCACTCTATTTTGTGGCTGATACTTCTCTGCTTCCTCCGCGCAATCTTCACTCGCATCTTCCACCTCTGGTTCCACATCGGGACAAAGTTCACAAGCTCTTTCCAATGTCTTCCTTGCACTGTTGCTTCGCTCCAAAACGTAACCATTTGTAGAATCATTAGACTGTGCTGGTGGAGACCAATTACTGTACGCGTGAGTGTACGGGGCCGTAGAAGCATATGGTCTCTAAAAATACAATTGATATTGTTCGTAGAATCAGCACTTTATTTAGTAAAAATGTAATTAAATCGTCGTTACTGTTGAACGCTCACTTTGTCAAGTTCTTCATGAAGCCAGTCAATAGCATGTATCCACTTCCTCTTCAATTCCGAGCTGTGATGTAAAAGTTGATGAGCAGGTCTACATTTACTGAAAAGCTGTACCATACATTTAATGCACTGGTAGGCTCTCTTCTGATAATGATGTTTGCTTCTTTGTATTATTTCGAATAAACCTTCTCGTTCATCCGGTACACCTAAAAATATTTGCATTTTATCTTCACTGGTCCATTATGGTAATCTTTTTATCTTCACTAAAAATTTACATTTTAAATGTTTACCTTTAAGTGCATTGTGAACACGATGCGTTTGCCATGAATCTTCCATAAGAAGCATGGCGAGTAGTAACTCTGCATGATGTTTGAGTTCGTGTGTGAAAGCAAATCCAATTTGCCATAATAATTCACTGAGCACTGTCCGTGATAAGTGTGGATTTTCCCAACAACAGTATTGCAATAATTTGACTGTATCTTCAGTGACGTTAACATCGGCGTCTTCGATCAGTTTTTTCATATAACTGTCAATAAAAACATAATTTATCTCGTTGATCTTTGGTTTGTCTTTCATTTAAGATATGATCTTCAATCTTACTTGTTTTTAACAAAAAGAATATCGGCTGCCTGCGGTTGAATAGGCATCAAATATTCATTCTGACACGCCGGATCACCATACGGATTTGGGAAAGGCGCTACTCCTGACTGTGCATGACTCGAATGTGTTTTCGATGATACATCACAACAACGTAACAGCATACTAACTACTTGATGCAATTTAGTCAATTCAGGATACTGATACTTTATTGTATGGCCGGGTCCTTCGTCGATTGCAACTAACATAAATGTAACCGGAACATTCAACTATAATAAAAGAAAAATTATAAATAATGCAATTTACGAAATAAACATTATTTCTTGTTCTACGAGAAATGGAACAGGCTCTTTACCTTAAGCAATTGAGCCTTTTCAGCAAGACCGAGCGATGCATATGTGTAGAACAAAGAAAAGTAGTGTGGTAGGTGACGCCCATGATCTGAGATTTCGCGATGAAGTAAAGAAAGAACTGCATGTAATAAGTGATCACTGAGCGTCGCCGTTGGGTCCAAAAGTATGGCTGAAAAAATTTGAAAAGTTTGTAAAGAAATATTTGTGTTACTACTAATTAAAGAATTGAAAATCATTGAAATGAAAAACATCATTTGAAAAACATTTCATTCCTAACGATTGTGTAGAACGTACTATAGAAGAACTTACTTGGTGCATTTAAACTAGGTGGCACGCATGGGCCATCCTGAAGGGAAACGTGTGCAAGAAATACCAAAATTTTGAGAAAAGCTGTTCGAACTTCTGTACTTGGACAGCTCAAAAGGTAGTCGCAAAATCTAAAGACAATGAATTATTTTTGTTAAATATCGACAATTCTTACAATCATGCATACATACTCAAAAAAACGTGGTACCTATTTGGATGATTAAATAACACGTTATGAGCAAACCAGGACCGCACAGATTTACTGCTGCGTAAATGGTGACAAACAATATCGTACCAATCCGTTGCATTACCACGCAAAGTCTTCTTAGTATGGAAACCTGTGTGAAACAGGAATCTGGATGCTAATTGAACGGACAACATAGCAAGTTCTTCCTGTTCGGAGCTCTACAATAACAATCATAAATTATTATGAATTGTTCACAAAGTAACATTTAAAAAATTATTATTTGCTGTAATCAACTTACAAGTTTTTCGTTCATATTTTGTCTATTAATGTTAAAAGGATTACAAGATACAAGTTTTTTAATAAATTGAAAATATTCTGCGCTAAACTGGTTCCGATTATGCATGAACTTTATATTCTGTTTTCTGACGCTGTACTCGATGGCTGGAGGCATTTTCATGACTCCCAATTTCGTATCTAAAAGTCAAAGTGTCTCCATAGTATGCAAATTTAACATTTGAGTCAGTACAGAATCTAAATGATACTTACACAATGATAATTCATTAACACTTTTCATTAAAGAATTTTCCTCTACATCTAATCTGGTGTAAAATAACATATAGGCGTTCCACCATCGTTTCTGCTTCCGGTAACTCATTCGTTTAAGCATGTGGTCAAACACTTCTCCCAAGTAATCACCACCAAAACATTGAGATTTCATTTCTTCCTCTTCTTCCATTTTACATTCGGTAACATCACCATCATCGAATTTGTACCACTTGGCAACACCATCGCTTTGTCTAACAAACGAATATTAAAATTACTTTATTACACATACTGCACACAATTATTCAATTCGTTTCTACATACAAGTTTCTTAAATACCTGTGTAAAATATAAGAATAATAATGACCCCCGCTTGCTTGACCACTATGCACTACGATGCCAGTCAATTGATATTTAGTACAGGTTCCTTTTATTGACTCCTCGTAATCACAGTCTATAACTTCTCCCTCCACTTTAGCTAGTCCAGAAACAGTGTAAGGTTCCATATCCAAATCTCTTGGGAATTCAAAATAATCATTAAATTTTATAGCGCAAACTCTTTCAAAATCATATTCAAATCTTTTTAATTGAATGGCTAAAACAGGTGGTAACTTCTTTACGCATAATCGTTTCACCGTTACGACCTAAAAAATATAATAAAATTAACATTACATTTTAAGAATAACTAAACTATTTCATTCATGAATCTAAATATCTGAAGAATATACCTTTTTGTTACATTTATCACAATGATAAGCGTCTGCACCTTCTAGCAATTCTCCTTTCACATATTGTTCAAGGGAGTCCAATAAATTGCTATGATTCCTGATATCCACGCTTATCAAACTGAACGGTTCCTCCTTGGAATATCTGAAGATAATGTAATGCGGTATTACAGTTTACCGAAAAAAGCAAAACGTAAGAATTAAGAAGGTACCTATGAGGGCAACCTTTGCAGATTTTTTGGTCACTGTATGAACCACCAAGAATCCTGCTCATTATTTGTTCATGTCCTAAAGCTTTTAACGCCTCATCTAAGCTTTCCACTAGGCTCATGAAAAATTCTACTGCGTCCTGTTGTTCCCTAAGATTTACAGGTTCACCCTGAAGTCTGAAAATATCATAGAGCCTAATGTAATAGAACTTTTATTACATGAATGTAATTTTTCGATAGCATGTATAACTAATTAAAAAATGTATAGAAATGTGTACTTACTTAAAGTGTTTCCAAAGCCCTCTAGGTATATAATATTGTAATTTGCTGTAAGCTAGATGACCAAAGATAGCTTGAACCTGTTTCAAAATACCAATATTATATTCTTTTCTGGATTCATCGGCTCCGCATTTTTCTTCATTCGTATCGTTATCGTTCGCTTCGATCGTTTGTTCTCCCTCAATTCTTTCTTCGCCAGAGAAATCTTCGTTTAAGTCTGTCGCTGCACCTTCTGCGGCCAAAAGCCCGATTCTTATACTTTCAACCATGTACAATTGTTGTAATACTGAGTTCATGTAGCAAGTCGCGCCTGCATTCTTTAGACCTACAAAGCCCTTCAACGGCCTAAGTCCAACTGGTGGCAGGTAATCCCATTCTACTAGCGGTTCGTCTCTTTCTGAGTAGAACATGTCAGTGAGCATTATGACTAGAAGTTTCATGTTGGGTACACAGCCTATACAAAGACCTACAAGTAAATCGAATGCTGCACTGGTCGACTGAGGTGTTGTGCATACTGGACTCGCTTGCGAAGCGCTTAACTCTCCAGTGCTACGAAGTTGCAGCATAAGACGCGATGCAGGGAACACAAAATCTTCGACCAATTCTTTTATCAAATTTGCGCCATGTTTTTCATCGGAGCCCAGTTCATACTTCTTGCTTGGAGGTAGGAATGCCAGCAGTTCTTTAGTAAGACCAAGGTGTCCTTCAAGGACCGCTTCATCGATTTGACTCTCTCCAGTTTCTTTAACATTGTCACGAACTTTCTTTAACCATGCTATTTCGATGTTCAGTAACGTTTCAGCCGTCAAGAGAGGGCAGCCCGACATATGTGCAAAATTTAACAATCTACATAATAGATGAAAGTACTCGTGGCTTTGTTTTGCGTGTTCCATAACAGTGGTGTTTAAAACAGAGAAAAGTAGTGTTATCGCGAATAACAACGGTTGATGACCGCTGCTGTACCACGTTGATATAAGAAAAAACTGTTCAGCAGCAGCCATTCTAACTACTCTTGATGTACTCAGGAGCACAAGATCTATCAGAAACGTGTGCCACATCTTGTCTCTTGGTAACGACTCTAACGCAGTTGGATTCAATACCAATGCAATTGTTAGAACTTCTAGTGCCTCTTTACATACTAGTACGTCATTGTTGTCAGGATTATTGAACGCTTCCTTTTCGTTCGTTTCATGCAGCGTATGAAGCATCTCAACAGATATGTTTATGTTGTTTAGATTGCCTGTGGATGCCGCCCATGCTAGCCTAATTATGGCACGAATGGTAGCTACGTCCGGTAGCTCCCAGGATAGGGCTTGCATAAAAAGCTGCCGGCATTTGTCAGATTCTGTTCCTCCACACAACATTCGACGCGCTAAATGTTGAGCTAACTTCGCTGCTACGCTTCTCAACATGTATTCAGTGTTCTGATTAGGTACACTTTGTAACGCTTGTTTCAGGACCGCCACCGGACCTCGATTGTTATGAGCATGATTATCGTGATTTTCTGAAATCCCAGCTTGTTGCACTTCATCCATCACGCAGGCCATTACGTTACCGACTACTGTCAGTAAGAGTTTGCACAATTTCAATACCGTTAAATAAGCTGCCCGCTTTGTAACTTCATCGGCATTTGGTAAAAATTTGTTTTTAGTTAACATTTCAAGGATAACACCAGCTTCACCGCTCTTTATGAAACTGCATTGAAATTCAAATACCCTTTCTGACATCGGGTCTAGAGTTGGCATTAACAAACTATATAAAACCTGAAATGCAGATCAATTATGAATTGTTCTTGAAGCTTGATTAATAAGCATCGGTTTTATAGGCAATTTATATTGTAAGATAGTACCTCTAGATTGTATAAAACTTGGCTGGGACTTGCAGTAAAAAATAAAGAATCTACTGTAGTATTTTGTTCATTACAAAGAGCATTATCTAAAGTATCATCATCTTTACAGTGACCAAATAACCACTGTAATCGGGATACAGTAAGTGTATCTGGTGGCACTAGTTGTAACAGATTTCGTGCGCCATCGCGTAATTGCGCATGTTGAAGTGTACATCCAAGATCTGACAATTGAAAGAAAAACGTGGCGTATTGCGATCTTTGCGATATGACCTATAAGAACATAAAGTCAGGAGTTCAAAATCTTTTGTTTAAGTTTTGTAAACTTGTAGAAAATTATGAAACAAATATTTTAATAAAAACTCAAAAATTAATTCGAAGTTTATAGTATACAAAAAAAATTTAATATTATCGTTTTATCTATTAAGACATACATACCACACCCGGTAAGCTATTTTCTGCTTCTACGTTTGGTCCATCGTATGGATGATGTGGAGAACTAGTAGAGCTATCCGAACTGCTCTCTGGTGAACTTGGCATGTTACTGTTTACTTGACTCAGCTTCGCAGACAATAACTAAATGATAAATATTTAACTGATTATTTATTTAATCACTGTTATACATTAAAAGTAATTATTAATACAAACCATTTTATCTCTTAATGGCGTTTGAGAAAGAAGCTTTCTATCATCTGTTGGCTCCAGAGACTCTCCATTAAGAAATAAGTCAAGTTTTACATTCGAGCCGTTCGCTTTAATTCTGCGTAATATTTGTCGTCTCAATGATCCCAAAGTGTCATTACTGTGTGTGAATACATCTATATCGTCTACGTTACGACCAGGATTTACAAAACGAATTATGAGAGATAAATACTTCCCACGAGCTGCTCTGTAATCAAACACGATACAACGTTCCCATTATATTAAATGGTATACTTATAATAAATAAAAACAATTAATTTTACCTATGTAATGGCAATATTCTCCGATCTACTGGAAATGCTGAATCGCACTCATTTATGTATTCCTGTAACACTTTCATAACACGGCACATTTTCATGGCTTCTACTTTAATTTTATTTGACATTTGTTCCTCGCGTTCCTCTTTTCCTTCGAGATACACTTTACTTAAGACAGACACAGTGTCGTAATGTGCTTTCAATCTGTCCATGCATTCTCCTATGTATGTTACATGAAAAGCCAGAACTGAAGAGTGAAGTCGTGGTCCTAAATTAGTATTTACTTCCTTTAAAAGTTCTATGGCTCGATTTGCAATTTCTTCGGGACTATTAGTTACCACCTGAATAAATGAACACATATAATAACAAACACTATTATTACCGTCGAAATAAGACAACTAATATTATGATTTTACTCACTCGCCACAAATAATCTGTACCAATGAGGTCAACGTCATCCATAAAAAAAGTTCTTCTTTTCAGTTTTAGTTTTCCTTCTTTAGAATTAACGGCTTTGAAAAATCGCTCGTAACATTTAATACCGCTTTCTGTAAGTAATATTGGATCTAGTTGTAGTATATTTTTTTGGAAAAATTCTTTGTTTATTGCCGGGTCAAGATCTGGTTCGTCTCCCATTAGTTTTGAGAACCATTTGAAGCAAGCTTCACGATCGGACACGAACACTCCTTGTTCTGCTAAGCATTGCCAAATTTGTTCAGCTTGATCCTCGCATAACCATAGTTGACCGTCCTATTAATGGACAAGTAGATACATATTAATTAGTTATACAAATTTGCAGTTAAATATTCTGTTACTATATAACGTAACATACTTTTAATAAGAAACGTAGGAAATTAAGCCTTTCTTGCACTTGCATAATGTGGCTGTAACGATTATCGGGCATGTAAGTATTTGCATCAATGTCCGAATTTTCTTTGACCAATTGCCGTGTTTTGTCCATATAGTTTGTTAAACTGTTTGTTACAAGAACTACTATTGAGTGTTCTGCTTGAAGTCGTTCTATAACATCTTGCCTAAGTGATGAAAGATGAGAGGTAAGATACAATATAGAAGAGAACAAGTAGTGACGATTTTAAATCACAATTATCATCCTTAAATTACATATACCTAAAATGTAAATGATGACCCCGTGGACCGTTGCCTACTATATTAGGATTTGATTCATACAGACAACATATTTCTCGAATTTGTTTCAAGGCAGGTAAAGCCCACTTATCGCCACTCTTCAATTCTTCCACACATTTGTCTAGCCAAATTGTTTTTTGAGCATCTCTTTCTTGTGAACACGAATAATCAAGAATTTTTACATGAGCATTTAGTGCTTGATCCATAATCTCCGTAGGCACCTCGTCAGAATGAGCCAAGTTCCAAAAAAGGGTTAAAACCTAATTTTAAAGAAATATTCGATTAAATTTAAATAACACTAGAAATATGATTATATGTACATATGTGAGTAAAAATTACAAAACCTTGTGTGCCATTACACCATCCTTATCATCTTCTGCCAGTCTCCTGATTAATTCTAATAACTTTTCTCTTTGTTTCTTATTGGCAGTCTTCCAACTCATCTGAGATAAAGAAAATTTTAATTAAGTTATAATAATCATTACAATGAAAACAACTGTAATATCATAATAATAAACACCTGAAAACATTCAAAAAGATGATCGAGTTGTTCAGGGCTAAAATCCCAAGCAAGTTTGGCCAGTAAGTCATGAACATTTTTCACAATTGCTTCATGTTTTCCAGCTTGTGCCGCCCAAACAGCGTCTAAATCTTCTAAAGTCAGTGCGTGTTCTTTTATGATAAAGCGTAAAATTTTTTCCAATTTTTCAACATACTGAGGCTGATGTAACGAATCCCTTAAAACGATTTCTAATACTCCATTTTCTTTTATCCATTTCTAGATAAACAAAATAATTATAAATGCTTATTAATCTTTATCAACAAATTACAAATAAAATTAATAAATAACTGGAGCCTATAAATTCTAATTTAATTTCTTTAAATTAAACTTACAGCCATACGTTCTGCGGTAAGCCATTCTTCTTCTTCAGTAATCGCATTTCGATGTTGATAAAAACTAACGGTTGTAATTACTTTATTTACTTCATTTAAAGCATTCATTTTCCCATTAAATGAAGAAATTTGTAGGAGTCTCAATATCATTTTCAGTCTCAGAATTTCCAAATTTTTAATCATCTCATCCTGTTGTGGTACTCGCGACACTAAACATTTGGCGGCTTTGATTATGGCTGATATTGCATCATTTTTTGATTCATTTTTCGCCTCTTTCTTTAATTCTTCATCAGTCAAATTATTCAAAATTACAGGCACCATTTCCTATAGACAAGAAAATATTTTAGAAAATGCAAATTCAAATATAATTAAATTGTACTAATTGAAACGATGTACAAGATGCTTACCACAATAGGCATAAGATATTTAACTATTGTGTGAACAGTAAGTAGTTCATAACACAAACCAAAGGGTCTAATTAAAGCATAAATAACCGGTACTGTTAAATTTCGGCCGCTCTGAAATCTAGAGAGCAAAATTTCAAATCCATTAAGACTTCCAAACCTATAAAAAAAAAAAATAAACATTAAGAATACTGAGTACAAATTGCAATATTGTGAGGCAAATAACATTATTCATCCACCTATTTATGAGATCCACTAGCCAACCACGAGGACTTCTTGAATCAGATGGTGGTCGTGCATAAAGTTCTTCATCAGGAATATCACTGCCAGGGGGAACAGTTTCCGAAGACCTTGCAGCATTAAATGTGTGAAATCTAGAAAAGAATATCAAGAATTAATACCAAAACGAAATCTTTTTAATTACATTTTTAAGAACATTGAACTCACTTATTACTAGGATTAAAAACCATCGCCAGCAAATCTAGAAGAGGAAACCAGTCCTCATCTAGTTTCAAGACACATAGTTCCACCAACCGCTCACAATTTGCATTAATACAATTTTGAATGTTCAGTTTCCAACTACTTACTGCATCATCAGTCAATATTTTGGTAAAAGAAATTGTGAGTCCCTCTCGAAAAAAGCGCTGACACGCTTCACTTTGTACATCAATTCCTACAGAATGTTACACTCAGAATTAGTATTGTTCAATTATATAAAAAACGAAAATAACTTTTTATATGTAACAACCTTTTTTACAAAGATCGATACTGGCTTGCAACAGGCACTCTAACTCTTGTTCTGGCAGAACTGGTACAACCCAGCGTGGACTAGATATTTTTTCATGAAGAATATTGAGTTTTGCTACAGGAAAATCAGGCTCCCCCTGGAGTTGATTACTATCTTCTACTGAAGTTAAGGTATCATTGGTGCATTCTGTTTGTACCACATTCTCTGTGAGTTGAAGTCCTGACATTGTGTCAGCCAACTGTTGCGGACCCAGTGGACTGTGCATCTATTGTACATTTTACATTAATTGCTTAATTCAATAATGTCAATTAATAAAGAATCGATTAAATACATTTAAAATCACAATTCTTATGAACATGAAATTACAATAAATTTTATATGTAATGTAAAATTAATTGCAAACTATGTTTACATATAAAACTTATTTTAAATATTACTGCATAGTAGTAGTGCAATATTAAAAATGATATTTACTATGAATGAAACATGATAAAGGTAACTGTTAATATATTACCTAATATCAAAATAATATTACTTTAATGTACCTGTGTACTTTGCTGGCTGTCAGGAAGGTCTATGCCTACACCTTGGCCTCTGGTGGCAATCGTCATTTTGTGTACTCTTTGTTATATTCCAATTATCTCAATACCTCTTGGTCCAATAATCGCACCACCAATAACAATCATCCAACTCATTCACTGACATTAAATATAATTATACCCTAAAGGCCTTGTTTGAATAAACTATACCTACATTATCTGAAACAGAATAATAAAGTTCAACAAAACATTAAGTTTACGTAAAATTGCTTAATAATGTTTTAAGAATATTAATGTGCAATTTTCTACAGCTTTCAATAAATGTAATACTATTCCAATTATTAAAAAGTTAGAGCAATTTTACAGGAATACATACAAATGCATCACGGAATATTTCAGAGTATTTGTGTTTGCAACTCACTTTTTCAACTTTATAGCTATTTAAATATTCATTCGTCCATTATTTGGTGTGATGCTTAACTACTATTTATTTCCTATGTAAAATACTGAAATTCAAATCAGTATTTATGGAAAAAATTAAAATGGTTAAAAAATCCATAAGACGAAAAGTAACTCTTTCTATCGTAATTCACAGATTTGTTCAAATAAGATTATAATATTACTCAATTTACTCATTTGTATTAATAATTCTGTTTTTGACATTAATATTAAATAAATCAAGTACAAGACAAATAGTAAGACTATAAAGACAATAATAATTTTAATTTTGAAGGTACAGAACAACAATAATAATGTTACTTTTGATAGTAAAGAACATTGGTCTTGGAAAAATTATTCTTATATTCATTTTTGAAATTGGTATGTAAACTGCAACTTTTGTACAATATTTTAAGTAAACTCTAAATTTAATAAATCCTTCTGTCCATATTTAGATTGATGATCAAAATTTAGTACAATATTTCCAATTTTTTAGACCAGAATAAACTTTTGTTTTAAAAATTTGAAGAAAACAAAGATGCACCACAGTAATTATTACAATTACTTAATACTCCAAAACGTTCGAACAAATCTGGGTGTTAGTGTAAGTCGAGCCCGTCCCGAGGGACACCGGTAAGCGTCAATATTTCGCCGTTGAACGTCACAAAATGAATTTTAACGATGTCTACGACAAGATACAGATAACGAGGGATATGTCGCGCATTTGGTAAGTCGCATGACAGCATGATCTTGCTAAGGTTTCAACCGACGAATACCGATCGTTTGTCTCGACCAACAAGAGTGATTCTTTCGTAAACGATAATGGTGTCACTCGACCGTACAAAACTAGTGCAAAACTAATAATCGCATCTAACGGGTTGTATTCTTTTTTGGAATTTCGCAATCCACGAAAGGTACGATGTCATGTCGCGAATTATTCCTCTATCTTGCTTTCTCTCACTCTGACTCTCTTCCTCTTACTGGCTCTTTTTATTTCTCGGGTGGATCGTCGAACGTACCGAGAGCTGTCAACCGTCAAAAATTAGAGCCAGGAAACGGCCAAGCCGGCTCACTTTTTGTCGATGAGATAGCATCGTCGAGCAAAGGATATCGTGAAAGATCGTCGCTAAATTAGCTTGAAATTGCGCGAAAATACGTCTACGGCGTGCTTACAAAGGACTAACGTCGAGCGGCGACGAAAGAAAATCTTGGATATTTGTACGCGTACACTTCTCTTACGAGCGTCAGATTTCTTTCGTTTACGAGAATTAGGTGAAATGATTCCACTCGACCGGTACCTATGTGATTTCAACGATCCTCGGTGTTCAGGGAGCAACTATTTTCGCCCCGTTCACTCAACCGGGCCACCTCCGGACAAAATGGCGACCATCCTAACGATTAGCACTGCCGTATTAAGAAAAACCTTTTAAATTTCCGTCTCGAAGAAATACCGACCGGATAACGACTTACAGTGACACAAACTGTTCCTGCTATCACCAATTATCGCATTAAACTTCTAACAAAGGGAAACGCACCTTTACATAGTAAACGGTGGTAGAAATATTTGTTGCACTTTTTGACGTGACGTTATGGAACTCACTGGCAAATCTGTAAACACGGCTATGTTACGGCGCTACTGTCGTCCTCGAGTTAAAACGACCACCGCACCACTGACATTACTACGTTCACAGTGCTTCTCGTGCCTTTCCTCGATCATTCAATCTCGATCATCGCTTCCTTTAACTCCATTGTTCATTGATTTCTTTCGTAAAAGTTAATTTTTTTTATTGTTATTAAAGATTATATTATAAATACTTGTCTTTTCGAATTTTTTTCGCTAAGTTTATTTTGATTGTCCTTTACAAAAATTTCAATGGTATGATAGATATACAAACGTCTTATTTTTTCAACCCCCGTTCGTCCTTACAACTTTCACCCTTTGTTGTAACCGTTTGAGATAGATGAAGAATATCGAAAATTAAAATACGAGTACAGCATCAATAGATAGACATTGTTACAACCTTCTTTTTAATTATTTAATTCCATAAAATTTAATCTAACTGTACACAACATTAGCGAATGTAATTTTTTTTCCGATGTAATTGATTTTGTAATATGTTTATTACTCAAGAAATTAAGCTATGATTTATACAAATACCATTAAATGTATGTGTCTCGCATTTCGACATAGATATACCTCGTATTAATTTTGTTTTCAATTGAACAAAGACTATCGTATAAATTTTGTGATTAAAGTGTCAAAAGTAATAAGAGCAAAGTAAAGAATATATTTCTTTCTTCATTTGTACAATTTCATTCATTCACATAAACTTAAAAATCCTGCTAAAAATAGCACATGTAAAATAAAAACGATCTTGAGGTAATACAACAATTATTCTTATTACACATTGTATGTTCATAGAACAAACTGAAAAACAAGAAAGGATAACTTTGAACTTTGTTAAAAAAAATGTTTTAAAAATGGTACATAATAAGTCAACTAATTCAAAAAGCTAAATTTCCTTTATTATTTAAGTGTTTTTTAAGCTGTGGAACAACGGTTGATACTTTTTTTTGGAAGTTCTCTTCATTTATTTAATAAACTGTGCCAGGTAATCGTGTTTTATCTGACCAGTCTTATAATCCTTGAAAGCAAAAAAAATATAAAATGCGAATCTTAAACATAATGCAAGGCACGAAAAACAAAAATATTGTGTATAAGAACGAAACGTATTCTCAAAGACATTATCGCAATACCCATGATTTCAGTAACAATTAAATCACAAACTAATATATCTACTTCTAACCCTCACTAAATGTTCAAGAATGGAAATTCTTACAAGGAAAAGAAAATAGTATACAATAATTTATGAACATGAGAATTTAAATAATAGCACCTGCCTCCAGGAACTTATTTTTGTGTGCATTAAATCTTACAATCACGCTATTTTTTCTTCTCATGCTATCCATGTGATTATATATTTTATATAATCGCCTACTCGTCGAATATAATACCAAAAAATGCTTGTGTATCTTTTAGTATTATTTAGAAATATTATTTAAAATGAAAAATCTGTTAAGAAAGAAGAAATCGATACTCCTTAGTTATTAAAGAAGAGGTGCAATGGGGCATTTTAATCCCTTCGTTATCGCTCATGATTAAATTTTATGATTGTATCTTAAATTCTAACAACCTTAATAATGTGGAAACCTGTTCAATCCACTTCCAAAATTTAATTTGTTCCCACTACCTCTTCACAGAATGAAAATTTTATTTACAGCCAAACGTAACTTCCGTACGTACAGTACTGTAAATGATGGGCCGAGATCATTTTCCGTTCTCACGAGAAACATTCGGACTCTTTTTTTTTTTAACCGTATACATCCGTAGTTTAAAATGTTCATCATAAAGCAAGTTCTTCAAGTTCGTTTAGTAAATCAGCTTCTTTCTTGATTTTGTCCAATTGATTGATTTCTAATTGTTTGCCAGCAACTAACTGTTCCTTCAATTTTGAAATCTGCTCTAATTTCTGTAAAGAATAAATATATCAGAATCATAATTATTACTTCTATATGATTTTGGTATATTAAACAGAGATTCTTACAACTTTAATCCTTTTAATTTTCTTACTTCTTTCCAAATCATCGCATTCAGGAACATTTGCGGTAGTTAATTGATTTTTTGTACTTGTAGTAACTTGTCCATTTGTATTTGGGTTATTAAAATGCGACTGAGAAGATGCGGAAGCTTCTGGTTCTTTCTTGACTTTCTTTGTCTTTTTCTTTATTTTTGTTGTATCTTTAAAAGGACAAACCACTGCGTATTTTGCTATAAATAAATTAATGCAACTAACACATAGATTGCATGAGATATTTACATGTTTTTTGAATGTATTACCAAAATTTTTTCCTACCGTCTGTTTCTCCTCTTGCTGAAGGAGGTCGATATGCTTGTTTTGAAGCTGTAAGCAAATCATACAAAAAATTGTATCTCATTTGGTAATTATTTATTTTCTATTAATTAACTAAAGCAATTTTATTGGTTTGTTATATATTATGATAAATCATTACCTTGCGGTTGACTAGGAGCGATACCCTCAACAGCTTTATAACTGATTGTTTTTTCTGGAAATGTATTTGGTGGAAAAGTTTGCCAAAGTACTTCCCACAGTTCTTCTTGTTCGTTCCATGGTCGCTCATATAATAATGTTCCAGTGTAATGCCAGATTTTAAATCTTTAAAGTAAGTATTATATTATGAATAGATACTAACTTAATTAATATATGCACACAGAATATAATATTTCATTCATTAAAATATTACTTACCCATTACCCATTCGAAGTCTAGGTGCTGTAGTTGCAGTCATAAAGTGTTCTCCATCTGGAGACCACTGAAGAAGTGTAGTATCAGGTGCTTCAGTTTTAGCAATTAATTTTCTTTTACCTACATCCCACAGTTCAATACCACCGCGGAGGTTGCCAAACCCAGTCAATATCAGAAGTACAAAGTGGTTAAGGAACTTAATTACTTAATACATCAAAGAACATTTCGATTAAATAATTATATTATGAATAAAAATGAATGAAATAATATAAATAATATTTTGAAGTGATTAAAGGATATTATTTCCTTGAGGATTGTAATAAATGCTATTTCGATGCAGGGCCCCAAACTCGAATATAGATTCACATTTAAGATTAAACAATGTGGCTTTAGCTGGCATAAAACCATATACAACACAAAATTCAGTATTTTTTGGAGACCACTGTACTGCATGTATGGAACCTTTCTTACCTAATGTAAAAAAATGAAAATTACAGTTTTTCTAGACATTAATTTCATTATTTATAAAGAGTAAAGTGAGTTTATTAGTTTATAAATAACTAGAATCAATAAATTATTACTTACTAAGCATAACCATAGAGGTTTCTCCTTTTGTACTAAGATAATGTAAAGTCTGTTTTCCATAATATGAAGCGTTCGTTTTATCGACCTCTGTGCTCGTCATTAACAAAGCATTTGTTCCAATGTTATTCCAGTAAATATTAACTCTATCTGCCTGAAAAAGAAAAATTATACAATTTTATATAGATAAATGTATATGTATATATATTTTGTATAAAAAAATATAATACCTGAAAGAAACTTTTATTTGCCAAAGCCTGTGTAGATTCGAATTTTGGATATTGAAACAGTCTACCAAATGAAGGCTGACCAGATTTTCCTATGAGATAATAACATAATTTACAAAAACAATTCAGTATTTACAATTATAATGTATATGATTATACAATTAAAAAAATTGGTATTTAATGTGGAGAGTACTTATTTTTACAATGTTTTATGTAATAATAGAGCAACAATGTTATTTGTCGTATTAATTTCAAATCTACAATATTAAATGTATTAATGTTTTGAATATAATTCTATTTATAATTACCTGTTAAACATTCATTTTCATTCCCTATGATTTTATTAACGTACTTACATAGAAAACTGTGCATGCAATAATCAGGAAAATTTCCCATTACTGTTGATCCTGATTATATATTCATATTTGTCTATTTTGCAAAATACCATTATGTATTAATATTCTGTCGTACTTCTTTACAATATTAAAGTGTTCTACAGATATAATTGTCTTATAATCTTCATTCCACCTGTGCATTACATGCTTGCCACGCATATTTGCTTCATAATGAGAGAAACTGAAATAAAAAAGTACTTCATAACATATGCCAATTTTTATCTCAGCTACACTTGAACTATATTATTATTAAACACTTCATAATTTACATATTTTAATTAATGACGCACAGTTATCACTCATATATAATACATTGTATTATTTTTTCATTAAACTTCTCATATATTTGGATTTATCTAATCTTTGTTATCTATTTTTGTTAGTCTTTTTCATGATAAATTCTACATTTAACGAAAACTATTTTGTTTTTAAATAGTTTTTTTTACAAAAATGATATACTCTCCACATATAAGTACCTTGACATAATATACATATATTTGTAAGATTTAAAATTAAATGCAACAAAATGTAATTACCAGGCATATAACAGAGAATATAATATGGAGTATTATTGGGTGATATACTAAAATTAGCAACTTTGGCTATATTTATTCTATGAGCAATTTTTTTAAAATTGACATCCTCATATAGAACGACATTTGCACCAATTAACATCCCACAGAGTTTTTCATCGCTTGACCATTGGGGTTCCCTGAATAGACACGATATAAATATAGCTACATGTTGAACAAAATGTATCAAATATTTTTTTATATACATCTTGTTAAATTTAGTTCTCTAAGCGAAAAAATTATTAACAAAGTGTATAGAAGAGATCTCTTGAAGATATTGTGTAAAATTAAATTATTATGCTTTCCAAATATAAAATATCCATAAAAATAAAAGTTTCTTCAATCTGTGAAATGCAAAATGAGTAAAAAAAATTGTTTTGTAATACGACATTTACTAAGCCTATTGCATAATTAATAATGAATTTTAGTTAGTAACTTAGTAATGTAATAATTAAATAATACTTCACCAATCTGATTGTTTCTTCTGTATTAAACTCTTCATTAATTCTCCACTTTCAGACTTCCATATGTGAAGATTTGGTGTTCCTTGAGGATTTGATTGTGTTGCTATAACAGAAAAGTTAATAATAATGTAAATAATATCAAAATAAAAAAACTTTTGGGTATAATATAATTATAATTATTTATTTTGCTATAAAGATTTTGTAAGAAATAAGAAAGTAAATAAAATGATAGAAAATAAACATAGATTATTAATAATATAATATAATTTATAGAAGTAAATAACATTATATGCAATTTAGTACCAATGAATGGTTCCCATGTCATGAAATATGTGCCTCGAGTGGAAAATTGAATTGCAGAAATTTTGGGTCTTTTGATTTCTATAGCAACTTTCCATGTATCACAGTGCAAAATCTTGGCAGACATTCCATTGACCCAAGCAAAATAACTTCCCTCTGGACTAAAAACCATCGCTTTACATGTTTTGCTATCATCCTTAGGAAATGATTTAACAGGTTCGTATGATGGTGGACCTTGTCCTAAACTGACCCCAATGGAACCTCTCACTAAACAAAATTAATTTTTAAAATTCTTAGTTTTCTTTGACCTTTACAGAAATTTTAATGGTTATGAATATCATCTTATTCGTTATTAAATAATTATACAGAACTTAAAAAATAACGTTTTAAAGATGTTTTAAAATGTGATATAAATTATATAAAATTATCAAGGTACTGTGACCAGAAACAAATTTCAAGTACGAATCATTTCGAAAATTATTTAAAATTGTCACAAGAAATGCATAATAAATATTCTTCTTTAAAACTGTACATTTATTCATATTTACGATATTGTAACGTAATAGCATGCTTTCTATCATAAATGTGTTTTCATTATATGGTGCCACATGACACAATTTTGTACAGTCAATCGCGGCATATTATGAAACTGTAACCATATCATGAATAAATACATGTTTAATAAATCCGTATATTATTTGTAAAGAAACAGCAGTTAAAATTCATTTTTCAATCGAGTAAAACATCTGTATAAATAATATGAAAATACTTACCAGCGACACAAGAAACAGGCAACGCCATTTTACCTCCGTTACCATGTGGTACCGTAATATCGAGTATCGACCACTCTTGCCAGATTGAGGAATTTGTCCCTTGAAAAGGATTTCTTGCACATGCGTCGCCAACATCGTATGCAAGGAACACGTGCGCTCAGGGCCGTCTATACAGGTATTTCATATAATTTTTTGACATTTATCCGATTTTTGAAAAGTCTATTAATATCTAGAGAGTATATCATTTATAAATGGTTATCAACATCTAAATCAAATAATAGACGTTGATTTAAATATAATGATCAACAAGTGATGCATAACGCATCACTTATAGTTCTATTAGTTGGAAACTATATAGACTGCATGCGGGTCAATGGATTCTGGCCATTTAAGGGGAAAGTTACCATGCTCTGAATACCCTTTCTTCTTCATCATTTACTCGCGCACACTGCGCAAACAGATGCGCAGAAGTATTATGTATAATGGTCAAATCGTGACTACATAGCGAATCATGGAATTTCCCCCACTATTTCATACACTAATGCAAGAGCCGGTTCAGTGAGCTCGACATCGCGGCTTTAGCAAATCAGAAAGAAGAGTGAGGTTTTCTATTAAAAGAAAAGAAAAAAAACGCAATACGAACCATTGTGTTTCCTAATTTTTATTCATTTTATTCAAGAATGTAATTGCTTAACAGAACTAAATGAGAAAATCGAAAAAACTTTGATTCCATCTATGTATGCAGGCCAGTACGTTCAAATGTGGTCAGCGATATAACATTTCCAAAGGAGAAGGAGAATGCACGCTAGTGCTTTTCCCCTTATGAAGAAATATTAATGTTCACTGGTGTACCTAGTGACTCTAATATCGATTAATTTTCTCGATCATACACTATTGCCCCTTAGAAAATCGATCTTTTAGTTTTTTGTAAAGAAACATCTTTTCTACTGAAACGTTCTAAGTAATACATTTATGTTTAAGTCGCTTTATTCGAAATTTAATGTTTAAATTCGTCTATTGATGAACATATATTTTCTAAGTACATTATCATATATACACGCAAAATCTTATCGACAAAATAGATAATAAGTTTATACACTTTACTAATCAAAGACCTAATATGCTTATTATAGAACATTGATTTTGGTGCTTTCAAAAGTCAAAATCGTAACATTTGAATTATTAAATTTACAAATTATACATATACATGAAATTTAATCTAAAAAGTGGTAAAAGGTACATCATTTCTACTGTGATATATTGACAATATTAGCTAATATAACAATGAAAATGCAAAGTAAAATTACAATTCAAAAAGGTTTGCTGAATACTCTATATACAGCAGAGATTATATGTCAGCATCATCTCGTGTGGGGTATGGCAAGTTCATGTTTTAGGTAAGTATGAAAAATTTGGCGTTATTTTGTGATAACACTATAACCTTTTACTTATTTCGCAAAAATATGTCAAAGCTGTAAACAATATAATTAATGTACATACATTGTACACATATCTCCCGCTTTTGTTTCAATTTAAGTTAGGTTATGTTTTCATAAATATCATTTCTAATAATATAATGAAAATAAAATAAATGACAATTAAATATAATAAATGTTTTGATTGTATTTTAAAAAAATGTTTTACAGTTACTTTTTCAAAATAACTCTGTCATTATCTTCGTATAAAGTTTATTTATATTATTCTTCCTTTTTATAAATTTTTACTTTTGAAATTTAAAAAATATTAATTGCAATTTCTAAATCAATTGATAATTTTATGTCGTTTAATCCATTAGTAATGTGGATGAGTATGGCTTTGAAAGACCACATGATTTTGACTACGAAACTTATGAAGATTTTATGTCGGAGTACCTCAAAGTACTTGCTAAAAGAGCAAAAAAATGGGCTGAAATTATTGGCGAAGGAAAATCATTACAGCGCAGTATTACAATAAAGAGATATGTTCGTAAAGGTATACCAGGAGAACATAGAGGATTGGTAAATACAAAACTTAAATTGTTTTTCACTATATTTTAAATCAAACTAAGAATTTTACATTCACTTTTTGTTTTTATGAAGCAAATTAAAAATTAAACTATAAATTATATATCTAAAAGAAAATTTAACTTTCAAAGGTTTGGCTTTCTGTCAGTGGAGGAGAAGATATGAAGAATGCATTCCCAGATTTGTACCAGAACTTATTACAATCTTCACATAACAAACAAATTGCAGATATTATCAGAATTGATTTACCAAGAACTTTTCCTGATAATATATTCTTCAATAATACAGAAAATCAGCAGCATCAGTTGTACAATGTTCTATTAGCTTTTGCTCATCAAAATGAAACAGTAGGATACTGTCAAGTAAGTATTTTAAAATCTATTGTAATAATGTGTATGATACATTTATAGTATATAATTTTTATGAAAATATTTAAAATTTATTTTAGGGTTTGAACTATATAGCAGGCATATTATTACTTGTAACAAAAAATGAAGAAACAGCTTTTTGGTTATTAAAAATTTTAATAGAAACAATTTTACCTGATTATTATACACCGACCATGGATGGCTTACTTACAGATATTGATGTGCTTGCAGAATTAGTCAAGTAAATTTTTCAATTCTTTACTGTTAATTTTAGAATTATTTATTAATATATTATTTACTATTATTTTAGAATAAAGATGCCAGATATCTATGAACATGTTACAAATATAGGCCTACCTTGGGCAGTTATTACAACAAAATGGTTTGTTTGTTTATTTGCAGAGGTCTTACCAATTGAGGTAAAGTTAATTACATATGTTATTCAAATTAAAACTCATATGAATTTGATGTTTTAATCTTTTTAAATATTATTATATATAGTGTGAACAGAGTTGACAAATTATTTTGTTAATTTAACATTTTGTATTAATAATTGAATTCCTGTTTGGATTGCCATAAACTATAGAAGTACTGAATAAAATATTTACAACTTGGTAGACTACGCTGCGTATATGGGACTGCCTGTTTTATGAAGGCAGTAAAATAATATTTCGTGTTGCATTGACTTTGATAAAAAGGAATAAATGCAACTTACTTGCATGTCAAAATTTTATGACATTAGCTGAGTGCTTTAAAGAAATAACAAAGGACAGTATTGTTTTAAAATGTCATGATTTTATGCAGGTAAATATAATTTATTTCTTAAAATATAATTACTTAATTTGTTTTTTTTACTAAATTGAAAATATTTTATCACTAAAATACTTAAGCAATTGTCACAAGATATTTCTCTTTTGTTAGAGTATATTTAAAGTACCAGGATCACTGCCTGGTAGTACTGTTCTAAAATTACGAACAAAAATATCGCGACAACGCATAGAACAAAAAGAAAACAAACTAGGACGATAATACTAAAACAGAGTTCACTGAAATATTCTAGTCAATATATTGTTCTTTTGTAATTCTTACAAAATGAACGTGCTGTGTAAAATTGTATCATATTACGTTTACAGTGTTCCTGTAAATATAAATTTAGTACGAAAAGGTAAGACAATATATCGATGATCTTCGTATTATTGATTTATAAGATTCTTTATACTTTTATTATTTGTAAAAAGGAACAAATATTAGTAAATACTAGTTTTATTATGTACTCCGTAAGATTGTAATATATTGGTTATATTAGAATCATGTATTAGGTATCTTTATTACTATGATTTTTAGCTCAAATAGACAGTATTGAAATTAAAATAACCAGCAATGTATCTATTTACACATAACTTTATTCTAAGTTAAATAAAATATAAGATTGATTTGCTTTTAGGTATGTACATACAACTTTTTTTACTACAATTAAATTTACAAATGTAGATGTAATACAAATTATTATATCTAATCCCTCATTTAACTAAGTGTACTTGGATTACTTTTCAAGTAAGTCCTTTGCTTCATTAATTTTTGCTGCAATAAATGGTGATCCACCTCGATCTGGATGATTTACAGCCATAATTTTTTTAAAACGTTCTTTTATTTTTGCTTTATTTGCATTTGGTGATACACCCAATATTAAACTAGCTTCACGTCGTGTCATTTTAGATTCAAAACCACCTTTATAATATTTGTTATTTGCCAATGTCTATAAATATAGATTTGGATATATTCATTATATCTCTAGCTTATATTTAAAATAACTTACTTGTGAATCTAGTTTTTGTATATTTTTAACAGTCTCTGACATTCTTTGAGATATAGTTGGTAGTTTTTTAAGAATATAACGTCCAGAGAAACCCAGTGCAGCAATGCCTAAGCCTGCTATAATGAGCGAACTAGCCTGTAAGAATTGAAATCAAAGACTAATATACATATTTCAACAATTGCCCATTTTTATAGTTATAAAAATATGATACCATATCTTAAAGTTATTCAACAAAGATTCTATAATAGATTCAACTACGTTCATTTAAACAGTAAATATTCTTATAACCTCCAATTCACTGAAATAATTACATTTACAAAAACATTAAAACTATTTGTTATTTTTTTTTATAGTAAAGATTATTTGAAAAGTAATGATAGAATTTTGATTAAATAAAAGACATAATTATGACATACACGTGTATATAATTAGTGAAACTTCAATGATGAAATCTTGAAATATTTTAAACTCAATGATATATTATTAAGAATTGTGATGTTATATCAATTAAGGATATTATAAATTTTTAGTTTATTCTTACCATTTCACTAAAATTGTCAAAACAATGAAAATTTGAACACAGATAACTTAACTTCAGATAAAGTTAATTCTGTCAGGATGTCGAATACACTATTAAAAGAGATGTTCGTTTGCACAGTATGCACACTTGAGCACAGTAACGCTAAATTTAAAATTATAGCTATAGTTTTGAAGAGAGTAAAGAATACTCAAGTTTTATCTATTTCTTAATTAAAATAATGACATCTGGTGGTTAAATGAAAAAGATTGTTTTTCAAGGTTACCAGATCAGATGATTATATGACGTTAAAATAAACTCAAAAATAATAAAACTCAATAATAGTAACTTCCATTTTTAATAATACAGTATTTTATATAATGTGTAGCATATATATTGAAATTTCATTATTCTCATTAAAAACTTGCAATCGTTCTCCATGCAAGAATGGCAATATTACCACCATTATACATATATAACAATGATTTTGCTTGATATATAATCGCACAACCATATGATTCTCCAACAACTACCTGAAACGGACCTCCAAATCTTTTATCTAAACTATCTTTAATTGTTCGAGCCGCAATTTCATAATTATCCGTAAATTTTTCTGATGCAGTGACACATATTTCCATAGCTTCTTGTTTCATGTCTTCCTTCATGTCACAATGCTGTAAAAATGGTACTTAAGATAGAATTTTTCTGTAGAAAAAAGAATCAGTAACTATTATGTTAATGTATTAAATTTTTTATGATAATTATCAACTTGATCTCATATACATATGTACCTCACACAAAGGATATGTATGTAAAATCAAAGGTTCTTCAGTTTTCTTTACTTCCTCTGCTGACATGCTTGATTATCAGTATATTTTACTTTGACGTAAATTAATTTTGGTTAAAGATATCTACTACAATATAAGAATTAAAAAATATACTGAAACATGTTATTGTATACAGTTTCATTTGTTATTATATAAAGTTGTCAAGAAATGAAAGCAGAAATAAAAATTGTGAGTTGCTTATTTTTAAAATATTGGTTTTTCTTTTTTTCTATACCGAATGTGAATTGTTGGATTTAAAGTTTAAATGAACGATATCTATAAGATTCAAATTTAATGTTTAAGTTTATACACATGTAAAATTTATACACATGCAAAAGATGCATTATATACATTTTGAATTACGCATAACCAAAATTGATAAAAATACGTTGACCTTTTGTGAGTTGAAAGCACCGTGTTATGAATTGAAAGATGTTACTTTCCGAAAGTAACCAATGGCTTGCAAGTATTTAGATATAGGCTCCAGCAGGCTCCAGTCAATCTCTAAACTTCGAAAGGATTGTAATTATAGCTTGAATAACCGCTTTATTTTTGGCGCGAAGTTGTTTTATAGTCATATTTAAAGAAAAATAATATAAAGTGATATTTATTGAATCGTACAATACACAAGTATCAAAATAAGGTATAATAATGTAGTAATACCTTGTGTAATGCACAAAAACTTCAATAATTTTTGAAAACATCGAAACGTGAGACTAATAAGAAACATAAAAAGAAATGTTAATTTAAGGAACTGAATGAAAAAGTTTTGTTAATTATTAACCGGGTAATTTGTATTTAATTCGGTTTGTGATTACAAATATATTGTACTTAATATATTATTAAATTGTATTATACGCGCTATATAACCTATGAATGTTGGTTTGGGATTCCTATTGATCAAGGTCAAGTCTGTGTAATTAAAAGTATAATATCAAATGATTTAAAATACTTACTGTATGATATAAATATGATTATTAAATATTTTTTATTTTATTTTTTTGTATGAAAATAGGATAAATAATCAGGAATATTTGTATACAAGAGATTAAATATATTTACCATAAATTAACTACTAATGTGTTTATAATTACAGATGAATATGTTATTTATTGTATTCTTACAGTAAAATGGAAGATCCAGCTATGGCACGTTTAAAAACTTTAGTAGTAAGCAGCAATGAAGCCTTGGAATTCAAATTGATCCGTAATGTAGAAGATCTAGAAAATGATGAAATCATATTTAAACCAGAAATGTCTCATCAAGTATTTGGGGACAGGTTTGTTGTTAAATTATATGTTATATATTATATAATTAAAGAGGTATTTCTGTATTTATACATCTTATTTTCAATGTCACTTTATAGAATGATCTTATTCCTTTGATTATAATTTATAATATATTATATAGACATGTTGTTAATTACATTATATACATATATATATATATATATTAAATTTATTTATTAATTGTTTTCTTGAATATTCATTTTATTTGTCAGTGAATCTATATTTGGTTACCGGGATCTCAGAGTGAAGCTGTATTACTCATCAGGTTGCTTAGAAACTTATTTGGGCATGACATATTCAGAAAAAGTAAACAAAATGATTTACGAAGGAGTTGAGGCTGATGAAGTATTGCCAAAAATTGCAGAAAAACTGGCACCACGAGTTCATGAAAACTTAGATGCATTTATTAAATCCCTGAAGAAAGACGATACATTTAGACCTCATGGGGAATTGCTCCATTCATTTTCTATTAATGGTAATTTTTTATTTTGCAACTGAATCATAATTTGTCCATTATAAAGAATTACATTCACACGTATCACATATATTGTATATATTTCAATGGTAATATGTAATATAGTTAATTAATAAATATTTATAAATGATATGTAGATAAAGGTTGTACAAGGAAATTTGAAGTTTATAAAGCAGATATGACTTACAAAGGATTCAAAGAATATCACCAACGTCTTCAAACATTTGTCCTCTGGTATATAGATGCTGCTAATTTTATAGATGTTGATGATGATCGATGGCATTACTTTAATATGTAAGCCCAATTATCATTATTCACTGTATACTAATTATTTGTGCTCTCTTTAAGCAGTTTATTTTTTCTCCATATAGGTTTGAAAAGTACCATGCAGCAGATGGTTCTGTTCATTATGGAACTATTGGTTATGCAACTGTGTATCAGTATTATGCATACCCGCATCATACTAGACCCCGTATAGCTCAAGTTTTAATTCTACCACCATTTCAAAATATGGGTCTTGGTGCTCATTTATTACATGCTATTTATCGCGAATATATTGGAAGAAATCAAGTTAAAGATATAACAGGTAAATGAATGTATATTAGCTTGTAATTGTAATAATCACATTTCCATGCCTAATCAGTGTTTAGCTTTTGAGGAAAGCAAAACGAAACCGAGGCCTGATCAATCAATTTCGTTTCAGTAAATCTAGTTCATTTTGGTAAGGCATTGTCATCATTTTTGTAGTTGAGGACCCGTCTGTGACTTTTCAACGACTAAGAGATTACGTGGACGCAATGAACTGTAACACGTTACCTAGTTTTTCACGAGAGTATCTACTTCAAGGTTTTAATAAAACAATGGCTGCAGAAGCAAAAGAAAAATTCAAGATCAATAAGGTATTGATAATGCGCCTTTTGTCGATATTAACTAATATAAAAAGATATTTTTTATTCATATAATAAGAATTCATTTTTATTTTTAGAAACAAGCTCGTAGGGTGTATGAAATTTTGCGATTGCGTGCAACAGATTTAATAAACGAACAAGAATATCGCGAATACAGATTAGATGTAAAAAGGAGGTTGAATATTCCATATAGACGTGAACAAAACGATTTAAAAAAGTTGGAATGTGCATTACAAAATATTGATAAACGATCAAATATTACATTACCCACATTGGAGCAACGAATGCAAACACTCGAGAAAGAATATAGAAGTTTAGAAGAGGAATATAAAAAAGTTATTAAACGCTTGGAAGAAGCGGAAGAACTTTGAAGTTTAAGTTTTTCCTTTTTTGTTATTATTAAGCTGTCTATATATAAGTTGATTAATACTGTTTGAATGTGAAGCATCGTCCGAAGCATTTTTTTTTTATTGGCTTAATAAAGTTTTTTTTTTATAAAACAATTAATTAAATAATGATACTTAACAAGATAAAGTATTTATCTAAGTTACATATCTTTATAATGCTGCTATGCCATACCAAAGTTTAAATACTTATACTTTAAGAAAACAGAAATATAATGTCTATTTATTTTTCTATAAAATCAAGTTTATATGCATTTCTATATATATTTGATAATTCGTTAGTTTGAATATTTCTTTGCTTTAAAAATTAAATTAAATTAATAATTTGAATGCAATCCGCATGATGTACGTGATTTGTTTGTTTGATAGTTGCAATAATTTTAATATTTCTTGTAATATTCTTACTTTTTCAAAATAAATATTTTAGAAAAACTGTAAGAATAGGAATATATAAGATTTGATAAATTTGATAAATACAAATTTATCTTTAAAATCAACGTAACATTTTACGAGCTTAGATATTACATAGGTAGTGTTGAAATTTTTAATATTATGTGATATCAGTGCTAGATGGCGCTTATCCAACTTATTTCCATTAAGTGATACTTGTATTAAAAAGTTCTTTATTGATAACACATTTCTGCAAAATTAGCAAATAGCAATCAAATAATACTGAATTGGTTTTAAAATGGCTACGTATAAAGTCAAGGTAAGATAATCTTTTTAACAATGTAAAAAATTTTAGTTTATTCGTATAAAGTGTTTTTTAAGTTTATTCTATCGATTTGCTGTGTAAATATTAACTTATTTTTTGCTTAGTCTTATACATTTTATGAATTTTTACGTATAATATGATTCTATTGTGTAGAAACAATTGTGTCTTTATGTAGAATTTAATAGTTGCAATCGCTGACTTAAACAGGTGGCTGGTGATACTTTTTTAATTCAAAAAGAATTACTCTATTTGTAAATTCATGTAATCGTGATTTCTAGATCGGTATAATTGGCGGTTCTGGTTTAGATGATCCTCAAAATGAAATCTTCAATATGCACAAAGTAATTACCCGAGAAGAAGCCAAAAATGATTTTGGATTACCTTCAAGCGATCTCTATTACGGAACACTTAATCGTGTAGACGTGATATTATTATCAAGGTAATACTGTGCTTGTAGTAGTAATTTAATTCTTAAAATCAATGTATAATATTCTAAAAAATTAATATTAAAACAATTTCAAAATTTAGTTTTCCATTTATATTAATAATAATAATTGCTCTGATTTACAAAGAAAATTTAAAGAAAGAAATTTTGTATAATTAATAAATGTAGACATGGATCAGGTCATAAAATAAGTCCAACTGCAGTGAATTATCGTGCAAACATTGAAGCTTTACGATTAGCTAAATGTACTCACATACTTGCATCTGCAGCTTGTGGTTCCTTACAAGAATCCATTTCCAAAGGGCAATTGGTTGTTCCAAATAGTTTTATAGATAAAACAATAAAAAGAAATACCACTTTTTATGATGGCACTTCATCTGAATATTCAGGTAAAGTATTCTGTTTCTGTATTATATTAGTACATTATAAATTATAGAATAATAAATGTAATATGATATAAAATTATAGGTGTGTGCCATATGCCAATGGAACCAGCCTTTAATCCAGAGACATCAAAAATATTATTCGAAGTTGCCAAAGACCTAGGATATGAAATACGAAATGGTGGAACTGTAGTAGTTATAGAAGGACCTCATTTTTCTTCAAAAGCCGAAAGTAATGCATTGCGTCTATGGGGTGGAGATTTAGTTGGTATGACTACATGTCCAGAGGTATTATATTTTTTTCAAATTTCAAAATTAAAGTACAAATTAGAAGTTCCAATAAATTTGGAAAAAACAAAATGTACCATTTTATATTTAGATAAAATTTTAAACTAGGTATATTTGGCAAAAGAAGCAGGTCTCTTGTATACAGTTATAGCAATGGCAACAGATTACGATTGTTGGCGAGACTGTGAAGATAATGTTCATGCGGCTGATGTGGTAGCAGTATTTAAACAAAATGTCAGTAAAGTAACAAACCTACTCCTTAAAGCAATCGAAGTTATAGGTGAAAGGAATTGGGATAATGAAATCAATACTTTGAAGGTAACATTTATCTGATACGCAAATGTATAAAATTATCAATTTTATCATGGATTTTTTTCATTTTAGGCATTGTGTCACAGTAGTAATGTTTCTTCTTAAATTTTATTTCTTACCAGACCGGTGTCTACAAATTAACAATTTCATTTTAAGGTTTTGTATAAAACCTAGATACCTATAAAACAAATATACCTATACAATTAATAAAAGCAAATTTAATGACTCGTCATTTCCCTTTAATGTATTTATAAGCTATAACGGTAAATTGTGATTACACGTAAGAATTCTTTTATTCATGGATTCAACATACATTTATAATTTGGCTAGTATTGTCATCATTATAACTGAAATATTATTTTTACAACTGGAATTTTAGAATAATAGAAATATAATATTATAACTGATTTTATGGTATATAAAATAATACATTTTCAGAATTATCAGTATGATACATATTATAACGTTTTAAACATATAGAATATGTTCATTAAATAACATATAGGAAAATCTATTTTTGTACAAATTTTAATTAGCGACGATAAAATTTCTTTTCTTTGTTAACAATTTATCGCCAACGATACAATAATTTACATTTTGGAGTACACTTGTGTTTTGAAGCACCAATGGTAGTTTATTATTATAAACGGAAATTATAAACTGGGTAAATTATATTTTCACAGGTTAAAATAATTTGCATAAATCAGGAATAATGATACTATATCTGCAACTTATCCAGGTTCTAAAACGTATATACAGATTAAAACTGTGAATACATTTAGACATATGCTTCAATTTATGCTCATCAATTAAAAGTATCATTTTGACGAAAATGAAGTTAAATGATACTTAATCATTGATTAAAGTAATATTGCATAGTATATTTTCTATACACAAAGCATTTATAATACATTCTGTTCAATCATTCAACATTTATTGCAGTGATTTCTCACTGTTACACATAATTTTTGTGCTGCCTTCAAATTAACATGTAGCAAGTTTTAGCAAGTACTGCTGATTAATACCTTCTTGTATAATATGCATCATTAAGATAATAATTTTGAACAAATTTTATGAAATAATTTTTTGTAGGACAATATCCAAATAATACTTACTTTACTAATTGCTATATAGCATGTATAATATGAAGGCTCTTTGAATGAAGACGGTTAAAACATCACTTTGACCAGTATTATGATTTCTATGTTATTATAACAAGATGCACTTTTCCTTTCATAATAATATTCACAATGTTCTTAATTTTATAGATAATACATAAAATAATACAGTTATACATTGCAGAATTTCTATTCTGGCACGATACTCATTTTTTTGTTTCTGTAATACCATGTAAAATAGGTTGTGCTATATTTAATTGTGAGAAGTTTAATAAATTAATACATTTAGGCGTTACAAGGAATATATGGATTCTATAACTGTAACAATAAATCTTTCAATATTTTCAGGTTTTTACAGTTCCTAGTTTAAACTGGATAGAGTAGTCATAGTATAGATTTAATTTGTACTAATGTCTATTATTCAATTAAATATAGTCTGTTTAAAAAGAAAAGAAAGTTTGCAAAATGTATTCAAATATGTTTGTTGGAATTTATACAAATGATTGCACAATCTATTATGCACAGTTTATATTGAGCTAATATCATAGTTTATACATCTCTCCAGGTATTTCAATGTACTATAAAAATATCACTTTTGGATAAATATTTGGTCTATTCCTAGAAGTGAACCAATAATAATTATAGTTACATTAAAAATCAAGTTTGTAACAAAGTCCTAAAAATATAAATCATATTTCATATGAACAAAAAATACATTTTATCTTCATATGCACCTGCTGTTAAGTACCTGGAGTTACAGAAGTATGTTATGTAAATGAAAAAATATTTAAAATATAGGAGGAGAATGGTCTCATTTTCATTCTCATTCTCATTTAACGATTAAACCTTATTGTCGATCATGTCTATATTGATTTTATAATACACATACGGGAAATAATCGTTTTGTCCAAAACCTAATCCAGGTATATCCACACTCTGTTTGAACAAATCAATATGCAAAATATTAACGAATTTGATATATTAAAACATTCATTTAAAACATTTAAAGTAAGTTTATATTCAAAAAGAACTATTTATAAAATATTTCGTTAAATAATAGTGTACTATAACTTACATCTTGATTTCCTTGCGCAGCTGTAGCAGATGAATCTAGATGAGCATACAGCTGATTGAGAACATCACGTAATCGTTTTGCACACTTCTTTTGCGGACGCAATAGAATTGCTTGAAAATTCACAGGTAAGCCATACCTGTTAAGTTATTGCTCTAATCAATATATATATATTCAGAAATTTCATATAATCAGTTATTACCTTAGAACAGATTCCACAAATACACGCAATGCTTTAACATGAATCCATGCACAGAAACATTCACTGAAATTGACCTTTAGCCAACGTACAAGAGGTCCATATTGTTTCTTTTTATCAGTTACCAGTTTTGTAATCTCATTTTTCCCTATAATACATATTAGTTAATATTATAACTATAAGCAACATAAGATGTTATATACTGTAAATTTTTCTGTTGTAGATTACTGTTCTGTTCTGTTGAATTATATTTAATAAAAATATAAGTAGGAATTTATGTAAAAATAGCAGTTACCTGCTGCTAATTCTTCTTCATTATATGTAAAATCACGGACAATGAACTTCTTCTCACGAGCGTGTAATTTAAATTCTTCAATAACTTTCTTGAATAAGGTAACAGTAAATAATCCATATTCAGAATCCTGAGTAATAAATTCTGTACTACGTGGTACTACCATAGGTGTTAATTTTTCGTATACACTGTGCCATTCCTGGAAATTTGCTCTAAAATGTTCATGTATTAATATTCGTTATTAAATGGTAACAATAATATTAAGAATAGATTATAGGAAAACTAAACATATATACCTTGGCACAATTACAAGTAATGTAGTTAAGTATTCACTATCCAAGATGAAGTGTTCCTTTTTCACTAAGTCTGCCAAGTTTCTTGTTAATAAACTTCCTCTGTACAATAGAAATTATTTAAAACTATTAGTATAAATTTGTATAGTACCAATTTTCAGTATTTAAACTTATTTAAATTAAGAATTAATTTTCTATTAATTGTAGTTATTAAGAACAACATTCAAAGCAATAATAATAAATTGAGTGAAATACATAAAATATTAAGTTCCTAGCTAGCAATGACAAACATACAAACAATGAACGTTTTAATAAATATTTTCCCATATTTTAGTAATGAACTTACGTTTGTTTCTTTTCAAGATTTTGCAAGCTGCCTTTTAAATTATTATATGTTGTAGATTTAGTTTTGAGGTCTGCATCAATCTGACCTACTTGTTTACTGATAATGTCGGCAATATTTCTCAGAGATTGTTTGATAGGATATTTTGCCAGATCCCACTGGAATTGAGTTATATATGATGGTAGATCACCTAGTAAATTTAAAATATTAGAGTAATTGTCTTGTGGAACAACATTTTTCATTTTCTATAAATATATTCAAACAGAGCTCACGAAATTTGGAAAGTATAGAATCATAACATGCAATGTTTAAATTACATGTAATACTAAGTGCTTAAATGTGCTTCCAAATGTAGTATTAAATATATATCTTTTATGATTTAATAAAATTTAGAAGCTGAAAATGATAAAGCTCTGTTGAATTATACAGTATTTGTACAAACATGTGAACAGACCATACGTATTCACATACAATATATACACAAAATAGTGAGCCTATATTATTATATTTTTGAATAGAAACATTTTATGTTCACTTTTTATATCTTTTTTATGTATCTCTCAGTTGAGATTTTTACAAAAATTTGTATACAAGTGCTGATGAGTTTATTTTGCAAAAAAGCAATTTATTCCAGGTTGTGTTCACAATTTTGTGTTTTCTAAACACATGTGTGTACACATATTTATGCATATGAATATGTATCTAATTAAATTAATTTTAGCTGGATCAAAATTAAAATAATTTTCAAACTCTGTGATAAGGAGAGTATTGACAACAATGAAATAACAGAGAAAGACTGTTTCTACTAAACTTATTTCTCTTGATTCTAGTACGCTCCTTACTAGTTATTAGCATTACAAAAATAAGCGAGACATTAACAAAATACAGCATGCAAACATTAATGTATAGAAGCATTTTATATTATCAATGTATCTTTTTTTTATATGAGAATTATTTCATTTAAATAGAGTTACTCTTCAGCTAGATAACATTTTTAAATAGTTTAAATTAATTTATTTAATTTATTCAAATAACTATATGTTATGGAATTACTTGTAAATCACGTTTGAATGAATAAAGTATGTATAATGTTCTGACTAGTCTCATCAATTAAATTTGTAACATAATTGCATATCAATATAATATTAAGCATTATCATAAAGTAACGGATTGTATACTTTTTCTTATTTATCATTAATTTAAAAAATAAATTATATTTTTTAAAATATTCATTCAAACAAAATTTATGATAACTTTGTAACTAATATAAATTTTGAGGTGTTGCATTATCATATTCTTTTTTATAAAGCTGTTAATTTGTAATAATATTGAATAAACGCACGCACGCATGCACACTTGGTTTATTAGAGTATGAATGTAATGAATACTATAAAGTATAGTGACCATCGATATTACATAATATGGATTTTTCATATATTTTAAAAATTATTCTTAGTATTATTGTCGTCTCATGTATATTAGTGACCTAAATGTTTTATACTATGAGAAATAGTAACATCAACACAGAGTATGCAACTAAGCCAAGATATTTAAGCATTTCATGCCAACTGTTTATGAGGTACTTTATTAAAGTTGATCAGTAGGATGTATTTTGTGAAATGGTAACTTGTAGTGTTGATGGGTATTGAGCACCATACTGTCTTCAAAATCTATCTGAACATGCGAAACAGTATTTTATAAGTCCATGTACCGATCGATAAGTGTTTTTAAATTTTTATTAATTGTGTCCCTTCTGTAATCTGTGCTAGCGTCCATAATACATATGTTGTACATGTATTATAGTTTGTGCAGTATTGTCCTTCTATGAAAATTATAGAAAGTAATGGTTAAAAAGCAATGTGAAAGCCAGGTATGGGAAAAATGCTAAATAATATACTAAAAGAAACGAAATTATATAAGATAGTGTTGCTGCTTCCAAATTTAGAGAACACATCTCTTACAACTGTTCTTAAACCATACTTTAGATAATATTTGTGGATATAGCTAACAGTTTACATCCACAAGCACTTGTAATTTTTAATCAATCACTTCAAATTTAGTTTTATTTAAATTAATAAAATAATTTAAAGTAATGTTAAAAGAATGATATTTTTAAAACCAATTATATTAACATATATTGATTGTACAAAAGAATTCTATTAATGAATTTAAAATTTATTTAAACATGTATCTTTCAAAATTAATATAAAAAAAAATTATGTAAATATAATAAACTAAAACAAAGTATGGTATAAGAAAATATTAAACAAAAAGAAGCTATTAAAATATTAAAAAAGGTTGATAATGATTAAGGTAATACACTGTGTTCATTCATTCATCTACATCACCTGGAACAATTGATTGAACAATATCCAAAAATATTAATCAAATATGGCCCTTTGTATCATCAAAATCAGACTTAAAAAAAAAAAAGAAAATTGATAAGTTTCTTAACGTATCTTGTAATTTGTATAAAATTTGTGAAATAGTCATAACTAGGACGCAGGAGTAAAAAAGAACTAGCTAAGAAATTAAAACATACTAGAGCATTTCCCGAAAACCAAACTTTCCGAACATATGCACATTTGTTGCAATTAAAATGTGCTAGAAACATGGGCATTTGTTTTTGTTATTTTCCAATATTTTAATTCCTGCGTGCACAAGAAATCAAATGTTGTTGCAATATCACCAAGGAAATTATTGCGATACAATGTAAAGTATTCGATATACTAGGGTTCTTTTTATTTTGAATCACAAGCTAAGTAAACTAAGCGAAGTATTTCTCCTTTTGGTACTGTCTCACTTTGTGTATGCTGTAAGCACTGGAGAGAGATTGTCATGACTTTTGTAAAGTGTTCTCTTTTCTTTTGATACATAATTGAAGTATATACAAATATATATGATGTACTTAGTCATAGATACAAAACAAGTTGTGTCTTTTGAACAATGCAAATTCAGTTACAAAAAAAGTGTAGAAAATTTACTTACAGTGAGAGAACAAAATATAATATGTAATAAGCAATGCTTTCTGATTTGACACAGCACCTTAACATTTAAAAACGACTTTAAATCATCTATTACATTAGAGGCAAAATTTGGCAGAAAATACTTCAGCGTTACAAACATTGCATATGTAGTGCAGCTGTGCAAAATTGACATTGAAGGAAATGCGCACTAGGATCATAAAGACGCTTTCATTATGTAGTGACTGGGAAGAATTGAAATAAGATCAATGTGAGTTTTAATTATTTTCTTTCCTAGATATTCCCTAAGCAAAAGCTGCATGCGAAAATTACTGTTTAAAAACTCGAGTACCATGAAATGACAACCTCTCTCTTTCTTTCTCTCCTATATCTACCTCCAAAGGAGATAAGACAAGACAAGAATCGGTCGCTAAACGGGCGAATCACGAGGTACACAGGAAAATAGGTTTGAACAAGTCTCGCAGCTATGTTGGGAATAAGGTTCGACGGGTTGACCTGGCGGTGGTAGGACGGGTACCTGGATTGGGCAAATTGCCGCTATGGTCTTGGTCTTGGTCTTGGTCGCTGTTTTGGTCCGCATCGTCTTCGTCGTCGTCGTCATTGCCGAGCGATTTGCGATTGAAGGTAGATCGATCTGCTTTCTCGGTAGTCCGATGACGTGTCGCCGACTGCCATCTGGTCTCTCCTTCGCTGCTACAGTTTGATGAAAGGGAAAGGCTCGGACTCGTAGGGGTAGGACTAGGAATAGGTGTGGAAGAGGTAGAAGCGGCGCACCAATGCGCATGGTAGCATGAATATACTGATAAAGGATCATTTGATCGGACATCACAAAGGCCTTGAGGACTGTGTGATGATTTCTTTTCGAAATCAGAAGGATGATTATGATGTTTATGACTATGATGATGCTCATGATGGTGATGATGACGCTGGTGATGATGCTGACCTAAACAGGTGGCCGGTTCTGGTTCGCATTTCTCCGATTCCTTCCACTGCTTATGGTGCTCCTTTGAAGTCTTGTGTGATGGGGTGACGGGGGTGTTTGGCGGGGTGTCCGGACCCCCTTCGGGGCTCGTGCTCTCCCCATCCATTGACGTTTGACCTATCCATTACAGCCCAGTCCCAATCTCCGCGCGATTTTTCTTACGTCTCGTTCAACTATTATTGCGTCCTACGCAAATGCCTAACGACAATGCTGTCGAAACTCAATCAAAATAACTCAAAAAAAAAAAAAAAAAAAAAAAGGGAGAGAGGGGGAAAAAAAGAAAAAAACACGGAGTATTTAGCGGACGGAAACCTCTATGTCTTAATAAAGATTCAGTTACAAATTTCAATATTATAAAATGTTGTATATTTTTATGAGACAATGATTCTTGTAATTCATTTTTAATAATAATAACTATCTAACTATCACTAATTTTATAATTATAAAACATTACATCTTCATTAAAGAAGAATAAGTTAAAAGAAAAAGTTATATTTGAATAACTATATTCACCAAAATTATGCACCTCATGATTACATTATTGAATTTTCACTTTAATATTCTTTATTTCTTTTCGTTACACAAATTTAATGTGATTACCTATATCATGAAGTAAACTTTTCGTTAAATACTCCAATGTAATAAAAACAATAAGAAGGTATTGAAAAGAAAATAATACGTAAGTGGAATGAATAAAAAACTGAAAACTGTATGAGTAAATGATAGGCAGTGATTAAAACATAAATTGCAAACAATCTATAATGCCAAGGGAGAAATAATAAACAATAGAATTAAAGAGGAAAGGAAAAAATCCTTGTAATAACTAATTGGAGCTTGGTGACCACAGTAACCCAAGCAACTCCTTGCGTCCGTTGTAAACTTTTAACAATGAATGTGGTCTATGGGTCCAGATTTGTATGTACTGTTTTGAAAATTTTCTTTCATCTTAGTACATTATACTGCATGTTTGTGTCTTAAAATTTGTTGTAGCTTTATACAACATTTTTGATGGTGCACATGTATGAGCATTTGTTAATAAAATAATAAGTAAGGTAGGGAAACAGGGTTAATGTGGTCCAAATTAAACAAAGCAAGCCAAGCAACACCACAAACATGAAAAATTATTTGTAGTAAGTAATAAATGATATGATGTCTAACTCAATAGTAATAATAAGCATTCTACAGATATATAAATTATATGGCAAAATATGATGTGTACCACAATTATTTCGAGAAACATTAATTTAAAAAATTTAAATAAAAGTATACAATAATGCTAATTGTAAAAAGTTCGCATATATTAAATTAAGTATAAATATAAAAGTGCTTAATAAAACAAACTTTAATGCTTTAAGAAATTTATATTCAGAATCATCATTAATATCATTATATCTTTAAACAGTCATTTGTAAAAAATACAATACATTAAATTTGGGTTTTTATTAAAACTCGAGTATAATGATTTTCTATAATAAAAATTTTATTAGATCAACCTTAATATATTCAATAAAAGAAAATGTAAAATGTAATTCATTTCTCCATTATATTTTAAATGCATAGATTACCTATATGTTTGTGATTCATAGTACACATCATACTTATGAATGTTAGTTACTATGTGCTATAGCAACAAGTATTTTGCCTGTATATTATTCTTAACAAAAAAAAGGAAAAAAAAAGATGTCCGTTCAGATATATTAATAAAAAAAATATGCTTTTCATATTATAATTAGCATACACAGACAAAATTTTGTTTTCATCTATTGATCTATTAATGTAGGGTACTTAGGAGAATAAGGATCAAAGACTCTAAAGTCGTGCTATTATTATCTTCAATGAATAAATAAAAAATCTTAATAAATTAACTGATACATGTTTAAGATTATCATTAAAAACAAATTCTAAGTAGTGTGCATGTTTTGTGTTGTGTATAGTATTCATTGATGTTTTTGCCAACTGATATTATTTTATGTTAGAAAACATCATACACAAAAAATCGATCGATACCTGTCTACAAGGGTCCAAAAACTAATATTTTTAATCAGTGTTCTATTCAACCTTTATATTAGTAATTTTGCCCAGTAACATATAACACATAAAAAAAAGTTAAATAATTTTGGACCCTTGAATATTTGGTAACCTACCCTCTTCCATCGGAGGATAGATGTAAATTAAAGAGCAAGTTCTAAAGATACAAGCACAACATTATTGTACTCACTATTGTTGGCCAGAAGATTTTCATGAAGCTTGTCCCTTTGATCGTCTAAGACCTCTTTCATATATGTTGCAACCTTGCGGGTTATCTGTTCAACATAGGCATCAAGCTTTCCAAGGTCATCTGACAGACCAACCAATTGGTCCAAGGTTCCAACCTTCAGATCTGGGATATGGAATTTATAGTTGACTGATAAAGTATGTTGCTTAGAAGTCAAATTGTTCATAGTTTCCCATGTTTGCTGACATGTTTTATCTCCTGGTGCAGATATTAACCAATATTCCGTCATTTTGAATAATTTTTCAAAATAAATGTCCTACTGTTTCTGAAACATTTTTTTATATTGTACAAATTATACTTTGCTTTACATTATATGAAACAAACTTAGGCTAGTCAAGCTTAAAAATACGCTTTTCTATATAATTAAATTATCCAATAATTTCATTTTTATATTGCAGTTTTTATGATAACTTAGCAACACATGTTCAGTTATCACTCATTGTATGTATTTTTACAAAATCAATAACATATTATTTCGTATGATTTGGATTCAATAACACTTTAACATTATTTTACAACGATTGTACATCATTTGTTTTATATACGCAAGTAACGATCTTCACAATTGTTGAAAATTGATCTATAAGGAAAAGATAATTTCATTAACAACCACCTGCTTCACCTTCTGTATATTATTGATCTGACATATAACTCTATAATGTTAGGGGCATCATTCATTGATTTGTTGGTCAGTTGTAGATGAAGTAATCAATTGTATAAAATTCAAAGTTTGAAAGATTTTTAAAGCATCCATGAACTTGTGAAAAGTAAAATAAAAGAAGGGGGTGTGGCACAATGTATTTCCTCGGCTACGGTATTATGTAATTAGGCGCGCTTTCCACGTGACACATACTAAGTGTAAGAATGGCGCGCTGAACTTGTATAGTGATCAATATAGGGAAGTGACAAGTATGCACGAAATTGCATACGAAAAGGTGTCCTTGAATTGACGTTGACCATGTGAAGACATTACTACGAAGTCGGGGCTATTGCCGAAATGACTTAATGGCGCCCACTATTAAACCACTGGTAAAATCGATAATACAATAGTTCTTCTTTAAAATGCATCACCTATGAAGTTCCGAATTTTATGGAAACCTAAAGTCAATTAGTACGACGAACTGTTGTCATAAATGTTACAAAATTGTGCATAAAGAAACTTTGACAGAAGCTTTCGACACTTTTGAATCATAAAATACGGATTAATAGTGTTTTTTGATTCGACAAAAAATTCTTTCTGTATCGGTGTATTTCATGTAACAAACGAATTATTTCCACTTACCAGATATTTTGTCTTACACCTTTCTATGCAGAACTCGGCAGATGCTTGAATTTCTCAAGAAATTCAAAACATTCGCTGTTCTAATCACTCGTCGCCGAAACCATCAGAAACCATTGTGACCTCACGTGATGATAATTGTGTGCTGCTGCCTTACGACCCGCCCGATAACTAAAACATAAACTGAAAGGGAGTATCATCAGCTGACTCGGGACCAGCTGCAACGATCGGTACTGTTGCCAAACACTGAAAATTTTCATTCTCAACTTTCGGTAGACTTAAATGAATTTAAAATTTTTGTTTATTAACGATTCATTCGTTATATATTGTTGGCATTAATTGTAAAAGAGATACATATGTTTCTTTCAATTTAATAAAATTACGTTTGTTACGAAAACATTCTTGTTACGAATGGAAAGTTGGTAACACTAAACTCGTTTACTTAAATACTATAGCATTGATTCTCAATCTTTTTTAAAAAAATTTCAAACTTACATTTTATTCGCAAATCCTATTTTATACTGATGCAAAATATGAATAAATTACAACGAAGTTGAAATAGAAATTAAAAACAATAAATAATCATAATATATTTTTAATTTGTTCTTGAACCACAAAATTATTATATAAATTTATACAATTAATAATGATGTAGATCATTTTTTTCTAAAGTAGAAAAATTAATATACATATTTGTTTACTGACCTCTAAACCAATCTCTAGTAATATACTAACACCTATTCCAATCGATTGACTCATTAGGAGTCGCTAGCGATTGGTTGAGAACCTTTGCTATAGTCCATAATAGCATTTGACGTAGATCTTGTTCGAGTCCATTAAGTCATAATTGTTTTCCGATTTTGGTCTAAACATCAGTATATATCATGGGTTGCGATGGCGGAACTATTCCTCGTAGAGATGAACTTGTCAGAGTTAAAAAGAAACCAGAACAGGTAATTTTGTACTCATATTTGTGCATGAGTTGTATACTGCATACAACATTAGCGTTTTTCATTTACAAATTTCCTACGTACTCTTGTCATATATAAGAACTTCGTACACTAGTGAAGTTATTTACATATATATTACATATGAAAAAAAAAAAACAAATTTAATTGTCATATATTTTATTAAATCATACACTCATAAAATGTAACTAAATTTACAGAAAAATTTATGTTTTTATGTAATTATTTCTAGAAAGATAAAGAGGCAGAGCTAGCATTTAAATGGAGACATTGCACAATAAAACAATTACCGCTACAGCCACCAGTAGTTGGTTGTGCTTTAGGGCGCCTGTACAGCAAAGAATCTGTATTGGAAGGTCTTCTTGATCGAAGCACACTCCCAGAATCAGCACAACATATCAAGAGCTTGAAAGATGTAAAAAATCTAAATTTAACACCAAATCCAGCATTTGATGGTAATAAAGCAGAAAAAGGAGATTGTTATGCAGATGGTGGTAAAAGTCCATACATTTGTCCAATTATTGGATTAGAGATGAATGGCAAATATAAATTTTGCTTTTTGTGGTCGTGTGGTTGTGTAATGAGCGAACGTGCACTTAAAGAAATCAAAAGTACAGTAAGTAATTACATTAGGAATGTTGAGATAAGGACAGATTGAAATAAAACTATCTGTGCAATTAAATAAGTTTAATGATTTATATTTTTCAATATTTACCAGATATGTCATCGGTGTCAGCAATTTTTTACTGAGGCAGATGTTATTATTATAAATGCAGAGGGTGATGATCTTAAGCTAATGGAGGAAAATATGTCAATTCGGAAGGTTGCTCAAAAAAAATCTAAGAAACAGAAGCATAATGAAGATCATAGTCAAACACAAGATGTTAAAGAAGATGAAACACCGAAGAAGAAAATGAAGAAGGAAGATAAAACTGCTACATTTAAAATTAATACTAACAGAAGTGAAGCTGAAGATCCAGCATATAAAAAAGTTAAAGACAACTATAGTGTTGCTAAGGACCCTAAAGCATCAGAAGTCTTTAAAAGTATTTTTACTACTCATAAGTCTGCAGCGGAACAGGATAGGGCACATTGGATTACATATAATCCATTTTACAATTAATGTATTATTAATTTCAATGTAAAAAGTTTTAAAAACATACAATTATTGTTTTGCACATTGACAACATTATATACAAAAATAATTAAAACATTGCAAATAGTAAAATCTTTCCATGTCGCTAAATAAATAATTTTATATTTAAAAAGGATAAATAATCTTATTATTTTTATCGTTTCTTTGATTGTTATAAATCAGGTAATTCATCTTACTAAATAGAAACATTTATAAATTAAAAGTATTGTATTACTGCTTATTGAAATTATGTTTGTAACAAAAACCGGATATTATTATACTCATGTGTATTAAAACAATAATAATTATATATCACAAATTAATAACAGTGAAAAAACTTATATTATTACTCTATTAATATTAATATAATATAATAATCCTTTTGCATATGCTTGTGCACCACAAGCAAATATGTATTTTATAAACTTAAAGATTAATGTGTTTGATAAAATACATATACAAACATATAAAATGCTACTAATGGTAAATCCAAAATATATCTTTGCAATCTGTTGGAAGTGCAAATTTATATTTATTTTCCTCGTATTTCATTAACATATTTCTATATTTATTCATAATGAACTTATATTTGGACTTAATTTTATTTAAGCGATTAAATGAAGAAATAATGTAGTGATTTTGCATTTTCATGTATGTATATCAACAGAAATATGTACATGTATAGAATGAATTAGCGACACACAAAATTTATCAAAATAATTTATATAATTTTTAAATGTATGTTGAGTACTGTATATTTAAAGGCACATAATATAGTTTGTTATTCTCTAATCGTTTACCATAGATAATTGAACATTATCTTGCATTGGTTAAAGATTTGTCAGATGTAAAGTCACATTTGAGGCACTCTGCGCACAGAAATTGTTTGAATAACTCTGCGTAATCTACCGACTGTTCGTTTTCTTCGAGAATGCCTTTTTGATATTAAGCAATTCCATCGATTTAATAAACAGAGGACAATAATTCCTACAATAATGATTCCTGCCATGTAACGCCACTTACTTGTAAATATTTCACTATTATCTTCATCAGTTTGTTCTAATTCATCAATATTATTCTGCTCTGCATGATGCAGTGTAGGAATGTTTGCACCACCAACTCGCCTTCTAAGCCACAGAGGACTTGAATCTTGCAAAACTGGATTTACTGCAACTATGGTATCTCTCATGGAGAGTAATTTCTGAGGTTTATAAAGATTTCTGGAATAGAATCAAATTTATGAATAATATTATTTAATGATGGTAACTTGTAAATGAAATACCAATATAACAAAGTTTATAATTACTTACATAGGGACAGATTCATTCAGAGGTCTTGGAATAGCAAGAATGATAGTAGGGCAAGATGGAAGTGGTCGAATATGGCCAGTATTGGTATTTTCAGGTAGTAATACTTTACTATGACGTTTTAAATGACTATCTTCCATACGTTGTGGTAATTCGTTACTATCTAAAATGCTAGGCTTTTCAAGAATTTTTGCCTTAGTTTGACTTTCGTCCGTAAAAACAGTTGCAACGTGACCTGTTGTTGTATACTCTAGTATAGCATCAAGCATCCAAAAACAAGCTAATAATAATGTAACGTTAATAAATTATATATATGTATACAACTAATTCATTAAATTAGTATTAATTTTAAAACATACGTTTTTGTAAATGACTATCATCAATACAGTTTGAATCCCCGTAAACAACAATTCTGCCTGGTACAATATTTATTTGATCTTTTATATTATTTTTGTCTAAATTTTCTTTATCTGCTATTATGTTGCTGTCATAGTTATCATTATACATTTTTTTAGTACTCCTATAACCATTTGTTTGAAAAAGTCCAAGAATTGGCATAGACATTGTAGATCTTGATTCAGATTCAAGAACAAGTTCTTGTCCTTGATCGTATAATTCCGCATAAAGAATAATTCCATCTTTTGGAAACCTTGATTAATAGGAAAATGTATTTCTCATACTATAAACTATATACAAGTAATACAGACGAATATATTTTTAATAATATTATCATACCGAGTAATTGTAGTACCAGAAGCAAAAGCAACAGGTGGATGTTGACCAAGAGTAAACTGGCCATTGCGCACTTGATCCCCAAATGCTATTCCCCAGTTAGGATATAGTAGATCATTTAGGGCTGGTACATTTGCTCCTCCTGTATCTGGGATCCACCATTGTCGAGTATTTTCATCATAAAATTTTACCTTCCTCATAACAGTGACATTATACCAATCTGCAAATATAATTACGGAGAGACCTTCTTCTTCTACATCTCGTTTTAATTTAGCGACCTGAAATAAGTTTGCCATTGTTTAGCGCAATTAATTAAATGTTATAGAAAAAGTTATTATTAAAAATTGTACAATGCATGCAAGATCACCTCTTCAGGAAAAAATTCTTCTTCTGTGTCTACGATAAGCAAAGTACCATAGTTTCTAGCATTAAAACAAGTAAATGGAGCACCAAGTACTTCTAGGTAGTAACCGGCATTACGTAAATGCTGATACATATCTTTAAAGTTCGTGTGAATGTGATCTCCATTCCAATCAAGGGGGTCATTTTTTGCGCGTAAATCATCTCTTGGGAAATATCCCGGAGGATAACGTAAATTATGATATTGATCCCATAGAATACGTTTTCTATGAAATAAATATTATTTGTTCTAATTATATTAGTATTCATAATGATATTAAAGAAATTAATTTTTTTTTATTTACTGGCGGGGTGGTGTAGGAATAACCTTTGCCTTTAAAGGTAATTCTATTTTAGATTGTCTCGGTTTTTCTTCTCCATCACTTGGTGGCGATTCAATTGTAACAGATACGTAGCCTACATAAAAAGTTAAACTGTATAAATAGAAATTTTATACAACACAAATACATAAACAAGGAAAGTAAGGCATTGTCAACCTTGTGCTATGCCTTGCCAGTCACGAGCAGATGATGGAACTGTTATTGCAACTGCTAACCACCCAGACCACGGCCAGAGAACGTCACTGTGAGTTATTGATACATCTATTCGTTCACCATTTCCATTACCGGTATAAGGATGCCATAAAAGATCTGCTACGTGTCCAGATACTCCCAAACCATTTATTATAGTTATATTTACAATTGTAGGCATACCAGTGTGATACACAGCTTGGGTACAGTATGGCCACATATACTGACATTCAGTTAGGTCTATATAGCTAGTAATATACGACATATTATACATAATTATAAATAATGTTAAATTAATATATTTTACAATATAATGTAAAAAAGTAAGTACCTTGGACTAAGTGTAGCAATCGGTGTATATGAACGAAGAAAATGAAATGCTCGTAACAAATCTAACTTTCCTGCACCTTGTTCAAACATTCCAACGCCAGGTAAGCGACGCGCCGAACCAAGTAATGCTTGTTTCATACTTGCTGGAGTTACCTTATATCATATACAACTTCTAAATTAAATTTTTATTTGCTAATATAATTTTAAAGTAATTAATATATAAAAATATTAAATAGCTAATGCTATTGTGTAGAATACATAGAAAAGTACAAATTTAAGATATAATTACTCTTTGTTTAACAGTTTGAGATCCATCTGCTTGTACAAATCCACTGGCTAAAAGTGCTACAGCACCAGCAACAACAGGACTAGCAACAGAAGTTCCAGACAATGTTCTGCAACCTGTTTGTAATGCAGATCCTCGTACTCCTGATCCATATGTAACCAAATCAGGTTTTACTCTTCCATATCCAGATGGTAACTCCCATGTTGTCATGCCTCGTGATGAAAATCTTGCTATTTGATCCTCCCAATTAATTCCACCTACTCCAATGACATCCATTTGATCCGCAGGATTATTTAAAGTACTGTATTAAATAAAATTAAATTCACTTATGAAGAATAATTTAAAATTCTGAAATCAAGAAGAGTGAATTTTTAATTCCTTACCCATATAAAGGTCCATCATTACCAATTGCTGAGATCATAATCACACCATTTGCTGTTAGTTCCCATACTTTATCAACAAATGGATGATCCATAAAGTCTGGCCCTCCAATACTAAGATTTAGTACTGTAACTTTTGTAAGAATAGCATAATTGAATGCATCCAAGAACCATGAAGTATATGATACCTATAAAAAAGCAAAAAGTTTTGCAAAATTTTGGATTTAAGTAGGAAATATATTTATAAAAAAAATAAAAGGTACCTGAGTATTAGTAAAAATACGAAAAATATGAAGTTCAGCATCTGGTGCAAAACCAAGACAATCTATACAAGATGATGCAATAACTCCAGCTACAAAAGTTCCATGGCCTAATCCATCTTCCAATGTCTTTTCGTTTGTCCAATTTGATCGTTCTTTTATTTTTTTAAAATGTGGATGGCTTGCTGCTAATCCAGTATCAAATATTGCTACCTAACAATAATTATTGTGCATACAACAAATATTTTATGATTTTTTCTTGAAGAAATTGTTTAAACTTATATTGTTTACCTTGACACCATATCCAGTAACACCCATTCCCCATAAAGCATCAGCTTGAAGTATGCTTGTAATTTGCCTTGGTATAGCTCTTAATAATCTACGGGATGTGTGACGATTGATTGATTGCCAGAACTGGTTGTTCTAAAATTTGGATGATTTCTCGGTATAACTCATATATTATATAATAATATACACTTTATTGTATCAATTAATACCAATATCTATAAAATATAACAAAGTATGATTTAGACACTTACATAATTGTTAATTTTTCTTTTAAAATTTTTATATTCTGGGAAATCAGCATCTTCTGATGCATTAACAAACTTTAAACTTCTCTGTACAAGTCTTTGTGGAGTTACTCTTCTAATAAGAGGATGATCAGTTAAAGCATCAAGACCATTATGTTTGTCTGTTTCTTCTAAGAGAACAACATCAAAGTCACTAGGGAAATTACTGGCCAAATTGTCACGAAATAAAATCTTCCAATTACGAATGCCAGATAAATTCAATGCAGCCCTTATATAATTTTCACGTGTATGAGGTTTATAATAACCCTTAAATGCAACAATGTATTCATTTTCAACAATCCTGCTAGCAAAATGAACTTTTACTTGTTCTGGACCATTGTTGTGACATGGTAATTTGGCAGTGTTAGAATTTATAGAATTGTTGCTATCGACCGAACAATTTACTTGGTTGTGCGATAATTCAATCCCATTACAAAGCACTAACAATAAAGAGATATATAGCCAGCATGTGTGTGGCTTCATACTATTAATATCAGCTGAAAAATATGTATGACAATTAACATAAATTATAAACGCTTGTCAGTATAACAATAAATTGAATTACTAGGAAACCATTTATTAACTTCTATATTTTTTCAGTGCTGTTATCTTATTGGTTTTAATAATAAAAAAAATTTATTTTAATTTCGATTATATAAACATAATTGTCTTACAGTTTGTAATTGTAGTTTGTGAAACTTACATGTAGTAGAAAGGCATAATTTATTAAACAGTGTTTCTCCCGATCATGCTTCTTTTTAACGATTTGGATAGTAAGAAGCTAATATAATATTTTTTATTTGATTAATTTTTAAGAAAACCAAAAACGGCGTAAAGGCGTTTTTTATTGTCAAAATTTTGTTTTGATGTCATAACCTCAACGTTTTCAAAATAAAGATACACTTCGATCGAAAAATCGAAATGTTCAAAACATGCATTTTCGTTCAATATTTTCACGTTCCTTACTTCTTTGAAGTACAATCGATGTGTTTCACTGGTAATAAATTGCACTTACGAACAATGAACAAACAAATCATAATGCAGCATATTATCACACTGTTTACAGAACTTCACATTGCACAGTGCTGATGTCAGTAAGAGAAATTACTGTTTGTATTATCTATTTTCCGATACAAGAATTAAAGTACATCAATTGTATTTTATATCTATAAGAAATTTATATTGTGAAAGAGTATTTGTTTGCTGAAGGAATTTCATGTAAATTACATCGTGTGACACTTAACGAAGGTAAACAATTTACACAACTTAACCTCAAATATAAATTTATTTTTTATAAGTACGGATTTTATAACGTAAATACATGAATTTTAATGTACACAGATTGTTAATAATATATAGAAATTATTTAATAATTTAAAATACAAAGTTTTAAAATACTTATCATATGTATACTGTTTGACTGTTATATGTCGTGACTATTGAAAAGTGTTTAATTATCATATTATAATTTTGTTTAGTATTTTCTGCAAGGTTTATTTTCTTATATTTTTATTGTACAAATATTTTCACTGTGATTTTTAAAAATATTTATGTTTATGAAACTATTATTAGTTCAATATAATTATTTTAAACATATTTTCTAATAAAAATTTAGTGTTTTGTACTGTGTACAAAAAGTGAATAATTTCATAATGGCATCTAATATGCAAACTGATATGGATGAAGAGGCAGTAATTGAAATTAATTTACCATCGCCAACTCACAAAGACAATGTGACAATCAATGAAGAAAGTACAATAGCATCGGTGATCATAGAAGAACTAGATGAAAATGCTCTTAATAATATGAATGTAGATATGACAGAATTTGTTGAAGCAAATGCTTTAGAGATTAAAGATATAGCAGAAAATATTATACCAGATACATATGCTGAACAAAGTAATTCTATCATGGATATTACTACAGACATAGAAGATCAAGACATATTATTGACTGCAGATGAAGAAGATCAATTAACAAAACAATTCTTAAATGGAGAATTAACATTCTCTGAGTATTCTTTGAGAATGGACCAAGGTGTAGATATAGAAACTCTAGAAACTGATCCTTCTAGGTAGTATTCCACTAATGATTCTTATACATTACGTAAAACACCTGGCAACAAATTTTTTTTGTAGAAATGATAATGAAAATGAAGAAATAGAAACAAATGTATCTATCTATCGCAAAGCACCTAGACGTTATAGGCGAAAAAAAAGGACACTTCCTCCAGTTCTACAAGGTCTTATGGGTGAAGCAAATTTAAGATTTGCTAGAGGAAATACAGAATTAGCTGCTCAAATATGTATGGAAATAATTAGGCAAGTGATTTTTCCAAAATTAAAATGTAGGCAGCAGTTACTGTGGATTATAAGACTTAGTAGAAAAAAAATATCAACAGCTTGGATAGATCGATTAATTAAAGCAGTCACCTGACATGAAAATTTGAAGTTTAAATAATAATCCATCATTCAGATTGATTGATTCTTTTTTTTCTACAGATTCATAAACCACAATGGTTGTTGCATACAAAACATACATGTTATTTTGAGATTTACAAATAAAACATTATAAAATATATATTGTGATACTCCTTCAGACAAGTACCAAGTGCTCCAGAACCATTTCATACATTAGCTATGATATATGAAGCAGATCAACCAGAGAAATCATTACAATTTGCTTTAATAGCAGCACATCTCAGTCCAAGAGATGCTGATCAATGGGTGCGATTAGCAAATATGTCATTGGAAAGTGGAGACATTAAACAAGCTATAACATGTTATAATAAAGCAATTCAGGCAAATCCAAAAGATATAAATTTATATGAAACACGAGCACGACTTTTAGAACGGAATGGAGATAAGAAAGCTTACTTAAGGGGATTTTCAAAATTAGTTCATCAATTGGAACCTGAAGATGGTAATAATATAGTTAAGTATGCTAAAATGTTGGCTAAACGATACATGGAGGAAAATAACAATGAGCAAGCATTAGAAGCAATGGAAAATATTTTTTCAAAGTGTCCTACTTTTATTACTCTGGAAGAAGTTAATATTATGACTGAAATATTAATAGCACTAAAAAGATTTAGAAAATGTTTAAATATTTTGACTAAATATACAACTATCTGGGTAAAATATAAACATATTAATGATAAACAGAATCCATACATAATGGTTAAAAAATCTGAAAATGAAAAGAAAGAAGAATCAGAAGATAGGGATATAGGTGAAATAGAGGCCTGTGGTATACCAGATGATGTTGTTGTTGATTTAAAAGCAAAGTTTCTTATAATCCTTATTGAATTAGATCAAATGAAATTAGCCGAAAATCTTTTGTCCAAATTTTATTTGAATGAAAATCCAGAAATTTCTGGAGATCTTTTTTTAGACATAGCAGAAACTCTGATGGGGAAAAAAGAATTTGAGCGTGCTTTAGCATTATTAGATCCATTAGTAAATAGCAATAATTATAGTTTAGCTGCAGTGTGGTTACGACATGCAGAATGTTGGGTTGGCTGCAAAGATTTGAAAAAAGCAATAAAATCTTATGAAGTTGTTACAAAGTTATCATCTCAACATTTAGGTGCAAGAATAGCTCTAGCTAAACTTTATCAATTAAAGGGTCAATACAACAAAGCAATAGAAGTCCTTGATCAAGATCCTGAGTCAGATACTTTAGATCCTCATGTAATTTATCGAAGAACATTGCTTCTTTTTAAAGTAAGGAGATACGATGAATATTTTCGATCTGGAATGTTACTTTTCTCCAGACATTGTGTTCATTTAAGGAGCAAAGTTGAGTTGAATGCATTAACTAGAGCATATGGAATACGACAACGTATAGATTCATTAAAACTTCATCGACTATCACGAGGAGAGAAATTTGAAGAAGAAAATGTACCAGTCTTTCTCAATACTACAGAATTAAGTGAAAAGAATGAATTTTTCTTACTTGTTCAAATGTGTAAATTAGCTTGTAAATTAAAGAAGTATGGTTTACTGCAGAGAATATGTTTGAGTGCTTTAACATCGAAACGATTTGAAAAGAGAAACACTCATATTATGTTTTTATGTTTGCTCTCTTGCATTTACAATAATGATTCCTATCATGGATATAACATTGTTCGACAATTAATACGCATCTGCCAGAGGCCAAACTCTTGGAATTTGTTAAATATTATTGTTCAAAATGCCCAAGATTGTAGGCATAATAGATTCATTATGCGTCTTCTTGGAAGGGAAGATGTATTTTCTTATTTAAATATAATGCATGCTAACAACTGTCTTGTTTCGGGAACATATAAATATGCCCTCAACGATTACATTTCTCTTTTTAAAGTTGCACCCAGTGCATTATTGGCATTACTTATTGGTGTAACTTTATTACAAATGGCGTGTCAAAAATTATCTGCTAAAAAAAATCAACTTGTAATTCAAGGTAACTATAGCTGTATAGATAAAGTAGTTTATTTTATTTAAGAAGTGAAAGATTGCGATTTTTTTAATACTTTTATTTGTTAGTACTTTTTACCTCATTTTGTTTTAGCTATCGCTTTCCTGAAGAAATATTGTCAATTACGGGGTGAAGATGGCAAGCAAGAAGCCCATTACAATATGGGCCGTGCATTCCATCAGATTGGTTTATTACCAGCAGCTGTACATTTTTACAAATTAGTACTTAATGAAGATCCTGGAGATTTAGTTAAAAAGAATTCATATCTTTTAGACTTAAAACAAGAAGCTGCCTTCAATTTACATCTTATTTATTTAGAATCAGAAAATTACTTGTTGGCAAGAATGTACATTGAAAACTATATTACAGTTTAGATTAAGAATGTTAATTTATATTATTACTAATGCATGATTAATAATTTATTATGTATTACATACAATCGCAACTATCTACAAGAAATATATACAAACGATCAAAAGTGTAAAATAAACTATAATACTGTAAATAAACATCTAAATATTTTTATACTTTAAGAATTTTTATGACTAAACCTGCGATATAGTGTTAAGTGTTAAGTATATCTCCTTTATATTTTTGATCATAAACGTGTTGTTGAATGATTAAACATTATTGTTTTTTAGATATAGAAGTAAAATGAGTGTAACATTAGCAGCCGAACTTGAATTTAAGAAATTATGTAATGTCTTGGAAGAAATCAAGAAAGCACGTGTAGCTAAGAAAGCCGAGATTTTAGAGAAATTCATCCAACAGTGTCGTCTTATTAATAACAAACTTAAAACAAGATTTCCACGTATGGTATGATTATGAACTTTTTAATTAAATTTCATTAACAATAAATAACAACTATTTTTTAAAACGAAATTAAAAATTTGTATTATTAGGATACTTCACTCTTTTCTATAATGAGATTAATTTTGCCACATTTGGAACGAGAACGTGGACCTTCCAATTTAAAAGAGAAATCCCTTGCTAATCTTTATATTCGTGTATTTTGCTTAGGTAAAGGTAGCAAGGACGGAAATAATCTTATACGATACAAGTAAGATTATTACTTGATATTTGTTTCTTTTCACTATCAATGTTGCATTACCATTTTATATATTGAATAAAGAACACTGTTTCAGAGCTTCAACAACGAAAAAGATTGCAGGATCTGACTTTGCAGAAAAAGCTTATTGGATTCTCAAAAATAGGTTGCCACGTGAGAGTTCATGTTTCAAAATAGAACGAATCAACTTATTCCTTAATAATATATCATCAAGAAATGAAATTATTCAGGAAAAGGATGAAGCATTTAAAGTTTTATTCGGAAAAATCAATGCATTGGAGTTTAAATGGATAACACGAATAATTCTTAAAGATTTGAAACTTGGTATTGGGACAAAAAAGATACTACGAGGTTTCTCCTTTACATAAATATTGAGTTATTATATTTAACTTATAGCTTTGACTATTTCTCATTAATTTTGTTTTTAATCTACTCACTTTTATTTCATGTTAGGAGAATATATTTACAGATAATGTGTTTTTTCAGTTTTTCATCCAAATGCAAATACATTGTTTGATGTGTCATCAAATTTACGTCAGGTTTGCGATACATTGTATGATCCTCAGTTGAGATACTATCACAACATTAAAGTTTTCTCTCATATTAAACCCATGTTGCTAGAGAGGTGTAGGATTGAAAATACAGAGAAACTTTTCACTAAAGATGAACAGTATTTTATACAATTCAAGTATGATGGTGAACGATCTCAAGTGCATATGAAAGATGGTAAATATAAATACTTTACGAGACAAGGATACGACATTACAAATAATTGTGGTTACGGGGAAATTAGTTCATCAGGTATAATTCAAATATATTATAAATAAACACATTCTTATTGCAAAAAGAAATCTTTATACTTCTAATCTTTTTACCAGGTTTTATGAGTAGTGTATTTAGCCGACTTTTAAATTTACAATGTAAATCAATAATTTTGGATGGTGAATTAATGGGTTGGCATAAAGAGAAGAAACTATTGGGTTCGAAAGGAATGAATTTTGATGTTAAAAAGCTTTCAGAAAATAGTCATCATCAGCCATGTTTTATTGCATTTGATATCATTATGTACAATGATGATTTACTTGATAATAAATCTTATGAAGAAAGGCTGAGAATCTTGAAAAATGCGTTTAAGGAAGAAGAGGGCCATCTAATGTTATGTAAATCCGTTAAAATTTCTAAAAGGTATAATTAATCTTTATAAGCAACTTTAAGAATACATTTTGTGTGTATAATTTTAATTATCTTCGTTAAAAGAGAAGAAATATATACAATTTTTGAGGAAAGTATGAAAAATAAAGAAGAAGGAATTGTAGTAAAGAAATGTAACACTAAATATAAACCAAATGTGCGAGATGGAATTGGTTGTTATAAAATAAAAGCAGAGGTAATATTTTCTCTTTTTTTAATATTTATTTATAAAATTATTACTTATACATTTTTATTTAATTTTAACAATAATGTTTCAGTATTCTGATAATTTGGTACATGATGTAGACTTGATTATCCTTGGTGGTTACTATGGTGAAGGAAAATTTATGGGTTTAATGAAAAGTTTTCTAATGGCAGTGGCTTTGCCACCAGATATTCCAGGAGAGAATCCCTCACAATTTTTATCTGTTGTATCAGTCAGTAATGGTATTTCTATGGAAACCTTGAAAGAACTTTGGAATAGATTCAAAGATAAATGGCAAATAGAGTGCCCTGCAAATGTAACTCCCCCTAGGGTAAGTTTTGTAAAATAAATATGTATGTATTTAAAGCTTTAACATTAATATTTTACAGCTAGATTTACCGGATAAGTGGATTCGTCCTGAAGATTCCATTATTTTGACAGTACGAGCAACAGAGATGACACAAAGTAATGATTACCCAACAAATTACAGTTTACGATTTCCAAGGGTCAAGAATGTTAGAATTGATAAACCATGGTATAGTGTTTGTACCACCAGGGAACTGTTATCACTTGTCAAAGTGTGTGCAATTAAATGAATAAATTTTAATTACTTGGTTACATAAATATACGACTAACAGATTTTATTGTTATGCAGGATTCAAGACCGATTCAAAAGTTAATAAAACCAGATGTAGATTTCAATGATATAGAAGAAGTTCCTGAAATTAAAGTACGTAGAATAAAACAGTGTTCAACAAAATTTGAAGAGAAATTAACAAAGTCTAACATTTTTGATAATTCACTGGTTTATCTTACACGACTTTTCGATGGTAAAGAAATTTGCGTGATAAATGGAGATGACGAGTTACCTAAAGAACACATTGAAAATATTCTTTCACAACATAGAGCCAAAGTGGTTCAAACTCCATTAAAGGAGAACTACTGTATTATTGTTGGCAATGTTAAAACGGTAAAAATATAAACTATATTCTTTTATTATGTTATCAATAGAACTTCAATTATTTATATATGAAACTAAATCCTCTAGGCAAGAGCAAAGAATATTATACAATGTAAAAAGTATAACGTAGTATCGTTAGATTGGTTCAAACGGGTCACCAAGGAAGAAAATTGGTCATCATTACAAGACTTTCTACCATGGGATTTAATATGCAGCCGTGAATCTACGGAACGTCAATTAGCACAATATTACGATCAGTATTACGATAATTTTACTGTGGATGCAAACAAAGAGAGTTTAGCACGTTCTTTCAGAAAAGCTGAAGAAATGGTATTATGTATTATTATTATTCTTTGTATAACGTTAGAAAAAAATTTGGGGAATGATGATAATTTTAATACATCTATTAAAAATGTGATTTATGAGGGTACTTAGAATTCTTTTGTAAAATTGTTTTCAGGCAACTACTATTGAGTTTGACCATTTGCAAATAAAAGAGCTAGATGAAGAGTTGTTTGACAGTGGAACATCACCTTATTCCATATTTCGAGGCATAATAGGCTATTTTGATGACCATTCAGATTGGTTAAAGTTTGAATTTCGTTTTTTGGCAGGAATAATTAAAGATACTATTGATGACTCTGTTACACATGTGTTTAGCAATGAAAATTCTATCAGTTCTGAACTCAAAAGTCTAATTGACAATGAAATACAAAGACCACTAATAATCACTAAAAGCAAGTGGATTGGTGAGTGTTTCAGACAAAATAAACTTATTTCAGATAAAGAATATCTTATTCATTTTTAAAATAAAATTAGCGATGGACTTCCATTGCAAAGTATAATGTAACTTATGTACATATATATATTTGAAGATATATTTAATGTTCAATGATTCTTACTCATGCATATGTTATTTTCTGTAAAATGAACGAATTTATTTCTAAATAAATTCATGAATTAAACTATGCTGATCCGTTTTTTATTGGCATTAGCAGGATAAATAAAAATGAAAGTATAATTTTGGAATCGAGGTGTTTCGAAAGAAAAGTTGTCGTGTAAGTATATTATGCTAAGTCTATTTGTAACATAGATACCGAAAATATATAGATTCATTTTGGCTCATATTTTCGTTAAGTGCTAAGAAACTGGGTACTAGGCAGAGTGACAGTTGGACAGTTCGCTCATTTAACATCCCGTTTCGAAATATTTCTTCTCGGTTGAAGTCGGCACCCTTGCTAGCCTTGTTTTATTTCATTGGAATGCGTGCAAAATACGAGGCGTGAGGGACGCAGCTGCGACGTTTCCTTTACAAAGCCTGCCATTCAGAGAGATTCTCGAGTAGATTAAGACGAGAGAACTTTTGGGAAAAAAGACTTCACAAATACAGAGACTGATGCGCCGACCAACGTTTTTCTTGCGTTATTAACTTGAAACGAGATCTCTGTAAATCTCATTCCTTAACCTAACTAACGTGAATTTTAGTTCCTGGTCCCTGGATTACGATGTTAAAGTCGTCATGGAATGGAATTAGTAAACACTTTATTAGTTTTCTATCAAATTCTGCAAAAAATAAAATAGTACAACACGATGTTAAGAAGATACACCGTTATCAAATATAAAACACTATCAAGGCGAAAGTTTTCGTTTGAAGTGTTCTTGAGCATGTAAAATGACTCGAAGAAGGGAAATTGGTGGTTTCTTTTTCTCGTCGGTTAAATTGTAGCTGAAATTTTCGTCGAAGATGTATACCGTGGCATTGCATGATGTATGCATAGTGTTAACCGTTGCGGATATCTCGTTAGCGTAAAGGAAGGTTCCGTCTACCAGGTCGGAATATAATATATGAATATGACTGACGTTCGTGTCCGCTGAAGATTCTACTTATAGACTCTTCACCTACGGACACGACGCGTATTAATCGAGTTTCAGATTTTCCAAGCGCGTCCAACGGGACGCGTCACTCCCGCGCCAGCGCATGTCCAATTTATTCACGGAGTTTCAGTGCTAACTCGGTACCTGCCAATTATCTGTTGTACTCGTTACTGTTGTTGCTTACTCGTTCATCGTTAACGCAGTAAATTTGCGGTCCAAGAGTCCACGTCTGGATTCCGTGTTTACCGACGGTTCTATGAAAGAATCATTCGAGTCGCGAACGTTGCATCGCTCTCCACAAACGTTCAAATTTGTTCGGATTCGTTCCTTTTATTAAGCGATGCCGAACCACGTAAACCTGTACCTTTTTGAGTCTTCCACAATATACAATCTTTTGCATTAAAATATCAATAATTAAATACAATGCGCTTCTTTCTATGTCATTTATAAAGTTACTTGTTTTCTTCCTTCGATCCTGTTACTAATACGTGTGCTTGATGTTCCACCTAACGTGTCTTTCATTCATGTATATCGCTCTCTTCTTCTCGTGTTCACGAAATCTTGGTCTTTTCCATAATTTTCGGTTCTTTTTTAATTCCCTAATGTTACTTATTTCTTCACCAAGCATGTCGTTACTTCCCTTTAATACGGTATACATAGTTTGATCGATGTCATTGATTCTTTCAAACTCGCAGCCTTTCTTGTAGGTCGACAGGGATGTCGAAGACGAGGTTGAGGAAGGATACGTGCTTGTTTCTTTCGCGTTCTTTGGGCTTCTTCTCTTCCATCTTTGAATGTTCGTGCAGGAGGAAGACGAGATTGGTTTCTGTTTATGACAGAAAGAGTCCTGCGACATCGCCGTCCAAGAATGGTGTCGCTTGGAGGAGGACAGACTCGACGGGGATGAGAATAGGGATGAACGACCGAATCTTGAGTTTTGTTTATCGTGTTTGAATCGATCTTTAAAATTTATCGCGTACTGAGATTTATAAAGCGGGCACTGACAAGCGACTCGATTGCTAGAGTTCTCGGTGAACTGTGTAGAAGTCGTAGAAGTATTATATGCCGAACGGGTCGAATTTTCGTATTTCGATTCATCAAGGCTTCTTGGCTCGCCGGATCGTTTGTTCTTGAAGAGGACCAAAGTTGGTTTCTCTTTGCATTGCGGAAGCAGCGGTCTGCACTTCACGCAGCGGGTTTCTTGAGCCAAAATGTATTCACGATCAAACAACGAGTCGATGTTCTTCTTTAACTTTGAATTCTCTCGCCGGTAATTGTTCTTCTGCGATTTTGAAGAGTAAGGATTAAATTTCAACGTGTGCGAGCTCGCAGAAAGTATTTTGTATTGCGACTGTAAGGAGTAAGGATTGAATTTCAACGCAGGTTCTTTTTTGGCGGTGTTCCATTGCGAGCCATTGCGATTACGTGCCCTAAACAGATAGAATAAGAGGAATTAAGTACAGCAACTTTTTTTGTAATAACGATAGAATAATAAAAAAAAAAAAATGTACGTATTAAAGATGATGTAACTAACTTTGCGTCGCAAGAACAATTTTCACAACGGAACTTAGACGTTCTTTTGTAATTTATTCCAACTTTTTGCCAAGCGGTAGGAAACGTCGAACCAATTTCAATTTCGCGTTGAAGACATTTTTTTTGACACCTCGAGATCAATTGATGTTTATTCATGGAACGTTTTTTTGAATTGTAATTTTGTTTATGTTTCTCAGAAAGTATTCGTGCATCGTCTGAAAAATTTCCTATGTTTTCAGTGTCAATGTCAGACTCTTGATAGGATTTTGTGTTACTAGATTTGAAGCTCGATTTCAACTCGATACTTTCTGTATCCTTTATGGAATTTAACGAGTGTTTCTTTCTATTTGTAGGAATACATCTTTTTCGTAATTCACGGTACAGAATCGAATCCATGCAATTATCTGTAATAATCGTTTCACTGAAACTGGTGTCACTTTGCGATTGTTTCTTCATTCTTCTCGAATAAGGCTTATACACGTTTGAATCAATATTCTCGATCAATTCTTCATCAGAAAGTACCTCAGTGATTTTACCTAAACTACTTTTCCTTTGCGTTCCAAATGCACTTTGACTAACGTGTTTGGGAGAATATGTTTCATTATCACAGCTGATTTTAACAATTTGTGATTCTGGAATACTCTGCGGAGGAGTTTCATCTAACTTCTTATTGAAACATTGATTTTCTTCATGGATGTTTTCAGATGATCGAAGAGACAAGTCAGACCCGTTGCAATCGACAGATATGCATGAATAATCAATTGATATTTTTTGTTTAGAATCTGCTTCATTAACACATAACTTTGAAGATATTTCTTCTTTTGGGTATCCCATATAGTTTTGCATGTCTTCTGAGCCTACCTCTACTTCAATAGGTTTAACGTCCACGTCTAACACGTTGCAAGAACATTCGTTTATGATTTTTTCCTTACTCTTGTGTACTTGTACAGTCTCTTTTGATTTAGTTAAAATTGCTTCGCGTATTTTGTTATTATTGTTAATAATATCGATTGTGTCAACGTCATTCGTATCGTTCTTCAGTTCACCGTTATTATTTTTATTGTATATTTTCCAACAATTGGAAATAATGTCTTGGGTAACGCGCAGATGTGTGCAAGGTTGTTTGTGTTTTCTTCGTTTCAATAGTTTTTCAGCGCATACAATTCCACTGCAATGGCGGAAGAGACAAGATCTACGGGATCGTTTCCTTCTTACACTTGTCGTTGATTCTGTAAGCTGATTACGTTATCGTTACAATCTTTTTATCCCCAATATTAACGGTATTAATGTACGATTAGCAATGATATTTTTTTATACCTTATCCTTTCGGTTGTGCAATGTTACACAGCACATACAATTTATGGACGATATATCTGCAATAGAAGCAACCACAGAATCATTGATCTATTGTGCAATTAAAATGATCCCCGATCGTAAGACTTACAGCGATTTGCTGGTGAAGTCGAAATTACCATTGTCATGTTTAGGAAGAGCTCTCCCCAGGGTAAATGCAGTCTCCGAGATCCTCACTGGATCGGTCTCCTGAAACCATTTCGTGAACCTCCTATACCCTAAAAATGTAACGGATACCGTCACTTTTAAATACCCAGTGTTACTTACAAGCATCGTCAAGCTTCAGCGAGTTGTATTATTTGTAATAAATAAAGAAATATCCGTACTCACATGTCCATGCGTTTTCTGCAGCCGCAAATATAAAACTTGTTCCGCATTCTATGTAAAAAACGATCAAGAAAATTCGTATATTAATTTAATATTAAGTACATGATAAAATATTATATCGGAGCTTACCCCTCTTTGCAATCACACCTGCCTGGTCGTCTGTGGAGCAGGAATTAGTACTAAGTATTAGAACTTTTGATTATGCCATGCGCATGACACTGTTGGTCATACGATGCGTGATGTCCTTTAGGGTTCCGTCACGGCCGTCTTTGAACGTATGGACAACGAGAAGACTACAATAATACTCCTCCGCGAGGAAATAATTCAAAAACGGTTGCCTTAGAGACCTCGCACGTATGACCAACGTGACCCACTTTTCTCTTTTCTGGCGTAAGAAGTTTCTTATTCTTGCTCTGCAGAGGCAATTATATTCCCTATAACGTGCACAAATATTTCTATTGTTAGTATGTTCCCTTCGTGTTGCTCGAGGTCGGACGATTTACTTACTCTTCTTTCAAGAAGACCACGTAGAAAAAAAGCATACCGGTGAAGCTTGCGATGAACTTCCCCAAGTACAATGCGAAGTTTTTCGTACAATGGGGCATCGTGATGCGTTTAATCGCTAATTGTTCATCGGTCCCGCAGCTGCACAAAGAACGTGAAAATATTAAGTCGATTAAGAAAAATGGAAAAAACATTCTTTGATATTTGTTCGTCGTTGAACAATTGCAGAAAGATTTTCAAAACCATAGTGGCCCACGGCTCTGAACATTTGCAAGACCGAAGAAACGATTGTCACGATTCGATCGATATTCTTTCGGAGAGTATTCGTAACGATTGAAAGTACACTTCCGGTGAAAGAAAAATATATGAAAAAAATATTTTCACGAACCTATCTACGCTTACTAGTTATTAGAGAAGAGATACAATCCTTTTTCGTAAGATGATTTTATCGAAAAGCAAAATGTCACGTTAAAAATGGCAAATAGTCGAGAACAGAATGTCCCTTAACATTGTTTCTCTCTGCACTCTCACCCCTCGATGTATGAAATACCTATAACCGATGAATATCCGTTGTTACGTTTATTCATAAATGACTGAATTACGTTTCACGGTAACTAGCGGTGATGATGTTGTCTCAAATTTCTCGGGGTTAGTTTCGACATACGTCGTCATCGTCTTCGTCGTGTAATATTTCTCCCGTTTGATTTATCGTTCGGATTTCGCGTTACATAACATGTTTGCAACTTCGAGGCCCACGCTCCCGTTTCTCTTCGCCGGTCCTCGCTTGAAAGACGCGCAAGGCCGCGGTGAATTTCAACGAGAGAGACTTCTCGAGACTGTCAAAACGGATTTATTAATTTTCGTACGCCACGGATCGCGGGGATAACGCGAAGAGTTTTTCACACCGCTTGCGGAACAAATGCAAAGTGCCACGATTTGCAAATGTCAGAGCTGTCGGGTCCTCGTGAACGTCGCCTACTTCTGTTACTTGACTTTTGATGGCTTGGAAACGGATCGTTTCTTCGCGATGCAACGTCTTTTAATCGTCAGAAAGTGTCGCAGATCTTTCCTGGTTCCCCCGAGCATCGATGCGTGAAACGATTTCATCCGAAGTAACCCAATGGGTATCATTTCGTGCATTTCACCCTGTACGAACCGGATTATCTGCAATTAAACGATACGATAAACTGGTGAACCATGTAAGAAGACCACGATGTACATATTGTAAAAGAAAATGATGTGTACACCGATACAGAGAGACTGTAGTATTTTTTCACGAAGAATTAACCAATCCTACGGTCCAAGTTCAATCGTTGATCTTGATTATGTCCCCTACGTCTTGGCAGCAATTTTGTAACGAACCTGTGTACAAAATGAGTCATTAATTCATCAAATAAAGACTACTACTACTACTACTACTGCTTAATAATAATAATTAAGAAATTATCCACAAATTTCTTCACTATTCGTATGTCACTGTACAAAAGCTTGATGTATATCCGCATAGACAATAAATAATAATAATAACAATAACAACAACAATAATAATAATAATATTTCCACCGATGATCGAAACTTGTTGTGCATAATTATTGCAGCCTAACGTGCGACATGTTCGAGTAAAGTTTCGCTCTTTCGAGGGACGACGAGAGCCTTTTGGACTTTTTCTCGTGGACGACGAAAGAAGAACCGATCGGGGAAGTTTAAATTTACATCCGCCAGTAGGCACGCGTGAAACGCACCGAGGAATTCGTCCTAATGAGCGTGGAACGAAGGGGTGTCATCTCAGACGTTTCGCTCCCCCGTTTCCCATCGACAACGAACAGCTTTTGCTCGAGGGGTGTTGTCAGTGCGGCAAATATGTTGACAGGTCATTCAACATCTTTCCGTCGTTGGCAGGGACGGTTCCGCTGGAGATGCGTGACCGGAGCTATGTTGCACCTCAGAATATCCATAGCTAAGATTGGTCTTCCCCCTTCTTTCTCTCTCTGTCTCCCTTTCCTCGAGGTTTTTTGTAAAAACGCGGTGCCCTGGGACAAAGGACTCCCAATTTCGTGGGCTATTAACGGAAAGCTGAACAAAGATAAAAAAAAAAACTTGAAAATAAAATTCGCTTTATTTTTGAAAAAAAAAATAGACCATTCCGATGAAGAGATTCGTCGTAGAATTTAACTCGATAATACGGGCCGGTGAACAATTGCGGATTTTGCACTCGAATGTTACGTTTTGTAAAAATGTACGGAACATCGAAGAGAAAACAATGTAATGCATAACTTTTGCTTCGAGAAATTTTGCCCAGTTTTTTATTGATCTATGAGTCAGCAATGATCGAGGAGAACGGACGGTTCGATCGAATCCGAGAACATCTCTACGTTTAAATTCTTCGGGCATGATAATTGCACCGAAATAACTCCAAGTTGCAAGAACATTTTAAACACGGGGACGTGTATGGCCGCCAACCGGAAAGTAAACAAAAATGATCGATTACTTCGCGCGCGGTTAACGAACAACGTAGTTCGCCCCGAGAACGTCATCGAGCGTGACGAGAAGTACGGATCGGTTACGGTTACAACTAAAAATATGATATGCCGGTCGAAGTATCGGAAAGGCGGAAGACAGTGCAATCCCTTTCCCCGCTCCCATTTAGTTCTATCGCGTACTGCAAAAATAGAAGACAGAGAGAGAGAATCTCGTTGGACTAACAACGGTACACACCGCCAGCTGCGGCCACATGGCATTCTTTCTGTGATCTTGCTCTAAGAGCTCGTTAATACGATCCTCTCGGATGTTGCCAACGCGCAGTTAATATTAGTTTCGAGTATGTTTTCTTAACGTATGAGCGTTCTTTCGGGTGGCCGGACTCTTAAGTGCCCTGCCCCCGTAAACTTTATGTTCTACCCTAGGTTTGGATATAAAAATCTATATACTCGAACCGTTGAGGAAACATCGCACGATTTACCGTTTCTCCCTAACAGAGAACACCTTCCCGGGATCCAACCCGATCCACGACAGAGTTGTTCCCGTTCAGAATCTTCGCTTACATCCTTGAGATTACAATGATAATCGTGGTTCTCCGATCACGAAGACTCGATCGGAGACCGAAATACGTTCAATTCGAATCTTTGTTTACATCTCTCACATTAATAACCCTGTCCGTGTACACGTGTAAGATGCAACGACGTAATCGATGCGCCTTCCACGGATATTTTACACGTAAGACGGTCGTTCGCGCGGAATCGAGCGCGATAAATCTCGCTGTTTCGCGTAAAGCGGTTCACTGTGCGTACGCATGTCGGCCGTAGGATCTTGGGCGCGTAAGATCGATACGATCCCGTCACGGGGGTGGCCGGTGGTCAAAGAAGTCGCCGGTTTAACGATGATCTTCGCCCTTTTTCTCGAGGTGATACAACCGGGCGACGAGCAACAAGAAAACACCGGGACGCCGTTGTTGCTCCTCGATTGGCTCACGGTTCACCAGGGTGGCGGGGTTTCATCGCGTTACGGGCCAATCGTGGCGTGTTCCTTCTCTAAAAATAAATTTCGTATCGGTAGGAGGAGATGTGGAGACACCTCCCTCGCCGTTGGAAAAAGATTACCTCTAAGTATATAACTCATTCAACAGTGCGTACTGACCGCTTCATCGGTTAGAGGCTCGCGGACAGCTGCCAAAGAACAATTCGGTAGGGTGTGAGGTACCGGAACGCGGTTCGTTTTCGAATCGTCGGTTTCATCTGCGGCGTGTGTTCGTCGAAACGGTACCGGAGTGTCTCCGGACGGGGAATAACCCGAGTTCGGTGATGTGATCAAGCACGGTATGCCGTACCACGAGGTTCTGCGCGTGATCGTTCCCTCCACGATGATCCCTACGATTCCGTCGTAATTAAATTGCAACGCGTTGAAGGACCACGGAGACGATTTCGAGGCGATTCGCGTAAGAATTCGTGAAATTGATCTAGCCACGATGAAGACCGAGAACGGTAGTAATTCGAGTCACGGTAACTCAAGTATCGAGCAACGTCTGAGAAGTCCGAAGTGCGCGAGATGCAGGAACCACGGTGTGATTTCCGGTCTGAAGGGTCACAAGAGGTCGTGTGCGTGGAAGGATTGTCGTTGCCCGTGTTGTTTGCTGGTGGTCGAGAGACAACGGGTGATGGCGGCCCAGGTCGCGTTGAGGAGGCAACAACAGGCCCAGGGGAACTACTTCGGCGAAAGTGTCTCGACGGTTTGTCACGGACCACCGATGGACACTACCGGTCCACCGTATCTACTCAAAACCGAGCAGGGCCCTCTCTGTCGAAGAACGAAGAATTTCCAACGTCATCAGCTACACTTCACGCAGACCAGCATCAGCGTCACCCAGGGGTTCTACGGATTGAAGACGATCCATGGTTTACCTACAACATGTTAGCGATTAGTAACAAGTTAAAGAATAATAAAAAAAAAAAAGAATATAAAATTATAAGTACGAGTAGATGGATAAGTTCGTTGAATGCTACTTAATGAACGCTTGTAATTTTTATTCTCGGGGGTTCGTTCGAAGTTTTTCGTTTTTTTATTAAAATTTTGCGTAACTCTTTTTCTCCAAGATCGAAGTGTCCTCCCCGTTCTTTGAATTTGTGTTCTCTGGATTAGTCAAGAACGTGGAATTTGGTAGACAAAGCACTCTTTTGTAGATGTTTGCAGGAAATCGTAAAAAAGTAACGCCCGTGTGGCGTCAGCTGTCGTTGATATACACAGAATTTTGGTTTGTTACGATAGAGGAGATTATATTTAACACTCCTTTACCAACAAAGGATGATTCTTAATCATCTTCTCCGTGCTTCTTCGTTGTAGTGTTCGCGTTGCATTCCCTGCGAAATATCCAAGAAAATTAGTCGCACGAATGAATAGTATTTTAGGAGTAGACGGTAACTTTAATAATTTTTTATGAATTGAAAGAATGTTTTTCGTTCCAGTTACCGCAGACGCCCCTTTATTGAACGGATTGTCGCATAATCAAGAATATCGACAAGAATCCGAGGGTTCGAAAAAATTGCAGCCATTTCCGACTACGTATTCCGCAATTCCGTGGTTCGAACATGTAACGGAACCCCGCAAGATGAAGAAAAATTTTAACAATTTTAGTTCCGCTGTGACGGATCTCGACAATATCTCTGCAGCCAAGAATGGATCTTGCTTGGAAAAGAAGTCCACGATTTCATTTAGCGTGGAATCTATCATTGGAACAAAATGATGCGGAACGACTGATTTTACTTAGCACGAGATTGCATTTCATTGTTGTAAATAGGACTCACCTTTATGGTTTGTCCATACTTAATAACTTATGGAATAAAAACATCGAATAGAAAATATACGAGGATTAATTTTTTTTAAATTTATACAAATTGTATTAGACGAATTACCTTCTTATAAAATGTAGTCAATATACTTCTGGAATGTCTTTTTTTAAGTATATGTTTGTATGTTGGTAATTGCATATCACTCTTAAATTAGAAGGCTGCTAATTTGTTGCATATATTTAAAATACATTAATTATTTTACATTAACATCGCGATAAACTTATGTATTACATAATCGTGAATAATTGTATAAAAACTTAAGTATTATATCGCTTTAATTCGTCACCACGATTATTTTAAACGTGTCAAAGATATTTAAATTAATATATTGTTACGTCTTGTCCTACAATCTGTGTATTAAATTAACAAAATAAATATGAACACATACTAAGGAACATACTTTATGAATTCATATGAATTCACACTACCTCAACTGAAGATCTTATATAACAATATAATAATTAATATATAAACCACTGATATTGTTTAGTGTACAAAAGGACACGATAGTGTTTATCACTTATCGTTTTCAAGTGATTCGCTACAACGTTTCATGTATAAATCCATCTCAGAAAAATCAGATAAAGTGGTATGAATTATTTCGCGTAAAATATTTGGCCATTTATTTTCAAGTAATTGTAATTTTTGAATTGCATCTACAGTGATATTGATCAGATTTAACAGATGTACTTTTCCTTTATGTCGCCAAATAAGATCTTCCTATAATTAAAATGAAATTCAGTGAAAGAAAAGATTAAAGTTAGATTAACTATGCACTGTCTATAAACACTGTATTTTCATTATATCACCTGTGTTATACTTCCTTTTCTCCATTGTAATGCTTCTTTGGCAACAACACTCCTGAGGGCTGGATCACTGCTAAGTAAGAATTGTTTGGCAGTAATTTGTTCTCCATTTTGTCTTTGCATTTTTTCTAAATGGAGTCTTTGTACTAAAGGTTGTAGCAAAGACTCTGGCAGTGAACACATTACAATATCGACAAGACCAGCATATTCTTTGTTTGCCAAGTCGATTTCTTCGTTTGTAATCTATATATAAAGTGTATCTTTTAATAAGTAAAATTCATCTACTGATATTTATAATTTGATGTTCTTCTTTTTACAAAATAAGAAATATTTACTTCTTTTCCATTAATAACTTTAAGTCCCCAATGAGCTAAACGAAATATAGCATAGACTTTCCAATCCTTTGATATAATTGGGTTTCCTGTTTCTATATGAATGCTTGTTAATCCCTGTACTTCTGCTAAAGCATTAAGCTGTCCAAGGTAACTGATGTTAGTTTCTTTAAACATAAAGTGTTCTATGTTTGGAAATCTATTTTTTATTTTACATAAAACTTTGGTCACATCATTAAACTGTACATAATTAAATTTAACTACATTAACATCTTCAGCTTTCGAAGAGTCCCATGGTCGATCGATAAAACGTAATGCACCTTGACCATAAACGTTTAAGCATCGACCAACTATTTCTATTAAATAATCTCCTCCTAAAAATTGTTTATTTATAAGTTCACAAATGGATCTGGATATTAGAGTCATTTATTTGTAACAGAAGTTTGCAGTAAATTGTAGTTTGTAATATATCTTTTGAATATTGTTGCTACATACCCTGTTCTCTTTCCTTTGGAGGATTTTGCAATGGAGGTGTACTTTGTGGTGTCAAAGCTCTATATTTAGCTCTAGCAGTTGCCGCTCTATTACTTTTGTAACTCACGATTTTCTTCACTTGAGCACTTTTTACTCTATTCTTATCTTTTTCTGAATTTTTGTACTTTAACAATACGTTTTTAGTAACAGATGATGTACTGGAATCGCTCAACACTGATTTACAACTATCCATGCTGTTAGTTTTAGAACTTAAAGAACAATATCCAGAGGAACCAACACTTGACTTTGATTGGCAATCGCTTAAACTTTGCTGATCATGAAACTTTATATTTTGAGACATTTTTGTTAAATCTTTGTCACCATTTATTAATACTTCAGAAGATTTGAAAACATTAAAACTTTTTCTATCATCTGTTTCGTTAGTAACACTTTCTGATATAGGTGAAGAAACGTTCGAACAACTGAATATTTTATTAGTCATAAATTTATTAATATTACGAGAAGAAATATGATTGCTGGAGTCTAACAGATGAGATTTTAAACAACTTTTCAGATTCTCATTACTTTCGATACATTCTGAATCACTGCTCAATGCACTGTCAGCATCGCTACTGGTTTTTGGTTTTGTCAAGCCTTTACTGCTTTTATCTACTGTTTCATCAAATTTATTATTAATTAAATTATCTACAATAGAACCTAAAATAGGTGGAAGTTTAAACTCTAATGGACATGTTTTAGTTGTATCTTTTAGTCTAAATAAATTATCACTAGAATTACTTCTTTTCTTTATATTTATTTTCGTTGCTTCTATATTTTCATTTATGGAAGTCAAACTTCCAAAACCTTTTGTTTTGACTTTTTCTATGTTTTTGGGTTTCAGTGCATGAAACTTGTTTGTTCTTTGAACTTGCTGTAAACTAATGTTACTTTTTCGAACATTGCATCCATTGTTATCTGCGGAGGAGTTAGAATGACATCTGAGAAGTTCCCAATTTATTTTAGCATTTGATATAATTTCTTCTCGTCGAGCATTCATACAAACTTGTGTGCTCAGGTTTAAAAAAGTGGAATTACTTTGCTCCTTAGTTGTCCTCCAGGCTATAGCAGTTCTTCGAATTTGTTCAGTAATTTGTATAGTAGATAAAAATTGTAAATTAGGTAAATATGACACAAGGAAAGACAAATAGTCTCCATTTAATGTTATTGGATTTCCATCAATTGTTATTTCTCTTAAATGTAATGCTTTTGTAAGACTTCCTATATCTTCGATTCTGAAATAACATTAACAAACAAAGACTTGTTATAAAATACATACTACAGATACCATTGACATATGTTTTGTATGTGATTGTAATAAATTAATAAAATACTTACTTTTGAATGTCATTATTATTTAAATATAATTTTTGTAATTGTGGTGTTTCACCAAAACCTAATAATTTCTTAATTTTATTACGTCTAAGGTTCAATTCTTTCAATGATGTTAAACCTTGAAAATCATGATACCCTATTACTTTAATATTATTACCAGCTAAGTTAAGCACTTTTAAAGTAGCAAGATTATCTAATTCAGATATTTGTAGAATCTGATTTCCATGGAGATCTAACACCTCTAATTTAGAAAGGTGTTTCAAGCCTTCAATCTTTTTTATTCTATTTTTTCCAATCAACAATACTCTCAGATTTTCTAACAACTCAAAATTACAAATTTTTTCAATTTGATTATCGTACAAATCAAGAAATACTAATTTTATTAACTGAGAAAAGTTGCAATTCTCGATTTTTGTAAGAAGATTATGTTGGAGAGATAATAAACGTAATCGTGGTTCTCCAACTATATTTGGAAATGTAGTAAGACCACGTCTGTCGAGACACATTCTATCAGGATCTTTTTCTTTTTCTGCAGCTGTTCTTGTTGCAACAATGGTCTTTCCTTCACTTGTCCATTGTAATGCAACTGTATTAGAACTTTCAACTTTGGCATGTTCTATGTTAAACGGAGAATCTGTTGTGCTATATGTAAAATTTATAAAACTGTTTTGTAGTTTAATAATCCATAAGGATTTATTTATAAATTATTAATTATAATTATTTGGTATATATAAATATACCAAATAAATGTTACCATTACTTTTTAATATGTATTAACTTGTATTAGTTATTAATACCTAAATGAATTATAACAACGTTTAGATAGTTTTGGTGGTACAGGTGCTCCAGGTAAAATTGGCAAAGCAGGTGCAATTGTTAAAAAATGATTGTCCCCCTGAATATTTATGCGAGTTTCTGTTGATTTTCCCTTTATACCTTTTATATCAAAGGCAACTGTCTTTATCTATAACAATAAATAATATTGTTTAAATTATTATTTATTATATCAAAATTGTTTGAACTAAAAAGCAATTGATAGGAATAAATTTCAAATTCCATGTTTGTTCTAACAGGTAGTTATATAATTTAATAAAATTTATATAACTTTAATAAAACTTTAATAAAACTTTAATAAAATTTTATCTATTATAATAATATAATAAAATATATGTAATATATATAATCTAAAAGAATATATTAATAAAAGTACTCTGAATTTGAATTAATTATCATGTGAAAGACATGTATGTATTATTTTATTCATTACATATTTTATTTGTTTTATCAAATACTGTATACGATTTTATATGGTATTTTATGAAAAAGTCGAACCTACCCGCGTCGCTCTATCGCTGCTTATTGGCATTACATAACCGAAACATAAAAATGTAATTAATGTATTGCGCCACAGATTTATGATTTTAATTACAGTCATTTATAGAATACTGATAAATTCATGATACACTTCAAACCTTCCGTTTTTTATTAAATAGTGAGTAAATTAAGTCAAATATAGAACAGACTTTATTGTTTGTCATTGCGCATTTGATCTTGTTACCGTTGTCAACGTTTGAAAGTTGCGCGTCGTGTCATAACTATAGTACGATATTGATACTATATAAGCAATAAATATTTTGTTTAATATTCAAATTTATATTTTTGATTATTAAGTTTTTAAATTAGCATTATTATATATATCAAAACCTCAAATTTGGAAATTTAAATATATAGTATTGTTAGTGAAAAATAAAACATAGAAAAGAATTGAAAAGAAATACAAATTATTGTTTTTGCGAGTAGCAGTATATTTGCTATTGAAGTTAAGATAAATGTGCATATAAATAAAATAAATATTATATTTCATTGTTACTTGATATCCATTAGCCGGATTAAAAGCACGCTAGGGACTTTACAATTTATCAAATTGTGTTTACAAAGTACTATGTCTTTTCTGTCTGCTTTGCGATTGTTTCAATTCAAGGAATGTTTTATTATTCCAGCACAATATGCGATACAAACGAAAAACTATGCGGGTAAATATATTTTCCATCGAATTATTATGTTTATTTATTGTATAGGTTATATTCTTTTCGAAGCAGAGGTTATGTTCTGTACATTCACATTTTTTAACTTTTTCATTTCTAATCTTCCTAATGCATTAATTTTACACAGAAATTATGTTTCTTTTAATCTATTAATTAAAATGTTAACAAACCAGTTATATCGAATAAAATTGTGTCAATTGTTGTAGTTGCAACCGGAAAAAAAGTAATAAAAAAAATGAAGATAGAAAAAGTTCAGTTACCCGTTGAAAAGGATGTTAACAAACTTTTGACTTACGTATGTGGGTCAAACATTTATCAGACAGGAGAGGATGTAAAACTGAAGCCTGATTCTGAATATCCTGATTGGTTATGGACTCTTAGGTTGAAACCAAAAGATTTCTCAGAATTGGATCCAAATACTAAAGAATATTGGAAATATGTACGAAAGCATGGATTGCTACAAAATAATAGAAAAATGAAGCACCGAAGATTCAAGTGATTTTTTCATATATTGTTACAAAATTATGTTAAATAGGTATAAATATATAATATTCCATTTATAAGTATATGTGTACTTGATTACAGACACCCTACAAAGTGATCTTGTACATTTTTAATAGTATAATTGTAATTCTGTTATTAGAATAATAAGTTTAAAATAGTGGAGTTCGATACAGTTTCACTATATATTAATGAATGAATTATTAAAAATTTGTAGAAAATAGAATCTTAACAATTATGTTGGTAAAATATTGACAATGAAGTATATAATCAATCAATTGCATTAATTAAAAATCCGTCCTGTCGTAGCATCTTTTTTTTTCATTTAACAATCGTTAATCAATTATTTCTGTGGTTTAATGATCTGCATTTAAAACAACCATATCTACTGGTGATTATCTACAATGTTCAGTGATCTCATTTGTTAAATTCGTCGAAGAAATATTCATTGTATAACGTTCCGTATAATTCCAAAAAAGTTACTCATTTAATTCCGAAGAATCCGTAGATTATCGGACGATATACGTGGCGCGTGTACGTTCGATAATTCCCCGTGTTATTATACATAAATTAAAAATGTTTAATTCTATCGTAAGTATCCAATATCAAGATATAAAATATTTGACTAATTAGATTACATTTCTGTTCTTAAGGACAGTTTGCTTAAAACATTACAAAATTCTCAAGCTCGCGACACCGTGACTTTATCGATATCGTTGGCAAACGTATCGATCAATTCTTAACACCTTTATCGCACGTTCTTCAAAGTCGCAATACGAAAAGAAACGAGCCCTTTTTTCGTATGTTAACGTTTTATCGATAAAACTACACCATTCTCTGATAAACGCGTAGATTACTATTGATAAGATTACTATTTGTAGTTGGAGAAAGTAAATTTTTCGCGCACAGAGATGAGTTAGTTTGCGGTACTCTAATCTTTCAGTGAAGTATCGTCTATTGCAAAGCCAATATATGAGTAGTATGAGTTGATCAACCTAGTCGATAGACAAGTAGCCGCCTTCGAGCTTGTGACGCATTCAGCTCGTGAAACGTCTGACGGAACCAGAATTTTTTCACCTCGTAACAAGTAACATTTTCCCTTTATATTTATTAATTTCTGTTCGTTTGTATACGTATCACCGTAATCCGTGTACGGTGAACATTGTGTCGAGAGATGCGCGTGCCGTTACGTCGTCGAGATTGTGAAATTGGTATCGCGGTGGAATAACAGATTTACTTGTGATCTCGGGGGTTTTAGAAATTCGATAAATCGTCACTGTGGTGTGCTCGAGAATCTTTCGTTCGACGCGTTGTACAGTGTAGGCCCGGTGTTGCATATAGTACGATATCAGTTACTATCTAACGCGGAATCGTAAATTTTATATGGCCTGAGTGCTTTGCCTTTACTGCACCTTCGTATCGCGCGGAATTGCGACACCCATGCGATGAGGTCCTCGAGGAGAGACACTAGAAGAGCAAATACTCGACGTTAACACGTTGACCACCATGCCAGTTTTCCATACTCGAGGATGTCTGAACGAACGTGAACAAGTAGAAAATTCGATAATTGGTCGATGTACTTTTTACTTTGTAGCATTACCGACGCGAGTAATTACTTAAAGGTTTACGAGTATTTACGTTTCGTGTCTTGTGAGCGTTTTAGAGAATCGTAACTTTGGAGCGCCGGTCACCGATGACCACCGGCGGCGCGTCCAAAGTGTTAACAATGGAACTAGCCAGAGATTCCTCGTGTTTATTCATACGAGGAAAAAGAGGAAGTTACACGTACAAGTACGTTTATGGAGTCTCTGGAGAACTGGAAAAGGTGGAAAATTTTGAATAAATTTCCTCGCGAACGCAGTCGAGTCTGGTGTCAACTTCCGGTAGCCAAGGAAATATTTTCGTTACAGAAGTACTGTGTACCTTGTTCTAACGATTTATCGTGCAAATTTGCAACTCGATTTCGAAGAAACTTTTGCGTTTTCATTCGAGGCAATTGTTAACGGTATCGTTGCAATTTAATAAAATTGTTAACGGTGTGTTACCCCGTTTGGTAGCCGTAACGAAGAGAACGATCTACACGAATGATCTGCACGTCGATTTACGCTCGTTCGATTTACGTCGGACCATGTAGATCGAACACTTCGTGGAAGTGTTGTAATTATGTGCTCAGCTTGTAATACCGATAAAACCTTTTTTCGCTATAGGTAAACTGATACGGGCGATTAATTTTAAATAAAAGGCAACGTACAATTTCGATTGATAATACAAATACTACCGATACGTTTCAGTAAAGATCGACGCCAAGGTAATATTTAACGTTAAACGAAAAACAATTCGTTCCAGTTCTCGAGATCTTACGTTGAACGTTAGTTCGTCTCGCCACGAGGGCCTGCTGTTCGTTCGTGACTGGAGAAACAGTCATTGAGAATAACAAATTTAACAATTTCGCATTCGGAGTTATCGTCGTAGTTATTTGTTGTCGAGGAATATGTTTTATCGCTTCTAGACATTTTTCTCGGAAGGAAAATATTGTCTGAGTGTTTCTGAAAACGCGGGGGCCTTTTATTCAATTAAAGGTTAAAAGCTGCCTGCACATAAAGTCTAAGGTAGATCGGTGTAACGCGAGATAAGCTTCTGACGAATTCAATTTCTTCGAATATTTACGTTCGGTGTTATTCAGTTTCGCAGCGTTCATTTTCGAACTTTTAACATCCGGTTGCTCGACACTGATCCATTTTTTCCGGATAGGGAGATACTTTTCGTTCTAACGCAGTGACGCGCAATCGTTTTGGACCAACGATACACTTTGAATTTGATCAAATTAAAATATGAAAAGAAAGAAAAAAAAGAAAAGAAAAATGTTTGAATTGCTACAATCGTGATACACTTTCGTATCAGTTTCTATTTATCGCGAAAGAAATAATTGTATCGAATGTAACGGTGTCAAGTACGGTTAGAAAAGAGTTATTTATTTAATGGAAATAAAATTCCAGAAACACTGTTATGTACATAAAATATAATTGAGTTCGGTCGTCGAGAATTTTAATATCACCGTTACACTATAGGAATTATACGTTTTCAGATGTACAAGGCAGTACTGTTGATTGTTTTCCTGGCGTTCGTCGCTAACAATGTACAAGCTGATAGTAAGTAATGATTTATCGCCGATAATAGTTGAGTTTTCTTTTTTTTTAACGAGCTAGATAATCCGAACAACCTTCGGACCGTTGATCTTTAAACGGTTGTATCGTCGTAAAAGTCAATCGAACTATAATCTTCGTGGAGTCATTTTAAAGGTCGAAACCTCCCCTTTTCAACGACGCCCTAAAAGTTGCGCATTATTCTCTTCTCACCGTACGCTTTTCGTTTAATGTGGAATAACACTGTAAAAAAGAAAATCGTACTCCGTTCCCGAGGTGGTCGTTCCAAAAAGTAGATTTCGAGCTTCAAATCTACGAGAACGTCAGTCTTGTGAAAAATTGTTTACGCAAGTGTGAGCGGTTTGAAATTTGCAAAAATTTGTTCTGGAAAGAAACCACCTTTTTCAATCACTAAGCGATATAAAAGAATTTTCAGGGAAATTCGATCCAAGCACGTGAAAGCAGAAGGTTCACCCTTTAAAACGACCCCACGAAAATCATCGTACGATTTTTCGCGGAGATACAATCCTTCGAGGATTTCGGTTGCCTCGAACTTTCGAGCGAGGGTGTAGGAAAGTAACTAAAAGACCTAATTTCCCTCGCGCAGAGAAGATCGTTTGCTACTTCGGTAGCTGGGCGATCTACCGGCCTGGATTGGGCAAGATCCATATCTCCGATATCGATCCACGTCTCTGTACTCATCTGATTTACACCTTCGTCGGGATTAGCACTGACGGCGAGGTCAAGATTCTCGATTCGTGGGCCGATCTGGCCAACAATAGTGGTAAAGACGGTTATGGGAAATTCAATGCACTCCGTCAGTTGAGTCCAGGCCTCAAGACGTTGGTCGCCATTGGTGGTTGGAACGAAGGGTCTGTAAAGTACTCCGAAGTCGCAGCCAATCCTGAGATCCGTGCACGATTTGTTGAAAATGTGGTGAAATTCCTGAAGGAGTACAAGTTCGATGGTTTCGACGTCGATTGGGAATACCCTAATCAACGTGGCGGTAAACCAATCGACAAGGACAACTTCGTGTCCCTGTTGAAGGAACTTAGACACGCTTTGGATCAACACGGTTACCTCCTTAGCGTAGCGGCAGGCAGTGCCGAAAAGTCCGCCTCCCTGTCCTACCACATTGCTGAGGTATCACAATACGTTCATTTCATCAATCTGATGACCTACGATTACAACGGTTCCTGGGACAATTTCGTGGGGATTAACGCCCCCCTGTACGCCTCCTCAAAAGACACCGGGAACTCGGCTGAGCTGAACGTGGTAAGATAGATAACCGCTAGAAACGATCTACTGTACACCTATCTTCTTTAGGTTATTTAATCTATCCACCAAACTCCCCTCGTCACATCCCTGAGCTCGACGAACGACCGATGTGACTCGAATATCAATGAAACGACACCGATGTGACGATGGAAGTTTTCTATTCTTCTCCTTCCTTAACGAAACCCTCACAAATGTACCCGTGAAGCTTTTTTTCCGTTTGAAACGATATCATCGTGTTATTTAACAAGTAACGCGAGAAAGATACTATTGCTTAACTACTGTTAAGTTTCTAACTACCGTCCACGTTATCTTCACACCCGCTACCGGGTTCTCTTTGATCCATTGGTCAAATGGAGCTAACTATAGATACTGGCTTGGAGATAGATTAACATTGACAAAAGTGTATCCTGGAATCGCCACAGTAATAACGAAAAATGGTGCCAAGACTTCGTGGGTTTAAATTTAAGAATTTTTCAAAAACATTTAGGAAAAAATGTTCAATGAACGTGCTAGAGTTGTAAAATTAACTTTAGTTGTTCATAACTTTCCAATTTCAGAATGCATCGGTTCGATATTGGTTGTCGCAAGGTGCATCGGCCGAGAAAATTGTGCTTGGTGTGCCCGCGTATGGTAGATCCTTTACTTTGGTGAATCCCGTTAACAACGGGATAGGCGCGTTGAGTAGTGGTCCTGGAAATGCTGGACCTTACACACAACAGGGTGGTACTCTGGGTTACAACGAGATCTGCAGCTACTTGAGTCAGGGTGGTTGGACCGTTGTCCGTGATCAGGAACAACGTGTGCCTTATGCTTACAAAGGCAACCAATGGGTCGGATACGACGATCCTACGTGAGTGTTTGAACACTACTCTCGAAATAATTAACAACAAAAAGATAGTAATCAAAGATAAAAAGAATCGAGATAGCGTAGAAGACAGTTACTTAAAAGATTTAAAATTAGGATACAAGTCTAGCTCATGTCCTATCCCCGATGGAATTGTGTTAAACTCGCGTGAATGAACATCCTTGCAACTGTTGTACGGTAGACCAGTCGATGGTCTACCGTATCATCTTTCTCGATGATTCGAATACGATGAGAGAATTTGTTCGTTATTAAACTCTGGTAATGGCTACCAAATAGTTCTGTAGTTCTCGATCTTCTAATCAGTTAGGGTTATAGACGACACCTATAGGTGCTACTGATATGGAACTTATACACAAACGATTGATTCAGCGGATCGAATGAACCACAAGTGGTTGTGCGTTAATTTTCAGATCTTTGCTAGAGAAGGCTAGGTACATCAACTCCATGGGTCTTGGCGGTGCTATGATGTGGAGCATTGAGACTGACGACTTCCGAGGCACCTGTGGCGAGAAGTATCCACTTTTGAAAGCTTTGAATAGCGTTTTGAGAGACAGTGCAATCGCGTCAAGTCCTTCTGACTCCGATGACACTACTGTAGTGCCACCAGAGGTGGTGGAATCAACGTCAATAAAGCCAACGTCAACTAAACCAACGTCAACACAGCCAGTAACACCATCGAATTTTGTTTGCATACGCGAGGGATACTTCCGGGATCCCCAAGACTGTTCAACGTTCTACTTTTGTCGATTCGTTGAAAACGATTACATGATCTACACGCTTCACTGCCCTAATGGACTTCATTTCGACACATTGTACAATGTTTGCAACTACAAATCGCTTGTTACTAACTGTTGAGTGATCGCACATGATCAAAACTTGTTTACAATTATAAATATATGTATAGTATAATAATAAATGACCATAAATTGAAACTCGTGCCTAGTTTATTTCTTTGATCGTATTTCCGATGAACAGGATACACGAATTGCAATCTGAGCGTTGTTAACCGATTTTCCGTATTTAAATGCGATCTCTATGTTTGTAGAATTTGTAACGTACAGAGTAAAAGTATTCGATTAATTTGGGGATCTACTTTTTGTGTTTATTTTAACGACGTTGATGTTCCTTAATGTTTAGAAATATTAAAGTCCGTTTATTAAATAGTAAGGTCCGTTGTATGCGCATTGAATGTCACCCATGACCACGGCCGCGAATACTTAAAAATATAATATAATGTTTGATTAAGCGCATAGGTATTTATTGAAGATTGTCAAAATGATGATTCAGTATAATTTACCCTTTGCAAACAATATGTTATCACTTTAATAACAAATAGAATAATATTTGACGGTCATATAAGCTTTTGTCTCAATTAGTCATTTCTTTGAGGAGTTACTAACCACTAATTTCTTTGTCAAGTTTTTATTCGCTGGGAGTATAAATACATGCACATGGGTGAACATGATCATTATTGTGCGAAGAGAGTATTCGAAGAGACTGTTCCAAGAGACTATTCGAAGAAATTAGAATTCGATCATCAAGGTAATAAAAACGTCATCAATATCTTAGAACGTTGCAAAACAGTTTTATCGAAAAAATGAAGTTTCGATACTTTGGTCCATAAGTAGCACGTCAAACATTCGTAAGAATGATCAATAAAATAACAATTGTTTCGCGGTAACTTTAATTTTTATCCAATTCTAACAGAACATTGAAAAAAAAAATTGTTTCGCTATTAAAAAAAAAAAAGAAAAATAGAAAGCAAAAAAGAAAGTTATATACGCTTATGTAACAGACATAATCTCGTTCGAAGTAATGCTCCGAGTACTCTATAAAAACGTACCTTTCCAGATGTTCAAAGCAGTAGTTTTGATTGCACTCGTCATGTTCACCTCTAACGGTGGTGTGGCTGCTAGTAAGTATCGATTTATTGCTGATGGTACACGGTATTATCAGCACATTGTATCTACGTATAAGTGGTTCCTGTCTTCTAATCGGTAAAGTGACGATTTAAGTTTCGCCATTACTTAGAAAAAAAAACTCACGTCATCCATCACGATACTTTGTCTTTTCGTTACTTAGAAAGGATCGTTTGCTACTTTGGTAGCTGGGCGGTCTACCGGCCTGGAATAGGTGCTTTCCAACCTACCGACATCGATCCACGGCTCTGTACTCATCTGATCTATGCCTTTGCCGGACTCAACACCGATGGATCTATCAAGGTTCTCGATGCATGGGCTGATCTACCCGACGGTGGTGGTAAAGCTGGTTACAACAAATTCAACGCGCTCCGTCAGTCGAATCCAGCCCTCAAAACGATGATCGCCATCGGTGGTTCGAACCAGGCGTCCAGCACGTTCTCCCAAGTTGCAGCCAATGCAGGCGTCCGTTCCCAATTTGTTCAGAACGTTGTGCAATTTTTACAGAGATACAATTTCGACGGTTTCGACGTTGACTGGGAGTACCCCAATCAACTTGGCGGTCAATACTACGATCAGGACAACTTTGTGTCCCTGTTGAGGGAGCTCAGACAAGCTTTGGACCAACACGGTTACACCCTCAGCGCGGCGGTGGCCGCCGCCCAATCGTCTGCCGCTTTATCTTATCATATTGCTCAAGTGGCGCAATACGTTCACTTTATCAATCTCATGGCGTATGATTTCCATGGTTCCTGGAATAATTACGTGGGCATTAATGCTCCACTGTACGCTTCCTCCGGAGACACTGGATACGCGGCTGAATTGAACGTGGTAAGTAGTCTTCTATGTTTATTTTCTTTCAAGAAGAGTGGAGTCTTGGTCAAATTGAACGTGACGAGTCCTGCTGCTTTATAGTACTGTAAAACGTGCTTTATAGTACTGGTTTATACAATAGTACTTCCGCCCATAATCCTGTAAAGTTAAAGACACGTGTTCCACATATTCGAGACACTTTGTTTCAAAGACTTGTAAGATAACAAATATCGAAGACCTCTGTGAAACAACCTTACGAAGATCTGCTCTTTTTCACCCTTGTTAAATTGAGACTCGATTACTTAATAAACAAAATAGATATTTTTCTGCAACACAATGTCACCAAGATCGAAGAGTTTAGAACATCCGTGATTTAGAATGAGTTCTTACAGGTTGTTCCAATCTTGATACACTTTTCGTTTTAGAATGCAGCGGTTCGATATTGGTTGTCGCAAGGTGCACCGGCCGACAAGATCAACCTTGGAATACCCTCTTATGGTAGATCTTTTACTCTGACGAATCCCGGTAATCACGGATTAGGCGCGCCGAGTAGTGGTGCTGGAACGGCTGGACCTTACACAAGACAGGCTGGTATGCTGGGTTACTATGAGATATGCAGTGACTTGCGTCAGGGTGGTTGGACCGTTGTCCGTGATCAGCAGCAACGTGTGCCTTATGCTTACGAAGGCAACCAGTGGGTCGGATACGATGATCCTACGTGAGTGTTTCGATGTTACTCTCAAGGTGGTTAACAACAAAGCTTTGTCAGTAAAAGATAAAAAGAAGGGTGGTAGCGTAGACGACAGCTATTTAAAAAAGTTAAAATCCAAGTTTGTGGATCATACTGCATATTATATAGTATATCACATTGTATTTCACTGCCTACCGTTTCATCATTCGATGATAAAACGACGAAGAGAGTGCATTAGTTTCATGGCTCTGTTACAATACTTGCCACAGAAGTGACACTTCTACGTTCTAGTGAAATGAGAAAGTAAAAGAAGTCGTCTTGTTTCATTTCTGGCATAGACGACGATCGTTTGGAAATTAGATTTAGAAAGAAAAATTCTAATTTCGATTTCTTTTTCAGATCTGTCAGAGAGAAGGCTAATTATATTAATTCTTTGGGTCTTGGCGGTGCTATGTTATGGACCATCGATACTGACGACTTCCGTGGTAGCTGTGGCCAGAAGTATCCACTCTTGACTGCTTTGAACCAAGCATTGACATAATAATTCTAAGTGATCTCCTCGAAGTGGGCGGATTGGGCTTGATTTTTATTTTGTATTTTATAATTAATGAGTGAATAGATTTAGTATTCCATTCTTTGTAATCGACACGATGTAACTATACCGATAATTATGTATACAATTAGAGAATAAATGAACTTTGTATAATGCACGATGCTTTGTTTTACTACGTTATTATTTAGTGAGGTAATTAATTGAATAATTGATGTTTTATGTAAGTAGTGTAACTACTGCGGCTATGGTTGTTAATCAATTTTCCGAATTTAAATGCAATCTCTATATTTGTACAATTTGTAACGTGCAGAGTAAAAGTATTTGATTAATTTGTTGGTGTACTGTTTGTGTTTATTTTAACGACGTTGATGTTCCTTAATGTTTACAAATATTAAAGTCCCTTGTTTGCGCCTTGAATGTCACCCATGACCACCGCTACAAATGCTCAGAAATATAATGCCTGGTCTGATTAAACGCATAACTGTTTATTGAAGATTGTCGAAATGGTGATTCAGTATAATTTACCCTTCGCAAATAATATGTTATCACTGTAATAACAAATAGAGTAATATTTAACGGCCATATAAGCTTTTGTCTCAGTTAGTCATTTCTTTGAGGAGTCATTAACCACTAATTTCTTTGTCAAGTTAAAATATTCGTTGGTATATTCTAATGAAAACAGATAGAAAGCCAAGGAATATAAATACATGAACACGGGTGAACATGATCATTATCGTGCGAAGAGAGTATTCGAAGAGACTGTTCGAAAAGATTAGAATTTGTACATCAAGGTAATAAAAACGTCATCAATATCCTAGAACGTTGCAAAACAGTTTTATCGAAAAAATGAAATTTCGATACTTTGGTCCATAAGTAGCACGTCAAACATTCGTAAGAATGATCAATAAAATAACAATTGTTTCGCGGTAACTTTAACTTTTATCCAATTCTAACAGAACATTGAGAAAAAAAATTAAAAAATTGTTTCGCTATTAAAAAAAAAAAAAGAAAAATAGGAAGCAAAAAAGAAAGTTATATCCGCTTATGTAACAGACATAATCTCGTTCGAAGTAATGCTCCGAGTACTCTATAAAAACGTACCTTTCCAGATGCTCAAAGCAGTAGTCTTGATTGCACTCGTCATGTTTGCCTCTAACGGTGGTGTGGCTGCTAGTAAGTATCGATTTATTGCTGATGGTACACGGTATTATCAGCATATTGTATCTACGTACAAGTGGTTCCTGTATTCTAATCGGCAAAGTGACGAATCAAGTTTCGTCATTCCTTATCAAAAAAAAAAAAAAAACTCACGTTATCCATCACGATACTTTGTTTTTTCGTTACTTAGAGAGGATCGTTTGCTACTTCGGTAGCTGGGCGGTCTACCGGCCTGGATTAGGTGCTTTCCAACCTAATGACATCGATCCACGGCTCTGTACTCATCTGATCTATAGCTTTACCGGACTCAACACCGATGGAACTATCAAGATTCTCGATCCATGGGCTGATCTAGCCAACGGTGGTGGTAAAGCTGGTTACGACAAGTTCAACGCGCTCCGTCAGTTGAATCCAGCCGTCAAAACAATGATCGCCATCGGTGGTTGGAACGAGGGGTCCACCAAGTACTCCCAAGTTGCAGCCAATGTAGCCCTCCGTGCCCAATTTGTTCAGAACGTTGTGCAATTTCTACAGAAATACAATTTTGACGGTTTCGACGTCGACTGGGAGTACCCCAATCAACGTGGCGGTCAATTATACGATCTAGACAACTATGTGGCCCTGTTGAGGGATCTTAGACAAGCTTTGGACCAACACGGTTACATCCTCAGTGTGGCGGTGGCTGCCGCCGAATCGTCTGCCGCTTTATCTTATCATATTGCTCAAGTGGCGCAATACGTTCACTTTATCAATCTCATGACGTACGATTTCAATGGTTCCTGGAACAATTACGTGGGCTTTAATGCACCACTCTATGCTTCCTCCAGAGATATTGGAGCAGCGGCTAAATTGAACGTGGTAAGTAGTTTTCTATTTTTTTTTTCTTTCAAGAAGAGTGTAGTCTTGGTTAAATTGAACGTGACGAGTCCTGCTGCTTTATAGTACTGTAAAGCATGTTTTATAGTACTGCTTTATACAATACTACTTACACTCATAGTACTGTAAAGTTAAAGACACGTGTTCCACATATTCGAGACACTTTGTTTCAAAGACTTGTAAGATAACAAATATCGAAGACTTCCGTGAAACACTGTTTCGAAGATCTGCTCTTTTTCACCGTTGTTAAATTTAGACTCGATTACTTAATAAACAAAATAGATATTTTTCTGCAACACAATGTCACCAAGATCGAAGAGTTTAGGACATCCGTGATTTAGAATGAGTTCCTACAGATTATTCCAATCTCGATGCATTTCTTGTTTTAGGATGCAGCGGTTCGATATTGGTTGTCGCTAGGTGCACCGGCCGACAAGATCAACCTTGGAATACCCTCTTATGGTAGATCCTTTACTCTGGTGAATCCCGGTGATAACGGATTAGGCGCGTTGTGTAGTGGTCCTGGAATAGCTGGACCTTACACACGAGAAGCTGGTTGTCTGGGTTACAATGAGATATGCAGTAACTTGGGTCAAGGTGGTTGGACAGTTATCCGTGATCTGCAGCAAGGTGTGCCTTATGCTTTTAAAGGCAACCAATGGGTCGGATACGATGATCCTACGTGAGTGTTTCAATATTACTCTCAAGGTGGTTAACAACAAAACGTTGTCAATAAAAGATAAAAAGAAGGGTGCTAGCGTAGACGACATTTATGCAAAAGAGTTAGAATCCAAGTTTATGGATCACGGTGCATAAGTTTCTTGGCTCTGTTACAATACTTGCCGCAGAAGTAACATTTCTACGTTCTAGTGAAATGAGGAAGTAAAAGAAGTCACCTTGTCTCATTTCTAGCATAGACGATGATTGTTTGGAAATTAGATTTAGAAAGAAAAATTCTAATTTCGGTTTCTTTTTCAGATCTGTCAGAGAGAAGGCTAATTATATTAATTCTTTGGGTCTTGGCGGTGCTATGTTATGGAGCATCGAAACTGACGACTTCCGTGGTATCTGTGGCCAGAAGTATCCACTCTTGACTGCTTTGAACCAAGCATTGAGATAAATATTCTAAGTGTATTCTAATTATGTATTCAATTAGACAATAAATAAACTTTGTATCATACACGATGCTTTGTTTTACTATGTTATTATCGACAATTATCTATCCATTTACGAGAGAAATAAATTAAATTATTCATTGTAATTATTAACAATTGTTAGCAAATCATAGTTGCTACCATTATTAACAATATTTCCGTCCAAATAATAGCTTAAAATGTCATTTTTTAAAATATTCTTTTTCATGGAGCAATTTTTCCATTTAGTGAGGTAATTAATTGAATAATTAATGTCTTATGTAAGAAATGTAACTACTGCGGCTATGGTGTATATTGTAAGAATTTGAGAAGTGTCTAAGTAATATATGTAGTAAATAATTATTACATTCTATTCATTAACTCTAAACTTATTTAAAAGTTATTTAAAAGTAACCATCTTTTACTACGAATCTTAATCAAAATGAATTCCTGTAACTATTTAATCATTTATAATGCATAAATAATATGCATATTCCAACATTAATATTTGGAACGTGCGTAAATGTTAATAACAATCGCGCAAATGAAGAAACATTCACTGAAACCGTTCGCCTTTGTAGATTTTGCAATATCTTGATGTTTATTTATCGTAATTATTAATAACCGTCATAGGAACATAGTTTCAGTAATTATTTACCATATCTTAGCATAAATAATAGTTTAAAAGCCATCAATTTGTTGGAAATTCGGTTAAATCAAACAGAGGCAGTCGAAGTAATGGTAAGTCACCTTATGGAGGATATATATGAACTTACCGGTTGCCGAAAATTTGATTCCAGAGGTAGCCTCCGAGGTGGATAGATCTCTTCCAGTAGTGGACTTTAATTTTTTGTTTTTTTTTTATTTTATTTGTACTTATTCTCCGATTTTAATTTCTCCTTATTTTCCCATGTTTACTTCTTTCTCACTGCTTCGTTTATATTCTCTGTCACTGCACTGTCGTGTCTTGACTTGTTTAATATTTATTACAAATTTAATTTAATTACCTTAGCTAGGTATATCAGAAAACGAAGAGGACTGCTTCGTTGCATCCTCCGCGGAATCGTTTATTTTAAGTTTAGACTAAGTTAATTTTAAGGCCACCATGTACAAGTAAGAAAACGTAAGAATATGAATGTAATTCAATAAATTTATTATGTATGACACAAATAGCTCTTTTCTTTTCCTACTTTCCTTCTTCCATACCCTCTACACGATCGTAAATTATAAGTCAAAGGAACATGAGTAAATATTAATTACAATCAGCATTTCGAAATAAAAATTCATTGAAATTGTCGGACCTCACATGTTTCGCAATACCTAGATATTTATTTATCATAATTTTTAGAAATTGTCATCTCCAGATTTCATTACCCAAATGGACCCAACTTCGACAAATTGTACAATGTTTGCAAATACAAATCCCTTGTTACTAACTGTTGAGTGATCACACACGATCCAAACTTGTTCATAACTATAAATATATGTATAATAATAAATGTTCATAAAATGAAACTCATGCCTATTTCATTCTCTCGATCATATTTTTGGTGATCTCGATGTTTGGTCAATTTCTAATGTGCAAAGTAAAAATATTCGATAGTTTGTTAATATATTATTTGCATTTACATTAACGATGATAATGTTATGTAAACATTTATAAGTTTTGAGGTTTCTTTATCGTAAGCGCATTGAAAAGACATTGAGAGTTTCAAACGATAATCACCGATTGACCAATGCAGCGAATGTTTAGAAATGTAGTGCTTGATTTGATTATACGCGCAGGTGTTCGCCAAAGATTATCAAACACGTGGTTCAGTATAGTTTACCGTTTGCAAACAATATGTTATCGCCGTACTAACGGGTAAAGCAATATTTAACGGGAATATACCCGTATGACACCTTTTGTCATTTCTTTGACTAGTCCTTGACCGCTAATTTCTTTATCAATTCTTTGTTCGATGGGAGATTCTGATGAAAACAAGTGGAGAGCCTACGAATATAAATACCTGCATCCGTCTGGACATGGTCATTATTGTACGAAGAGACAATTCGAAGAGACAATTCGAAGAGACTATTCGAAGAGACTGTTCAAAGAGTTTGGAAGTCGATCGTCAAGGTGAGAAAAGAATCTTTGATTTCGAAGAACGTAAAACTACCCTATCGAGAAAACGAAGTTTCAATACTTTGATCCATAAGTAGCGTGTCAAACGTTCGAAAGAACGATTAATAATTTTCATTTTTTATCCAACTCTAACATAAAGTATAACAAAACAAAAAATTTCCACTTGTATTATTATTGAAAAAAAAAAAGAAGAAATAATCTCGTCCAAAGTAACACCCCAAGCACTGTATAAAAATGTACCATTTCAGATGTTCAAAGCTATATTCTTGGTTGCGTTTATGACGCTCACCTATTCCGGTTGTCAGGCCTCTCATGACAGTAAGTATCGATTTATCGTTCATAAGTTCGTGTATTATCAGCACGTTGCATTCAAGTATCATCGTCTCTTGTCAAAGATACAACTTGTGTCATCCATAACAATACTTTGTTTCACTCAGAGAGGATCGTTTGCTACTATGGTAACTGGGCCGGAAACCGACCTGGATTGGGCGGGATTCATATCGGTGATATCAATCCGCGTCTCTGTACTCATCTGGTTTATGCTTACGTTGGACTCGACCACGATGGCGGTATCAAGATTCTCAATCCAATAAACGATCTGGCCGACCATGGCGGTAGAGCCGGTTACGAGAAGTTCAATTACCTCCGAAGGTGGACTCCAGGCCTTAAGACGATGATCTCCCTCGGTGGTCGAAAGGAGGAATCCAGCAAGTATTCGATTATCGCTGCCGATTCCCATAGACGTGCACGATTCGTGCAAAGCGTGTTGAGATTCCTGCGTAGATACAAGTTCGACGGTCTCGACGTCGACTGGCAGTACCCGAACCAAAATGGCGGCCGACCATGCGACAAGGAGAACTACGTACTGCTGTTGGAAGAACTCAGAAGAGCGTTCGAGCACAACGGTCATATCCTTAGCGTCGCGGTGGCAGCCGCCGAACAGTCAGCCTCACTCTCGTACAACATTGCTGAAATATTGCGACACGTTCACTTCATCAATCTCAAGACATACGATTTCAATGGTTCCTGGAACAAACACGCGGGCATTAACGCACCGTTGTACGCTTCCTCCAAAGCGACTGGAGCCGAGGCTAAATTGTGCGTGGTAAGTAGTCCTGCTGTTTTACTTTTCGATGAAGTTCGTTGATTCCACTCGTAGTATCGTAAAGTTAAAGACAGAAGTTCCCTTCGTTTGGGACACTTTTCGCCCAAAGACTCGTAAGTTATCAAATATCTGCCCGTTTTCACCCTTGCTAAGTTTCAGACTCGTCTACTTAACGAACGAAACAGATATTTTTTGCAACGCAATATCACCGAGATCGAAGTGTTTGGGACGTCTGTGTTTTAAAACGGTGTCATATAGGTTGTTCGAATCTCGATGTGAGTATCTTTTGTTCAGGATTCAGCGGTTCGTTATTGGCTTTCGCAAGGTGCACCGGCCCATATGCTCAATCTTGGGATACCCTCGTTTGGTAGAAGCTTTACTCTGGAGGATTCCGCTAAAAACGAAATAGGAGCGTCGTGCAGTGGTCCTGGATTAGCTGGACCTTACTCGCAAGAGGCTGGTAATCTTGGTTACAACGAGATATGCACTGACTTAGCTCAGAAAGGTTGGACCGTTGTCCGTGATAAGGAGCAGCGTGTGCCTTATGCTTACAAAGACAACCAATGGATCGGATACGACGATCCTATGTGAGTGTCTAAACGTTTTTCCTGCGATGTTTAACGATTAAGGGATGATAATCTTGTACCATACTTGGCACAAAAGTGACACTTCCACTTTCGAGGGAAATAAAAAAGTCCAGGAAATCAGAGTTATAGGGGAAGGATTTAAATCTGGGTTCGTTTTCAGATCTGTCAAGGAGAAGGCTAATTATATCAACTCTTTGGGTCTTGGTGGTGCTATGTTATGGAGTCTCGAGAACGACGACTTCCTTGGTAGCTGTGGCCAGAGATATCCACTCTTGACTGCTTTGAACCTAGGATTGAGAGGCGGTGTGAAAAAATGGTGTGACTGAACGATTCACACCAAGGGGTCGAGATGGAGTTTGTTTTTTATTTTGTAGTTTGTAAACAATCGGTGGTTAGATTTAGTACTTCATTCTTTGTATTCGACAGGGATTAATCACAATTATAATTATGTATTGAGATAGAGAATAAATTAGTTCTGTATTGTACACGATACCTTCTTTTCTACTATTTACCTTTCAATCTTGTCACTGACAATGATTTCTTCGTCTACGAGAGAAATAAATTGAAATCGTCATAGCAATTATTATTAATTGCCATCGAATGATAGTTGAAAAAATAATTATTAACAATATTTTCGTCCAAGTAATAATTTAAAGTGTCATTTTGGCGAAATATTTTTCGTTTACGAACCAATTTTACCACGACATCAATGAGATATTGAGTAGAATAGCTCTCATCGGTTTTTCTGTCTAATGAAGTAATTAATTAAATAATTGTTTTTTTTGTATAAAAAATGTAATCAGTGCGAGTATGTTGTATATTATAAGAAATAAACAAATGTAAAAATAATGTATCTATTAAATAATTAATACCCCCTATGTTTTAAATTTAAACTTATTTAAAAAACGTGTGAATAATCATCCGTTATTTCGAGCCTCGATCAACATCAATTTTTATAAGCCGATTAATCATTTATAATGCATAAATAAGATGCATGCTATTGTAACATTAGTATTCGGAACGTGTGTAAATGTTAATAACAATCGCGTTTATGAACAAACATTTCCCAAAATCGTTCGCCTTCACAAATTTTGCAATATCTCGACTTTTATTTATTATAATTATTAACAATCGTCATCGGGAATGATTTCAATAATTATTAGCAATATCTTAGTATAAATAATGACTTAAAATATGATTTTACTGATATACTTTTTATTCATCAAGCAACTTTTCGATTAGTTCGAACAAAGGCAACCGAAGTAACTGTAAATCTTTGAGAAATAGTAAATCATTTCTCTTAGATGTAAGGCAAAGTTCTGTCATCTTTTATTTTTAGGAAAATAAAAATGATTGTTCAAACTTACTTGTTAAAATTTATTCTGAAATATAATTTCCTTCGTTAATTAAGACTGTTTTCCATCATTCTGGTAACTTCTCCACTACCCTAGAGGAAAAGTCCTATCTTTTTCACGCGAAAATGTTTCTACTGTTACTTGACATATTCAAAGCTTACGTATTCATTACTATCGAAAAAGATTTACAGATATCTGAATAAACGACAGTTCAATGGTGCATTCACCGATAAGTAGGAGGAGTGGAAAAGTGAGAAAAAATTTTCTAATAAATCTCTGTTCACTTTTGAATGGTCTTCCTTACCACATATAGTCTAACATCGTCACGTTGAAAGCCACATCTGTTTGTAAAAGACGGATACTTACGTTAAATTTCAAGTTTCAAAAGCTCAAGTTGGGAACAGTAATATGAGTCTCGTGAAAAATTTTGTACACAAGTGAGAATGGTTTGAAATTAGTAAAATTTGTTGGGGGGAAACAACCACCTTTTTCGATCATTTCGCAATGTAAAAGAATTTTCAGGAAAATTCAACCCATGGACGCGATAGCAGAGGGTTCACTCTTTAAAATGACCCCACGAAAATCATCGTACGATTATTTTTCACGGAGTTACAGTCGTTCAAAAATCTATAGCGTTTCGGTTACCTCGAATTTTTGAGCACGAGTGTACAAAAGTAATTCAAAAACTCATTTTCCGCAAAAGTAGAAGAACTATCCACGTCTGAAAGCTTTGAATAGCGTTTTGAGAGACAGTGCAACCATTCTCAGTCATTCTGAACACGACAATTTTATAGCAGTGCCACCAGAACCAATAGAACCAGCATCACTGCCGAATTCCATTTGCAAACACGAGGAATACACTCAGAGTCCCCAATACTATTCAACGTTATACTATTTTCGAATTACGGACAACCAATATCTGATCTCCACGTTTCACTGCTCCACTGGACTCGGTTCCAACACGTTGTTCAATGTTTGCAACTACGAATACCATGTTTCTGACTGTTGAGTGATCACACACGATCGAAACTTGTTCACAATTATAAATATATCTATAATAATAAACGTCCATAAATCGAAACTCGGGTCTAGTTTATTCTCTCGATCATATTTCCGGCGAACGAGATACATAAATTGCAACGTTAGCGTTGTTACCCAATTTTCCATATTTAAATGTGATCTCGATGTTTGTTCAATTTGTAGCGTGCAGAATAAAAATATTCGGTAGTTTGTTGATGTATTTAATTTATTTGCTTCAACGATGGTGGTGTTACGTAAAGGTTTACAAGTTTCGAGGTTTGTTTATCATAAGCGCATTGGAAAAACATTGCGAGTTTGTAACGATGAACATCGGTGACCAATGCAGCGGGTGTTCAGAAATGTAATGCTTGATCCGATTATACGCACAGGTGCCGGCCAAAGATTGTCAAGCACGTGGTACGGTGTAGTTTGCAGTTTCCAAGCAGTATGTTATCGCCATAATAACAAGTAGAGCAATATTTAACGGCAGTATATACATATGGCTCTGTTTGTCGTTTCTTTGACTAGTCCTTGACCGCTAATTTCTTTATCAAGTCTTTGTTCGCTGATGGATTCGAATGAAAACAAGTGGAGAGGCTACGAATATAAATACGTGCATCCGTGCGAACATGGTCATTACCGTACGAAGAGACAATTCGAAGGGACAATTCGAAGAGACAATTCGAAGAGACTATTCGAAGAGACAATTCGAAGAGACTGTTCAAAGAGATTGGAAGTCGATCGTCAAGGTGAGAAAAGAATCTTCGATTTCGAGGAACGTAAAACTACCCTATCGAGAAAACGAAGTTTCAATATTTTGGTCCATAAGTAGCGTGTCAAACGTTCGAAAGAACGATTGATAATTTTCATTTTTTAACCAAATTTAACGTAAAGTATAACAAAACAAAAACTTTCCACTTGTATTATTATTGAAATATTTACTAATAATCCAAATCTAACGTAAAGTATAACAAAGCAAAAAATTTCCACTTGTATTGTTGTTAAAAAAAAAAGAAGAAGAAGAAATAATCTAATCCAAAGTAACGCTCCAGGCACTGTATAAAAACGTACCATTCCAGATGTTCAAAGCCATATTCTTGGTTGCGTTCATGACGCTCACCTATTCCGGTTGTCAGGCCTCTCATGACAGTAAGTATCGATTTATCGTTCATAAGTTAGTGTACTACCAGCACGTTGCATTCAAGTAACATCGTTTCTTATCAAAGATACAACTTGTGTCATCGGTAACAATATTTTGTTTCACTCAGAGAGGGTCGTTTGCTACTTTGGTAACTGGGCTGGAGAACGACCCGGATTGGGCGCGATTCATGTCAGTGATATCAATCCGCGTCTCTGCACTCATCTGATCTATGCCTATGTTGGTCTCGACTACCAGGGAGACATCAAGATTCTCAATCCATGGACCGATCTAGCCGAAGATGGCGGTAGAGCCGGTTACGAGAAGTTCAATTCCCTCCGAAGGTGGAGTCCAGGCATTAAGACGTTGATCTCCCTCGGTGGTCGAAAGGAGGAGTCCAGCAAGTACTCGTACATCGCCAGCAATTCTCACACTCGTACACGATTCGTTCACAACGTGGTGAGATTCCTTCGTAGACACAAGTTCGACGGTCTCGACGTCGACTGGCAGTACCCGAACCAAAATGGCGGCCGACCATGCGACAAGGAGAACTACGTACTCCTGTTGAAAGAACTGAGAAAAGCGTTCGAGCGCAAAGGTCACCTCCTCAGCGTGGCGGTGGCAGCCGCTGAAGAGTCAGCCGCACTCTCGTACAACATTGCTGAAATATTGGAACACGTTCACTTCGTCAATCTCAAGACGTACGATTTCAATGGTTCCTGGAACAAACACGCGGGCATTAACGCACCGTTGTACGCTTCCTCCAAAGCGACTGGAGCTGCGGCTAAATTGTGCGTGGTAAGTAGTCCTGCTGTTTTACTTTTCGATGAAGTTCGTTGATTCCACTCGTAGTATCGTAAAGTTAAAGACAGAAGTTCCCTTCGTTTGGGACACTTTTCGCCCAAAGACTCGTAAGTTGTCAAATATCTGCCCGTTTCCACCTTTGCTAAATTTCAGACTCGTCTACTTAACGAACGAAACAGATATTTTTTGCAACGCAATATCACCGAGATCGAAGTGTTTGGGACGTCTGTGTTTTAAAACGGTGTCATATAGGTTGTTCGAATCTCGATGCGAGTATCTTTTGTTCAGGATGCAGCGGTTCGGTATTGGCTTTCGCAAGGTGCACCGGCCCACAAGCTCAACCTTGGAATACCCTCGTACGGTAGAACCTTTACTCTGGAGGATGCCACTAAAAACGCAATAGGATCGACGTGCAGCGGTCCTGGATTAGCTGGACCTTACTCGCAAGAGGCTGGTAATCTTGGTTACAACGAGATATGCACTGACTTGGCCCAGAAAGGTTGGACCGTTGTTCGGGACGAGGAGCAGCACGTGCCTTATGCTTACAAAGACAACCAATGGGTCGGATACGACGATCCTACGTGAGTGTTTAAACATTTTTACTGCGATGGTTAACGATTAAGGTACTTTCGTGGGAAATAAAATAGTCCAGGGAATCAGAGTTATATGGGAAAGATTTAAATCTGGGTTCGTTTTCAGATCTGTCAAGGAGAAGGCTAAGTATATCAACTCCTTGGGTCTTGGTGGTGCTATGTTATGGAGTCTCGAAAACGACGACTTCCGTGGTACCTGTGGCCAGAAGTATCCACTCTTGACTGCTTTGAACGGGGAATTGAGAGGTAGTGAGAAAGAGTGGTGTGACTGAGCTCTCCCTTCCAAGGATGGAGTTTGATTTTTATTTTGTATTTTGTAAATAGTGAGCGATTAGATTTAGTATTGTCTTCTTTGTATTCAACACGAAATAACTACAATGATAATTATCTATTCAATTAGGGAATAAATTGGCTTCGTATCATGCACGATGCTTTGTTTTACTACTATTTATATTAATACGTTATCATAGATTAGTTAGTCAATGTATACGAACGAATTGAATATTGTAACGTAGAAAATTGTTGTAACATGTAGAAAAGTCTGAACATGTTTGTAGAATGTAAGAATATTATTGTAACTCTGATGCATTCCAATAAAGTTATTCGTAGAAACACGAACTTTTATGTTTCCTCCGTTCTTCACCCCTTTGCCTTTATTTATTTATCAATTGTATTTGATATGAACCTTTAAACCGTTCAGTAAAAAGTATTCGTTCCAGCAGTCACTTCATATTCGAATATATATTTTTTCTCGCGTATCGATAAATTTGAATATTTGCCTAAATTTACATATGGTTTGAATATTTTCATTCGTCTGTGTAGATATAAACGTATAGTTAAATATGTATCGATAATGATTCTGTACATTTATTCGGTAGCTGATAGAGTAGTTAAAATATTCCAAATTCACGCTATTGACACATCTCTGACACCTGTTTTAACACGAAAGTGCGGAAATACCTGAAATTTTGAATATTTTTCTTGATTGTCCGAATAAACAGAAGATACAATATTCTCATCAAAGTAAACTAAATAGACTGTAGAATGTTTTGTACGATTGATAAGATTATTAGATTTTATAATATTTTATAAAATATTAGATAGTTGTAGATTGTATGTAAAACATTTTATTGAGGAGATCGAATACGTAGAATTTATACCCTTTCATCGAGATACTAGCATAGATAGAGCATAGAATACTTTTTTAAGTATTGTAAATAAATGAAAAATAGAATATTCTTTTTAGCTACGAAGTAGGTAACGAAAGAAATTATTTTAAATGGTAGAATAGAATTCGTTAGCTAACGAGATACAAAAACATCAGTATCTCATATCGTTAAACAAATAATCTGGGCATCAAGAGTTTCAACGAAAAACAAACTCCACGTGATTTATAATTACAAGTTTGTTTTCTCCTTTCTTGCTTCGCATAATAGACTTAATTTGATAACCCATTTATAAATATGTAAGTTTTCACTGACACTCTTTAAGCAAAGAGTCCAAATGTCATGTTAGTTCTTGTTGGCTTAAAATATGTTTACGATAAGAATTACTGAAATTGTACAAAATGTAAATGCATACATACCTTTGTAATAATCGTTCGGTTACTTTGTTTATACATTTGAATGTAAAATAGGTACAGATAGTGCGAATATAAATACGTATAGGTGTTCGAGAACACCATCATTATAGTGTCAAAAATAAGAAAGACTGCGTAAAGATCGTAGCCTAATCGAGGTAAGATTCACACTTACGGGGGTTAACTGGTTGAATTTGTTACCATAACTTTCTGCTGAAATTGATCACGGAATAAAATCGATCTCGACAATCTTACCAGATCAGTATTATCCGTTAGAAAGAATATTTATATTAGTCGATAAAATAGAAAATTTTATGTTCAAAGTCACAAAGTGTCCACCGCCCTGTTTTCCTTTATAAATAACATTTTCGAAAATGATTTCATCGTTCGACGATTTTCCAATTCACGATACTTTTCATCTCGTTGTCAGTTAGGTCCACCGAACAGTAAAATAAATCACGTATCATTGTGCGAAAAAAAAAATCCCCCAATTATATCGAGAGTAAACAATGAACATTTTTTTAACAGATGCACGCGAAGCTTGTGCTTTTGAGCTTTGTTCTAGCGATTGCTGTTACAACGTACGCAGATAGTGAGTATTTAAAACAATATTTAAAAAGTCGAGGGACTATATCTTGTTTTTAATAAAGAGCAATCCAACTGCAAAAATATACCGATAATATTTAAATCGTCAATTCAGGAAAGATCATTTGCTACTATGCGAGTTGGGCAAAATATCGTAACGGGCCTGCGAAGTACGCCATAGGACTGCTCGATGACGAAGTGGACTTATGGAAGTTCACGTGAAATCACGTGAAAAGGCTCGGCACGAAAGCGATCGTATCCATAGGTGGCGCGAGTGAAAGTTCGGAAAAATTTTCCAATGTGTTCAGCACCAAAGATAGCAGCAAAGAGAACAGCAGTTCGCAACGAAGGTACTTGCATTCTTGAGAAGATACAACTTCGATGGCGTAGACATCGATTGGGAGTATCCGAATCAAAACGGTGGCAATCCAGCCGATAAAGGGAATTTCGTATGGTTAGTGAGAGATCTGAAGAATGCATTCGCCGGCACAGATTATACCCTCAGCGCCACTATCGGCGCGGAGGCCTCGGTGTCTTATCCGGTATATTATTCCGGTATCGCGGAAATATCTCAATATTTGGACTTCATCAATATTATGACGTACGACTTTAACGGATCGTGGAACGATTACACCGGCCTGAACTCCCCTCTCCGCCCCTCGTGGATGGACGATTCGTACCAAAGGACATTGAACGTGGTATGTGAGAATCCCCGATGACGAAACGCAAACAAGGAACAAAACGGATTGATCGTGACATAAAATATTTTGTCTCAGCACGCGGTGATTGTATACTAGCGCTCCCAAGGTGCTCCCGCTGATAAGATCATCATAGGTGTACCTTTCTACGGAATAACGTTCACTCTACAGGATTTCCAAACATGGTCAATATCCACTCTTGAGTACTCTCAACCAAGTTTTGAGATATTGAGATCACTTTCATGATAACATGATAACATGATAACAAATGAACGACAATAACAATGTTGCGGTTCAACGATCGATTTGATCGCGAAAACCATACAATGTGGTGATGTGAAGGTCTAATGTAAACAAACTACTACGATTATTGGCTATTATTAATGATATGACGAACTTGCACAATTTTGTAGCATAAATGCTAAATAAACAAATAATAAAATAAAATTTATTCTTCGAGAAATTTTCTCGTAATTGCCGCAAATTATGATTGTTTCGTTTGTACTAATACTATTTATTGACGAATAAACGATTTTAAATTTAAAATAGACTGTAATTACCTATTATTTTCCTCTTTGTGCTTTGCTTTTAATTGAAGGGTTACTAGCAACAGGCAAACCGTCCTACGTTGATTCAGACGAAGTAGAACTTAATGCTACTAACGATTATACTTTAAAGATTAAGAACGAGCTTCGTTTACTTTTTGCACCTGAACACTCAAAACATATCCCTCTAAGACATTTCAAGGCCCTTGATATTGAGGAGATAGATATTATTAACAATCATCATCGGGTTGAACTATTTTTAAAGCTGTTTATACTACGCTAGCGTCCTCGACGGTAAAATGACTAAGTTTGTAGCGAAATGGTTTCCATTTTTAACGTTATATGGCGCCACCAATTTCGGTAAATCGATACTGTACCATAATACCAATGTGTTTAGAATCCAAAGTTTATCAATAAAAAGAAGATGTACTACAGATGAAATATAAAATAGACATATAGGTAAAGTACGTCTTCCACTTCTATATCACTTTTAATGTCATTGACTCGAACTGGAATAAAATGCCAACGCTATTAAGTGTAAGAATTACAACTAAACATGACAAAAAGTAATTACTTTAGTAGCAAATGGAATTACAGTTTTCTACGTTTACTACCTTTATCGACTTAATGGTTTAGTTGAATATAATTTCTAGATTCACCATTCCAAAATCATTAGTATTTTACGAGGTCCGTATTTCAGATTGTCTAACACCAAAGCATAAGATGGAATCTTTTTTAAATATTATATTTTGTTTATGCATTGTTCAAATGTTTATATTATATAAAAATTAAAAAGCAATAAAATTTGTGTACGATTTATCTATATAAATTTATTTTTTATTATTATGGCTGTTTAGTTAATTTTATATTTCGCACCAATGAGCGGAAATAGTTTTGTATATGATCACCGCAGTACTACTGCGAAAACATTGTGGCGCCTTCGTTCCACTTCCTTTCCACGACGTGCTTACCAAAATGCAGAAGGTAAGTTTTTTATGCTGCTAATTTTTCGAATTTATCTCATTTTATGGTAAATAAATGTACGTTTTGAGATTGACATATGATATTTCTTACAGAAACAGAAGGAACCGATCCAGTCCGTGCAAGTTTTCGGACGCAAAGTGAGTGTAACTGCCAAAAAATATGTATGGTTATGTTTGCGCGTGATTTTTTGTAATTGTGCACATTTGTATTTACAGAAAAGTGCAACCGCGGTCGCTTATTGCAAGCGAGGCCGTGGAAATCTTCGTGTTAATGGGCGTCCATTGGAATTAGTAGAGCCTCGTGTATTACAATACAAATTGCAGGAGCCCATTTTGTTACTTGGCAAAGTAAGTACTCGATAATATAAAAGCCATCATGAAAGTCGAAGTATCTCCTCCTACAGTAACTTTCTTTAAAGAAAAATTACATTTGTAAGTCTGTCATTAATCTATCATTCCTCATTCCAAACATGTTTATTTGTGATTAGACACAAGGATACTGAGAAGGTGAACTACGTATTGTTTATATGAACATGTTTATGTGAAATCGTGATATTCAACTTGGTACATTTTTTATTTAGGAAAAATTCTCTGGAGTTGACATCAGAGTAAGAGTAAATGGTGGTGGTCATGTAGCACAAATTTATGCTATCCGTCAAGCTATTTCCAAAGCTCTCGTTGCATACTATCAGAAATGTAGGTATAAGTAATGGATTTACATTACCCTTAAAATATGAACATGTAACAGTGATTTTGAAAATATTAATATTATTATGTGCAAATAGATTTAACATTGAAAATATCTTTTTCCAGATGTTGATGAAGCAAGTAAAAAGGAAGTGAAAGACATTCTCATTCAATATGACCGTACTCTTTTGGTTGCTGATCCAAGGCGGTGTGAGCCAAAGAAGTTTGGTGGTCCAGGTGCCAGAGCCAGATACCAGAAATCTTATCGTTAATACCTACAAATTTCACATTACATTTTATTCATATTATTGAATAAAAAATTTAAAAACCGACTTTGTTTGTTGTTCTTAATACATTTTAAACATGTAAAAATCATAAGTTCACTCTACTTTGTTATTAATGATAGTGGAATGTTCATGCTCTTTTTTTTACAAAATTTTTCAAATTTTGATTAAAGTTATGAAAATTTAATTGATCTAATGTTCTATATTCGCATAAAGTATATAAATTTAATGTTTCCAACCAATTTATATAAGCATGTCACATGGTTGACAATTGCATTGCTGCACACATGCATCCGAAGTGGTACTATTCACGTCAAGATTGTATCGTTCCGATAATTTATATTTCAAATATAAGAAATAACATATAGGTAAAAATGAAAAATCGATTTAATTCCTACGACATTGTTTGTATTATAAGTGAGCTGCAGAAGTAAGTAAATCATAAGAGCACATAATGAAAGTTTAATTTTTTTAATTATAGAGGTTATGGCAATAGTATGTAAATATAATACATTTCGTTTAAATTGTTCAAATTAATCTTATGTTGATAAATATATTTGTAATGCAGTTATATTTTTAGTTAATTTTGATTTTTAGGCTCATTGGTATGCGTGTAAATCAAATATACGACATTGATCATCGATCATATCTTATACGTCTTCAACGAAGCGAAGAAAAATGTATTCTTTTAATAGAATCTGGTAATAGAATACATACAACGGCATTTGAATGGCCAAAAAATGTAGCACCATCAGGATTTTCTATGAAGGTATGTAGCATTAATGTTTTTATTACTTTGCACTACAGAAAATAATATTCTGAAATAATCTTTGTAGAATGTATTTATTTATTTATTACAATACATAATTTTCTTAGATGCGTAAACATCTCAAGAACAAACGACTTGAAAGCCTTACACAAATAGGTGTAGATCGAATAATAGATTTACAATTTGGTAGCGGAGAGGCAGCTTATCACATAATTCTAGAGTTGTATGATCGTGGTAATATAGTTCTCACAAATTATGAAATGACTATATTAAACATTTTGAGACCTCATACAGAGGGTGATAAAATTAGGTAAGGAATAATTTAAACAAATATTAAATATATCATATAAGTATAAGAATGTTAAAAAAAATATGAATAATTAGGTTTGCTGTGAGAGAAAAATATCCTATAGATCGTGCTCATAAAAATACAATGCCACCTATAGAGGAAATTCAACAACATCTTCAGAATGCTAAAGCAGGAGAGAGTCTTAAGAAAGTTTTGAATCCACTTTTAGAATTTGGTTCTACTGTAATTGATCATGTTTTATTAACACATGGTTTTACACTTGGTTGCAAAATTGGCAAAGATTTTAATGTTGTAGAAGACATGCCAAAATTAATTGAAGCATTAGAATGTGCAAATAAAATGATGAACTCTGCTAAAACAAATATTTCTCCAGGGTATATTATACAAAAGAAAGAAGTAAAACCAACTACAGATGGCACAGATGATTTTATATATACCAATATTGAATTTCATCCTTTTTTATCTGAACAACATAAAGATCATCCTTATAAAGAATTTACTTCATTTGATGTTGCAGTAGATGAATATTTTTCTACAATGGAAGGTCAAAAGTTAGATTTAAAGGTTTTGCATCAGGAACGCGAGGCTGTCAAGAAATTGGAAAATGTAAAAAAAGATCATGATCAAAGGCTAATGACATTGGAAAAAACTCAAGAGTTAGATAAACAGAAAGCAGAATTAATTTCTAGAAATCAAGGTTTAGTGGACAATGCTATATTAGCTATACTAAGTGCTCTTGCAAATCAAATGGCTTGGCCAGATATAAAAATTCTATTAAAAGAAGCAGAGAGTAAAGGGGATCCTGTTGCATCTGCAATTAAGCAGTTAAAATTGGAAACAAACCACGTTTCGTTAATGTTACATGATCCTTATAAAGATAGCGACGAGGAGTCGGAATTGAAACCTATGTTGATTGACATTGATTTGGCTCATACAGCTTTTGGAAATGCTAGAAAATATTACAATCAGAAAAGATCAGCAGCTAAAAAACAGCAAAAGACAATAGAATCTCAAGATAAAGCCTTAAAATCTGCAGAAAAAAAGACAAAGCAAACACTAAAAGAAGTGCAAGCCATTCACAGTATTAACAAATTAAGGAAAATATATTGGTTTGAAAAATTTTACTGGTTTATTAGCTCCGAAAATTATCTGGGTTAGTTGATAATATATTATAATTATTATAACAAGATATTAATATCATTATACAAATGTATTAATATAACTTTATGATTTTATAGTAATTGGAGGAAGGGATCAACAACAGAATGAATTAATTGTAAAAAGGTATCTTAAGTCTGGAGACATATATGTCCATGCAGATTTAACTGGTGCTAGTTCAGTAGTTGTTAAAAATCCTGGTGGCAGTCCTTTACCTCCAAAGACTTTAGCTGAAGCAGGCACAATGGCTGTTGCTTATAGGTATGTCAATAATTGTAACTTATTAATATGTAGTTTTTAATATAAAAATATTATAATTGATAATTACTTTATTAGTATTGCATGGGAAGCTAAGGTGGTAACAGGAGCATGGTGGGTAAACAATGACCAGGTGTCAAAAACTGCTCCAACTGGTGAATATCTTACTACTGGATCATTTATGATTCGTGGAAAAAAGAATTATCTACCACCGTGTCAGTTAATTATGGGATTGGGATTTCTATTTCGCTTAGAAGAAAGTTCAGTTGAAAGACATAAAGATGAGAGGAGGGTCAAAGTTGTAGATGATGAAAGTGAATATACAGAATCTATAATTGAAGAAGATAGAGAAATCGAATTAATAGAGGATTCTGATGAAGGTAAAATGTCAATTATAGAAGTATGTAAAATAAGTAACAAATTGAATTCATCATTAGTAATTCGGATTTTATAATTATATATTAAACAGATGAACAACCAGAGAAAACAAATGATTTAAATCCCATTCAGGAAGAATCCAAAGATTTAATTATGGAAGAAAATAGTGTTAATCAAGATTTTAGTGATGAAGATGATAATACACTTCAGTTTCCTGATACACAAATTACTATTGATGTGTCTGATTCAAAGTAAGTTACAAAATATACAGATTTATAATTTCTTTGTTATTGAAAATGATGTTTACAATTACGAATTCTTGTACTATAGAATGAAGCTACTTGTCAACAATAGTCAACCAACAATGTTACAAAAGGATGAAGAAAATGTAATATATTTGGGTGATGATAAACCAGTAATCATAAAGACTGCTGTGGAGGGAAAAAATTCTAAAAATATACAGAAGCAATCTTCTAAAAAGGAAAATGAAAAGATTGAAACAGAAACTAAAAAAAATGATCAAGTAGTTTTGAAACAAGAGCAGAAAGGAAGATTGAAGAACATGAAGGAAAAATATAAAGATCAAGATGAAACAGAAACTAAAAAAAATGATCAAGTAGTTTTGAAACGAGGGCAGAAAGGAAGATTGAAAAAAATGAAAGAAAAATATAAGGATCAAGATGAGGAAGACAGAAGATTGTCTATGCAAGTTCTTCAAGTAAGTATAGATTATTCTTTGATAATATTTATATTATTACAAACATTTAAATTATGACAATGTAATGCTATTTAGTCAGCAGGCGCTGCGAAAGAAGATAAACGAAAAAGTAAAAATAAAGATCCTTCAGGGCCAAAACAACAAGGAAAGAAAAGAGGTACAGCAAAACCACCTCCGCCACAAAATTCCCAAATTATAGATAATAATGAAGAAGAGGACACGGGTCCAGGACCTGAAATAGACATGCTGGATCAGTTGACAGGAAAACCTGTTGCAGAAGACGAATTGTTGTTTGCTGTACCAGTAGTGGCACCCTATAATACACTACTAAGTTATAAGTAAATCAAAATGTTCACATTTGCATTGCATTATAAATAAGTTTACTAGTTACATTTATGTAACGTATTATTTTTCAGATTCAAAGTAAAGCTAACACCAGGAACAGGTAAGAGGGGGAAAGCAGCGAAAACCGCTATGACGGTATTTATGAAAGATAGAGAAATTACTTCACGAGAAAAAGACTTGTTGAAAGCTGTTAAAGAAGAATCAGTAGCTAGAAATATTCCTGGAAAAGTTAAGATAAGTGCTCCACAAATACAGAAACTAAAAAAATAAGTGTTTCTAGTACCTAAGATATTTAACAAAGTACTGTATACAAAATATATATAGAAAAAATCTTAATTCGATTTATATTATGATTAAATTACTCTCTCCTTGCTATGGAATGTGCAAGGTACACATTAAGGTATTACAACATGTTTATCATTTTTAAACATTCTTAATACACAGCTATGTATTTATATATATATGTATATGATGTGCTTGTACAAAACTCATGTATTGATAAAAATCTTTTCAATAATAGACTGCTAACTTCAAATCCGAGTTTGTTTTTATCGTCAAATAATTTATAGCATGTTTTTTATTTTTGCATAAATATAGAAAATTAATACTGCTGACCAGTCAGTACTCATCATTTACAATTTGGTAACTTTATATACTTTATACAATTTCTTAGTATGAAGATGTATCAAAATATATCGATTTCTCTCGGTACAGGTTACATGAAAGATACTGCATATTTGCAACTAGTATTCCGTTTGCAGAATTTACATACTAACAAACATTGCCTTTACAAATTTTGATAAAAATACAGTAATGTATAAAAGTTCTACCAAATAAGATGATTCTTAATGTGTGAACTGCATTTGAAACATAATTATTCACTTTATATTTGTAATGATTATACATCAAACATGTCTTCGTCAGTAGTACTTTCGCGCATTATCAATGCTTTTGAACGTTCTTTTCTATTTGTAGATGTTGCCTTTCTAGTAGAATTAGATCGTGATCGTGATCTCTTTGGTATAATCTGCAGAGAAAAAATATACGCATATAAGATAATTTTAATAATAATAACGTATGACTTTATTATAGCTATATGTTAATTTAAATACTAAATTAAAAAAAGAAGTAATTGTACGTATTACCTCTGGTTCAGAATCCGAGATCGATTCATCAATATAATTTCTTTTAACTTTTTTCTTCTTTTTAACTGTAGTCTTTGTGCCTTTAGATTTATTTACAAGTACAGAATTGATAGGCTTCTTTGATTTCTTAACTATTGTTATATCATATTCTTCATCAGATTCAATATCTTTCAATACTTTTTTTATGTCTTTTGCGCCACCACGTTTTTTATCCATTACTATATCTACATTACTATCATCAAGATTCCTTTCAGGACTTGGACATTTTATTGATTTTAAACGTGGGCTTTTCCTACTTTTATTAACTGTCTCTTTCACTTTTTGTGGTGTAAGTTTTTGATTTTCTGGTTTATGATTATCAATATTATTTTTAAATTCCAATTTTCCATCCGGTTTATGCGACAATTGTTTTAATCCTTCTGTTAGTATTTTCTTGAATTTTTCATAATTTGGTGTTTCATTGAATTTCATACTTGCTAAATGAGTCATATACTGAAGTATACAGTTTGGAACTGAGCCATTGAAAGACTTATTTAAAAAATCTGGTATATCAGCAAATGCTTTTTCCTTTTGTTTTTGTACTACAACTGGGTCTGATAAATCTTTTTCCCATAACAATGAACCACATAACCATTGAATCATATTATAACCCAAAATTTCGAAATCACCACGCATTGTTGGCACTGGAATTTAAGAAATGTATCATACTATCATAATATTGAGAAACAACAAATGTGGATTCACAAATTTCATAGAATGTTCTTCATCTTTACCTCCTATGTGAGCATCTCTACTAGTATATTCAATAGTTCCATTATGTGCTTTTTTTGGATCTAATTTATATTCATCTTTGGTTGTATAATGAGAAGCTAATCCAAAATCTACTAAATAAACTTTATCTTGAAATTTTAAATTTAACAATAAATTTGCTCCTTTTATATCTGCATGTACATATGTTTTAAAATGGATGTATTCTAATACATTTATCTAAAAATTATATATATACATAACTTAATACACTATTTTGAAAATATTTATAAAAATATACATTTATGTTGAGTTTCAATGAAATGTGAATAGTAAATGGCAAAAATATTTTTATGACCTCTTACTATTTGTAAAGCTATTTTGTACACTGTATGTTCTGGAAATCGTCTATTATTTTGTTCGAACAGTTTCCATAAATCCGTACCATATCGATCCATTACAACAAATCGGTATTTTGTATTCTCATATTCATGACTTCCAGAGCCTATATATTGAGGCATTCCAAGTGCAGAAAGTTTCTTTTTCTTTCGCCAACTATCAACTAAAATAAATAAATATGGAACATTTAGTCAATATCATATTCAAATATGATTTCATGTAGATTACATGTAGATATTACAGTTCATAAGTAACTTACTTTCATCTGGTTTGGCATTTCTCATATAAAAATGCATTTCTACAAACAATGGTCCATTTCCATGTGGTTCCTAGAATTGTTTAGTTTACAAAAAATATTATATTAAGTAAATAGCTAGGTGTAAAGGAATAACTAGTCAATACTTACAATTTTAATTACATAAGAATAATCTTTTGGAGTTTTCCCATTGTAAGGAGCAGCTGTAATTGTTTATCATATGTGATTTATTGTACACATATTTTGTATTAACAAATTGTGTATCATTTACAAATATAAATAAAACGGAACTTTGTTTATGCCTCAGAATGTGATTTTAAAAGAACTTGAACACAATCATACCAGAATAAATGCTTACCAGAATAAATTTCACCAAAACCCCCGACACCAATTGATGTACCAAGAATCCACTGTTTTTTTGTTATATCTGTCAATATCTCACCGGCTGATATCGGATCTGGCAATTTGTATGCTTTCGCTGCTTTTTTTTTTATAACTTTCTTCACTCCTTTACCAGACATTGTGAGGTTACGAAAATGTATCACTAAAAACGTGTATAGAAATATCCTACGCTAACAAAATAATGTCAGAGAACTAAGAGCGATTTCAAATAGTGTAAATTAAAATTATTATATCGTAACAAGTTACATTTAAACGAATATTAGATACGCCGTTGTACGCATTCAATGCGAACAACGATTTCTCATGCACAGTTGCTGAGCTGTTAACTATAAACATAATATAAATTTAAAAGCGGGAACTGTGTATCATCAGTGCACTCTTAAAAGATCATGAAAATTCCTATGAAGGAGAACGTGTTACAATAAAATTATTTGGAAAGAGCGTGCACGGTAAATTTAAAAATATTTTTTTCGTTTAATGTCGCTAACATTTTTCTTCATTGTTAAATACTTTCAATTTATATTACTTAATGTTTCATAGAGAAAAAAGATTACTATTGGTAGACCTGATTATTTCAAACGGTTTGAATGCAACGCTTTTTCTGTCACATGTTCACCATCAGAATGTTCAGTTTAGACGTCTTCGCGGTTATGTTTATAAGTATTATTTGAAATCATGCGCTTTAAATTTTAAATATTCACACTTGTTCATATACAGTAATTAATTTTGAGACTCTAAACAATTTTAAGCGTTGCAAAATGAGGATTAAACAAGGAAAGGCACGATTCGCAATACTATAGAGTATAACTTAATATACGTTTTACTGTTTTTTTGCATATTGTATTTAAATGACATATATATAAATGTATGAATACAAAGTGATACGTACGTAATAAATAACACTTTGTTAGTTTTATTGGTAACTTATTCGAACATTTAAATAATGTTATCTAGCATATTATGACAGACCAGAGGAAGTTACATTTTTCCCTCACTTGGCACAAATCTGTGTCACTGGGTATTCGTAACACTTGTTGATCTTCAAACTGTCAGATAGCCGTTAAAGTATACTTATGTACATGTACACGAGAAAAACACACAATATGAAAGAACGATGAAAAAAAATCTTGTGTTTTTTGAGCCGGAAAGTTATTTTATGAATCAAAGTTTCGATATTTTACGTTCCTTTATATAGGTTCGTGACTTGGTTCCCGATTAGGTTACGTTTTTAAATGGAAGAGGCGGCGATTGAATCGCCAGAATTACGTCTAAACGGTAATGATCAAATTATTGAGACAGACGATGAGAATTCTTGCGGGAACTACAATGGCACAGAAATTGAACGTGAGATTCCATATGGGGAGTGTACACCACAACAGTCATCCACATCTAGACAAATCGATAATTCCATTTTTAATACCATTTCTAAAATTGTTAATCCTACGGCAAAGGTAAAAAAAAGAAAATATTTTTAAGTTACTTGTTAATCCTTTAACCGATATCAGTGCATATAGATGCTTATCAATTTATCTATCCATTTTTTTTACAAATTGCTTTATTTAATTGTTGTACACTTATCTGTTTTTTGAATTGCATAATCTGTTTGTAGTTTATTATAGTTTGCTTATGCACAAATATTATTTAGTTAAAGGATTAGTTATGTAGGACTAGAATTTAAAATTTGACTTTGTTATTATATTTAATACTCAGGTACCAGAAATTCAAGATTTCAAGATCGTGAAACCTATAAGTCGTGGAGCATTTGGCAAAGTATTCCTTGGATTCAAAAAATCGAATCCTGACAAAGTATATGCTATTAAAGTAATGAAGAAGATCGAAATGATAAATAAGAATATGGCTTCGCAAGTGATAATCGAGCGTAACGCATTGGCTTTAACACGTAGTCCTTATTGCGTGCAATTATTTTATTCACTGCAGTCTCTTACCAGCGTCTACTTGGTAATGGAGTATATGGTGGGTGGAGATCTCAAGAGTTTGCTTGGTGTATATGGATATATGGAAGAGTCTATGGCAGCTTTTTACACTGCGGAAGTGTGCCTCGCATTGGAGTATCTTCATTCCCATGGAATTGTACATAGAGATTTGAAGCCGGACAACATGCTATTGTCCCGGGAAGGACACGTCAAGCTCACGGACTTTGGGCTTAGTAAAATATCCTTGCACAGAGATCTTGAAATATCTGATTTAGTAAATTGTACACCTAGTCTTTTAACCAGGACTCCTGGACAACTTCTTTCGTTGACGTCGCATTTATCATTTGGCTCTGGACACAGATCCACCAGTGAATCTAATCTCAGTGATGGGAGCATACCTGCCGCTAACTTACTCCCCACCCTGCAAAGGAACTGCCCCAAATTCCAGACATCGCCCAACTCGGTAATTTCTTCCGCCACGTCAGGGGATTACTCTCGAGTATCCGGCGTTACTCCTTTCCAATCTGCCGAGGATCTTCGTTTCGGGGAACGTTTGGTAGATAACGCCATTGTACAAAATCTCGACGAAGGACAAGAGAGTAGTTCTGGTAGCTATCACACGTGCGATGCATCTTCCATTCGTTTGAACAGTCAATTCAATAACGACGGAGAAGACGAAGACGAGTCCACGCTAGAAGCTGAACAATCCCAGCAAGCACTTTTTCATATTAGTCCGTTGAGCACGTGCACGAATTCGCTTGCAAGAGGCGCGAAAAGGAAGAGGACAGCTGCAGCAAGTGGTACCGGTTTAACCTGCGAGATAAATGCAATGGAATTGGACGTGGACAAGACACCTAAGAGAAAAAATCGTGGTAGCATATTTTCCAGGAGTCCGTTGGATCCCAATATCTCTGAATCCATAAAGGAACCGAGCAGCGTTATCGATGTAACACGGGGACAAGAAAACGGATCCGGCGGCCGAGTTGCGTTCAGTACACCGGTGTCGTCGATGAAACAAAGGTGTCACAGCGAAGAAGAGGGTGTGAAATGCGAAGAGGTAACAGCACCGTTGATCAAAACCACGAGATTCCAACTTCCACCGCCTCTTACGGAACAACTAACACCCGACGTATCGACCCACGATGCATCGGACAAGCATCGTTCCCCTCAGGGTATATCGCCTATCAAAACCCCGGCAAGCTCTGGCAATTCTTACACACCTTATAGGACACCAAAGTCCGTAAGAAGAGGTGGTCAGTGTGCTATCAGGAGTTCGGACGACCGTATACTTGGAACACCCGATTATCTCGCTCCAGAGTTACTATTGAGACACGGTCATGGACACGCGGTGGATTGGTGGGCCCTAGGCGTGTGCCTCTTCGAGTTCTGTACCGGTGTTCCGCCGTTCAACGACGAAACACCGCAAGCCGTGTTCGCGAACATTCTCGCCAGGGACGTGCCCTGGCCCGAAGACGAAGAGGCTTTGTCGTTGCCGGCTACGAAGGCCATAGACACTCTTCTCACTTTGGATCAACACGAGCGACCATCCGCGAAGGAGGTACGGGCCATGAGCGTCTTCCAGGACTTCCCATGGAACGAGCCGCTCAAAGCGGTCCCACCTTTCATACCTCAACCGGACGACAATTACGATACGTGTTACTTCCAAGGTAATTTTCATCCGATGTCGGGTGCGTTGCGAGCCAATCGATCGCTTAAATATCATCTTTGTTTGTTCACAGCGCGAAACATCATGCAACACCTGAACGTGAGCAGCTGCGACGCATGATCTAGGATGAACTGGGACAACTTGTCAATACGCTGTCTGTCCTGCGAGAGGAACAGAGATCACTAAACGCAACGAATTGTTATATTGTAAAACTATTTTTTATATAGTTGTATATGTATAATACTAAAAAAATATTTTGTTACGACTTGTAATTTCCGTGTGATCACTTATCTGTAGGCGATGACTCGTGACTACTGTTTTCTCGTTTCGCTAACGATTAAGAGGAGAATGGAACTAATTGCGTGGATCAGGAGAGAGCGTCGATGATTTTCTTAACCGATAGAATGAAAGCTGTTTGTTTTACGTGTGTGTACAAAGGTCTCGTTATCATACAATGGTGGGTGTATCTCGTGTGGTTGGATGACGGTGAGGATGAATTATCGACCGAAACGGAATACTTTATCAAGCTGAGGATGGTGTAGCACCTGTACCGTGCTCGCTTTTACTTCAGATTCTTGTAGATCCAGGGCAGGAAATGCGTCACTCTCGTGTAAACACCCGGATACTGGCCTTTACCGCATCCGATGCCCCAGCTGACGACACCCACTTGCGTCCAGCGTCCGTCGTTGATCATCAATGGACCACCGCTGTCACCCTGTAATAAACATGGCCATCGTTGAACGATCGAGCGGGACGCAACAAAGAACTACCGCTGTACAAACCGAACAGGAATCCTTCGCGGCTCGTCCTGCGCATAAAAAGCTGTCCACGATACCACCGGGTGCTGCAGCACCGTACTTCGATTTGCATTCGGTGTTCGACCAGACCGGTATCGAAACCTCTTGAAGTACAGCCGGTTGGGGCCCACCTTGACAAACCAAACGTCACACCACGTGAATTACATCCAACACAGGAAGCGTGGACTCGCGCGAAATTAGAGTCTGAACTTTCGTTTTTCTATCTAATGCTCGAAATCTGACACAGCTCTGCAACTGTTATCACTCTTACTCTCTCTCAAGGAACCCCAGCCAATGACCGTGGCAGTTTTTCCGGAGTACAGTTGGGAACCGCTTGGCAAACAAATCGGCCGTATCTGGGCCGTGAACGGAACCGGCTCGCTGAGGGTGAGGAGAGCGATGTCGTTGTAGAGGGTGCGAAGATTGAAGCCCCTGTGTCTGACCACGCGTTTCACTCTGCGCTCGACGTGTTGGATTTCCGTGTTGGTCTTGATGTTGTGGTCACCGAGACGTACCGTTAGTCTCGCCACGTCCCACGGATTCATGCTGGAAACAACGAGTTTCGCGTGTACGCATATGAAAAATTCACCCAATGACGATTGTTATATACACGTGGTCCGGGAGTTCAGGGTCCTCGCGATGTCACGAACGTTTACCGGAGCGTTTTACGTCATTCTTCGTTTCTACAAATTCCACAAAGACCAAAAGACAGATCAGATAAATTTCATAGTACTCTCCTTAGGTCGAGAACTTCTCAAGATATATCCCACAGACCGAAGAACAGATCAGGCAGACGCTACGATGTTCTTCGTAGGTCAAGAACTTCTCAAGAAATTCCCACAGACCAAGGTACAAATTCAGGTAGAATACTCGGCAATAATCTCCGTACGTCGAGTACCGATTCTCTTCTCTGAAATTCCACAAAGACCGAGGAACAGGTCGGGGAGATGGTTTTGTCATGCTGTGCGTCTTTCAGGGGACTTACTTGGCAACGCAATGAGCCGCGGTGAGAATGTGTTTATCGTCTATGAGGGAACCGCCACAGAATTGTCGGCCAGCGTTGAAGAGCGCCGCGATCCAAGGCCATTCGCCGAGGTCGGCGTTCTGGCCACCCACGATCCTCTCCTGGTCCTGATTACCGTTCTTCGCTCCACATTGGGAGGTGTCCACGCCAGGAACGGTTCCGGAGACGGCTCTCTCGGTGGTGGTCGGCGTTGTGGGTGCACCTGGCCACCAGGCAGGTTTCTTCGTCGGCCAGGTCGTCCCGTAGCTGGGTTTTTTCGTACTGGTAACTGGTTTTGACGTGGAGATCGCCGTCACGTCGTGATACGGGGGATGGGTGGGCAATGGTGGCACCGTGTGGTTCGGTGGATGAGTCGGTATCGGTGGTGGCCAAGAACCCGGTAACTGGGGCCTCGGTTTCACGGTCGTCGGGTCGTTAAGCCTGTCGTTTTCGTTGCCCTGAAACGATCCAGGCTACGTCGACATCACCGATGAAAAGATTTCACCGTAGGAACCGGGCACGATCGGGCACGGCAGTTAACGCCGATCGTAAAAGTCCGGTTTGCGAAACCGCGTGGTCCGATAGAGACTTTCTACGCTGGATCTAATGTTTTTCGATTCGGATCACGTATTATTTTCACGAGTTCCTGGTAACTAACCGAACCCCACCGATCGACCGAGAATTCGCTCGAACCGGGACTCTATCCCAGCGGAACGCACTGTCGGATCGATAGCGAGTCTTTGGGACATAGTAGAATCTCACTGTGTGGTTTTCGAACCGACTCGTGAAAAATTAAAATAACACTAGAATTAAAATATTCTCAATAATTAAATATCTAATCCATTTTTAAGTTTCGTTCGTTTTCTATCGTTTTGCACGTTTAACAACTATGCCCCAAAGAATCAACGGTTAACTAACCCCGTGATGTGGGCTCAACGAAGGGTCTAGAGAACGGAAAACCGAGAGCGCTTCTTTACGAATTTTTTCCTCCAAGATTATTAACGACACTTCGATCAAACTTTGCACGTTTGTTCGTACGTGTTTCGAGAAAGGGTGTACATTTTTTTTATAACGAAACGTCACTTCACTCGGGAGATACGTCATCCGAGGTATCTCGCTAAAAATAAAAAATACAGAGTCCTCCTTGACCGTCCGAATTTCATCGAGATCTACGCTGTTTCGTTCGTTCGCGTTCCATGCACTCGGTATAAATTTTATTTCGATGATTATTGTACGTTTTATTCGTAGAGAAAGAATCGTTTCCATCGAGTGCGTAGCATTGTTGTGAAAAAATCGTAAAGAGAGCCTTCGTTTCGTCATCGTCGAACCGATCCCCTTGATTTGGTTGCGTATCGGTACAACAGCGTTCATCGTCAATTACCTGAGCATCCTCTACAACGGTGTCCTCCTTGTTGTCCGTAGGTGGTGTAATAACCGGAAGTATGTTCGAGCAGCAGATCCCGAAGTTCGTCTGACCGTTCTCCCGTACGTAGCTGCACGTATCGTAAACACCGAGCACCCAGCCATCCAGGGCACTCAGATCGGGAATTTTGAAATACGGATAGCACTCCTTGAAGCTGGTGCAACGTCCAACCTCGCCCTTCGACGTCAGACAGGACTCGCGATTCGAAATTCCGTTCCACAGGATACCACGGCTGCCTCTCGATTCGTAACGAGCATCCGAATTGTTGGGAGCTACGTAATCAAATGATGTATCACGTCATTGACGATAAAATTCACGTCCCGTTGTTGACGAAATTAATTTACAAAGCGAGAGAAAGAGAGGGACCAGAGCAAAATTTTGTTCACTTTTATTCCGTTGATGAACACTTCTTTTAATTTCCCAACACCTACGTTTAGATACTCGTCAAATCAATGTATCGCGTCGTTGGTAACAAAATTGACCATCCATTGGTAACAAAATTGACCACCCATTGGTAACAAAATTGACCACCCGTTGGTAACAAAATTAATTTACAGAACACGAGAGAACAAAATTTTGTGCATATATCTCTGTACATACATACTAGGTTGTTCGGTAAGTTTGGTCGTTTTTTTCATTGAAAAAAAAAATACTAAGACGCTTCAACTTCGAACAACTGTAAATATACGAACGAGTCGACGGATCTACGTGAAATTTCGCACATGTTCATCGAACAGTGGTACCGTCTTTAGAAAAATAACCTAATAGCTTCGTTTCTTATTGAACGACGTATCGAGCAATCTATTATGTATTACAAGGTCCTGGTATCAGATCCTCCAGGAAAATTCTTCAAGCACACTAATACATCGCAGTAATTTACTTCTTGCTTTTTAACAAGTACCTCGACATGGACCACATTTGTAACGGACCATCGTGTCACATTGTTTACCGAAGAATTGAGCCACAACCGCGGATACTCGTCCCGTTGCGTACACACGTGCACATGTATATATTCTTTAATGATACCCGACACAAAGAATGACACATCGTCTACCGTTGCGATGAATGCAGATCGCTCTCGCGATGATGCACGGTCACCGTGAGTGCACGTATTCGTCGAGAGAGCGTGCCATTGATATCGTTGAAAGATTGACCGTTTCCATTTTTCCGTCAAGAATCTCCGACGAGATTTCTACAATTGAAACGCTCACGAATCACGAAAAAATTTCGTCGAAAATTTTACGCGATGTGTCTCCAATCGTACTCACTGGCGCATACTTTTGCACGTTTACCTCGAGCACCGCGAATGTATTCCTCTCATGCACGCCGCGACACATTCTGATACGTCCTATTGTTGCAGAGAATTTTAATTGCAAAGGATCAAGAAAATGACCCACTTGGCGACCATCGGTTAAGGCCTGCTCGACCCGTCGTGCCCGTGGAAATTGATCTGACCGATCGCGACCGAGATATTTCAATAAAATTCTAGCAAGATTCCCGGTGCACGAGTTCGCTGACCCGGGTTACACACAGGTGCACGCGCGTGTCAACGACGAGGATCGTTACGCGCCTGGATGACTTCCGTTCGCCGTGTACGGTAAGTGACGGGATCACTCGTCGATACTCACCTTCGCTAGCACGCGCGACGATCGTCGAGAGTATCCGAAACAGTGCGACAACACCGGATCGATCGATCCTTCGTCCGAAACCGAGCTGACGAACGATCCAACGAGAGTCCAATACTGCTCTATTACTGTTAATAATACGATAAATGATCGTACTATTGCTACTAACTATTATTATAGTACGTGATGTACTATAAACAACGATAAATGATATTCTAATTCTTCACAGTTCGGAAGAGGATGTGTTTCGAGAAGAGTTCAACGATCCTGAAACGATCCTCGAGCTTGACGCGAGCTCACTAATTTCGATCTTCGTAAATGAAATTATCACGACTAAGGAAAGAACAATCTATCGTTTCGCTAGTTTCGAACGGTAGGCAAAGGTGAAGTGTTTGCTACCTTCTCGGCATCGAACAGCAAGTTAAAACGATGTATTGATTATTGTTTCGTTTCTGTTACAGATACTTTGGACGATTTACGAAGTTAGAGAACCGAAGGAACCGAGACTGTCCCACTGCTCTGAATAGTACCGTGAACGAGAATTTTAATTCCCCACGATTCGGGAGACGACGTTTCGAGAATAGTACAACAAACCCGTAACTTGACGCGAGTTCACCAATTTCAATCTTCGTGGTTAAAATCATTATCGTTGAGAAAAGAAGAATCTATCGTTTAGCTAGTTTCAAAGAGTCGGTCAAGTGTTGTACGCTACCTTTTCAGCGTTAAACGATCCGTTAAAACGATCTAATACTTTTTCTTTATCCCTGTTCCAGGGATCCCCTCGACGATCTATGATGTTAGAGAGCCAAAGGGACGAAGTGTGGGCACACAATGGTCGCGACTCACCGTCAACGATCACCGCGTTATCGTCCTCGTTTCCACGGGCATCGTCGATCGACGACTGGTAGATCATCGATCTGGCCGCGGAATCGGCGTAGGTCGTGTCTGCGATCGTGATGATCGCCGCGATTGTCTGCACCACGAGCACCAGCACCATCGTGAGCGACGACATCCGGTGTACGTGTAACCACCAGCCGAGGGAACAACGCGTAAACCTGGATCGAGCACGAGATCTTGGGGCGCTGTTACCGGTAGGGATCTTGGGGCCGGCACTAAGTTGCCAAGCTGCTGAATAGCCGGTGCCCGAGCTTATAACGGGCCTCGTCCTCCCCTCTCGTGCTCACTCTGCTGTTCTTTGCCCCAAGCAGGTTCGATACGACGAGTCACCGGGAGTCATCGGGCTCTCCTCTTGTTCTTTTACCGGCTGACAAACACCTCGGGCGTCCCACCGCGAGGAAAACGGTGGGCGGAGGGCGCGAACGAGAATCGAGGACGACGATATGCAAATATACGATGAATTGAGAGATCGGATCGCGCGAGAGCAATTTCGCCGCCTCCTCGCGATTCGGCAACCCCTATATTTAGGGCTACGGGATCATCGAAGAGACGGGGATATTTATTTCCTTGTTTTGGAATCGAGGGAATGTAATTATTCGCGGTAGGGGGAACGGTATCGAAGTAACAAAGAGGGTTTAGGTACAGGTACTTCTAAGTTTGGAGAACCCTTTACTTTTTTGGAATGTTTAAGTTTGGAGGACTCTTTACTTTTTTGGAATATTTAAGTTTGGAGAACTCTTCGATTTTTAAATCTTTGAGTTTGGAGAACCCTTTAGAACTTTTAGTTTACATACGCGAACGTTTCACTGAAAATAGTAGCCTTGTATATTAAATGGGCAATGTTTAAGTATAATTGAAGACAAAAGTTATAATTGTGGATTGAGACATTCGCTTGCGGATTCTTGGCAACCTTTATAAATTTCTTCAAGGGACTGAATATTTATCGATGTAAATTGTTGCTTATTAACGGAATATCTATAAAACACCTAGATGATTGATTACTGAAGATTGTAAGACTGAAACATACTTTAGCAACATAATCAATCTCGATACTTCGTGTTCCCGGGAAAAAGAGCAGTTTGTAAACTTTCTCTTCTTTTTCTAAAGAATATTTACGATACGCAGTTTTGGTTTTATTTCATACTCGAGTATATACCTTTTAACGCGAAAAGGGATAACATTTTCAGCGAAGCGAGTGTACAAAAATTTTTCTTTCCATAAAAACCGCAACTAAAAATTCTCGAGCCCTATTCTTCAAACTCTTCTAACGGTATTCTTACTTCATTGTGGTTTCTCTTTAATTTTCGTCACCTCTTAAAACAACAAAACTATTAAATTACGCACGATATTTCCCAATTAAAAGATTCGGAGAATAATTTACATATCTATCGAGTGTAAATTTGCTTACGAATCGTAAACCAATCGATCAAAGAGAGTAGCCAATGTTCCGTTAACAACTCGAGAACAACCATCACTTCCATACATAGAACTCGATGGCTCGGTCGTTCCAATTTCTATAGCCTTTTTTTTTCCCCCCGTCTGTCTCTGTCACGATGATTTGTTTCCTCGAAGATACAGGCTGTATCTAATTTCCCCGTTCGATAACGGGTGACCGGACGGTTATCCGATATGTATCAGGAATATGTAATTCAACGAGGAACGAAAATACGTTCTGGACGACCGAGCCGATTCATAGTAATTTCGCGCGTCGGTGATTATGCAAGTTACGTGACGAAACCGGCTCAACTTTGATTTGTCGCCGTTCAAATCCCCTGTCGAACATGAATGCCGAGCTCGAGTCGCATTTGCATAGAGAGTACGATCCTCGGGTTGGCCTTGAAGAGGCCGGCTAGAAGGCTGCACGTAAGGGACGGCCGTGAACTTGCCAGCCGTGTGATCCTCGCTCACCATCTCGAATGCCAAGCGGTAAGGTGTGCATTTCCTTCTGACCACAATGAATGGAATTTCTACGATCCGGCCAGTGTACGTACCATCGAACGAACAGTGTTCTCCGGTTCAACGATTACAATCTGCGTAACGAGACACTTGAAACTGACCTCTCTAACGACACTTTTATTTTTTTTTTTAGAAAGAGTGACCAGTACTTTGGACAGAAGTTGAGGGAAAGAAGAGGACCAAGATTTGGATAACGTCAGGGGAATAGGCAGGAACAAATACACGGGGTGATTCGTTATTGGTGAACATTCAATTGAGGGTTGGTCAAGGTCGTCGAAGATCACAACGGGAGGATAATTTAAAATCGGTTACTCGAATGACGGTTTTATTTTTCAGGGAGAAGGAATGGTATTTTGGGAAGGTAATGCGAAGAAAGAAGATTGAAGATATTTGGAAAATGACAGGGAAGTCGCGAGGAAGAAACGTATAGCGTGTTATTGATGAAAATACGGTTCAAGGTCGTTCAAGTTCATCGAAGGACGATCGTTCATCGGCCGAGTGTACGACGAATATTATGGGTTTACAGACCCGTGTTTATATACCCTTTTTCATCCTTACGGTGAGCGGAAGATGCTCCTACTCACCTATTTCAGAAACACACTGTATACGTACATGACGTTCGTGCATTCTGCGATTCGAACAAGCGAAGCGCATCGTACACTGTGAATGGGGGCCAGTCTAGTCAAGACATAGAAGTAGATTGAGGGTCATAAAGAGCGCCGTGGCTCGATCATCGGCGCTTGTTATTGTTATCGTTGTCGTTATTATAATATCCTGGGATGTTGCTCGGACCGGCGAAAGGTGAATATTATCGTGAATTTTTTTCATTGTCGTGGATCGTTAAAAATGTATGCTAAGAAAAATGTGCCGTAAAAATGTGTGCTCTTCTTCGTGTAAATATAACGCAAAGGAAAGGCTTCCAGGGGGAAAAAAAGGAACAGGAGGATGGTAGTCCTTGAAATGGACGTAAACTTCGCGTTTCGTGGTTCAACGAACTGCCCCCCTTAAAGGGCAAGGGGAGTGCACACAATTTAGCTTCACTTTTTTTTTTTTATTCCTTTCGTGTCTAGTTCCAGGAGACCATTAATAATTCGTACCGGTGAATCGCAGATCGTAGATCTTTGATACAGTCGCAGGTATTAGACGATAACCCTCTCGAAGAATTCGGTGGGTTCCAATATTTTTCCAAGGTGCCCTTCTATAGAAAAGAGGCAAAAGAAACGTCTGTATACGAGATTTATTAAGCAAACATTTTTATCTTTATTTTAGAATTATGATAAAAGAGACGTTTAAGTTGTACACATTTTTTCAGACTGAAAAATGCCACAAGCTCCGGGGGCGGGGGGGGGGGGGTGTCTTTCGGAAAATTTTTTGAAATTTGGTCAAAAGGCATGCTCGGAAAAAATTGTTTTATGTATAAAGAAAGAATAGTATTTCTCGTAAATGAACAACTGTAGGACAATATCTTTCCATTATCGTTTATTCTGGACACAAAAATATTTTTGCTTCCAAAGGGGGGCTACCTTTCGAAACAATTTTGGAAACCACTGATCAATGGGTCGAAAGGGACGCTTGAAAGAAAATGTTTGACTCTATATTTTTTCTTACTATAGTATTCCGAGCAGAGAGGAGGGCACTTTTCGAAAAAATTTTCAAAACCATCGAAAATTTACTATTCACTTAATGAATTCACTACTAATTTATTAGATCACAAGGGTGACGGAAATTATTTCAACAATGCATGAAATTTACAATTCCGAAGAAAGGTGTCGCCGTCCCTGTAAGGGGGGTTTTAATAATCCATAAGGGGACCGTGAGTCCACTCGTCAAACCGGACCGATCCGAAAATATTCGCGCGCTAATTGCTGGGCCCAGAGAGATCACGGGGTCCCGAATCGTTGATCCTGGCGTTCGGAGAAAATCCTCATGGTTCATTGTCAGTGTTCGTCGATCTCCCTTTTGGTGGTCAGAATCTTAATAGCGCGTTCGTCGATGCTATCTTGGCGCTTAATTGCGAACCGATGTCACTGGAAAGATCAAGGGGACTCGGTTTTAATTTTAGTCGCCGATGATGGCGTGGAATTCTTAGATCTAGGAAAGCTTACATAGTTCTTTACACGAACGTATTACGTTATTTGAGATACTCGTTCCAATTCGAGGCGTCTTATCCCGATCGACGCCTCTTTTTGAACCTGATTTAAATATCCGGACAGATTTACGACCACGTCGTACACGGTCTTACGTGTACGTTCTGGTACCTCGTGAGCGAACAGGATATTTCCTTTAAATCCCCTACCGTGAATTTTTAACGTTTGTTGTGATTGCTTGATGGTCAGTATTGGAAACTTGAACGCTAGGTTCGACGACCGATTACGTTTCGGCAGTGCGCGCGGCGCTTAGCGTCGCGTGTATGAAATTCGTTTCGATTTCGCGATGGCGCCACCGTTGGATCTCCCGCGAAACCGGTTGCGTCAGGATTGCTTTTTATTATGCAGCCGTAAACAGTATCAAAGCCCCTCTATAACGAACCGCGTCTTGCGATGCTGTTCGAGAAACGAAATGCACTATCCCGTCGGGTATGGTCGCTTTCCTGAAACGAGGATATTGAAAAGTGATGAAAATTTTACCTACGCCCATAAAATATCATCTGGACATCGTTTCGTTATTTCAAAGGACTTGCTAACTTACAATTATTCCGTGCGATTGTTTAGAAAATGTCGATTCAATCGAATAAATTAATTATTCTTTATTAAGAAGTATCACTTGTCGCTAAAAATTCTCAGAAGTGACAATTATTCACATTTCTTTCACAGAAAGAAGAACCGAGGAACTTGTAAAAATTCTCCGCTTCAACTCGTGTTCTGTTTACTTTACGAATCTTGGTTTATTTTTCAAGTTCTGGTATTACGATGTCGAAAGGTTATTAATTTGCTTTAATGGGCGAAGTAAAAAGTTTTGAGCGTTTTTCGTTAGATGGCTTTAGCGAACTATATCTTACGATGTATACGTTGCATCTTGTCGTTCTATGCTACGACTTAAAGGCGACATAACGCTTTAAAAAAAGTTCTCCGACAGTTTTGTGTTTAGTGAATCCAGTTGGGTGTTAGAGCGTTCCAAAATGGAGGTAAAAAAGGAGAAAATTCGATACATTCTTCAGTACCACTACGATCAAGGGAAAGAAGCGGAGTAGGCGGCCAAAAAAATTTGTGCTGCTTATGGATCCAATACAGTATCGAATGTAATAGCAAAGCAGTGGTTCGAACGCTTCCGTTCTGGTAATATGGACGTCAAAGATGAAAGACGCTTTGGTAGGCCAATCATGGAAATGAAAAAATCATGGAAATCGTCGAGTCGGACCGGCATGTGAGCACTTATTCCATTACCCAGGTACTGAAGATTGGCCAGAAAACCGTTTGGAACCATTTGTATAAGGCTAGTCTTAAGAAGAAGCTCGGTGTATGGGTCCCACACGAATTGATGCAAAAGAACCTTTTGGAGCGAGTGGATGCCTGCGATTCTTAGCTAAAACGTAACGAAATCGATTCATTTTTGAAGCGGATAGTGATTGAGGATGAAAAATGGGTCTGCCAAGCCCGGATTAACGACCAAGAAGGTTTTACTGTGTGTTTGGTGGGATTGGAAGGGAATCCTCCTCTATGAGCTGCACCCATCGGGCCAATTACTCTATTCGGACTTATACTGCCAACAGCTGACCAGATTGAAGCAAGGAATCGACGAGGAGGGTCCAGAATTGGCCAATAGGAAGGGTGTTATGTTCCATGAGAGCTTGGATGGGAGGTTATATCGCACCAGCTGTATAGCCCAGACCTGTCCCCAAGCGATTATCACCTTGTCGAGCATTTGCAAAATTTTCACGAGGGTAAAAACCTGGCTTTAAAAGAGGCTTGGGAAAATAAGCTGGTCCAGTTTCTTAGCAATAGAGACGAGGACTTCTTCAATCGCGGAATTATGAAATTGCCTACAAAATGGACAAAAATTACCGAACAAAACGACACATATTTGATCTAAATTCGAAAATCCTAACCTTGTTAATTTCATCGTCGGAAACGAAGAGAAAAAACACTCAGAATATTTTACCTTACGAAAAATGCATAGGGTGGACAGCTTTAACCGCGTATCTACAATTAAATTTTCTGTATTTTACAAAATTTTCAATTCGTAAAATATTCGACGTTACAAATTAATATAGATAATTTAGATAATAGATAATGGCTAATAGACAATGGATAATAGATCACTCACGTGACCACCAGTAACCTCCAGTTACCTCACGCCAAATCACGTGAAGTCACGCCTCCTTACGTGAACTCAGGCCACCTCACGTGACCTCACGAGACCTCCGATGACCTCGCGTGACCTCGTGTGACCTTCAGTAACCTCCAGTGACCTCACGACACCTCGTGTATCGCGCATTCAGTGAACGGAGGAATTAAGACAAAAATGTAATATCGAGTATCAAAACTGCAGCGTAAAATAGAAAAAAATGTTACGTAAACATGATAACGGTATAAATGGTGAGGTTATTTGCCGATTTTAACAATTTTATATTGTAGTTTTTGTATCCTCTTACTTGTGTAGATTGTGTTAGCTACATTCTAATATACGTCCTAACAGTACCTATGCCGCCATCTAGCGTTTCATGAACGAACTATTCCTCGACAAACTTGGGCGTTTTGCCGTAGATGGAGCCACCTAGACTTTTTCAGCTTATTGAAAATTTGAAAAAATTAAATTATTTTTAGGATTTGTACTTCTGCACACAATTATGAGCCAAAAATTAATTTATTACGCTTATATCATGCCTGTAGAACCATTATTTTTGCTGATTATTTAAGAGAAATTTATCATTTTTGCGTCACTGATTGTACTAAGCTTCCTAAATACAACTAATAAAGCATAGGACGTAGCTGACAAAATATAAAGTATTCATAAAAGATAAAGGTAAATATTCTGTTTAGAGGTGTACATAGGAAGTCAGCTAGAATGTAAGTGTTAATTATAATTTATGCATAAAGTATTATATATTGGAACTCTACTCAGAATGTATATTGCAATATAAGGATCGAATAAAATTTATATATAAAGTATTTTACATAAAATTGTAAGTATAAATTTTATTTCGTTCTTTACACATATAACACGCATCCTGTGTATACCTCTAAACGCAATATTTATGCATACTTTTTGTGAAAGGTTTATATTGTGTCAGCTACATTCGAATACGCCGACTAACAGTACCTATGCCGCCATCTAGCGCTTCGGGAACGAACAATTTCTCGACAAACTTGGGCATTTTGCCGTAGATGGAGCCACCTAGACTTTCTCAGCTTATTGAAAATTTGAAAAAATTAAATTATTTTTAGGATTTGTACTTCTGCACACAATTATGAGTCAAAAATTAATTTATTACGCTTATATCATGCCTGTAGAACCATTATTTTTGCTGATTATTTAAGAGAAATTTATCATTTTTGCGTCACTGATTGTACTAAGCTTCCTAAATACAACTAATAAAGCATTAGAACGTAGCTGACAAAATATAAAGTATTCATAAAAGATAAAGGTAAATATTCTGTTTAGAGGTGTACATAGGAAGTCAGCTAGAATGTAAGTGTTAATTATAATTTATGCATAAAGTATTATATATTGGAACTCTACTCAGAATGTATATTGCAATATAAGGATCGTATAAAATTTATACATAAAGTATTTTACATAAAATTGTATGTATAAATTTTATTTCGTTCTTTACACATATAACACGCATCCTGTGTATACCTCTAAACGCAATATTTATGCATACTTTTTGTGAAAGGTTTATATTGTGTCAGCTACATTCGAATACGCCGACTAACAGTACCTATGCCGCTATCTAGCGCTTCGGGAACGAACTATTTCTCGACAAACTTGGGCGTTTTGCCGTAGATGGAGTCACTTGTACTTTTTCGGATTATTTAAATTTTAAACATATTTAATTATTTTTATGGTTTGCGCTTCTGCCCGCAATTATGAGTCAAAAATTAATTTTTTTATGCATAAATCATTTTTCACATTATTTACTAGAAATTTATAATTTTTGACCCTAACATTGTAACAAGCTTTCTATGTTCAACTATTAAAGTAAAATTTATTCCTCATTTTTAAGGGAAAATTACATTTTGATATTTACGTTGCAATACATGTTTTAAGTACAACTCATTTTACAAGGTTTCGTTTTCTTAAAGAGTATGTATACATAATTTATTGGACTCCATTGTTTAGTGGATACATCCATTGAATAATTGTTTAATTCTTGTGATTTGGACAGTACACGTAGTCGTGGCACGTGTTGGATAATGGAGTCAAAATATAATTAATTACTTTGCTAAACATAAAATTTATCATCGTGAGCACCTGTTGAAGAATCTATCGTGGAATTTCAAATATGTCTATCCTTGTACAAAGGAAACCCAATTTTAACAAAAACAGTGTAATGTAGAAGTTCTGTTTTACACGTTCTGTGTCCTTCATCAGAATAAAATAATACGGATAGTCCGGATAATCCGATAATTCGGATAATCCCGATAATCCAAATAATCCCGATAATCCAAATAATCCCGACAATTCAGATAATTTTCAGATAATCAGTGAAAATTTTTATTGCACTAAATTATTCCCTTCCCTCTCGAATCTGTGCAACTTGCATTTGAAATATTTTCTGATATAATACTTTCGATGGGATTGATTTAATTGAAAATTTTCTTGGTAGGTTTTAACGAGAAACGTCGAGAACATTCTGAGAATACCAAATTTTTTTTTCAATGATATATATTTTTTATTTATTTTCCGGTAAATTTAGAGTTACCAGGAGAAATATTTTTCTCGATGGTCAGAAACAAGAAAATGGCATAACTCTCGACATCGAACGACTTCGACTTGAAATATTTTCAGGTGTCTTTAAAAACGAAGGAGCTGGATGTTTTAATTGCCTCGTTTTATTTTGTCATCGTGAACAGGAATCTCATTTCGTTCTTCCGAAGGACTTTCCGCGCAGAGGGTCCTTTTATTAGATTCTCAACTAACTGGTTTCATCTGTCGACAGAATATCCCGATGTTTCTCTTCCATGGAAAAAATTTAATTACGCAAAATGTGTTTGCGATTATCGTAGAATAAATTCAACATCTTCTAAAATTTTAACGGGAATCGTAAGACTCGATACGGAAAATCCTGAATTCGAAGAGACTTGTTACGCAGACGACACCAAACTTGTGTATACGTAATTCTGGAGTAAAGTGAGCGCCGTATATTTTGGCCGCTCGAGGCCAACGAGGAGTCATCCCCACTATACCTCCTACTCCAACACATCGTGCATTACAAAAATTAAAATCTCCGAATCTCTCGGGATTGCTGTTGAGTATCTTAAGAATCTTACGGTTTCGAGAAATCGTAAAATTTGATTATTAAAAATTAATATTAATGTCTATGAAGGGGATTAACTTCGCAGATTACCCTTCTTGCATTCAAGAAGACCGTCTTCAAGGTTTTCAGGTGCCCCCTCCCCTAGTAAAAACACGTAATTTATAAAACGTACTAATATAATATTTATTGTTTGCAATAAACAGCGTAATATAATATCACCTCTGGCACAATCTCACGATGGCAAGACAACGCGAAAACGGTATATAATCGGTACTCTCACATCATTTCTGGTCCGGCGACGTCTCTCCGGCTTTCTCGCTTCGTCCAAAACAAAACAGTGCGCTGCGCGCGCTCGTGTCGGGGATCCCCAAATAAAATCAGGCCCTGTTTCAATATTCCACCGCCTCGCGCGGTCACATTTCTAACGAAAAGTTGAGGCTTGCGAGCCTGTCGGGCGCGTTCCGCATCGTCGATCACGTGGTTTAAGTATGGATAATCGAGATGAGCTGAGAGACGATCACGAGAAGACCGCAAACGCGAACCGTTGCGAAAAAAGATGGCGGACGCTGGGGCCCGCGATCTTCTTGCTCACCCGCGGGGTGGGAGTGTGGGTGGGTGGGGGGAGTGGGCTTGTCGTTCGCCGATTGAAGTCTCCTCCTGACCCTAACACGTGGCTGCCTTTCAATAATGAATCATTAATTAATAATATTAATAAACGTAAGGATAATAAAGGGATCATGCGATAGCAATAGAAAAAAAAAGAGAAGGAAGAAGAAATCGTTCGCTAGAGGCCGTTTGTGCACTTCGTCGACGAGTCTCTATCTCTCTCTCTCATTTTCGAGAGGTGCAACGGCGAATGACAAAAAAACATTTGGGGGTGGTGGTTCAAGGGCATCGGGGGCTGTGTGTGCGTGGCTGTAGGGGGAGATATCGATTACGAATAAAAATGTCATGGAGCAACGCTAACAATCATAATCTGTGGATATCCCTAATTCTCTATTGTTCTTTCTCTCTCTCTCTCTCTCTCAACTCACAAACATACGCTCTTCCCATTCACTCTCTCGTACTCTCGCATTCTTTTTCTCGCTTCGATCTCCTCGTTCGGTTCTTCTTTTACTCTCATTCTCGCACCGTCAAAGTCACTCATCCCTTGTATAAAAATAATAATAATAATAATAATAATAATAATAATAATAATTATATACGGTATTACGTAGCTCTAGTCAATAGAATCAATAATATTAATAATATCAAACTATATGCTGTCTTGCAATAGATGTAACAAAATATAGTACTCATTATAATAATATGCATTTTACAAGCGTATTTTGATCCTTGCTTTGATATCGGTGTGTCGCGACGTGCGTGTACTTACGTGCGGCCGCGTGTGTGTACGTGTACGTGTACGGTTTCTGGTGCGCACGATATCGCGATATGCTCTTCTAGTCCAATCTAAACGCGACTAATTACCATTTTGTTTTCGAAACATGTACGCGCATGTGCGCGGTGCCGTGTCTGTTTCTCCGTGTGCGTGTATACGGGTCGTAACTCGTTTCTCTTTTTTTTTTCCTGTGTCTCGATAAAAAAAAAATTATGCGACGAGAATGGCAAATGGCTCGCTGTCGTCGGTGGCACGTTAACGTTAAATTCACCTTAAGAAACAAACACGATCGCAGGCTATCTATCGGTACTCCGACACCGTATGTTCCGCTCACACGGGACGAGCTTGCTCGAACTCGTTGACGATGTGCCCCACACAAAAGTGGGACACAATCGCGCGCGGATCGCTCGCGATCGGAACTCGGTCGGAACATCCCCTGTCACGGGACGCGTGCGCGCGTTTTTCGAGATCCTTGACCGGAAATGGTTCGTCCACGTTCACGTTTCAACGTCCAGGTGACGTTCCATTCGAGCAAAGACGTCCCGAGCGAGTAATAAACGAAATTACATTCCGTTGAAAGAGTTCTTCCTCCCCCTTGTTTGCGGGGGAGTCGTTCAACGTTCGAGAATGTTTGTCAACGGATCGATTACGTCAATACAGGCGTGGTTGCTTATAGTAATCTATCCTAAATAACGGTCGCTGCAATGACGCGACGTTCACCGGTAATTTCATCGAAATTTGGGGTCGCGTTCTACCTAAGTCTTCTAAACGGGTACTGTTCGTTTCTTTATTTTTCTCGTGGATGTTGGACGGGAATGGTTGGATGACGGGTGGTTACGTATTTGAGTAATACTTGGTCTTTGTATGATATCAAAGTGATCCTGGGATACCGAGGAGGTTCTGGAATGATCGCGAAGTACCTAAACGAATACTTACAAGTACGCGGATCCTCGTATAAATAACGGGGTATAATAGACGGTTCGCGCATGAAACACGAATGAGGGAGATACCGGTCCCCGTGGAATGCCAGAGAACCTTTAATTATGACACTGGTACGCTCCGGAACCCGAACAAGACCGAACAGAACGATTGAACGCGCGCGCGTGTGTATACGCGAGCATAACGGTACTACGAAGCGACGATCGCTTGGATGGCACCCGTTTATCTCGGAATGGCGGCGTCGAGAATGATCGCTTCGAAGTTCTACGGCTAAGACCAACGACGCTTCGCGAACAAGTGTCTCTCCGACTCCGAACCGACGATTACGATAAAACGGAGCGGACGTTTTTCATAAAAAATCATGTACGTCATACGTATGCTTAACATGTAACATGGGCGGTTGATATTAGAATTAAAAGGTGAGTAGAGGGGGGGGGGGGAGGGTTCCTTAAATCAATTTTGATTGATTTACATATTAGCCGTCGCGTTTCCACCACGACGCCCACGGGTATCTCTCTAAGCTAACAACCATCGATATAAATTGTTCACAAGTGAAAACAAACAAAAAAAAATATATATATATAATAACTGGGTCGCCTTGCGCGGAGAACACGCTCGTAAACGCGTGATCGAGGGATTCGTCGGTCCGTAGACTGTTTGTTCCCCCGTGGGGTTTGATTTTCCCCCACTCCTCTGGGGTTAACGCCTATTCGTGAACACGATTACCTCGTTATAAGAATTTCCATTCCCCCTACCTGCGTAACGGTTCGACAACTCACCGGGAAAATGTGCTACTCGGCGGTAACTAGTGTATATATGTATATAAGTTTCCGTGGAAACACGTCGAGAAACTTCCAATATTTAAACGAAACAAAAGAGAATCGAAACGCGTCACGCTCCGTGTTCACGAAAACGGTCCCATGAGGAGGAGGGGTCCGCCAGTATCGTCGTTCGTTGGATGGCGCAAGACGACCGCTGTACGACTAACAATCTTGATTTGTCTCCTTAAATTGTACGGCACGGACGAGTGAGTACATCGGTCCGTTCAGCAGTCCCGAGAGTACAGAACAGTCGAATCCGTTGCTCCTCCTAGCAATGGTCCACCAAACGCGTCCTCTTCGTTTCTTCTTGGGGCCATCTTCTTCGCCGGTTGGCGCGTCGAAGCAGTTCCATCGATCGGGAACGTTGAATGATCTTCGGTGTTGGTCCCTGAAAACCTCTCTATCCGTCTCTGTCTGTCCCTAGATCTTTCACTCTCACTCCGGTCTGTCCTTTCCCATTGCACCGTGATCGATGATCACCCACGTGGTCATCGTCGGTTTGGCCACGTCGTCTCCTCGGACATTTATATACACAAAGCTACGGGATATGTATAATACGTTTTCATCATTTGTTTCGTGCAACGCTCGCTTCACGTGTTCCCGTTATCGTGGACGTGCGCATGAGCGTGCGCCGAATTAGCGAGGGGCGAGTGAGCTATGTGGGCCGGCGACGATGGTAGCTCGATCAGGGTGACGTCGTATCCGGCTGTGGTCGGCGGATCACCTGGATCACCTGGATCACCAGGCGATCCGGGATTATTCGGGTTGCGATCGTTGCTCGGGTCCTGGTTCACTCTGGAGTGGCTCACTTCCAACAGGAACAGGTCCTCGTCCACGTAATAACGGATCATGTCGTCGTCAATTTTCGCTGTAATTCTGAAACAATCGGATGAGTCGGTCGTTAGACGCGTACGTAATCATTCGGACCGTGAGCGTACCCTGCTTAAAATTTTGAGGGGGTTCCTGGGGTTCGATCGGGGGGAGGGGGCTTGGACAAGAACAACGTGTCTTGGAACCTGGCGGTTACGTGTGTTTCGTGTCATGGGACGGGGAGCTCTGTGAATTATGTCGCATTCGTTCCGTGTGAGGTACATTTTAAGCAGAGTATGGTTAAGGAGACCTTGCTCGATAGTTCGACACATTCGATCGCGCGTCGAGGGACTTCCGTTGCGTTTCTTTGGATCATCTTTTTCTAATAACGAAGGGCTCCGCTCGAAACTGTTGAAAAATATCGGGGACACTTACGTGGAAGTCTAAACTTTTCGAATTTTTGGAACCTTTTTAGAGGTTATGGTTATGAAAATCGATGAGAACGATGTCGGAGAAGAATTGTGTACGAAAAGAAACGATGTATCGGTGGAAAAAGTATCGATATACATTATCCTTGTTAACCTAACCTCTACTGGAAAACTATAGCGGAATTATTACGTATCGAGGAAGTCTGATTTTTGTAGTTTTTGAAACATTGGGGACGATCGTGGTCGTGAAAATTGATAAGAATGATATTGGAGAAACATTGTGCTCAAAAAGGAACAAAGTATCGGTCGAGAGAAAGTATTGGTGTGTATTACTGTTGGTAACCTAACCTCTATCGAAAAGCTACAGCAAAATCGAAAAATCGTCGTCGACAATTCCACGTCGACGTGGAAGTTTAACTATAATTTTTGAACCATCGGACGTCGAAATCATCGTAATTGATAAGAAAGATATCGCAGCGAAACGATAGGCAAAGAAACGAAGTGTCGGTGGAGAAAAAGTATCGGTACGCATCGTGGTCGCTAACCTAACCTCAAAAATCGTAACGTCCTCGGTAAATTTGAACACATCTGAACACATTTGAAGATTGCTTCCATGAGTTACTAATATCAAAAATACATATTCGTTGCAAAAGAAATCATCACGGTACAAAGGGGAAGTACTGGTGTACCTAACCTCAAAAATCGAAATACACTTTGTAAATCTTATTATTTTCGACTTCCATTTGGTTATCAGTTCGAGCGGATCCCCAAACTACTTCTAGGAGCAATTTTCAACACAAATTTCCGTGTCAAAGTCATCAAAATTGAAACATCCTTCGCGACTTCGATCATTGGGGCATATGTGCGCGAATCTGTCGGTTCCATCGAACGCAGGGGTACCGAGGTCACGGATCAAAACGCCGAGCAGGGTGGGTGGGGACTCTGGTCTAACGCAGGCGGAAAGTGAAAACACAAAGAGCAAAACAACAAAACAACAAAAACGTCAAAAATAAAAAAAACAAAAAACAGAAAAAAGAAGAAAAACGCACACGTTTAATCTGAAGCGAATGAAGGTTGACGTGATGGCGTACGAGAGGTGAGATACGCATGCTGGGGAATACCCGAGAAGCGAGAAAGCGGGCATGCTGAGAGGCGTGCAAGGCAGGCAGGGCGTGAATACTCGTGACAGTGGAAAAATAGAGAAGTCGCGGAAGAGATTAGTGGATTAGTCGGTACACGGTTCGAGACACGGAAGCTCGATGAATCGGTGTGGTCGACAGCAATGAGCTTTACGCGCGCGGGTGAACATGGCAGGCGGTGGTTATGAGGAGGTAGCAAGAAGAAAGAAAGAGAAAGAGAGAGAGAGAGATTACCAAGTACCAGGTAGAAATAAATGATTAGAGAATATTGAGCGTATATCGGATAAGAGAGCCACAGAGAGAGAGAGAGAGAGAGAGGTGGTCGCTTTCGGAAAAGAAAGAAGCACGATCGCAGGCGAGAGACAGAGAAAGAAAGAGAGGGAAGAAACTACCAAACCAGCCGGAGAGAAGTCAGGCAATGTCACCGTTATGGCATGCACTACGTGGGCGGTGCATGCAAGTAAAGATGACACTCTACTAAACTTACCCCTTTGTGTTTTTGCGATAGAGGTTATTAATACTCGAGGATGCAATTTTGTACTTTGACTCAATCTGTAAAATAGAAAAAAGTAGAACATTAGAATTTTGACAGTGGTTGCGGACCATCAAGTTGGGGAGTTTTTTTCTCGTGCTCGAACCCCCGCGAGAAAGGCTACACAACGTACGAGACCGCGGGCGCGCGGAACAGAGACAGACGCGAGAAACTGGACAGAGAGAGAGAGAGAGAGAGAGAAAGATAGAGGGTACGAAAGAGTTCGAGTTTCTGGAAAGTAGACAAAGAATCAAAGACGAGAGAGAGAGAGAGAAAGAGAGATACAGGTTGGAGGAGTAGAGGGGAGGGAGTACAGAGAACAGAAACGCGATTCGCGACAAAAATTGAAAAATTGTCGCGCACAAAATGGTGATTCGAGATTGCGAAAGCTGGACTCGTTTCCGCATAAGAGCACGTTGAGCCGAGGGAGAGTAGTGAAATAAAGACAGAGAGAGAGAAGAGAGAAGAGAGAGAGAGAGAGAGAGAGAGAGAGAGAGAGAGAGAGAGAGAGAGAGAGAGAGAGAGAGGAGAGAGAGAGAGAAGGAACGCGTCACAGCGAGAAAAAAGAACAATGTTAACAAAATTTTTATTTCTTTTCCACTTTTTTCTTCTGCCACTGGAATCGCTATGAAGAATGCGACCCTCGGTGTGTTCTCGTAGCATTATACGAGCAACGGTTCCAACCCGACGTCGAAACCATCGATCGTGTCTCGCATCTCAGGGGGTAGGGGTTTCTGGGGGTTGAGGGTTGGGGGGTTGTTGTTGTTGTTGTTGTTGTTGTTGTTAATCGATCAGTCGTTAACGGCTGGATCGTTATTAATTTGCGAGGATCTTTGGAGGAGTGATGCATGCGCGTTAATAATTAATACCAGCGTATGGAACGGTGCAACAAGTATTAATAAATGGGGGTGGTGGTATGTCCCTCGCATGCATGGCTAGTAGTAACTCGTGGGTGCGTTTCTTGTATATATCCCCCGTGTATACTCTCATCGCGCATCACTCATTGCTCATACTGTGGAGGGAGTGGGCGGAGGGGAGGGCGTTAAAATCGAACACGGCCGTACAAAGGTGACAAAATGGCCGCCACGGGTAACCGTCGATGGTAATTGTCGAAATATGGTCGCTAATGTGTCGCTCTCTATCGGGTGCCTGTTTCGAAACGTTATATGGACGTTATATACAATCGTATTTTCTTGGAAATTTGTTACCCAACCGAGCTTCTCCAGCGCGAGAAAAATGATCTTTGGACGGTTTCGCGCGATCTCATCGTCAGAATTTTCCCGCCATTTCGAAAACGGAAATCGCGAACGTGACGTTACCGGATCCACGCAGCCGGACTGGTTGCTACGGTTGTTCCATCGTCACGATACCGCCGAAGCATCGGGTACAGTCGCTTTGAAGGAAGAGTCGACTCGAGGGAAGCCCCCACCGATCGTCCCAATATGGAGGAATTACATCCCCACTCCGTTGGGCGATCAGTGACGGGCTCGAGAGTATCGCGAGTAATCCGATAACCCTACTGCGTTCGTCGGGTCTTTTTTGACCCGTCCTTTGCAAAACATTCTCTTTCCGTAATCAAAGCTATCACGATACACGCATCCTATATCTCGGTTTTCTCATTGCACAACAAAGTTACAAACCCGAGATTTGGTACAATTTTCAAAGACCTTGAATATACAATCGAACGAAAGAAAGCTTTACGTTCTCGTCCTAGCCTTTGATCCTCGAATAGGACAACTCGAAAGAAAAGTAAAGCAATTTTAACGCGCGAAGATCGCCGGTTACTCGATATCGGAGACTTGCGCGTCACTGAAATATAAATTTCACGTCGACTGTAAAATTTTCATGTAAAAAAAAAAAAAGGTTTCTGCCACGGTCCAAGCGCGGGAGAGTGGTTCTCATTCAAACATCAGCTGGTCGAGTCGAGTCTTCCTTCGATACTGTGGTCTCTACGAGTGTCTTAGGCTAGGTGTGTTGGATGTGTGGTCGTTACAATAATCCGTGACGTGTCTTACAGCGTTTAATAGTCCCTGGACGGTCGGCGGCGTGACGTGCAGTGGTGTGTAGACGTCCTCGGACTCCTGGCGTACGTACAGCATCACCCTCTCCTCGGCGTCGGCTGGACGCAGATGGGGTGGTTGTTGTTGGAGATGGAGACGATTTCCAACACCGGAGACGACCGTTCCGGTGAGACCAGCTTGCTGCACGCCCTGCAGCACCGAGCCCTGGAGCTCCTGGACCTGCATCAGCAACGAGTCCTTCTTGTCGTGCAGGCTAGTCAGATTGTCGGGCGGAAAATGGTTGTGGAACTTGAGGGCCGGCAAGCTGGGTCTGCCGCAGGCCGGGTAAGGGCTGCTGCCACCCGCCTTCAATCCTCCGCCCTCGCCATTACTGAGGGACGACGTGTCGGTGTCGCCACCGCCTCCGCCGCCACCCCCGTAGAAGCCCGACAACTCCATCGTCGAGAACTGTCGTGGAACAAGAAACATAGATTGTTGGCCATTCGCTCGCGAGCTACACGCGGACAATCGTTGCGCGTACCCAGTAAGATCTCGTGTCAATTCGTCGTGAGTCGAGTTATTAAAAATAAGAACGTTGGAAGGAAAGGAATACTCAAATACAGGGGAAGGTAATAGTTTCTCTTTGGTGATTTTAGAGCGAACGAGGTTCAAGGATGTAGATTTCTTCACCGAAGGTATTTACCTGAATGTCTAATCGACTGATAAATCATTCTACAGGTGTTTAATGCTTGGGGAAGAGAACAACGTTGGAAGACTTAAGAGAACTACATCGAACGAGTCAACAATGAAATTCATGGACGTCGATAGTGTTAAGGGAACTCCATTGGGAGGTTGGTCCAGCAACTGCTGGTAGAGTTTGGACGAGTCTGTTGTAGTTATACGGAGAACAAAAATGTTTCTGTAAGTTTTATTCGCTCTAAAATTTCGGAAAGAAAATTTGCCTTTTCCTCATATCTGATATATTTTGTAGAAGTACAGGTTAGGGTATCAGAGGCCTCGAGGTAGACCCTTCTTCCATTGAGCGTCTATGGACGCTTCGGGTACTGTCTAAGGATTAGACAATTTGGACTTGTGTCGAGAGTATAGTCGGTAGTGTTATCACCAGTGGGTACTAGAACTCGGTCTCTGTAGTTGTTGTCACGATGTAAGAGTCGCGGTTAGTACAGAGTTGTGCGGTAGTGAGAGCAGAGGATTGTGATGGGTACTGTCTAGATATTTTTCAGTCCGTTTCTCACTAGTCGGGTTTGTTCGAATTGACCACTTCGTTTGAAAAACTGTGCACGGAAGGACCTCGTGTAAACAACAACACGTGACTAGAAGAGGATCTCATTGGTTCACCGCGGCTCCGACAAGGAGGTCGGTAGGTTAAACACGGAATAATTCGACAAACGATAAAAAAGAAAACAATGGCAGAGTATCCGTAAAATTTATTTGTAAATATTAAAGCTTTCCCGAAAAATGTTTACTTTAATATAACATTATACTAAACATATAACATTATAGTATATGTATACATATACTATATATATAACATACGTATACTATAAGTTTACTATATAAATTATACTTATGTATAATAGTAACACGTACGAAATTCTACGTAAGAAAAAGAAAATAGTTCTTTGACGACAAAACGAGCAAAGAACAGAATACTTGTAATTTTGGCCAGTAGCGTAGCTCGACGAAGAAGAATAAAAATAAGAAAACAAGTAATTTTCTCTGCTTAGTGTTTAATCAGGAATCTGGACAAGTTACCTTATCAATGGTGTGCTCCGCTGGTGGTGAAAACAGGACCGGTGGTTTGTGGAGGTCGACCATAGAGTAAAATTCACTGCGTTCCGTGACCGAATGGTAAAGCTCGTCGAGCTTTTTCCTACCGGTGGCGGTCATCTTCCTCTTCGCCGCTCTCCTCTCCTCGTCGCGAGTCTTCCTCTCAGCACCCTGTATAAACGACACCAGCGATTCATGAGTCTCTTCACTTTTGAAATTTACTTCGATCGTTCACCGCGCGCAACAAATCTAGACGACATTCTTATCCTGATAAAAAAAAAGGAACGTCTATAAAAATCGCAAATAATCGTAGTCATTGGAGCGTTTCTTCGAAATTCGTCTAGGTTTAATAACAGTGTGATTAATCTTGCGCAACAACGACGGTTTATTATTATTATTATTATTTGCAGGTTAACGAGCCGCGAAAAATTGTCCCCGTCTATAAATTCTTCTAGGTTCTATAAATAGGGAAATCGACGAGGGAATAGACACGAGTGGGAGGCCCCGGGCCGAAAATGGAACTGGAACCGTGTCTGGCCACGCACCAGAGAGACACGCACCGGTAATTTCTTTCGTTTGCGCAACGACAAGCTAGGTAAATTACAACTACCTTATCGCAAAAGACTTTGATCTGACAGTAGCCACGATGGGACGGCGGTGTGTAAGAGTGAGCGTGAGGCGGTGGTTCCTCGTAGGTGTCCACCTGGATGTGGAGCGGTAAACCCTTGACGCCCTTCTGACTGGAGAAATCGGTGCTGAGACACTGGACCGCTACGTTGATCTGTAACGTGTAAACGCGAAGAGACGCGATCAGCTCGACGCAATTCTTGTCGACGTGGTCTCTCTCTCTCTTTCTCTCCCTCCCCTAATGAAAACTCCCTACGGATCGTTTCATGCGAACGAAGTATCGAGCGTTAATGAACGTTGAAGGACTCTCATACCTTCGCCGATGATTCGAGTGGGTTCCAATAAACAGCGATCGCATTGTGAGCAATTTCCTCTATGCAGCCCACCAGGCCCACGCTGTTCTTCGTGTCTGTAATGGTACAGATTGTTGTTAAATTTGCAAATCGCTCCGCGACTGGCAACGAGAATGACGCAATTCTTTCACCGTTTCGCGTTTTCATCTTACCGAACGCATGATAATCCTACGTTAAGCGGCTTGCGTGGAAAATATAAGGTATATATTTAAATACGTCCGTGTATGTATATATTTGTGTAGATATATATATATATATATATATATATATATGTGCGTTTTACGTACGTGTGCAGATATAATTACGAAAGGTATATATAAAGACGTAAGGTTTTCCCTCAGATCGAGTGTGCCGATTAGATTGTAATTTGTACGTATGCGTACGATGGTAGTAGCCATTATTTAGAAGAGGACTTAATGTGCACCGGGGTCGGTGATTTCGCACGCTTTACTTACCGGCGTCGAGAATACGTTGCTTGACAGAATGTTGCCTTCCGTGCCAGAACTGCCACGCCTTAATCTCGTCTTCGGGGCTCTTCTCTTCTCGGAACATCAACATTACCACGCTCTGCGCGACAAACCATCGAGAAAACATCGTAAGTACTTTATTAAGGTTAATACTGTAAGGGCAGATAAATATGGCTTTCGCTAACGTACGCGTCTGGGTGATTCTTTCTCGTTTGTTTTTAAGTGGCAAGTAATTTCTCGCGATTACATTTTACTACCATCGACAGTATCGGATTTAATATCGTAAACGGGCGGTACACGAGCGTGGAAAAATTATAAAAGGGGCCCTGTACGAACGAACGACCTACTTGACCTTTAGATCTTTCCTTCGATTTTTGTTACACGGGACGGTTATATATTTTTATCGCGCCTATTACGGTCCGTTTAATTATATACATTTGCTCGACACGGCGTTCAGGTTGTTCGTCTTTCGTTCGGATAGTTTGTGCGTACCTCGGTCGTCAGTGTGCCGCGATTTTAAAAAAAGTCCGTGGATGAATCCGTTGTGGGCAAAAAATCGACGTTCAAATTGATCGCGTATTTCCCGCGCGAAAAATGTGTTCTCTTGCGTCCCATTCGGATCGCGAGGCTCGTTTGGGGGGGTTGGAACGTTCCGTTACGGGGAACGGTTGGTTTTAGATCGTCCGTATCTCGCGACAGAAAGTGCGACCGAGTGTACGCGCGATCGCGTGCATCGTAAATTACACGGTAGCGTGCAATTATGCAACGCAAATTACAGAGATTCTGGCATCGACAGGCATCAATGAGCGGTTGCGTATCCCGCGCGGGAATTTTTCGAATTTCACGCGTAATGACGACGCTGTGCGCCGGTATTCCCCTGCCCCCCACCACCCCCTGTATCGTTCGCCTTCGATGATACGCGGGGACGATCGAACAATGCTCGGTCGGTAACGGAACACCGTTGCGGAATCCGTGTGACGCGGCAAACCGCGTGGCCAACCGCGCGGCACGCGAAACGCGAATTTCGCGTGAGCGTGGCATCGTTCGCGCGACATAGACACGCTCGAGCGAGCGAGCGAGCGAATGAGCGAGCCGCCCGGCGCAACGCGTATAAATCACGCCGGTACCGTATAATCCGGTAGCATAAATCGCACCATTCGACACTGCTAATTCCCAATAAACGACCGTGTATTCGTAGATAGCCGTGTTTTTCGACGTTTTTCACCCCGCGCGGCGACGCGTCCGCTCGCGATCGTGATTCATTGGCAAAAATGTGTCGTGCGAGCACCGGGTGCAATTATGTTGATTAATCGACGGGGACACGAGACGGTCGATTTTTTAAACCGTAACGAACCATCGATCGAATCGATCGCTCGTTTCGATTAATATGGCCGACGGTCGAGCACCGCCGTGTGTCGGCCGCGTCTTTGTAATTACGGGTTGTAAGGTTTTCGGTGCACGGTGCAGCGTGTCTGTTAACAAGAGGGAAACGAACCTGCTCGCGAGGAATTGCGCGTTAATCGACGGTATTTAAGAGGCTCTCCGCGGTCGATTCGACTGGAGAATGTTACTGAACCCGGCGTCGATGATTTTCCACGTAGACGTAAGTACGAAAGTGCCACGTAATCGATGATAACTAAGTACATCGGTTATCGTGTAATCGTTGCGCGCGAAACGTGTAAGTTTTATGATTAGCGATTGCCATCGTCCTCGGCGAGCGAACGTTGTGAAAAAAGGTCGAGTGCGTAGAGTCGACGAGCTTCGCCAGTTTACGATTCACCGGTATTCGTGTAACCGAGCAAACGTCGACTCCGATGATAAGTAATGCGATTCGCGTATAGTTTAGTAAACAAAACACGATAGCCGAACGTTGTTGTTGATACCGCGCGCAGAGGACAGCACGGGGCCCTGCGTAACCGACGCGTCACAATAGAGACCTCTGTCGTGCGTTCGTACGATCATAAGTTCCTTATTGTCCCGCCGTATTAAGCCGCGAGATCAGATAAAAGGCTAACCTTCGCGGCTGACCAGTTTACACGTGTCCCCGGGGCGTTTTCGCGGGTTAACATTCATACCCTGGCTGTGTACAGATTGCCGACAAATAATTTAGAATCAGGCAACCGTTCGACGGCGGTAGGCGATGAAAAATCCGTAGCTGGGAGCCGCCGCGATAACACGGGCTTCGCGTGAGCGTGACATCGGTCGCGACAGAAGCACGCTCGAGTGCGCAGACCGGCGCGAGCGCGTTCTCTGGTGATTTTTCGTGATTCGGGTGAATGGGCGAAGAATTGCACGCATCGAGAAAACGCGGAGTCCATTAAACAAAGAGAGGTTCGACGAGCGGAAGAGTGTTTAAGATTCGATGGCAGAGGCGAACTCGCGGAAGGACGAACACGAAAACAAAAAGAAGCATCCAGAATGGCAGGGGGTAGGGGAGAAAAGTAGAAGATGGAGGAAATCGGAAGTTCGATCGGATTAACGATAGAGGGCAGGCCAACTCCGAATAAAAAGAAACCGAGCTGACGAGATTACGGAGAACGAACAGAGAGGGAAACACGCGATTGGAGGATAAAGGAAAAATCGAAGCCGCGGACGATCTGTAGCTGGAACGAAATAGAAGAAGATAAAGCAAATAGAGTCGAGTGGTGGTAAACGTGGACGAAGAGAGATAAAGTAGAAGGGTTGTCGGGGGGGGGGGGGGTATGGATAAACGGTGAGTTTGTACCCGCGGCTCCCTCTTCGCCTCCGTACGCATGTACGTACACCGTTCGAATCGCCACGCGGCCCGACGCTCGATTAGCAATTAACGAGGAAGTCGTAACTCGTCCTAGCGGGAGGAAAAAGAAAAGAATCGGCAGCTTTATCAGGATGGAAATTGCTAACGGTGCGCCGTGCTGCCAATTAGAGCCGCGAGAACAAACGACCTCGTCCGACTTCTTCTTTCGACGCGAGCGCCCCGGACGGGCTGTGCGAATTCTATCGCTCGTAGGAGTCGGTAAACGAGCGTAATACTCCGGCATCGCGATGCCAGCCCAGCCTAATGTGATTTAAGGGAAGTACGTTGCAATTTCGCGTGACGATGTTGCGGCGATGCGTGCGCGCGCGCGTCTGGTTTATTGTTTATTGCCACGGGATTTTTATTCGGCGTCTCATTGTATCGCGGATCGCGTGCACTGACGATCACGCCGGGGAAAGGAACGATTCTTACGCTGCGAGCGCCAGTGGACCGTTCCTGGACGTTTGTTCGTTGATTGCGACCGGCCGACACACGATTCCTTTTATCGCGGTAAGTATGCAGAACTCGGTTCTCAAACTTCCTTTACCATTATTCGATAAAAAGCCGTGTGCGAGAACAATCGGTTAACCTTGTCGGTGTGTTTTGTTACGTGCCCTCTGTTGTCCCGTATCGCGCACCAGTGTCGACGCACGACCAGGGTAAGTTAGGTTAGTTTTCTCGCCGATGTTACTATCGTTCGTGCAATCGTGCTCTGTAAATTTCGTAATATTAATTCTCCCGATTAGAAAGTTAAATATTTCATTCAAGCGTTATCCGTTAATTAACTTGTATTCCACTGTATACAACGGTGCTCTCCCCCCCCGGGACAATTATTGTCGAGAATAAATTTTTCTCTCGCACCCTTGAGAAGTATCGATGCGATACCGGTGCTTTAAAGTATTTTCTATGCACGAGTATCGTTGTGTAATAGATTTCGGAAGATATTAATTCGTGTATATAGGCTAACTCACTAGAAATTGAATTTCTTTTAAAAATTCTTGCCTTTAAAGTCGCTTGAATTTACCAGGGACTCATTTAAACGATTTGTGGTTTTTTTCCACTATTCGATCTCGCTTTTGAATACCTCGCGATCGATTAAAACATCCAGCTTACCTTAACAGTCTGCCCCGCTTTAAGGGTCGGCTTGTCCGGATCGGGGACATAGTCCAACGTGATCCCGTAGAATTGGCCCTTGTTGATGTACGTGATTCTGTCGTCTTCGCGACGCTGCGAGGTGCTAATTGGCGACTCCAGGTGATACTTGAACCCATAGGCGGAGAATCTGCGTGCAGATTACGCTCGTAAGAAAAATTCCCACGATTTTTCCTCCACCCTTTAATTGGAACTGTTGGACGTGCATCGATAAGCGTTCAACAACAGATTGATTTATAGGTCCACCAGCAGAAATAAACTGCCGGGTCCGATAGTAACTACCAACGTGCCGAACAAACAGATGGTGAGTCTCCGATCTTTATACATTAAGCCGCGATTTTATTTTCCATTATCTTGATTGGAAAAGTAATTCAAAATAAACTCTCGACCATAAGAGAGTTCTCGAAAGGAAAATTTATTTTCCAAAAAATATTCTCCGAGATCCAAATCGATGATCTCGAAAGTTTGCGCATATCAATCCAAACACGGTGACATCTAACAGAGACTTCTAACAAAGAATCTGATGTTCAAGTAGTTACGTAAATTACTTGGAGGATCAGTTACCAAGGTTGACCCTCCATGAGACAAGGACCACGAGGACGAAGTCTCGATTAAGAAGAGGATCGCGCGAAGGACTCTCCAAGAGGAAGAAGAGGAAAATTAAAGAGCAAAAAGGGAGAAGAGTCCTCATCGTGTCTTTTAAGAATGTTTGCACAGATCTCCGAGATTGATTTTCCGCAAAATGGACACGTTCGACCGCCACGGTTCTAAATCTAGAGCTTTGAAACGCGAAATAAAAGGCGATTATCTTTAACCGAGGGAAGCCGAGCTTTTTCCTAGCACGGCCTATCGGCGGTGTCGGCGAACTTTTCGCTGTACTCTAGTCGACTTATTATCTTTATCTACGCGACGACACGCGTCGGAGATCGGCGTGGTTTCGTATTCGTGGCGGTTCTTTTTTTTTCTCTCTTCTTTTCTTTTTTTCTCTTTTTTCCACAGCCGCGCCAGTCGCCAACGGAGAACAACCAGGACAGTGCGGTGCGTGCGAGCCGATAACCGAGCCTGGCCCGGGTGAACGGCCTGCAAGCCTTCTGCTCCTGTTCACTGTACCGCCGCCTACCTTTGGTTCAGCCTTATTATACTTCTGTGTAGGTTACGCAGTGTCCTCGACCAGAGTCACAGAAGACCTCCCTGCAGCTCCAACTTTCGGGAGAGACCTCTCCGAGAAGAGCCACTTCGGCGTTGGTATACACTTTTTAGAGGGGTTGGAGGGAAGACGCCTTGGCATGGACACTTGAACGGTTATTTGTGGAGGATTTGTAGAGAATGGGAGGAGCCAGTCTCCAAGTTCCAGTATCTAAGAGAGACGATCTTCGAGGAGGACCAGCTACTTTGTTGGTATACACTATATGGTGAAGAAAGATAAAGTTGAGGACACTTGGAGGGTTCTCTGAGATTCGAAATGCGTTTGTGGAGGATTTGTAGAGAGAATGGGAGAAACTTTTTCCCTTTTTGCAGACTCTAAGAGAGATGATCTTCGAGGAGGACCAGCTACTTTGTTGGTATACACTTTATGGGGAAGGAAGATGAAGTTGAGGACACTTGGAGGGTTTTCTGAGATCCGAAAAGGATTTGTTGAGAATTTGGGAAAGGTCTGTGGAGGATTTATACAGATGATAGGATGAACTGTATGATAGGATGATCACCTTTCTGAAAAGGACTACTTTGGTGTTGGTATACATTTCTCGAAGGGACTGGACTTTTCGATTCTAGCAGTTTGAAGGTGCCTTGGGGCGGACACTTGAAGTCACCTCAGTGTTCGTAGAGGATTTGGAGACAGGACGAAAGGACATTCCTCCCTCCAGCCAAGATCGAGTACCAGAAGTTCAAGTTGTCTTTTCGTGGACACTCGGAGAACTTTCTCGAATCTGGTAGAGCTCACAAAGGATTTGTAGCGGTGAAAGCTAATGGAGATTTATGGGGGTAATATAAGAACCGCGCAATCTTCGAGAAACAAGATCATCTCTGTAAATACGATCGTCTATGTTCAAGGCAGTGACGGTTTAGGAGGATTGGAAGACGAAGTGTTGAACCTGTTTCTCTTTCGAAGCGTACACGTGGAAGACTCCTTATAGCCTGTGGAGGGTTTACAAATGGCCCGTAAAAGGGTACTTACAGCCTACAGAGTGAAAGACTGAGAATGTTGTTTCATTTGGCGCGCTTTTACGAAGCCACGGATTTTCACTTTGCGTCAGGAGACGAGTCATCGGGATCCGTGACCACCGGTTACTTACATTTTTGGTATCTGGATTTTGTCCGCGTCGTTCTGTCTGCCAAAATCGTGCCACGGTCGCGATCTCGGTGGATTCGGGTTGGGGTTCGGGTTCGTTGCCGCCGAGGACACCAGAGCTCCGCGTTGCACTTGCGCCTGTGCGTGACTCTGCTGCAGTTGCAGCTGCAATGGCTGATGGTGTATCACAGCGCCGCTCTCCAGAACCACCGCTGCTCCTGCCGCTGTTCCTCCGGGACATAGTTCCGTGTAGTCGAAAGAGGACTGCGTGAACAAGAAGCAAACACTTTATTACTCTGCTTCAAACGATTTTCCGTATTTCTCCAAGTACTTCAAAGTCTCGTCCAATAGTCTCATCGGTACAAAAGGTTCAGTTTTGATACTTTGAAGTATACTTTGAAGTACTCAGCAGATAGGATACGATCTTTACATCTTTACTACACTGAGTTAGGTGACAATCGAGGATCTCCTCTCGAGTCCAAAAGGTTGAACAACCCTACCAGATGACCCTACCCTACTCAAAACGCGAAAATCGTCTCGAACCCTCTCAAACAGCTAAAATCAACCCCAAACTGGTAGTGGTTGGCCGCTCGAGAGTCTCGGGACGAGCGCTCAGCCTCTTCCGTGAAACAAAAGAGCAAGGAGCCGGAATAGAATAGGCTGTTGCGGTCTCGTAAAATTGACCAGGCTGGCCGCACGTGCTTCCAGCGGTGGTTTGTTAATAAGCGGTCTGCCCGTACGGTTTATTCCCTCGTACGTCTTCATGCGAGGCTCGTCGGAGGCCGTCTCGAATGTGGCGTGGTTACCGCAGCTCGTTACTTGGCCTGACGAACGGCATCGCGGAAGCCATCCATCGAACCTGGTCCGTGAACGAACCCGAGAGGGAACGACGTTTCGTTTTCCCGTGACCGGGATGCTCGGTGCATCCCCCTCCACCTCCCCTGTCCGTATCGCGAAGCGATAAATTAATACCGCGTCGATCCCGTGATTAGGAATAATATTCCACGTGTTCCTGCGATCGTTTCTACTTTATCCGACTATACAGCTGCCGGCTGAGTTCCGGCTTAACGTTGATTCACATCGATCGTTCGTCACAACCGGTGGTTCTCCTTTTGGAAAATTTTATTTACGGTTACACGGTGGCGATAAGTGCTCGTTCGTATGGAAACTCGGTTCGACTCGTCGGGTGAAATTATTGCTTTAACGTATCTTTTTTAATATCGTGGTTTCGTTCCAACGAAGATGGAGTTCCCTCGGGAAGTGTTAACGAGGTAAACGATTCCTCGTCGTTGAAATTTCGAGGTTTCGAAGGGTCTCTGATTCGAAATTTGAACAGCTTCGACATTTGTAATATTATAGATACTATTAATAACGCGTCCTTTCACAGGTCCCGAGGAATGGCAAACCTGCGATTATTTATCGCAAATACGATGGAAAAGTTACCAAAACAGCGGATGAAACGACAGATGCGCAAAAACAGCACATCGGACGTGCCGGGTGAGTAAAAGAGAAAATTTTAATCGTAATAATTGTTCTCGTTGATAATTGTTATTACGTAAAGATTTATCTTTAGTTATTACCGATGTGTTTCAATAGTCGCATTCGTCACGTCACAGATTTCTATACGCGATCGCATCGATCGTTGATATAAAATGCGTGCAATTCTCTGGTGCGACGCCTAGTTTAATTTACGATATCTGTACGCCACTAGTAGCGTAAAGATTTTTATTTATTTGCAACCATTTGAATACTCGCGACAATATGAGAAACGCGTCGAACACTGTTTCGACGAATAATCGTCCCGACCGATAGCACGAATCAATCTCAATTACGTTAAAATCGATCTCGTGGAATATTCAGATTGTTGAAAAAAAAAAAATAAAAAAAAATAAACAAGACGCAATAGGACACGAACACCACATTTACGATTAATTGCTATACCTTCGATGGCGCTCGCGCTTTTTCTCAATAGATTCATCTAATGGCGCCGCGATCGGAATCGTTTATGCTCTCCGCCCCCTCCACGATCCCAAGCTCTCGGTATCTCTCCATTATGCATTCTTCTGCACGACACTATCACGCGCAATGGTACGCGTGTACCGTACACGTGTTCACCACGTGTCGTTGTACAGTGGCGTCATTCATATTTCTCGAGTGAAAACTTCGGCATATCCATCGTCGGTATCGCGGAACGATTGAACGACATAATCGTGTTTTTATCGGTTACATGTGAACGCTACGTAAGACTTTATCGTCGGACGATCGATTTTTTTCTCGTTATTTAGGAAACCTTCGATTTGTTACCGCGCAAAAAGTTGCGCTGCTTGGCGCAATTCACGACACGATCGACGATTGACAAATCGAGAGAGGAAAATCGAAAGACGTCCTCGAGACCTCGTCGTCTCGCGAACACTTTTTCAAACAGTGTAAATCACTTCGATCGATTATCATTGCAATGTCTGTTTGCGTTTTGATCCGCATAATTTAACGAAACTTTCTGATTCGAGGCGTGGATCATTTTTCAGGTTTGAACACTCGATCGTAGCAACCTTCGTTAATACTAGGTTTGCATACACTCGCATGAAACGCGTATCGGGAATAGGTGTAATATATAGAGAATTATTAAATTAGAAAGCTTCTAGGAAAAATGAATTTTCGTATTGTATTTACGTCGTTAAATGGACAAAAGGTGCAAGGTGATGGAAGGAAAAATGTGAACTGGAATTTTCTTCGCCAATCGAAATGAGTCGAAATGACGCATTCTGCAAACCTAGTGTTAACGCCTCGAGTGATTGTAACATTACCCAGCATTGAAATCACCGTAGCTGTTGCGTTCGCGCGACTGTGTGTACCAGTTCCGAGCAAGGAGAACGATAGCCCCCCCGGTTTACGACAGAATAAATTATTTGGAAAGTGCAACGGGTGGCGCGAAGTTTTAAAATGGTAGGAAATCCAACGATTATTACGGTATCGCGGGAAGTCACGGAAACGCGACGGAATCATGTAACGAATTCTCGGGGCGCGCGGCGGAATTACAAAATCATAAAATTCCGCGACAGGGAGATACCCGTTAGATTACGGGGTTACGAAATCGCGAGAGAGAAAATTGCAAAACGAACCCGAGCCGTAATTACGAAATTGGCGCGGCCACGCTTCCGAATTTCACTTCGCGCGTAAGTGCCCGACCGATTTCCTCCTCGCTTCCAAACGCGCGAGTTATCCGCCGCACGTGAAATTTCCGCATCCGTTGGCTCACGATCCAGCTTTAATGGTGTTATCAAATCGCGTCGCGGTCACTATCCACGCGGACAGCGTAGCGAATATTGCGCACTCTGGTTATTTACGCGTGTCAGGGGAGTGGGGGTCCTCGGTGTGCGCACGCGCGAAAAGCAGCGGGAGATTCGATCCGTAATTACGAGTGTCAGTGGTGCGCAGAATGAACGAACAGTTAGAAAGAAACTCGAAAATCTGTATGCGAAATACCAGAAGAATTCGTTCCATTGACGGTAAAAGGTTGCGCGCCACTGCTCTAACGTACACACGTATCGATTTGAAATTATTCCGAATAGGAATGTATAACTTTATTCCAGGTCTGATATAAAAATTTAACTCTTAAGGATAATATTCTACTTCGTTCGTCCCACTGACAGAAAAGGTTGCGCACCACTGGTCTAACGTATACATATATCAATTATAAACTACATCGAATAGGAATATACAACTTTATTCCAGGTTTGATATAAAAATTGAATTTCTAAGGATAGTATTCTATTTCGTTCGTCCCGCTGGCGGAAAAGGTTGAGCACTACTGGTCTAATGTAACGTGTTCGCCAGCTTGGTAGCCGGCTCGACTATCGCGGAAGTCGTCGATCGCCAGGCCGGTTTATCCGAAATTGCCTCGCGGAGCGAAACGAGCTCCCGAGGTAAAGAACGAAACGGAAAGAGAGCAATCGTTATCCGCGCTCGCGCGAGTGTGAGCGCGCATGCGCGCGCGCACCGGGGCTCTAATATGAGCATTTTAATTACCCTCGGACGTATCGGTTTTCGTGCGCCGTTTACGTTCGATAGGCGGACGAGCTCGGCTCTTTTTATTTTCAACTGCGTTCGCGACAAGCGGAGCAGAACGGAACGCGTGCTTTCTAATTCGTAATGTCAACCGCGAATGCTAATGACTTACTCGCGCGGATAAACCGCTGCCCCCGTCAGACGATTAATGTTTCCGGAAGCGGCCGATTACGCGCGACAACCGAATCGCGCGTGGGAGTGATGTATCGTGCATGGTCCAGCGTGTGGAAGTCCTTCGACGGCCGCGAAAATTACGCGTGAAACGCGCCGCAAGCGAACAATATGCGAGGGACGTTTCGATCTGACTGGGGATTCATTGTTTTCCTTGGTTTTCGTCTAACATGGAGGTACCGTGATCGGTGGACTGTATTTTTTGAAGATAAATTGCGTGAAGATAAATTTTTTGAAGATAAGTGCGTGTATGTACTGTATGAAAGTGGAAAGATTGCATCCGAGTGATTTGAGAGAAATTCGTATCTCTTTCACGATAGCGACCCTACCGAGCTTTATTTCGAGCTATACAACGGCGGAATAATCATTTCTGAAAATTCATGTGTACTGTACGGAACTGGAAAGATTGCACTTGAGTGATTTCAAAGAAATTCTTATTTTTCTACGATAGTTATACTATTAATCGTTACTTTACGCGATGCAACGATGAAGTAACCTTTTTTGAGAATTGATATGTGTACAGTACGGAACTGGAAAGATTGCATCCGATCGATTTGAGAGAAATCCATGTATTTTTACACCAGTGACGCTACGAATCGTTAATTTATGTCGTACAGTGGTGAAATCTTTTTTAAAAGTTCACACGTGTACTGTAGAAACTTCTAAAGATTGCAACCGAACGATATTCACGATAATGATGCAACTAACTCAAGCAACAGTGAAACCATTTCGAAAAATTCTAATCCCCGAATTTGAATTCTACGATCAATCTCGTCGAGTGATTAGAATACTACCTTTTCTTGTAACTTAAACAAGGAACCGAGAAAACATTCTGAAATATCTATTTCCATCGATAAATCGGTCAGAGTTTAACGATTGTATTATATATTTTATCCAGTTCGACAGCCAATCTCGTGACACGTATTGTACCCGCATTCCGTCCAGGTATTGTCTCTTCGGCACCCAATGTGACCTCAGTGTGTTATCACAGCTCTCTTAGTCTCCAATTCGATTTCAGTCGTGTACATTACGCAATCTCTCGCGAAGCATCTAAACGAATTGTTTACTCTGCCATCGGCTCTGGCATTAACTGCGCGAGGGTTCACGAGAGACTCGAGCGGCCAGGTGTTTTGTTCCCGCTTCCTCCAATCGACATCTCTCACGGGGCGCGTGATAATAATTAACGACCGATCTCGATTAATTTACTTCGATTTCCATATTATCGCCACGAACACAGCCGGCGCTGCCATTACATAAATACTCAATGAAAATCAAATCGTTTCACGATTCTCCGCGTCGGGAATTCGCTGTTACGCGATCGAATCAATTCCCGCGCAAAGGTCGCGTTCCGTAAGTCGAAGGCGGTGCTTTTGTTTCACGAAAGTTGTATCTTTGCTTCACGAACGTTGTGCTTTTGTTTCACGGAAGTTGTACTTTTGTTTCACGAAAGTTGTGCTTTTGCTTCACAAAAGTTGTTCTTTCGTTTCACGAAAGTTGTGCTTGTGTTCTGCGATGGTCCTGCTTCCTTTTTCGTGGAAGTTCCGCTTTCGTTTCGTGAACGTTCCGTGTTTACAGTTTCGCGACTCCCGGGGCGTAAACCGGCGTTTGGCGACGCGAAAGAAGTCGCCGGCTGGCCGTATTATACGATTCTCGGGGCGAGTATAAATAAATGTGTCAGTATCCCAGAGAGATATGCGTTGCTGATTATGTAAAACGCTCGTGTCGTTACCAGGCCGTGTAAGTTCTGTTCCACGAGAGCGCGCAGAAAATTATTGCGCGTGGAAGAGGTTATATCTGCCCGAGATGAGGGCGCGATAACGCTTAATGGTAGGCGTTGTCCGATTAATTTGTTAGAAGCGATCAAAACATCTTTACGGTGCCTAGGCACGAAATCAACACCATGGAGGAAAGTGATCGAGGGGGAAAAACGTCCTCGTCGAAAGTGCCCGCGCGATGTCAATGATGGTTCTACACGAGTGTCGGCCATTTAAAAGTAATCCGAGGTATTCGATATTGCGTTTCGAAGGTACAGATCTTCGCGACATGGCAAAACTCGTCGTTATACGTTTCGTCCTGGAAAATAAAGAATATATGCGTAACGTTCCGTTTTCTCGTTTAGGCTATTCAACGTTCGTGTACCCCGAGGAACTAATCGTTTGAAATAATCATTCTCGAGTTACCGATAAGATACGTTACAGAGGCACTCGTAGCAAGAAACCTGGCGTGTTCTCTGGTTCAGCACTTAAAAGCGACGAAACTAGTCGACGTAGACACGCCTGTCTTATTCCATCTCAAATTTAGTTCGACGTTCCTTCTCGTTTGACCATGAGTTCGAACAAACGTTCTATTTTATCTCAAGTTCGGGTAAACGTACGTATTCGCCCTTTAATTAAGGTAGACGTTCGTCCTCTTTGACCTCGAGTTCAGACAAGCGCTCCATTTGACCTTTAGTTTGCGTAAACACATCCCGTACGACCTTGGGTCGTAAACACGAGGACTTGGTCGCTTTCGAGTGCTAAATCCAGTCTCGTTTGAAAGAGCTCGAGTTCGATGATAAATCTAGAAAGATTGAAAAAAAAAGAGAAAGAACGAAAAGGAAATGAAACGTTCACGACCCGAAGTAAGTGCCAGATGTCGGGTGTTTCGAGTGTGAATCGTCTCGTATCGTTGTTTCGACTAACCTGATGCAGCGCCGTGGGCGGATGATGATCTTGCCTGGGCGTGACCGCGTCGGCGCCGATGCCAGAGTCAGGGCTGGGAAGATCAACGGTCAGGACTTTGCTGCTGCTCGAGGACGAGCGTATCGCGTGTGTCGTCGCGTAAGAGCTTGGCACAACCTCGTACCTCGTGTACGAAGCGGTGGTGGTCGACAAAGAGGATGAGCTCGAGGAGGCCAACGGTGGCAGAGCGTCCCCGGTTACGTAGACCGCCGTCGCCTCCTGGTGAAGTCCGCTCGGGTTCCCAGCATTCGCCGCGCCCGTCGCCGAGGTCGACGTATACGCCGTGGACTGGAGCCGTGGGCTGCACGAGGTGTAGGGGTCGTAGGGACTTCCGTACTGTTGCACCTGTAAATCATTTCACACGGTTGCTAGAGATTTTTAATATTGTAAATTTCTAGGAAATATTTCTTTTTCAGCAATGATTGCTCATAACACTCGTGAAATATTTCGTTTTCAAAAGTCCGACATGTTTGACACATGCATCACTCTTCGTTGCTGAATTAACGAGCAATAGGAACACTGAATTAATTTCACAGTTTACTCGTTAATAATTGTGTGTATCGTCGTATGTAGAAGCCGAACGAAAAAGTAAAAGATCACGGTTGTCTAGAGCGAATAAGAAGTCTATACACCCGGTGTTCTCTTTAACTTAAACACCCAAAACAATATTCTCAATCCACGACTCTCGAAAGGTTAATAATTCCTTTATCATTAGATCAAATTCCATAAAACAATTCACGAGTAGCAAGCAATATTCACGAGTACTTCGTTGAAAAAGATTTCGATTCGATGTATATCTATCTTCCCCCTCCCTCCCTCCCTCCCCAAAAATGGTAAAAATCTATTTTCCAAACTTGAGAAAACTCGGTAAGAGTGTTAATCGGTAAGAGGTACGGTGAATCGCTCACCTGCAGTTGATGTTGATGATGATGGTACATCCCCGGTGGCGTGGGACTGTCCGGTTGGGCCTGTTTGTGCCTCTTGCTGGACTGCTGGGCCCCTCGGGAGGAGCTCAGGTCCTCGGGTTCCCTTTTGACGCCGGCGATGCCCGCGCTCGAGGAACCGTCGTGTCTGAGGGACTGCGGGCTAAGCGGAAGCGGAAGGCCACCCTGCAGGCTCTGGCCGGGACTGTGGGACTGCTGGTTGTACTGATGGAGGAAGTGGTGTAGCTCCCCCCCTCCGGCGCCTTCGCCGCCTTCCATGCGATTCGTCGAACCGGAACCGGAGCCAGGCGCCTCCTGCACCAGCAGCTTCTGGCCCATCACACCCCTTCAACAGTCCGTGGAGAATCGACCTTTAGCTCGTCGGCCCTTTTGTGCCCGACTTTCGAACTCGGGATCGGGATCGATCGTCTATGCTAAGTACGCGCGTCGAATCGTCTCGCGAACGAAACCATCGTCTCTCGTCTATTTGCCCCGGGTTACGTTTTCGTTGGGTACGTCCGTTGACGGGCCGAAGAATCTCGAATATACCGGGGGTCTCTCGGATACATGTACGGGGAGAAAGTGTTCTCAAAGACGGGAGAGCCTCTTTGTCTTTTTGTGTATCATCGTGATCGTTTCGGTTCTCTGTCAGTTCGTCTTTTGTATCTTATCGATGTGCGAGAGGAACGTAATCTTTTGATGCTCGGATAAAAGATCAGGGAATCATCAGAGACAAGAGTATTTTATCTATCGACGGAATAACATACTTCCACGAGGAAAGAACACTAGTGTCAGTTTCTCTGTTATATCCCCTTGATATACGAGAAGAACTTAATCCCTTCGTTGCTCGTTAGTTGATCTGGTGTTATATCTCGATATATGTAAGAGGAATATAACTTTATTGGTTGTACTTGACAAGAAGTTCAGAGACACGAATATGTTGTCTATCGATGGTACAGGATAGTTAGGCATATGGTAAAAATGGATTCACCGTGGAAAGTACGTCAGACAGAGGGATAGGAGAGAATTTTTATCGTTTTGTGTATCATTATGGTCGTTTCAATTCTCAGTTAGTCTCTTTGTCATTATATCTCAATATATGAGAGGAACGTAATCCCTTCGTTGCTTGCTAGTTTCATCGTCATAATATCCTCTCGATATACGAGAGAAACATAATCCTTTCGTTGCTGGCTAACGGAGAACTTGGAGTAGCCATGATGGTGCACGAAACGATAAAACTCTTTTTCGAAACTCTGTATGATAATTTTCCAAGAAAGAATGGCACCTTTCTCGAGCAATGTCAGTCATCCGATAAAATAGATCGATATCTTTTCTCGAGATCAAATTTTCGAAAAATTTTTATCCACGTCCGATATCTCCAAGATTTTTTAATCCTTCTCTCACCAAGCGGCACGTAAAATAGAGCAACGATCTCTCGAAATAAAATTTTTGAAAAATTTCCATCCGCGCATATCGCCATACCTTCTCGAGAATTTATGGTAATCACGTTCGCGGTAAGAAGTTGGAGACGCGAGACTGACGAGCCAACTATTATATATCCTCCTGCCAGCAGCGAGTAGAGATAAGTTTGTGAAAAAAAAGAGAAAAAAAGAAAAAAAGTGAATCCAACCCGTTGAGGCACCTACGTTAATCTGCCCTACGATAAGTTAATTACTCCGCGATTGTTTTTGGGAAAAATAAATTTCATCGCTCGCGGATAAGGTAATGATAGGCTTTCACGGGCTGGATGATTGCTTCTTTCAACTGTCCCGTTGAAATCGATTGCGTTCCAACGAATCGCCTGGATCCAATGCCCCGTGGGAAGTTATAATGTTAATACCGTATTAGCTAACGAGCGGTGCGATTTATTGCACGGCGCAGCATTTATGACGAAGCGAAGGCATCGATCGACAGCGCGATTTCTGCGGTACATTTGTCATCTCGAAACTCACGGTTCGAGCTACGCGATATCATCGGGCAAACGCGTAACATTCAAGAAAAGTATAATTAATTCATAGATTTTCAAGGTCCGTCACGGAAAATAAATGCGTAATGTGTCTCATCAATAACGTTATGGGCGCACGCGCGCGCGCCGGGTGTTTCGCAACAGCGGCTTTTTCTGAATAAAAACCGAGATAAAGACACCGCGGATAAATATCAATGTTCTCCAATCATTACTAAATATAAACGATAAGCGCGAAGCATTCCACCCGGGGCGTTAATTAATTGCACTTCGATTTGCTATCCGAGCGTGGACAATATAATTAATAAATCGAGATTGATCGTCATCGGTTCGGAGAGGAAAACTTTGTCTGCTTTGTTCGTTCATCGTGGGGCTGTGGATAGAGATGGAGAGAATTAGTAATTTTAACGTAGATTGTACAATTATGTTTAATGGGTTCACGGTGCTCGATCCATCGTGGTAATCCCTTTTCGAACAATATGTATTATATTTGTTAGGTCCGATGTCTCCACCACTGAACTTCACTTGGATGTATAGAAAATCTTCGGTTCAATTGTTGGACCTAGTTTTCCTTTTTAAACTCTCACTATTAACGCCTACGTATAATACCAAAAATTCCAAGTATACTCAAATCCTTACCTATCAACTACCTAACTACCCCAAAGTGTGTTGCACTCGGTGCATCCTCCGTACATCGCGCAAGAGCCAACTTCATCCACCCGAAATACTCCCGCGGCCCGACTCACGGGGCCCGTTTACCCCGGAGGCGTTCGAAATCTCCATGAATCTTTCGTCCTACATCATGGATTAGCATCGCATTACCACGCGGCGGGCATTAAAGCAACGCGGAACGAATACGCGACTCGGGCGCGACGACTCCCGTGGATCCATTTCACGTAAGCCGAATTCATGAGGCCGCGAGGAGCGAGCGACCGTGGGCCCTCGGGTTATGGCAGCGAGCAGCAGCTTTTCGTCGTGGAAAGGACAACGCGTTCACCTCCAGCGCAAACTCCCGGGGTTCACCCGTCGTTTTTCCAATCCTATCCGCACCTCTTCAAGCACAAGTGTGCCGAGGGCGACGACGTGTCGCGTCTCTCTCTGTCTCTCTTTCTTCCTCTGGCATTTCCTCTCTCCTTCACTGGTGCTTCTCCCGTGTCACCCTTTTTCCTCGAGGATCTCCGAGGGCCTCGAGCGAACGAGAGCCGCTCAGCAGACAGAAAACACCGACCCGAGCGAGAACGCGCCGAAGGTGGGGGAAGTAGAGAAGAGACGTAGGGATGCGGGGTGGGGAGAGGGTTCGAGACGAGTGAGATCAGGTATCAAGTGTAAAAAAAGAGCCATTGTACGGGAGCATCTGACCGTAGGGTAGGTACCCACAGTGGCGATGTTCAGCGGGCAGAAAGAGAACGAAAGAGACACGAGGACCGTCTACGATGCGCGAGAGAGACAAAGTGGTGGGGGGCGGTGTGGCGAAACGAGGAGGGAACGAGCGAGTGAACCTGGCGGAGGTTGCCACGACACGTCGGCAAGGACGAGAGCATGGAAGAATGGAAAAGAAAAGGAACAAGGGTGAGGTGGGGAGCGAAAAAGAAGAACTCGGAGAGAGAGAGAGAGAGAGAGAGAGAGAGAGAGAGAGAGAGAGAGAGAGAGAGAGAGAGAGAGAGAGAAAAAGAGAGAGTGCGCGCTCTTGCCGTGCACCGAGAGCGTTGGCAGTTTATAAGGGTCCCCCGTATTGTGGATACGTATTATCATGCTAAATATAACATGTTAACTACTTCGCATAATGCCGCCGCGCGATCCTCTCGATTCTTACGACCCGTACGACCGTTCGGCGAATCGCGTTTCCGCGCCCAGAAAATTTTATTGCCGCACGTTTCAGGCAGATGCACATCGTACTCGGCGTTTGAAACGATACTCGCGGTTCCCAGACCGGGGAACGGTTCTTCGATAGGAAAAATGGGAACGAGGCAACCGACGTTCGATGCTCGCCATCTTTGTCACGTAGGGAAATTAAGCGGAGGGATCGTTGCAATTTCTGGAGTCATTGTAGGTGTTTCCCGCGAAGTGTTGCATCTGAGAGCGCGAGGGTGGCTCTTCGCGAGGTCAGTTGCAATGGCAGTACGGAGGGAACTCTCTAGGAGTGGGAAGGAGAGAGAGTTTTCGATGTAGAAAAATGTGAACGATCGGTAAATTAACTGTCTCACGAGTCTATAAAACGGATAATAATGGAAAATTTTGAATATTATTTATTCTGCGAAGGATGGATGGAAGGAGAATTTTTAATACGCAAAAATGGAGACCACTCCTAAGGTAAAGGTTCCAATTATCGACACATGTCTTGAGTCACTTGGAACGACGACAGATGGATAATTATCTGAATATTTAAATAATTCTGTAGTATTATTTAATTCGATGCTTTATTCCGTACGAAAGCGTCACCTACTTATTCATCGAGTCTCCGTAATAATTCACGAATGATTTAACAATTGCATACGATGTTCAACAGAAAAAAAAAAGTGATTTCCAGTCAATTTTGCAATTAGTGCCTCTTATTAGCCTCGCAGTCGTGGTATATCGCGAATGCTTGAGCACACACCGGAGTTCTTCCTACTCAACTTCATTAATCACACGGTTCCGCAAATCGCGTGCGGCCGCGCGCAAATTCACGGAAGGGAACATGCCGTTTGAATTGAAGAGAAGGAAAAAGAGAGAAAAAATGAAAATGTCAATATCGACCGCTCGTTACGCACCGACGACGTTTTCTGAATAAATTCAGACGTCTCGATTTCCTCCTTTCCATTTTAATAACGTATTAATCGTAAAATCCCGACGCCTGGAATCAAGGACTTGGCCAACATCAACGAGAACTACGGCCCGTTATAATGAAACTAATAATCGCATTAAAACGCGACGATTCCTGTTAGGAATTCTCGTCGGTGGCTAATACTTCCCAAGCAAAACAATAATGCCGCTACCTTTCCCGTTTACACGGACCCGCAAGTGCCTCCAACAATTATAGGAGGTGTATAACAAATTAAACGCAGCGCCGACTTTAATGGAAGTACACTCCGTCGGAGATTGCGTTCGCGATGTTGGATATTTCGTACATGCGACGAAAATTTGTTTTCCAAATATTCTAGGATTACAGAAACCATCAAATTTTGAATTAAATTTTTGCTCGATATGCTGGACGTTTCAAACGTGCAACAAAAACTTTCTCATCGTATAACTGTTTTTTCAATATTTTTCATCGTTTCGTAGATATTCAAAATTTACAATTTCTTTAAGGGAAAAAAATAATATTTAACCAATTTAACGTTGTCGACCACAGCCTGGTCATCGTATTTTACTACTCCAAAGATCAATGAAAATGTTAAATGTATCGTTTAAATATTTATTCGGAGACCGTATTAAAATTCACTGCTTGAACGACCGGACTCGTATTTTTGTTTTTTTTTGTCTTCCGACAAAAAAAATTTGTCAAGTCGTTGCGCTATACTTGAGAGTTCCTTTTTGTCGACTTGGTATTCTTGGAGAATTAAATCACAAGTGTTTCGGCAGCCGCCTTTTATCCAGGCAATTTTCGAACGAATTCGCCGCTAATTCAGGAATTCGCGACCGTTTCCCGTATAAACGAGCAAATTATCCCGCTGTAACGTTACACGATCGTTTTTGCCGCGTCGTGGTAGCCACGCACCGTTGGTCTACGCGCAAAACAGGCAATTACGCGCTTACGGTGCAGCATTATCGACGACAAGACAGACGTACCTCGCGAGCTTCGAGGTCGTCGGGTCAGTGAAGGGTCACGACGCGCTCACGGATTTGTGTGTGAGTATGCTCGCGTCGTTCGAGGAAAAGAGGAACCGACGTGTTGTAGTATCGAGGGAAAAACATCATTTCTGGATGTAGCATTCGAAGATTCTAGACTCGGTGGAAGACTCCGACAAAGACCCCCGTGTAAGTCAACCGGTTCCTTTTCTGAACGGGCATCGATGTATTACTCGGACGATGTTATCTCAATAATCCTCGACATCGATTAAATCTATCGATACGGCACTAGGCGAGTTTGAAAATCCACGGAGTGTTTAAATATGTTCTACATGTCCGAACTAACGCAAAAGGTCTAACGGACGTAGAACCCAAAGTGGTTCGTTTGTGAGATACAGCGAAACCTCGATAAGAGTAACTTCGACGATGGTATGCGAACCTCGTTGTAACGACAAGTCGAAGGCGTGTACGAGAGGTAGATCATAGATACTACAATTTGATCGGATCGTAATCATTTCAGGATTTCTCTATTCACGAAGTTTCAAATTTGTTTTCAGTTCTAAATTATCCACACGCGTAAAAAGATATTGCAAACAAAATAAAGATTTGTACCATTCCACGAAGTACAGATCCGTTTCACGATCAAAGCCCCATGGATACCGATACTTTTTGAGTGTCACTAGTCAACCAACAAAATTACCGGATGTATCAAGAATTCTCCGCTCAAACTGTGCCCAAGCACGTTCAACCGGTAGAAACAAGAAGATACGCAAACGTTATGTTCGCCCGCGCGGCGATCCTGAGGTCGCCGTGTTCGCGATCGGAGGGGTCACGTGACGCCCGTGACGTGTTCGCGTCGGACGAGCTTGCGGTACCCTGGCAGGAACCCGGTTCGGAACCGGAATCGGCGTTCCTCAAACCGGAAATCGACGGCGGAAGAGAGTGGTGTGCGTGGCGGCGGGACCTGCTGCGGTCGGACTCGAAAGACAGGTCCGACCGAGTGGCGCTCTACCGGCTTGGGGCCGGGTCACGCGTTTGATTATTATTGTCTGGCCTCTTCTTCTCCTCCTTCGCTGACGTCTTCTGTTTTTTTATATATATAGATATATATTCTCTCTCTCTCTCTCTCTCTCTCTCTCTCTCTCTCTCTCTCTCTCTCTCTCTCTCTCTCTCTCTCTAACTTTCACTTGCTCACTCACCCATTTACTCACTCACTCACTTATTCATTTACTCACTCAGTCACTCACTCACTCATTCAATCACTCACTCACTCACTCACTCACTCACTCACTCACTCACTCACTTACTCACTCACTCACTCACTCACTCACTCACTCACTCACTCACTCACTCACTCACTCACTCACTCACTCACTTACTCATTAACTCACTCATCAACTAAGTCATTGACTCGCTAATTTTCCCTCACTCAATTACTCACTTACTCGTTCACTCGCTCGCTCTTCCTCCCTCTGTACTCGCTTTTCCCAAGCGTGGACTTTTTGCCTTTGCGGGGCACGCACGCACGCACGCACGCACGCAGCCACCACGTCACCTGTGCGCGCAGCACGTGCCGCCAAGGATCCACGCCGCGCATATGTATAGCGCGCGTTTTTCGTCGTTCCGCCCGGCGAATTTAAATGCGCGCCGCGTGGACGCGCGCGGGCTTCTGCCAGCGACGCGTTCTGGTGCGTACCGGGAGGAATTGCGCCGTTCCCGGAAGACGGTGTCTCTCGTGAAACATTGGTGGGGTGATTTTGTTATGTCGGGCACGCGTCGTCGGTGCTTCTAAGTAAACTCGCTATTTCGGCGAGTAACTTCCTCGGCTCGTAATCCTTCCACGGTCGGAAGCGTTCCTGTGCTCTAATTATGCACTCGACCCTCTTATAACACTGGTCTCTCTATGATACGGTCGAAATAAAATTTCGAAGAAATTACTCGTTACATAATAAAGGAAAAGCTACTATTGTAAACTATCCTACTGGAAAAATGTCCACAAATGATAGACGTTTCTCAAGAAATGCGAAAATTCAAGAATACAGAGAAAATCTTCACGATGTTACACGGTAACAGAAATAAACTACTGATAGTAGAAGAAAACTATTACTCTTGGTATACATTCTAAAGAAAAGATAAAACAAATGTTATTTCTTAGAGTTATCCGTTAATTGTGCTACCACGAGAACAAATCTTTCGGAGTCGAAGAAAATTGGTCGCTTCAACGATAGAATCCTGGTTCGAAAGAATAGGAACAATGACTCTAGGGCTCTGAATTGACCCAACGGTGAAATAAAGATTGAAATCTTTCCAACGAATACTTTCAACGGGTACAAGGAAAATAGGAAAAACACCGTTGACACGTTCCAGGAGTTAAAGCACAGATTCAACGCCATCAAACTGAACTGGTCTAACAAGCTCGCGGCAAAGATTCCATCCACGCGCGAAACCTCCACCGCAAAGTTTCATTAGCGCGAAGTCACGATCGCGCGATATGCACGACGGCGCTGTCGATCTCTCGTTTTACCCGTGTCAGGTAGGTAGGTCCTTGGCCGCTGAAATCGTCGCCTGGACGACCGTGAATACTCTATCTGGCAACACCGGGACACCAGGAACCGGCCATAGAGATCGCGGGGTCAGAAACACGAACAGTCAGCAATTCTAACATCGAGATTCCAGTTTGGAACATTAAGGCTCGTCCCTAATGCTCCTCGGTACATTACGAATGAAATAATTCATCGTGATTTACAGATACCCACGTTGATGGAAGAAATTTCAAAATTCAACAACCGCTACGGCTCGCGCTTAATTAATCATTTTTAAACGGCATCCTATATTCTCTTGTCGTTATCCTTGTGGAACACGATGAAAAAAGCAGATCCAACGAACTCACGAACTGTGTTGTTCTTATTATTCGAGTTAATTCGTCATTCTCGTTAATGCAATAATTTAGTCTCGTTGTAAATTATTTTTCTACATTTTCTAACTTCTGTGACACAATTGAAGCAGATGTTCATTGATAGTTAATTGTTCCGTATCCTCCAGTGTTGTGGGTCTGGGTTAAGTTTGGATTAGTAATAATAATTTACGTAGTTATTATAGAAATTTAAAAATTATTTGTGTCGTATCCTCCACTGTTGTAGGTTAGGTCTGGGTTAGTAATAATAAATTTGAAGTAATTATTTTAGAAGTTTAAAAATAAAATCAAAAAAACGATTCGCGATCTCGTGGTAGGGCATCCACGTTTTGGTGAGGGGGTTGCTGACGAGATTCGACCCCCTCGAGGGGCGAGGTCCGAAGAACCGGACTATCAGTTGCGAAACAGGAAGGCGTGGACTCGTCGCGCGTTTTAACCTCACGATACGCGAGCGAAACGTCTGGGAACCGGAATTACACGAAACGAGAGTTCACGGTTGTCGTTTCGCGACATCGACGGTAATTGAGACAGAGAGGTCGAGAAACGAGCGTTACTGGATTAGAAATCATAAAGGACAATGTCGCCGTGACTCGTTACACAAAAGAAGGCCGCTCGAAGTGTCGCGCACCAATTTTTAACAAAGCGCGTAAATAGACGGAGTAGTAGAAAAATATTTGACCAGTGGACGAACAAAATTATACCTAATGCAATAATGTTCAGCTTATGGTACTCCTTAGCTATGGAAATTGAAGAATTAAATACACGTGAAGACACGTGCATTTGTTCCAATCCTTACGCAAGCTAGAAGAAAAAGAATTCCCCAGATGCAATCTTCTCAAGTGCGTACAGTACATTTCCTCAGACTGACACAAAGTACCCGTGATTTCTTCTTCGTCCTTCGCTCACTGTTCCCCCAAATAATGTAACGTTCCAAGGACATTTTCCCAAAAGCCAGAAAAAAATAAAACCTTCCCCAGATGCAATCTTCTCGGGTGCGTACAGTACATTCCCTTACATCGACTTCAAATACCCGTGATTTTTCTTCCATGGAACAATGTACCAGCCTTCCAAAGACATTCGTTCAAATCCTTACCTAAACACCGGGAAACAATACTTTTTGCAAAATATTGCGAAAAATATTCCCTCGGACGGACCCGACCATTCGTTGTCAACGAAACCGATGGGCCTTTTTCCCTCTCAGGACCAAGACCGTTCACCCCTTCCCATGGTTCAACGAAACCCCCTTATCGCGTGGATCTCACGCCTGGAAATAACAGTCGTCCACTCCGCGTCCAGTTTCGTTTGTTCCAGCGCCTCCCGCAATTACGTCGGACGACCAGTTGCGCCAGGGGCCTCATAAAACGGGGCCCACGGACCCACGTCCGCGGTCACCGCGTAGTTTCCTTCCCGTCCCGGAAAACCAGTACACGACGAAGGGAAAATCGTCGACGCGGCGGGGGTGTGCTTCGGGAGCGGGGGCCCGCGCAGGAGTGGGAGGAGGGGGGAGGGGACGTTTACCGAGGTTTTGGGACCATAAATTCAAATAAAGGGGGAACGCGCTCGCGTTACGTGTCGGGCATAAAGCACCGGCGGGCAGCGAAAACGGGGCATGCCACTCGTCCCGAGCGGCTGATTCTGGTTCTTCGGGCCCGTTTCGTTTTACGACGTGACACGAGGCCCCTCGTCAAGTGGGTCAGAGGCCAGCGTGTACCGGGAGGCACGCCGGGTTCCTCGTAGCCGACAGATCTCCGCGTAACGATAAACGAACGACGAAACGCGTAATAAGGAGTTGGGTTCACTTTAGACTACTAGGGGTGGCTCGACGAGTACACCTTGGTATTTAAAAATTTCCCCAAGGGTTAAACAAAACGTCGATTATCACTCATCCGAATTTTTCCTATCCGAATTTTTCTTATCCGGAACGAGTCGTATTTGGATCATGTATATAACAGTGTGTGCATTTTTGCTTTGAAAAATTTTACTATCGACCATGTTCAGAAATTGTTAGACACGGATAAAATTAATTTTGGATAAAAGTAACGTTGTTAAGATTTTATTTGAATCTTTCTTTAAAAAATACAATGATAACAATGATGAGATGAAGGAAGACACGAAGGGATGTGTAGTCTAGGTATTATACTAATGTGTATACTGTGAAATTGAAAGTGCATTGGATATTATATTATAATGGAAAAAACAACGAAAAGAAATAGATGTTCTATGGATGTTATTTTTACAGAGTGTGCCATATGAACGCAGATAGAAAGTCGTACATTTTAGGAAGACTACAATGTCTGAACAAACTATCAAGTATGTAAACATTATTTGATATTGTAAAGTTGTTCTTGTATATCAAGTTGTGTTAAAAATTACATTTTTCCATTCATAAATCAATGCTCTCATATTTCAATTTTTATATAACATTAAAATCGTAGTCCCAATGGATAGAACACATCCCTAAGTTCTCTCCCCTTGTTTCAAGAATGCTCCGCACATCGAAGCAAGATTTCGAGACGCTCGAAAACGCAAAGTGCACTTCCCGAATCGATTGATCTATGCAATATCTATATACAATAAATTTAATAATTTATGCAACGAATTAGCAATTCACCGAGAAAACGCAGGCAACTCGCAGAGATGACGCACTTTCAAAGATGCGTACAATAACCACCCGGATGATTCATGCGCCACTGAAAATAGACGTGTGGCTGTGTATACGCTCAGACACAAAGGCTTCGTTTCTTTTCTTTTTTTTTCTTTCTTTTTTCTTCTCTTTTATTTTTTCTTTTTAGAAGATCGCGGCCTAACGATAACCCGCGAGCGCAATAAACGGCGACACCGCGGTCAATCATTGCGGACGCTACCGCTTTCATTAAAAGTCGACCTTTGAACCGTTTTTACAAGGCGAGTGTCGTTTTATATTTCACACGTAAAACGAAACAGGACGAACAGGTCTCGTTTTGAACGCTCGCGTTTCTACAATTGCGTTATCGTTGTGACCGAGAATTGTGAAATAATTCTTTTCTTCTTTTTTTTTTTTATTCGTACCGAGAAAGCGATAACTCGTTAACGTTCTCCGAAATCGAGAGACTCCGGTTGGTCGACTTTTTGTCTGAATTGTCGAGCGAGGGGAGTTTCTCGAACATTTGTTTCAACAACGATGTGTGAACGTTATTATCGCGGACGACAAGGAAACGCAAGCGCGACGAAACGAAATCCGCCGCGAACGAAGGATCTGGTTCGAATTCCGTTTCTCAATACGTAATGCATCCCTTGCTACTCTGTAACTCGGATGTAATGATACGCTATCGCGTGTCGAGGAGAAAGAACCGACAAAAACCGTGCCCGTGATACTCTGGCTGGATTGCAAGGAACGATTAATAGCTACGTCGAACGTGGCAACAATATCGACGCGGGTATCCAGTCCGCGATAGTTATTCCGTGTCTGGAAATTCGAACTTTCGTGCCCCAATTGAGCAACATTTGGAGTGGGGGACTGCGCAACTGTGTAGATATTTCGGGGGTAGAATTGCGAAACGATTCTTTCTATTTAAGCCGAACGAAAGTTGCGGATATATAGTCTCTAGGTGGAGGGAGTAATTTTCAAAATGTTTGAAAAGTTTGCGCAAGTCTTCCTCGTTTATCGTGCCCGGTTGTGAATTCTTTCACGATGCAGTTCTATTGCTCTAGAATTCTTTTAAGCTATAATCCTTATAGCTTTTGCTCTAGAATTTTTTCACGACGCAATTCTATTGCTCTAGAATTCTTTCAATCTATAACCCTTTTGCTATAGAATTCTTTCACGATACAATTCTTTGCTCTAGAATACATTCACGCTATAATTTCTCTTGCTCTAAAATTCTTTCACGATACAATTCTTTGCTCTAGAATTCACTCAGGCTATAATTCTTTTACTCTAGTATTTCTTTACGCTACAATTTTAATTCCCAAATTACACGACTTTTTCCCCACGAAGGAATAATTATACATTACCACCAATTAAAGAACTATTTTTTACGGCTTTCTCAGCCGCTGTACATTCCTACATAATGTTACATTGTCCTCTGTGATTCCTCATCCAAGACGACACGGACAATTCGCCCGTTCGTTTAATTCCCGTGTGCTTCAGGGTTTGAAGGTCGCGGTTGTCACTTGCTGGCACGGGCGTTTAGATTAAAGTGGCGATCGCAGGGGCCCACGGGACCCGACTTTATCGCGGCGGCTTGCTGTGAAACCATACGCCGATTCCGGGCGACGTTACAACCCCATGGCGAGCGTTAAGTGACTCGACTCGAGCGTAACAGCCCTCTCTTCGAAATTATCTGCCTCTCTGGCTGGTCGTCCTGGCGAGATTTCACCGATTCGCGAAACTTTCCGCCGCTTAATGGCACCATCCTGTGTCCTGTGTAATAATAATTTCGCTCGTTAAGGGTAACACGCGCCGCCGCGATCTTACACGCGTTTCGTCGCGCCATATTTCGCACCGAGGATGTTGATGTTCCGATTTCACTCTTAGGCATAGATATTTTTTCGGTCGAGATGATGAGAAATTTTTAAGAACAGTATAGACGCTTTATTTTTTATCCACTTTTGTTCGTATAGTAGTTTTTGGTTAATTGAGGTTAAGTGTAGTTATTTTTTTTGTCAAGATGGAGTTTTTTTTTTAAGATTTTGTGTTTCTGGCTGGAGTTTAGAAACTATCTTTGACTGTGCATTACTGATAGCGTTTTTTACGTATGTGTACAACTATTCTATAATAATATAATATTATATAGCAGAAGTAGAGACACTTTCGTATAATAATAATTAAAAACATCTAAAATACATTCACCGAAAAATATATAAAATAAATTCTTAAAAAAAAGTTTCTAGAAAGATTTCTTCGCTCGAGATTCAAGAACGCGAACAAAATATTCCAATTAAATCGATATTCGGTTACGAGTTCTTGTACACGGGATCCATAAAAGAGATTATTACAGTATTTGAAAAAAGCTGCTCGACGTAACACCGTAAAATTATTTTTCTCCCGTGTAAATATTTTCATTCCGCCGGGAGGTCTGCACAACGAGTCGACGATTCGATGAAAAAAAATTCTTAGCGTCGATAAAATTTGGATAATTCTTACGTAACCGTCTTCGAGCACTCTGAATACTAAAACACCTTCGTTTCGTTCGCGTTCGATTCATGGGAGAGCCATAGGTTCATCGGATGCGACGTATATCCGTGTTAGAACGTATTTTACAACCGTGTCCCTGGGGTTGTGCAACTACACGGAACTTGGACTGTGGTTAGCAGTGTCGCGGGATAGTTTACAAACTTCGACGGGGTCTAAAGAGCCCCATAGAATGCACGTATTTATCGCGATCCACCGTTTCCTGAAGAGATCGTGCGCGCGAAAAAAAAAAATTCGAGCGTGGTTACGTTTCCTAATGAACATAACTCTCGGTACCATCGCGCAATTAAGAAATTTCATCCAGCCGAAGTGATCTCGGGATCAAATAAAAATTTACGTACAGTGAAAAACAGTTGGTAAAAATGAAAATATTTTTCTGGAGAATCTTCGAACGATTACCAGTGATTTGTCGACGTTTGGGTCCTGTGGTCCCTCTTGGAAAGAATATAAAATTCACAATCGAGTAAATACGAAAACTACCCAATCCGTCAGACTTCTACGTTCCCGTAGCAAGAAAATCGTCGAATGAAGAGTACCTAACCTCGGTAAATCTCTCAGGAATGTTCAACAATAGAAACTTACTCTAGAAATCCACGAAACGATTACAGTGGAGAAGTTTATCCAAAGTCGAGCCATCGTGGATTCCAATTAAGAAGCACGGGAGAAACCGAGCCGGACGAATCTCACGAGCGCGTTGTAAGTCCGTGGCAAAATGGCGGATTTATCGAAAGAAATGCAATTAATCGCAAACGCGTAGACTTTCACTCCGCACAAGAAAATTCGCCGGTTTCCACGAGCGGACGGAGCCGATTGGCGAGCAATTTGTCCCACGGTAGCCGAAGAATTTTCGTTCCAAGTTATTTTTTTCTTTTTCTTTCTTTTTTTTTCTCTTCTCTCCGTGCGAGGTCGTACTCCGGTGGATCGCGATGACGTACGATTTTAACGGTCGGGTGTTTATATTATCGACTATCCGTAGAAGAATTCGCCTGGAGACCCTAACGTCTTAACACCGGCAACGGTATATGCCTAACCCAGACCTTGTGTTCACGGTGCAGGCGTATATCGTGGCCATTAGTAAGCCCATACCTGAAAAGCAGCATGGAGGCGGCGGCGGCCGGCTCGAGGATCGCGCGTCTTCGCGTTTATAATATTCTTCGCGGTTTCTCGAAGCCACGTCGACTGGCTTTCGACCGGAGGCGTCTCTAAATTGTCCGCTCGTAACCTATGGGAGACGAAGACGCTTTTCTGCTACGTGATTCTTTTCGTCGTTACGTGGAATCCTCGCCACTTGGGAGGTAAACGTTCCAGCGACTATCAGTGAAAGTCTCGTATCGGGCCGGAGTCAATTTGATCGGGTGGACATTTTGGTGATTACCGGTGAAAGTCAAAACGGGAGGTTTAATTAGATCGAAGTCATGTCTGTCGTTCGGGTATTTTATCGGGTGGACGCCGTGGTTTTATCGTTATCGGTGAAAGTCAAAATGGGGTATAATAGGTGATCCAGTTGGCTCGAAATTATTTTTATCTTTTAATAGTGATTATGGATCTTGGATCGAATAGAGTTCAAGTATCGGTGGAAATTGAAACGGGGTGATTTAATTAGAACCTTTCATTCTTGTTGTTTAGGTAGTTTATGGGGTAGACACTGCGGTGATTATTAATGAGAGTCAAAATGGGGAGTAGTAGGCGATTAAATTAGATCGAAATTATTTTTTTTAACTCCGGTTTAATTATAGATCTTGCAATTAGATCGTATGGAGTTGATTGTACCGGGTAGATACTCCGCGACGATTATCGGTGAAAATTGAAACCAGGTGATTTAATTAGATTCGACTCGTCATTTTTATTTCTCTGGTGTTATCAATCTTGGATCGAACGGAGTTAATTGTATCGGGTAGACCATGCGGCGATTATCGATGAAAATTATAACAGGATGTAGTAACTGATTCAATTAGATCGAGAGTCACTTTTGTCTTTCAGTGGTTATACAATAGATCTTAGAATAAATAGGGTTAATTGTATCGGGTAGGAATTCTGAAGACTATCAATGAAATTAACGTGGCAGTTAGGGGCTTAATTATGTTAAACGAAGCTATGATCTTTGTCTTTATTTTCTTCACGCGACTTGAACTTTATGTGAAAACTTTATATTATTTTGTTATATCGGACAAGGGGTACAGAATTAATTTATTCAACAGGAATACGAATATCCTCAGTTTCGAAGGACAAAGAGATGATGGAAGGAACGAGTTCCCGAGGTTAAACACGACTTAGAGGAGACGCTGTTCGAACATTAATTTGTGGAAGACTATTTTTACTTTCTCGAGTGATTCATCCCATACTTCGAGCGACACGAGGTAAGATTTATTGACTGTGGTACTGGTTTTAAATGAAACTGCTTATCAAAGCCTCGTTTAACTTTAATTTCATTAACGATCGTAAAATACTTCGCTGGAATATTTCTCACCAGGTATGTACTACGTATTATTATATTTAAATTGATCTCTAAACCCCAAGAAGGACCTATAGTAAATTTCAAAACATAGAGTTACAGTAAAAGTTTAAATCTTTACTATCAATTCTTTGCGAAGCTTAATTACATATTCGTTCTTCATTTTTCTCAACAACTTTCACACCCCCAAAGATCCAACTCAACATCTCCCCAAGCTTCACAGTACAAACCCCCAAACCTGACGTCAAACTTTTGAGAAATGGTGGCTGAAAATCGTCGCTAAAAACCTAAAAAAAAATCGCGAGAGTGTCGAGACGAAGAATCCTCGTGGTCGTTCACGAGTGAAAACTCGATTACGGGGTGTCTCCCATGAAACCAGCCCGTGCGAGTCTCACGCGTTGATTTCGATCCCCCGTTACGCGTCTCCGCGACACAATGAAATTGGATTAAGCTCGTGCTCCTCGGTGCACATCGTAGCCACATCGTGTGTGTCGGAGCTCCGCGCCGGGTAGAGCGACGAGTTTTAACGATCCAGCGACGTACAAATTGTCGAGATGGTATCGCGAGGCCCGCGGGAGCCTGGCGGGCGCCCGATCGGGAGCCGCCGTGGGAGCGAGAGAGACGGACGACGACGACCGAGTGTAGAGACTGGCGGCGCAGATAGTGGATACGATAACCCGCGTGGAAGCGAAAGAGTGGGGGGGGGGGGGCCGCGTAAAGAGGAGGGGCGAGAGAGGAAAGATGCGAGGGAAGATTAGAGGCGGTATCTCCTCTACCTACGGGCAGCGTGTAGAAGACTCTCGGGTGATCCTACGTATGCCACTGTTGCGCGCGCCGGTACTGCCGCGCGTTATTCGTCGCCCTGGGCCCGATCCTCGGGGCCCCCGGGGTCTCCCCGTACGTTAAGGATTCTCAACAGTAAATTACAAAATATGCTAAGCGGACCGATATAAATCAAAAAAACCCCGAGCCAAGGGTGCCCTAGGAAGTCGCTGGTAGGCTGGGAGGGGGTAGACCTAAGGTGTACGGGGGTTTCAAAGGAGGGGGGCACTCGATCAGGCCGGTTCCGGGAGACCCAAAATAAAGAGGGTGCCACGGTGTATGTATTCTAGGGCGATCTTTCTCTTTCTCTTTTTCTCTCTTTCTAATCTTCTCTTCCGGTGTACGAAGATCAGAGTTTGCAAACCGAGCAAATGGGCCGGAAGGTCTGGCGCGAGCGTGGATGTAAATAGGTATAGTTTGCCGCCGCGCGGGAATAGTCGGTTATGAAATACGAATTAGTCGAGCAGATCACGGGTGGGGACGGTGCACGGTCCTCGCGACGCGGATCAACGACGGTGATTTATGGGGGGGCCGGGGTCGTCACGGGGGCCGATTTCGCGGCGTGGTTGGCTACCTCGCGGGGATTCGCGATATCCAGGTGCGATAAAAGCGCCGCGGTCGCGTTTGATACGGCCGCGGGAGCTCGGGGAGATCGATGCGCGATTGAGATACCGGGAGAAGAGGATCGATCGGCTTGTACGATGCTTCGCGCGGTACAGGGGGGCTGGGAGGGGGCTGGGGGGACGAGCTGCCACTGTTTGCACGCGCGAGGCCACCCTCGGGGAAAACGTAATTACGACGACCGAGTGAAAAATGCGCTTTCGAATCCGGATGGCTTGCCCGCCATTAACCCTCGACCGGACGACCCTGGGTCATTTTTGAAGCCATCCCTTGCGGTACAGTGAGTCTCAGAAGTATCGATGCCACTTCTTACCGTGACTTTGAACGATTGGTATTTTTCAGCGACAGGAGTTTTAGTATTATTGTCGGAATAACCGAGCTTTCGATCGATGGAAATTTTATTCGCGTTTGAGAGAACCTGGTTTTTTAATTATTTTAACGCAATAGTGTGTTTTATAGCAGAAGGGAAGAAAGATCTATGCGAAATATTGCGACGAGAATCAAGAAAGAGTCAGAAAAGTATCGAAAGCGAGACTCGAGCGCAGCTGAAGCTTATAGCGTGGAGATCTTGGAAACATTTTGTTCGAGAGCTGAACAACGAATAAAGACACTTTATTGAGATTTATTCGACCGAAGTATTGGTCAAGTTTAATATACAGTTTCGTAGTACAGATTGTAGCTTTTATCGTGTAGATGCTTTTAACGCTCCTGCTCTACGATAAGAGACTCGATAGTTTGGATACTTGTACGGATATTCGACGGATGATTTTAATCTTTCAATTTTGTGTGTTTTTTTTTTTATCGAGCGCGGAAAACAATTTAGTTAATGGTTTTAAGTTATTCGAAAAAGGAAAAACGGAGAAGCAGTGGAACCCTAAGTAGCTTTCTCCGTTTCTACACAATCGAATGGAAATCGGTCCATAATTTTCTCCACGCTTTCAAGCGTCGAACATCTCGTCCAACCGGCGCAATAAATCGTACGTAATAATGCAATAAACAGCCGCAATAAATCCGTTTCTCGCGCGTCTGAAAATTCTGGGATCCGGGAGCGTCGCACGAACACCATCGGCCGTTAATCTTTCGTCTCCTGAAACGAGAGAAAACAAAAACCCCCTCGAAAGCTCCCGAGCACGAGGAAAAGATCCTTCAATATTTTAACTTTTCTTTTTTCGCAATAATTCCCCCACTTTCTCGCCCGAGACATCTCCGTTTATAATTTACAACGCTCGACGTTAAAATTCAAATTAATCCTTTCCGGTTTCTCGACCCGAAAAGTAACACAATGAGCCCGACAACTGTACCGAATAAACAGCAAAAAAATATCACATCGTTAAAATTCGTACTCCAGATTTAAAATTGTTTCCAGTTTTTCGATTCCTTACGAATAAACGTACAAAAAAAAAAGAAGAGAAATGACACAACGTTGAAATTCCTGCTTCGTGTTTTTATTTTCACCGGTTTCTCGGCTCGAGAAGGAGTACAATTGTCCGACTACTGTACCGAATAAATAAAAAAAAAAAGAAATGTTACGTCGTTGAAACACATGCTTCGGATTTGAAAATTTTGTCCGGTTTTTCGACCCAAAAACGACCACATAATCGTCCAGTAAACTGTACCGTAAACTACTACTGTGACTACAAAGTTCGATAATCATCGAAACAGTAGAATTGGCATCGAGTTCCCGGGAGCTAAGGAATTATGGTCTTTGATAAAGGAGGAAGGTCCCTTCGAGTCGCGTTTACTCGTTGGAATCGGTCGCGCGATTGTTCCACATAGAGTCGACTCGCGCGTCGCGATAAATTATGCCGGCCGCGAGCACTCAATTATGCGCGCAGGGACTATTAATCGAGATACGGGGAAACGTGGATGTTAATAAAGCGTCGAGCCGCGTTGAAAGTGTTTTCAGCGACGTTTACACGCAGCTATCTGGCGATCTACGCTAATCGAGTACTCCCGATGCACCCAGTCGTCACGCGCCGCTATCTTTACGAACTCGCGAACTTTCTGGCCTCCCTTTCAGCCAATTCGACGAGCTGGATCGTTGTATATTAATAAATTACACGCCGTTGGTTAACCATTTTTTTTTTCCTAACCGCCAATGAAAACGGTACAAAATGATCGATGAATGTATCGAGTATTTATATTTTTCATTAGAGCGTGGTTTCAACAAATGTCGAGGATCATTCCAAACGAATAATAATATTACTATCGTTGTGAACACTCGTAAAATGATAAACGAAGTAATTGAGTATTTTTATCAATTTCTTACGGTATAACTTTGACGAATATCGTTTGAACAACTACCTCGGATGAGTTAGTGTTATCAAGAACACTATAAAGTGATAGGTGTCGAGTATTTTTATTCTTTCACACAATACTTTTAACAAATGTCGAATAATATTACTGAGGTTAGAAACCGTGTAAACTGGTAAGGTATTATTTTTATTTTTCATGGTGCAATTCGAACAAATGTCGAGGACAACCTTGGATGTACACTGTAAAATGATAAATAGCGTATCGAGTACTTTACGTTTTGCACTATAATTTTAACAAATGTCAAGGACAACCCCAGTAGAATAACGTTACCGTCATTTGGAATACCGTATAATGATAAGCATCGAGAATTTTTTATTCCCATTATAATTTGGACAAATGTCGAGGACAACCCCGGACGAATAACGTTCCCGTCGTTGGGAGTCACTGCAAAGCGATAAGTAAAGTATTTTATTTTTTGCACTATAATTTTTACAAAATGTCGAGGACAACCCCGGACATGGAAAATTGACGCGGCGGTCGGGTGTATTAAGCGTGGATTCGTAAATGTATTTTAATCGGCTTGTCACCGTTCCGTGAATATTTATGGATATTTCAGCGACCATTGCGAAAGGAATCTTTAGGCGAAGTTTAAGAGATGTAGAATATTTTTAATTTTATTGTTGATGCAAGAGAACAGTTTCACGTGGTATTATTAGCACGAGGATGTTGCGTAGAATCTTCTAGGCAATCGTTCCATGGTTGGAAGATTGTAACGTGATTGGAAACGGTGGATTTTTCAAGAAACTCGAAAGTTATGAAGTTTTCATTCAAACTCTGTTCTATTTTAATTCCCACGAAACAATCTCAAACTTGATACAATGTCTTCTACGAGCAACAAGAATTCTTCAACAAGTGAAAAAAGAAGATTCTTAATCAAATTTCTGTTTTGGAATAGAGTTTCAAAATGAAAAGATTCGAAGTGTTCGCTTCGATTCTTGATAATTAAGGAGGAGTGAAAAAATATGTTCATCGATAACAATTATCGTTACGCAGATGGAATGTAAAGAAATGGAAAAAAAGGTGGAGGAAAAAAATTTGAATATCATAACCATCGGAGTCCACGGTTAGAGGTAGAGCGAGAAAACAAACGAGATGCATCTCGATGCACCGATGCAACGTAGGTTTCTGCGTTATTCAGCCGCGCCAACTGCGTGCTTAGAATCTTTCCATGCATCGCGGGAAGGCGTTGCGGGATAACTGTGGAAAGTTGTGATTTTTATCTGGTGACCTTAAGACACAGATACTAATATGCCATAGGTTCAGCGGCGAGGCAACGCGTCATTTTGCATTAGCAATGCAGCCGCGCGATAATGAATAGTTTCGCTATAGTATCGCTGCCTTGAGTCCGGGTTATGGGATAAACGAATGTATTTTAGCTCTTCGCGATAGGCGAGGTTCGAATGTCTCTACAAAAGTGTTTTTTTTTCTTTTATCCATTTTCGAACAGTATCGAAAATACCTAAGCTATTTAAGCTCGTACATCTTTGGCTCCCAACGATGGATATTAACGGGTTCTCTAGATGCTCGTAGATAAATCGAAAGAAATACACATGGACCGGAGTTCACGAGTGGGTAGATTTATCCGTGATGTTATAAAGTTTCTTTTAATAGCTATCTTATAAAGTTTCGATTTATCTTTCTTCTTCGTCATACTGGGAGAAAAAGTACCCAAATCTTTCATTTAATAAATCTTCAGCTCCCAACGGTTGATATTAACGCGCTCCGTTCCCAGCAGTACTCTCCAGCTACTCATAAATAAAATAAAAGAAACCCACGTGGACCAAAGTTCACGAGTAGGTAGGTTTGCCCATGATATTAACTTTTCTTTAATAACGATCTTATAAATTTCTCACGCGAACCATAGTTCACGAGTGGGTAGCAATTTCCCGTGATGTTACACACTCTCGACTTCGTGTTCGTTCTATCGCAAGAAAAAATACCCAAACCTTTCCTCCAATAAATCTTCAGCTCCCAGTAGACAATATTAACGCATTCGGACTCTAAAATCACTCTATAGACACCCAATAGTAAAATAAAAGTAACCCACGTGGACCATAGTCCACGAGTGGGTAGCTTTGCCCGTGATATTCCGTACTTTCGACTCGCATTTCATGTTCGTTCTATCGCGAGAAAGAAATATCCAAAGCTTTCCTCTAATAAATCTTCAGCTCTCGATAGTCAATATTAACGCACTCGGACACTAAAATCACTCTACAGACGCCCAATAGTAAAATAAAAGTAACCCACGTGGACCATAGTCCACGAGTGGGTAGCTTTGCCCGTGATGTTCCGTACTTTCGACTCGCGTTCCATGTTCGTTCTATTGCGAGAAAAAAAAAACCCCGAACCTTTTGTCTAATAAATCTTCAGTTCCCGGTGGACGATGTTAACGCGCCCGGACTCCAAGATCGCTCTCTTAGACGTCCATAAATAAAACGAAAGGAAACTCACGTGGACCATAGTTCATGAGTGGGCGGTAGCTTGACGTCCGCGGCGGTCTTCTCCGGCAGCTTGTAGTACTCGTACACGTAGGAAGCCGCTGGATCGTCGCCATGGCTTGCGACGGCCGAGACCTGGTGTTGTTGTTGAAGATTGAGCATAGCCGCGGTCGCTACGGAGAGCGGGTGCTCGCAGTAGGTCCGCCAGTCGCCCTCCATACCCTGCACCTGCACCTGCACCGCAGCAACCCTCTTGTGTACTTCGGGGTCGGCGCCCTCGGCGCCGCTCTGCAGGGACTGGGCTGCTTGCGCCGCCGCCTCTTCCGCACCCAGTTCCTCCTCTTCCTCTGTTTCCCGTTGCCCGGATACGTAGCTGGGTTGCTGTTGCTGCTGCGAGGTGTCGTCGTTGACCACGCCGCCGTTCGTCTCCTCCTCGCCGCGGCTTCGTCGTCTGAAATAACAAACGCGGTTTCATTGTTAGACGGATGACTCCTCTTCCCTCCACGGGGAATAAGCGATTCGCGCGCGAACCTTGTGTAATCTCAAACCACCTCGTGCGCCATTTTGAGAAATTGGCCGGAAAAATACGCGCCATACGGGAATGAAAATCATTGTTCTTCTTCTCTCCTCTCTTTCACGAGGAATTCTGGACGTGACGATGGAAACGCGACGCGGAGTTACCGTTTGTGGGTAATCTTACGCGGTGTGGAACGGTCGTGGGTAGTGTGCCGAGGTGAGGACTTGACCTCTGGGGAAAAAACGCGAATCGTAGTAGGTCGTTTTAGTCTTTCAGGGCCAGTGAGTAAATATGATGTTTGTATTCTTTTTAATTTAGGTGCCACGTTCTCGGTTGACTATAGGTGGAATGGGTTGAATAGACCAGTCGTAGACAATGATAAAAGTGTATGTAAACCTGCGGAGCTTTAGGTTATCCAAATAGTTACAGCAGATCTTCAAGTGCTTTTCAAGTGGTGAGAACTATCCTCAAAAATTAGAGGTCTCGAGAACTAATGGAAATGGCTATAGATTATGGTTACCCGATTGGCTACGGTAGATCCTCACCCATGATTTGACAAGTATTGATAACTGAGCAGCTATGTTTACCACTAAATTCGAGGGTAGTTGTCACCCTTGGAACACGAACGATAGAAAAGTATACACGGTCCTTGGTGGATCGTTCCGCAGTTGGAGGACATGTTTCCTCGGGAAGGTCTCGGGTGACAAATATCCAGGTGGTCATTCGTTCGACCGTAGCGGAAACGCTTCGCACGGGAGTTCTAAGAAGCGATTAGATATCGCGACGCGAATGACGATAAATTATCAACACTGGCGAACGTGTGTGGCGACCCACCATCGCGGTGGCCATTGCTAAATTGAGGAATCATCGGCCCGGGATTTCGCGCGCCGCGATTATCGTTAATTGATAAATTCGACGACCCCTGCGGTAATTTATCCCGCGACGGTTCCCGGTATTCGTGAACAGTTATTCCGCAGCGAATGTGTTCACCGACCTCTGAGAAATCGCTGGAGAATCCCACCAATGACAGTTGGTCGGACTTCAGCAACATTTGCTGGCTACCGTCCACGTTGTCCAAGGGTCGTGTCTTTGATAGAATTGTGTTAAACTCTGGTAGCAGAAAGGGCACCAAGAGCAGTAAACTTCCTTGCAACTGCTGGAGACTATAGAATCCCTAGTTTCTTAGTCTTTTATACCTCTGCGATTCGAATACGAGGTCTAACACCTCTGATAGTGGATAATAGGGGATGGATACTTTTATTTAGCTACATTTGGATCAATGAGGTTGGAGACAACTGTAAAATTTCAGTAGCAACAATGATTCCGAGAGTAATCTTCCTTGCAACTGCTGGTAAGAGATGCCTAAGGTCTTTTGTGACTCTGATGATTCGAATAGGACTAGAGAGGACAATTCTACTAGTTGTCGAGATGTCTAACATTTGAGGAGAGTTTTCATCACTCGAACACGTATAAAAAGAAATACCTGTTTAGTGGAATATTTTGAAAAATAGTGACGATAGAATAAAAATAAGGGGAGAAAGATTTAATTATAAAAAATTCTCCCATCTTTATTAATTTTCTAATGTCATCGAAGGAAGACAGAATCATCGAAGAAAGTTTTCACTCCTCGAACACGCGTAAAAAGAAACATCTGCTTGGTTGAATATTTAAAAAAATAGAATACGGAGGAAAACTTTTAGTATTCGATCGGATAATTATACAAAGGCAATCTGGCGACAGTGGAGCCACCTTTTTCCTCCATTTCGAAGAAAAATACTAAAGAAAGCGTTTGCTTCGGGACGAGCGATCGCCAAGTGTCGAAATCCTCTCAGAGTCACAACTGAGGCAACTCAGGCATACGTGACCAGTGGCGTCGCCCGCGAAATTTTCCTCCATACCCGTCGCTACTTTCACCAAACTTTCCAACCCTGTAAAACACCGGTAAAAAAAAATTTCCAACGTTCTATCGGTGCTTCGAGTTCCGTAAAGATCGTGGATCGCCAATTGGTCGACGTTTCTCGGTATAACGTACGCAGTACGAGCTGAGAGCCGCGTCTCGGCGCGCGATACGCTCCGAGAGAAAAAATTCTCGCCGGATGCGAGCAGATGCCTTTAACGCGAGACGCCGCGCGAACGACGAAGAAAGCCTCGGAGAGGGGCGACAAGGACGATACATATATACATGCACATGTATATACATACATATATATACATATATACACGCACGAAGATTAATTATTATAAACCCCTGCCTTTTGCCTACAGTCATCAATTTATACTCCTCTCTCGCGCATCCCAATTCCAATCCCAATCCCGATCCCGTGAGTCGCGCACGGAATAAAGGCTCATCCTCTCTAATTTATGCATGTCGAATCAATCTCCCTTTTCCTCCCCTCGACCCCTTCCCCACCCCCTCTCTCTCTCTTTCTCACATACGGTCCCGCTTTTCTGTCCTTTTTCTTCGTCTCGTTTCCTTTACGCCCGACCTCGTCCATCCTTCTTCCCGGCGTCGTTCAACGCCGTGGTCCCGTCGCGGCGTCTTGTTGCTCCTGTTCCAGCACCTGGGCAACCGTCGCCCCTTCTGGTGAGGAGAGAGCCAGCTACCCCGATAATGAGGGGGCCGCGTTATCCTGTGCAAATATTTTCCTCGACGGGTGTTTGCACAGCCACACGGTTCTCGGCGACGTCGATCGAAACTTGCGTACGCGCGCGGATACGCGAGATTCGTCGGTAAAGATCGTCCTGCTCGATTGTGCACGCACGTATGTATATAGGTACGTGTGCGTACAATGAGTTCATTCGTGATCATCAAAGTGAAGACGCGCACCGGGGCATCTGCAAACAGAGTTCTCGCGACGGGTGAGGCTCACGATCCTGCGAGGAGGGTTTTCACGTGGTACGGTTCGCTGCATCCCCGTGATTCGAGGATTTCTCGAGCTAACGGTGATGCAGGATTTAAGAACATCGGTTGGTTGGAGTTTCGCGCGGATGGGGTAATTCGATTGTTCGCGCAGATACGGAGCATTATTAATTCGTACATCTGGTCCCTTTAATTCGGGATAATTAATCTTGTCGAAGAATTATTCCGGATCGTATCGCTGGAATGAAATATAGTATTTCAATGTTTTCGCGATTAGTCGAATAATGTTATTTGTTCAGGTACATTGAGATTCGCTTGTAATTTTTAATTTCTTGAAAAGGTTAGTCTTACTTTACGCAACAGTCTGTTGTTATTTGCGTTATCGAACATTGAATCGAGATCAAATCACGCGAGTATGGCGTGAGAAGATTATAAAAAACGCTGTGTCTCACTATGATACAGGGTTTGTAGATATTATTGTGTAGCTGGTATATATAAATACAGAGCAGTAGATTATTAAAGTTATTCTCACTTTATTATTAAAATTTCTCTTCCTGCATTATCGAAAATCGAGTCGAACCATTCAGGAGAAATTAATCAAAGAAGAAAAGGTGTATCCTCTCACTATAGTAGGCAGTTCGTAGACTATTTAGAGCATTGTGTAGCCTATGGAGCATTCTCTTATTCTCGCTTTATCGATGACTCGACTTGGAAGAATCTCACTTTCTCTGTCATCGAGAATCAAATCGGACCAGAAATCGCGCGAAAGTAATCAAACAGGGTGAACCCTCGTCCAGTAACCATTTATTTAGTAAAATCAGCGTCCAGGAACCAACTGCCACGTTGGTTGGACGTCCAGTTGGAGCGTGCGCACGAGTGGAGGCGGGTTTATTGAAATGCACCGCGATGGAGCGACAGGGTGGGTTCTCAGGTCGCGTGGACAACACTCCCGTGGAATATTAAACGCGTTTCACGTCTTCGTGTACCATCCTCGTCTCGTCGTCGGGGGTTCCCGCGAGGTTTCACGCGGTGACAACGCGCGATAACAACGCGTTGCCTACGATCTCCAGACGCGACGACGACGCCTTCGTCCTCGTTTCCATCGAGGCGACCGCGATCATTGGACCGGCGCAAGACGTACGATCGATCGATCGATCGATCGAACGTCGACGATGGATCAACTCGAGAGAGTCGAGCACGAGACAATTTGTCTCGCTCGGTCACCGTTTTTCTCATTCCTTCGTCGCGATATCCTTCGAGAACACGTTTTGCATTGGAAAGATGTCTCCTCCAGAGGTTGCCGTGTGCGTTGAAAGTTCAGATATGTTGCGTTTAGAAAAAGATAGAATAAAGAGTCAAGAGTCTCGATCATCCACAGGATACTTGAAATTCAATTTTTGGAATCTACATTTTCTGATAACCTATCTTTCACTCTTTGATGGTTTCCTATCCCCAATAAGGGGTTTGTTATTCACGTATAGACTCTAGGATTGTTAGAGTACTTGTCAAAATTGAATCTAAAATTGTTATACACTTATCAAACGTCTCGAAGGAATATTCGTCTATTTGATATTTCACGTTGGGATAGAAATAGCTAACTGTTACCGGTTGGAACGAAATATTAAGGGGTTACGTCACCTACGCAATAGGAAGGAGATTTTTTCATATAAAATACTCGACACTCGACCATAGAGAGCTACTCTCGTAGCAAAGACCATAGAGCGGTTTCCGAGGTAATAGAAGGTTACCAGGCCTCGTGTTCCCAGAAGCTGACGTATGGTACTTTTTCGAGTGTTTGACAGAGAAGTGTTTGATCTAGGCCTGGTTCGAGCTCTCACGCGGGTCACCATTGTGCGCCATCTTTGAAAGACAGAGGTGTGGATGGATTCCTCGTAAAAGTATCCGCGATGACTAGATAGACGAAGAACAATAACTATAATATTTGAGTGAAAACGGCGAGTATCATTCGCACAAGTACTTTGTGCTTAATTAAAATAATTTCGCTGCAGTATTATTATTTAACTATTATCATTCTTACCCCCATTGTTATATATCTTCACCTAATCTATCGTATTGAAAGTAAAATAGTTTTCTTTTGTTCTGAAAAAAATCGAGTCGATGAAAACCACTTCGAGTCACTATATTTTAAGATATTTAAATAAATAGCTATTTGCACTTGTCAAGGGTTACATCTTTTATGCTCTTCTCGATTACAGCGTATAGTAATGTGCTAGTTTTCGTGTAGTTTCAAAATTGTTCGAACGTGGCTAATTTTAGACTTGTCCTGTTCGTCGACTAATCGATTCAATTGTGAAAGAAAGGATTGTACAGGCTTCTCGTGTCAAAGGGGGTATCCAGTTCGATACGCTGTACACGGTGTTTAATATCACGCTGAAATTGCATACTCGAAGTATTTGAACACAGTTGGAACGAACGTGGCGTGGTATAAAAATGTCGATCGTTTAAAGAACCTGAAAAGTAGTTCCAAGAAAACGGAGCTACTTTCCGTTCGGAAAGGAAACTGTTCACATTATTAAACCATTATCGGTATTCAAGTTAATCGAAGACGATTATAGTTTTATGTCAGCGCGGTTTAATAACATACAGTGACGTCGTTTTTTAATTCAACGTAATGACACGTACCGTTTAATAATCCAACGATCGACAGTTAGACCTAGTTCCTATTATCCACAGGGATGTCTCGACGATCTTTATTACAAAATGGCCTCCCCCTAATTACCAGACCTCAATCGCATCGAGTGGTTGAACAGACAATTACTCAAACTCGTTAGAGAGATTCGTGGAAATATTTAGAAAAAACAATTAAGAACCGAGCAGAAAGATTATTTAATTTGATTCCATTTAAAACGCGATTTATTCCACAGAGTTTCACCCCCCTATGGTATAATATCTCATATTCTTAAAAAACTTATTCGACACAGAGATAGAATACGGTATAAATAATTCTTCCATTCCCCCAGTATCAAATAACATCGATAAAAACATTTCAAATCTGAAAATTGATAAATGTTGTCAATCTTTCTTCAAAATCTGTTCCAGATTAAACTTCACATTAGTTCGTTCCTCGTATTATCTACTTGTGCTTATACATTATTCCCTCCATATTTTTCTACCAAAGACTTTACCCCGTGAGTAAATAAATAACAATAAAACATTCCATCCATCCAAATACTATTTCCAGATCACTAAACGACATTTATACCACGTTACTGCACACCCCGGATTTCCTGTCAACTTGCAAGAAAAGAAGTTCCGTTCGATCTAGCGATCGATCTCGATCTCTCGTCGATCCCTTACGTCGCTCCGCGGCCATTTTTCCGTACGACGTTTCTGCGACTTTCAATCGCGAGCCCACACGTGTGTCTCGTAAAAATTGCCAAATCCTCGCTGGCATTCGCCATTGAAAACGTGGTTTTACACTAGCGGACAGGTTTTGCGCAACGTCTCTCTACCGTTAATAACAATTTCGCGAGCAACGGCGAGGGATTACGCGTTCCCTTGCTCCGTTGCGAAATCCACAGCATCCACCACAATGGCGTTTGTCGTGGCAAAACCGTAACGATATCCGAATGGATCCCGCGCTTGCGCCGCACGGGCGTTTTCTCTCCATTCAATGCTTCCCTCGATTGTCTTGTAACCTCGATGCATAATCCGTCGGTACCGATCGCGGTGTTAATAAGATTTATAAAGGAGAAGCGGGGAAAAGAATGCCGCGATACTTTTTCAACGATCGTTATCGCGGTGTAATGTCACCTTTGCTCGCTCACACGTCCCTGTCGTTTGCTCGGCCGGCAGTCCATACGGTATGCATACTAATTCCACAAATAAATCTGTTTCACCGCGTTTCGAGGCCGCTGCCACCGGTCGAAGGGTGAATAAATTTCCGACGGTGATAGTTTCCACGAAAACTAGCTCGCCTAACCGCTGAACGGATCGCTACCGATCGTGAACACGGAAGATCGTGCCAGCTGGATCGATTTCTAGAGCCCACTGACGAGTAAGGTATTACGGTATCGTAACGGTGTTAACTGAGCGATAATATAGGTTCTGAAAGTTTGTAAGTTTGTAAAAGGTGTACTGATGTTTTCTATTGCAATGGTGGAAAAATGGGGGAAGATGTTCCATGGTTCAATGTATGTATACTCTTGCCAAGCGTTGAAATCTCCACAATGGTATACATCTGGATCGTCTTATACTTTTAATTCTTATACTTTCAAGTGGAGTGATGCGCTATCGTAACGGTCGAGTGATAATATACGTTTCGAAATTGTTAATCGGTGAATCGATACCTTAGTTTATGCGTTGTGTTAATATTTTATTTTGTAACGTAAAAAAAAAAAAGAAAAAAGAAAAGAACGAGGAAAGACGTACTTCGACGTTTGCAAACTTTGCACGCATTGAAGTCTCCGCGATTGTACCCTTGCCGCGCATTGAAATCTCCGCGATGATACTCTTACCGTACTGTCAGCGGAGCGTAGCGCGCGTTAACGTTACCTACGCGATCTTGTTACGCGAAAACAAGCCACCTCGTCGACTCGAATTTTCGCTTTACGATTCACCATTTAATCGCGATATCTCCAACGAATCCTTTGACCCTAAAACGATGGGTCGTAAACGTCCGATTTCACTCTCAAATTATTTCGATCGTTTATATCACTCTCAAAATAATCGTTTTACGATTCACCGTTTAATTACAATATTTTTCAACGAACTCCTCGGCCCTAAAACAGCGGGTCGTAAAGGTCCGATTTCACTCTCAAATGATCCCGGTAAACAAATACGTCGATTCCGCGTCGATCCTAAAAATTTTCAATCCCGATTCGCAATTTATACACGTTGTTTATCGCAACGAAGGAAGCGGTCGTAAAAAAATATGGTATACCTGGACGAAAACGAAGGTAAGAAAATGGTGGCCGCAATTACACGAATACGTTAATTCTCTGAATATTTGTTTTGCAAGGAAGTCGTGCCCACTTTCGAGTATCACCCCTCGCGATAAAACTTCCAAGGGGAACGTTAAACGCGCAATTAATCGCGCAATTAAGTCTTCCGCGCGCGCTCGCGTATCGCGGAATGCCTCGTTTCCTCTTCTGCATAACCAATGGAACAATGGCCCCGTAAATCTTCACTCGCGCGTGTCTGCCTACGTAAAAATCCACGAGATGAAAACGAGAACGACTCTCGCCACCGAGCGCATAGCTGTCGCGCGTACCACCGTGTCGTTGTTTTGCATGTATCGCCGAGGTTGTTCATCCTTGCCGTTAATACGAAACCCTGAAGACCGAAGTCGATCGATCGTTACTCGGGTTTCGAATCCTCGATATCTCTCGAAAGGAAGGACTCGTCAAGGTTGTCAATCTTTGCGATCGATTCGAAAGTTTGAACAATCAAACACGATGGAAGTATTCTGAGTTTCGAATCTTTCCTATCCTTCGAAGAGAAGTATCCTAAGATCGTCGAGATTGTTGGTCCTCTTGGTTGATTAGCTTCCTTGTGTCTTTTCCGACCCATCCACCCGATACACCGTACTTCTGTCATCAAAGCTACCACACTAAGTTCTATTCAATATTCTCCCGTATCTCTTCAATTCTCCCATTGTCCTACAATATCAGAATAAATTGCACATTTTCTGGACACGTCAGATCCAAAAGTTACCCACACGTCCCCGGAATCGATACCAAACCCCCCGAGTACGATCGAACCGAAGTTTTCGATTCTTCGTCGCCGTTCGAAAAGATGGTTTCCCCGGCAAGATGTCTTCTCGATACCGAAGAAGTTCGATTAGCATTCCATTGGTACTTTCAGCCTCTAATAACGCTATCCTGGTATTACGATCCTGCACGCTCGTTCCAACGCGTTTCGTCGACAACAGAAGTTGTACGATATAGTCGGCGGAGCAACTTTCCACGAGTTGCAACGCCAAGAATATCGAGAGAGGCGCCCCTCCCCCCTCGCCCCCTCTACCCCTCCCACCACCGGATCCCCGCGATCGCGGTTCATTGCTACCATTATCTCCTAGCGGGGCTTGTCAATTTCCAAACGCCCCTTCGACCAAAGCACTCGTTCATTTGCCACCATTACGCGGCACCGGCAATCCCCAATTTACTGTTATTACTTCTCCCCTTGGCTACCTCGCACTCGCTACCGTTTTTCGCCGCGCGCTGATTCGCTGCTTTTTCATCGTCCCGTGTTCGCATCGTCTCGGAAGTATCGCGTTTCAACCCATTTGCGTGGTATTTAAATACCCCATGGCGAACCCCATGGTAGCCGGATTCGAACGGGCAGAACTTTTTTACGAATGCTGCGAACGAAACGGGCAGGAGGGGGGGATTATTTTACACGCGACAAGTGGACGCGTGTAATGGGTCGAAGTCGAACGAGTCGCGGTGGACGAGAAATTTTTACTTGATCGTATCACGTGCAACGTTGTTCGTTGGTTGTAGAACACCCTATATGTTTCGCGAAGAAGAGGCGTAAAATCGTTTCTTGTCGTTGGTATTGTATCTTTGTCGGTGGTTGGACTTTTTCAACGTGAATTTTTTCGTATCGTTTTTAACGATTCGAAGCATTTATTTGTAGGAGAAAATATAAATTTCTATTTTGATCCCAACGGTGACGCAATTGTTTAATATTTTGTTCGGTGGGATGACAGGCAGTATGGGTCGACGTACCTTGTAACAATTTGAATTCGCTTTCGATCGACGATAATTGAAGAATAAGTATGTTAGGTTTCTAGAAGTGTATAGAGAGTTTGGAAAAGTTATAAAATATTAAATAATCGCAGTCGTGTAATTCTGAGACATGAACGAAAGGAATAGTTCCAATTTGGAGCTCTAGTTTCTAGAGCAATATTTGTCACGATACATCTCTCACAATTACGCATCGACAACACCTAAACTTTGTACACGTTTTCGATCGTGTCTCGAGACAACAATATTAAATTTTTAGCCCTCAATCTTTATCGATGCTTACGCGATCTCACGTTTTTCACATCACGGTACGGTGTGGAACGGGCACGGTATCTCAATCATTACGATCGATCTCGTCGGGCATGAAGGCCGAAATAAAAAATCCCCCCCACCCCCAAAGAATCCCTAGTATCTGGTCGAATCGAGGGATCGGCGTAAAAATTTCGTCTCGATAAATAAATTCTACCGTACGGTTCGAACACGAGAACGCTTTCGATGGTCGGTTTCGTTGTTTATATTAACAGCTCCCTTGGGACTGGTTCGATCCATCGCGAAATTTCTCGTTTCGGCTCCGCTCGATCGATCATCGAGAGACGCTCGTTCCTTCGACTCGGGGAAGCAACCAGGCACCCGAGAATAAGACGTCGGCGTCGTGAGGGCTACGTCTTTGTCCCGCGAGTCGACCCTCGTTCTTCTGTCGCGAATCGACGGTCGTCCTGTAATCAGTATTCCTCCGCTCTCGTGCGTCTGCGCCCGGTAACCGGTCACTTCCGGCGGCTACACCACCCAGCCACCGAAACAGAAAAAGCAAGAGTGTCTCTCCTCGGCCTTAATACGTGGGCACGGTTATGCGCCCGAGACACGCGAGTCTACGGCTACGGGAATTGGCTGAGAACGAGGACACGGGTTTCACGATATCCTGGAAATATCCTTCCCGTGAATGTGCTTTTCGTGAATTTTTCAGGGGAGGGGAAACTCTCGTCGAGATATATTCAACGGTTATTATTATCTATCGTGAGGTCTAGAAGGGTGGAAGCTCTGTACTTCGAGACGATCGGAGAAGAATGATTATTAAAAGATTCTGGGAGTAATTTTATGCATTTCAGTGCATTGGTGTATTTGGAAAATTATGATTTTCTTAAGTAGAAGTCTGTATATCAGTTCGAAAGTTATTGCAGTCAAGAAGTTTTAACTTCCTTTCCTGGCATTTTGATCAGTTTCTAGTCGTTTCGAAGATACAACTTGTTACAGTTGCCCAGGACACTCTGTAGAGTTGAAGAGGTTAAGTGTGTTAATGTTTGGGAATTTTGTCGAATACGGAGAAAGTGTCTCGGACGAATATTCTTAGCACGGAATAAGTTTGATCTCTGATGAGCAATTACAAGATGCTGTTATATCATCTTTTGTGGCAAAGAAGCTTCTTTACTCTGTACAGTTCTTCCCCGACCGAAAAACGCTCTCCCGTAAATTGCAAAATTACTTTAAGACCAAACGAGAATCTCATCTCTGGTTTCTATCAGCGGATCGAGAGCGTTGAACGATTGAAATATTTCTCGGCATTCCGGTGTCTCTCTTCCACACGACTTTCCCCACGAACAAGAAGACGTAAACCCCTGAACAAAAAACGAAAGCAACCCCGTGCTCGTAATAAGTTCGTCAAGCGCGTTCGACGTGCTCGTAAAACTTTCACCGTGCCGAACTACGCGGCGGTAAAAATCTCGCTTTCGAGTCGTGGCTCGGAGCGACGAGGACAGAAGCGGAGAGGACACGATCCAAAGGGGGTAGAAAGGTGTCAAGCGTTGACTTTGATGGATCGAAGATCCCCGGGCCTCACCTACCCCCGTCTCCCCTCTTTTTGTTCACCTCGGACCACCGAGTAGGTATGTATTTGTTTCTTTTTTTTTCTTCATTCTCTACGGATAAAACGGCGTGTCTGACAGGTTACTCTCTCACGGTGTATGTTAACGTTTCCTTTGCCCAGAGCGCGTGCACTCGATACGCGTGCAGATGCGAGTACCTCGCGCGAGATCGAGCGGCAACTATGCAGCTGCAGTTTTGTCGCAGCGGGCGAGAAATCGGATCTCGGGCGATCGACGCTCTGGAAATTTCACTTTCCACTGGTTGCTTAAAATTGCGCCGATCTGCGCGTGGGCGGTGTCGTCGTTTCGTAGTACCCGAGGCGAGAAGCCTCGAGAGCCTTAGAACTATCTGGAGGAGGGATTTGTAATTTTCTTGGCAATTTTTACGGAACGATATTTTCCCTTTTGGAAGATCCGAACGATAGCGCGCGAACGGGATAGTAAAGATTCGAGATCGATATCGCGGCCATTTTGTGACGAGAAAAACACGAATGATAACTTCCAAAGTGCGCAGTAAAGATTCGAGATCGATATCACGACCATTTTGCGATTAGAAACACCAACGATGACGTCCAAACGGGGCAGTAGAAATCTGAAATCGATATCGTGGCCAAGCGTCAGATTACACGGACAATCGTGCTCTAAAAGACGTAACTTTTAACGAGGTAGGACTCGAAATGCCCCCCTCCGATCTTAACGCAGCTTCGCAGGATGATACAATACACCAACCCAGTTGCAACGCGTAAAATATCAAGCGCAGACGCTCGGTAATCATAAATATATAAATAAAGTTACTTACGATAGGTATATACTTATATCGAGGTGCCCTTTTGTCTTTCTTTGTACGTTAGTACTTACTCTCGGCACGAGTTTTCTTCACTTTTCATCTCGATACGGGGAGTATTCCACGCATCGAACGATCCGAGTTACCAATAAATTTCGATTATTTATATTTTTATAATTATCGAATGTCTACGTCTAATATTCTGCGCGCACCGTTAGGGAATCGTACTCTATCATCCTGCAAAGGCGCGTTAAAATCGGAGGGGGACAACTCGGGCACCTTTGCAATAATCACCGAGAAAATGCAGCAATAGGTCATTAATAATGCACAGGAAGAGGTGCGCTACGAATTGCCCACCCTTTTCAAATACGCAACGAGAAAATCTCGGATACGTGACGTTGACAGTCACGTTCCTTCGCGCGAGATCGAACTACCGACTCTTTGTAGCCCGACAACGAGCCACATAACCTTCTCCTCTCGTGCTTGATGAGCGATTGTTTTAAAATAGCGATCCTCGACGTAGGAAGCGCCGTTACAACCGAAGGGCGGTCCCCGATGTTCAGGGAGCGTTTGAAGCGATCCCATATTTTTAGCCAGCTACTTTGCATCCGGTTGGCTGTATTACTTGCATTAAAGTATTATATCACTTTCTCTCGACATCGTTACTTACACTTACAACAATGTCTTTGTTGAATTTTTCTCGTGTCGTGAATAACCGACCGATGCGAGCTTCTAGAGATACATTTGCTAGAGATCGTTATTAGAGATCGTTACTCGTTTGTGGAACTTCGACAAGTTTAGTAAACTTACTAAACTTAGTAATTTGACAAGAAATTTAATTTTACGAAGACAGAGTCGGTTCAAAAGTAAGCGTAGTCTCCTGAAAGTGGATGTAACTTTTATCGTAGATCTTCGTTAAAGGTGACTCTCGACGCTCTAAACGAGAACTGTGTCGAAGCTTTGTCTCGCAACTGGTCAAGAAGAATGCCCAAACAAAGTGTAACGATTTCGTCGAGAAAGAAATACGATTTCACTGACGTAAACTCGGTTAAAAAAATAATCATGGCGTCCTGGAAGTCGATTTCGCCTTTATCGTCGATCTTCGCTAAGTGCAACGTTCGATGCACTAAACGAGAACCTAGATAGGGGAACACCGCGAGCCCGGATATCCTGCATTACGCGCCTCCGCAAGTCGCCTAATCCGATATACGTGGCTGGAAAAATTCGTCCGCCATATTGGCGACGCGTAGACAGCTTTCTTCGATAAGGTTTCGAAAAATCATGGCTACGGGCCTCTGCCGATCCATCGCCGCGAGAGGTGCAGTTTACATAATTACCCACCGTGCACGATCGATCGGTCGTGAGTCACGTTGGAAATCGATAACGAACGCCGAGATAATAGCTCACCGTGCACTGGAATTCTTTCCTTGAAAGAAAAAAACAAAAAAATGGCTTCCTCACGAAAAGAACGCCACTCGGCGCGGTACAAAAGAATTTTTATCGTTTCGTGTACCCATTCATCATGAAACCCATAACCTCGATGGTCAGTTAGGTGTCTTTGTATTGGATTCATTTCCAAATGCATTTCTCCCGATGCAATTTTTTTACAAATTCTTCTTACTTCTCGTGGAAAGAATGCCAGTGGCTAACTCCTGTCGCTATTCCATCGACGAATGCTCCTCTCTTTGAAAACACTTTCTCCCTGAATATGTATCCGAACATGTTTCTCTCGTACATCGAAAAGATAAATGGGGGAAAAATGGCGCGAAAATTAAATAGAAATTTTCTTCGAGTGGACTCAGACACGATTGGAATTTCTATGACTTCACGAAAGTGACTATGGAAGAAATGGCGTACTTTAATCGAGGAAAGAATGTTAACTGATCGTGATGCTAACAGGGGGCCTCGTTGGTCGTTTTCATCGCGCGAATCAAAATTGTGAGTAGCACGCGTCGTCGTGCACCGATATTCACGTTACAGGTCAGGGTATTATCTTACCGGCTATTGATATTTCGTTCCCCCGATCGTGTTACAAATTCGTTGCGCGTACGTAGTACGTATCGGAGCCAGCATCGCTGTCCTGTAATTTCGTCTCGTGTCGTGCACGCCGATACACGCGCGCGCGTTTTGTTCGACCCGCGTTTTTCGCGAAACGCTGCCTGTTGTGCAACCCGAGATAAAGACGAAAGAACGATGCCGCGCGAATCACTAATACGCTCGCGATCTCGCGTGCCGTGATTTCTACGTTCGAAACGATGACACTTAACTCTGGTGATTTCGATGCGTGGGAACAGTATTATGGAACAGTACACGAGGTATCTAACCTGACACCACCATCTTGATTTACGTCGCTATTATTATCCGTACAGCGATAAATGAAAGTTGAATGGCAGATGGCACATTTTTGTACTATTAATTTGTTCTTAGATTGGGGATATAAGGGATCTGTCAAATTTCTTTTTAACGGAGTTTTAACGAGAATGTATTAAAACCAAAGCTTGGGTCGCAATAGTCGATGCGAAGTATACTTCTGAACCGCGGTGAAGTATTACCCGATACATTGCACGATGTACGACGATCGTTGCTTGGTCGATTTTGAAAATTTCGCGACAGAGAACGTCAAGTTGCATCGATTGATTCGTTAAGAAACACATAATTAAGTAAGCCTTGAAATTGTTCAGCTTGCGCGTGAAACGTTTCTCATCACAGCTAATAATAGCAACGTGAATCAAGGTGGTCACATCGAATGAGACACTGTACATTACTCTCAGGATCCACCGTTGGTAACCGAAGAAAATTCTCCTAATTCGCTCCAGAATTGTCTTCAACGTATTTAAAACACAGCATTGATTCGTTTTCAGAGACTTCTTTCATCCCCTGGTGGAGATTTCTCGAACTACCCGTCAAGATATAAAAGTAAAAAAAAGAAACAAATAAATAAACTTGCTCTGAAAACTATACACAAAAGTCTCTGGTAGTCCAGGTTCCCATTACGGGTTCCTCGAAGTGGACTTTTCCTCATTCCCCGGGATATCGGATTAGGTAATGCGCGGAGGCGCATAATACAGGCGGTTATCTGTCGTTACAATGTACACCCGGTATCTAGGCTCTCGTTTCGAGCTGCCTCTGTCGCGGCTTTCTCTCTGTCTCGCCCGACGCGCCGTATTCGCGTATCTGAAAACGGGGCACGGACGTGGCTACCCAGCGTGACCGGGCGATAGGATAAGCGTCACCCTGGACTTCCTACGCTGCATGAAAATTAACCGGACAGGACGAGAACAATTAGCATCCGAGCGGCGTAATCGCGCGCCGTTTACGGAGGACGGTGGACGATAACGCGACTAACGGAACGACCACGGCCGCGTATGGTAAATCCTTCGTTCGTGGTATCGGTGAAACGAACGACCGAGTGCGGTGGAAAGAATTCGAGAGGGGGTGAGTTACTCGGAGAACGATCGCGGAGTTCGGATGTATCTTACCCATGTGGCGCGATAGACAGAGCGCAGCGTGTCCGTGGTCGGGGGAATTGAAAGAAGCGGTTGTGGAATGCGGTTGGCGGTAGAAACATCCCGGTACAATCTTTCATTTCGTCGCTTTATCCTCGCAATAATGGTGTCAACGAATCGGCGAGATTCTCCTGAGAAAAATGAGTACCGACACGACGTACCTCGGACGGTATTTATTCGCGCAAAAACGAATCCAAAATTTACTCCGAGAATCGAAAATCACGGATGAGTGGTAAGATTGCTCCGATCTGTATCTGTGCCGTGTTTGGGCTCGTTTTAACGGGGAGGATCTCGCCGATCCATCGACACCACTGTTACGACGATAAAGCGAAGAATGTGTAAACTAAAATGTTCAGAATTGAATTTTTCTTCGAAGTTCTCGATTCGACCATCATTGTTCGACACAGCCTCGGCTCCAGACACTTGGGTAGCGGGGACGAGTTGAAATTTAGGCGAGACGATTCCAACGAAATTCGAGGGAGCGTGTATACATTTTTTGTTATCATCTTTATCGCGTATCTCGAAGATTGAATCCGAATCGAACGGACGGCGGGAATTTTCTCTAAGACTAGCAAGCGATCAAGAACCGTAAGGTAGAAAATTAATTTCAAAGCGAAAGCAAACGTCGAATCGTTCCCGCGGGTGGAATCGATGCGTCCGCCGCGATAACGCGCATGCGCGCGGAAAAAAAACAAGGAGGGAAGCGGGTAATAGTCGAGCAGCTTGTTAGCGACCGTCGCGATAGAGCTATCATCGCGGAACAAGAGTCCGCACTTAACTCAATTCGCTGTGAATATGGACACGGCCGATCTCTCGAATAGCCGATTCGATCGCGTCGATATCTCAGCCTGGGCCTAGCGGGATAGAATAGCCCGGGAGTTGAAGTTTGATCGTAAAGTTAATATTCCCCACTCGGTCTGATAAATGCGCGCGATTATCGTCGCCGCGCGAACGCGCGACCGAGAGACCGAGAGAAACAAACATCATCCCCCCTCCCCTTCCCTCCCGCGTAAAAATCGACCATCCTGATCATGGGAACTCGTTCCTTTTCCCTCGACGTTCACCCGGTTCGTGTTTAAGACGCGTTTACATTTATCGCGTCGAGCGGCTATTTGCGTTTCCGCCGTTTTCCCTATTTTTAGAGCGCGAAGATCGATTAGGATCGGTTTCTCGGTGAAACAGTAAACGAGGTTACAATTTTCACGAACACGGATCGAAGATCTGTGGGGGTAGGGCACACGGGGGGAGAAAAGTGAGGTTATTAATCGAGAAATCGGTGGGTGAGTTTTCAATTTAAGAATGGAAGACTCGTGAGAGTATTTAACCTCGAGAGTTGCCAGTTTTTCGACTCTTGGAGCGGAAAATTCGATCGATCGACGAGACGATATTTTTCACGATTACGAGAAGAGTGAAAAGTTAGACGATCGAAAGATAAGTGGATAACGTCGCTTTTCGAAGACAGATATTTCGCGTCGTTACTTTTACACGAATTTTTGTATCATACGGTTAACTCAATTTCGTCTCTGAAATTTCTATAAACTGTCCCAAAAAGTTGGTATATACCCATACGTACGTAAATTAAGGGGGTTCCACTCCTGTCTGTGTCGATCTTAATTTTATTCCTACTATAAAATTAAGTCAACATCGCCCAAACACGCTTCCATACCAAGGTACCCCTTCTGTCCCCCCTTATTCTAATGGTTCGAAGCGAGGGAACAAAAAGTGAGGTTATCGACTGAGAAAATTTATTCGAGCAATCTCAAATAAATTGGGTGGAGGTGTCGTGTGGTGGGGGGACAGCACGTCACGAGCAATTTTAAACAAATTAAGGGGGGGGGGTAGTGCTCCGATCCACGTACATCTTAATTTCACTCCCACTGTAAAATTAACCAGCGTCGACCGGACACGCTCCGCGAAAATCGGTGTCGCGAAATTTCCATACCCACTTACTGTGCCCCCCTACTACCCCTCTTCTCTTCTCCCCTCGCGGTCCTCGTCACGGTCTCGCGGCTTCCTTCATCTCCCGTTTCGCTCGCGGTGTACCGTGCCCGCGTTGAAAAGGGAACAGGAACCTTGGCTCTCTCTCGCGTGACCCCACTCACGGAGTTTTGACTTTTCGCGCGTGCACGGAAGCGCCACGGGATCAAAGCGACGAGAAAGAGATTCCTCCGGAGCGGTGAGGAGGGAGGGGGTTGCCCCCCGTGGCGAAGGATCGAACACACAACACCACCCCGCAACGCGTCGATTCTCTATCCGCGCCCGGAAGGCGCTGGACCGCGATCATCGAGACGAAAAGGGGACCAACGACCCGTGTGTTAGGGTCGAGACGAAAGAAGCTCGTTGGAAAATGAAAAGATGCACGGTGGAAAGGTGGGGGGCAGCGACGGTGGCGGGGTACGAAACTGTTCCCCACGGGATGGAAGAGTGCGGCGTGGATGTAACTCTATATTATTATCCTCTTTCACACCTCCCTGCACCTCTATGCGCGAGGTGAAGCCACGGTAACAATCAACGAACCGGGGGCCCCCATTGTCTCTCATTGTCGGTCTCGTGCGCGCCGGCTACCCCTTCCCCCCTGCTCCTCTTTCGGTAAAACGTGAGCCACGAGATCCGTTCCACGCCGACCTGCTCCTCGAGAATTAATTAGTCCCGACGTGGCCGCTAATTAGCAAATCGAGCCGGTGTCCCCCCACCATCCCTCTCACTCCCTCCCTCGTTCCTCCTCTTCTTCATTCTCTTCTCTCGTCTCGGTTCCCCCCTTCTTCGGGTGTGCCCCCGGTCGGACGATTGGAAAGCGAGCGGCTAGTAGGTAGGTACATACGTCGGTGACTTTCACGTGGAGCGTGAATTTTTTTGTTTTTTTTCCTTCTCCTCCTCCTCCTCCTCCTCCTTCTCTTTCTTCTTCTTCTTCTTCTTCAGTCCCCCTTCTGGCCCCTACGATGTGCCCATCTATCGGTCTGCTACCGCGGTAACGATTCCGTGCGGACTCTCCCAACGCCGCGCGCCGCGCCCGGGGGATTATTAAAGGTTCTTTTTCATCGCGTGTGTTTCTTTTTCGTTTGGTAGCACTCGAGCGAGGGATCAGAATGCGGAGTTATCTAGATGGACGTACTCTCGCGACCGAGTTCGAGACCGAGTTAACTCGTTCCGACTTGGCGCGAGATAGCCTGCGCGCCAACCCCCTCGTGGAAAAATATTAATAAGCTACCGAGATGGTGGAAGGAGGCGGTGGAGTTTTAATACAAATCTAATTAAGAGTACGAGAAATCCGGGAACGGGTTCTCGCTGTACTGCGGGACGATTAGGCGAATCCATGAGCGTTGCAAGAGGGATGCCGCGCAAACGTCTTCCAAATATGGCGTTTAATGCACCCGCGAGTCCCTTGGGAAAATTAAACGCGATCGTTAGGGAATTTCATCGGGCAGAAAATCGAGACGGTAGTCGATTTTTAGCTCGCCGGAACGAGCAACGAATTGCCCCGGTGCGCGGATTTTCGACGTCGAGCGGAAACGTCTCGATGAGCCTCGATCGTGCACGATTTGAATAAATATCTCGTATCCGCGTATGCATGCTCGAGCTTGAAAGTTCGCGTGTACATAATTCAGGTATATAAATGGAGTCTTTAATCCGGGGCATCGCCGTGAAACAGAGATTCAGTTTGCCGGCCAGCTGAATGCCTGTGTAACAAAATGTACTTATTAACGAGCTGGGTCTATAAATTCCCGACCCGCGGAAAGAAATTAAAACCGTATTTATTAAACACTTTCGTAACGAAGGTGGAATAACGCGAAAATAAAATTGCGAGGCTCGAAGCGGGGACTTGATCTGGAAATGGTCTCGGAAAACTTTTCTTCAAGAGGTACAGAAGGTACAGAAAGTGTAGGAATGAGGAATAGCAACGGTGGAAAATTCTAGCGCGATCGAGACTCTAGCGTGAAATAATTCTAGCGCAGGAATGTTTACCAGTTGGAAAATTATAGCGCAACGATATTATAGCAAAGGAAAATTCTAGCGCAGGAATGTTTAACAGTCGAAAAATTCTAGCACAACGATGTTATAGCAGAGGAAAATTCTCGCGCAGGAAATGTCACTGTGAACAATTCTAGAGCCGAATGTTAGCGCACACATGTTTCCATTCGCAGATTACTCTAGAATTTCTTATATTTACATCCTCCTAACACAAACTACACACGCACATTTATTTTCCTTTATAGTTCTCTTTGCGCTAAAATTCTTCTGCGCTAGAATTTCTCGTACACCGTCTGATTCTCGACAAAAAAGAAAATACACAGACCCATTTATTTTCATTCGTTGATCTCTTTACACTGGAATTTCTTACACTCGCGTCCTCTGACTCTCAACAAAAAAGAATCCACATGCACGCACACATTCGCAGACACATTTATTTTCCTTCATAGATCTCTTTACGCTATAATTCTTCTGTGCTATAATCTTCTCCCGTGGAAAACGGTTATAGATCGCGGTTTCCCAGAACGAAATCCCAGCCTCTAGCTTGCAATATCAACATCATCGAGCGTCGAATCGTGCGATTCGTTTGGCTATCGTGCGTTTCGCGACGGCGATCCATCAGCTCCGTGTCTCCTTCGTCCTCCTCGGTATTAAATAATTCAATGAACCGCTCGGCGAACGCCGAGAGGAGGAAAGGAAAGAGTGAGAGGGGGACAGGACGGTGCACTGTTGAGAAACGGTAAAAAATGACGATAGTCAAGCACGGTTACGCACGGCCCGCGGTGATTCGATGCGTGACATTGCTCGTTTAAGAGCTCGGGGAGCGCGAGGCGCGCGTCTTTTTCCAACCGTGGTTCGGTTATCGCGCGTTAATGCGACGCCGCTAATAAGAGGTGTCTCCTGTTTCGAGAAATGTTCCCCTTTTTGCCCTATTGTCAGCGTCGTGCTCGCGGAAGTCCCTCGTCGATGTCGTCGACCTGGATAATCGACGAACCTACTTCGATAAAAGGGCGCACGATCGCATCGCATTAAGATACAATGTTCACAATCGTTTGTCGGTATCCTCCATTTTTTACTTTCGAGAAAGTAACACAAAGATCCGTTGTACTTGTCCGTATATAGTAGCGGATTTTGTTACCGCGCGTTTCAGAGTACTCTATCGTAGGAGAATAATTGTAGCTCTAAAATACTCGGAGATATTTTAAGGTGTGATGAAATTTCCAGCGTGGAGGGTCTATTGCAAGAGAATTCTACTATGGAAAAAATACTTTAACAGAATTTTAGTGTGAAAGTATTCTAGCGCAAGTAAAATTCTGTTCTAAAGAAATTCTAGAGTAAATGAAATTCTGCTATAAAATATTCTAGCGTGGGTAGAATTCTCCCGTAAAAAAATTTAACTGTAAAGAAAATTTTAACGTAAGTAAAATTCTGTTCTAGAGAAATTCTAGAGTAAATGAAATTCTGCTATAAAATATTCTACCGTGGGTAGAATTCTCCTGTAAAAAAATTTGACCGTAAAGAAAATCTTAACATAAGTAAAATTCTGTTCCAGAGAAATTTCAGCGCGAATGAAATTCTTTCGTGAAAAAATTTAACGTAAATAAACTTACTATTTACTAGTGAAAAAAAAAATAAAATCTACCACGCATCGAATTCACCGAAACAACATTCGCATTACCACGCATCGAAGTCACCGGATATCGACGTTATCGCGCATCGAAATCACCGAAGTGTTCGTATTAGCGTTCGCGATTTTATAATTCTCTTGCAAACGTCGAGCATTCAATCTAAACGAGCACCATCGTTGAATCTCGCGAAGGCATAAAACCGTCCTCTCGTCTTAATTTCGCGTTGCAACAACCTCGTCCTCCCCGGAATTCGACGCCCTCGAGGCGTCGCTCGTAAACGATCGACGTTAACGTTCTCTTCCGGCATCGAGTTACCAAATTTCTATTTCTCTCTTTCTCTCTCTTTCTCTCTCTCTCTCTCTCTCTCTCTCTCTCTCTCTCTCTCTCTATCTCTCTATTTCTCTCTTCTTTTCTACCACGAACGAATTTCACGCCCCCGAATGTTAAAAATAGGAAGCGAAACGAGACACAAGGATGCGTCAACAGAGGGTACGATAATCGTTGGAATATATTGCACGAGGTGTCTCATCAATTGGCGTATCGTCGACAGGATAAAGGATTAAGCGCGCGGTTGCGTTATAAATCGTTCGTGGATACAAAGTAATTGGTTTCTCATTCGCCTTTAAAACACCGTCATTCGGAGCGTTATCTTTGCATCGTTCCCCCGAGATGACAAGCCCCCGTTGAAATATCGAGTACGGGGATCTTTAAGGGATTTTATTTTCATACTGAGATCGTTGTCGCGATAGCCCCGATTCAGGTTTCCACGTACCTATGTCTGTTGACATCCTTTGACGTTGCGAAACTCGCCGTGTCTGGCGAATCGTGGCACCGAATAAAGCGGAACGAGTGGCGCAAACCAGAATGAAAAACAATTTCTTCGATTTGTTTTCGTCCGTAATTACGACTCGAGAAGCAGTAATTATATACATTTATATATATATATATATATACACACACACACACACACACACACATATACGTATACAATGTGACCGAATTAATCAGCGTCACGTGTATTTAACATGTTTTGCGTTCGATCAATGCGAAGAATCCCATAAAGGAAGGTCATTCAAGCAAAGTCGTTACTCAAAAATTCCAAGATTCCATTGCTGTCTCGGAATCTTACAAAATGGTACCAAAAAACCATACACGAACCTTTTATCTTCCGTAAAAGGAAATCTTTACTCAAGGATCACTATTCCCAAGATTCTATTGTTATTTGGATCACGTCTTGAACTTAGAGCTATCCTCCACTATGAAAAATCTCCACTCAAAGGGCAACCTTTTCAAAGCTTCTGCTCTCTGATAACTACCCAAGGAAAGTCTTCACTTAGAGCACAAATTGCTACCAAACAACCCATTCACGATCCTTCTATCCCCGATCTTGGTCACACCTAGCTACACTTCATCGAAACACGAATTCCTACCAAATAGGTATTTAAATTCCTAACAAAAAAATTCATTCACTGATCCTTCTATCCCCGACCTTGGTTACACCAAACTACTTCTTCGTAGTTTCGCGTAAGAGGCATCGGTTCCTCGCGGGCGATAACCGCTCGTTTCCAGTTAACGGGCGTCGATCCTGGCAACTCCAGACCGGAGACCATCTGCATCCGGTGTAACAAGCGGCTACGAACGTCGTCCGAAGTGCAGGAGGTCGATCTCGTGTACGCGCGCGTTCAAGAGGCCCCTTCTCTCTCCGTTCGCTCGCGCGAGCGAACGGAGAACGAGCGACACGGGCCGCGGCGACTCGCGCGCCCGAGGAGGATGGTAAATGGTAAATGGGAAATTGTAAATGGTAGGCCACTAGTGCGCTCCGAACATGAATGAATGGAACCTGCTTCGCCACTTGCATACCCATTATAGGAACTCAAGACTCGCGCTCGCGTACGTGTTTGCGCGCGTCGGACACTAGCGGGCCGCGCTTACTCGCGTGTGTTCGTCTCGGGTTCACGAACACACGCGCGCGCGCGCGCACACACACATACACACACAGAGTGCACACGTGCACACAGTGTGTACACGAACACGTGTAGACACGCGACCGTCTCTGTACACAATACGCCGATCTGTTTATCCGTCTGTCGTTCGGTCCGTGAGGCTTGAGAGCCTCTCCAGCTTCGGTTAATAGATCTTCTCTCGCGAGTGAGTCACTCGCAGGATGCGTCGTTGGTACGTCACGGCGCCACGTATCCACACGTAGGACCACCTTTTGTTTCGTGGCTCCGTTTTGCATAGAACGAGAATACTCGAGCGAACGATCTCACTTTGTTCGGTTCGGTGAACGGTTCTACCGCGTTTAGATCCTCGGTGACACGGCGAGGATGTGGGTTTAACACGTGTTTTTGATTCGCAAACCGATTTATGCTTGTTTCCAGCATCACGATACGCGCGAGCACGGACGGAGCGGATTCTCCGTGGGTGAGAATTGTTACGAGCGTTTTGAAGCGATTCTTGGTGTCGAGTCGGTTGCAAGAGTGGTGGGAGAAATTTTCTAGGCGGTGAATCGACGAGTAGAGTGGGAGAGAATATTTCTAGCTTGCGAATGGAAGATTGGAAGAGTAAATAAGTATCGTCGGGTGGACTTTCACGTGGTTCTTGATGTCGAATAGGTTGCAAGAAGAAGAGTGGGGGAGAAGGTTCTTAGATTTTTGGTAGAAGACTATAGAAGAGTGGGAGAGATTTGTTATGTTTATTTCATTGTGATTTTTTATGTCAATTGGGTTACAAGCAGAAGATTAGAATGGGAGAGAATTTTTCTAAATTTTAGGTAGAAGACCATGGCAGAAGACTGTAGAGAATTATTATGTACACTTTAGTGTGATTTTTTATGTCAACTACTACTTCATGAAGATACATTATGGCGTCGTGCATCCTCGATGACCACCTTTCGATTTGTGGCCTTGTTTCGCGCAGAACAAGAAGACTCGACCCGGTGATATTATTTTATTCACCCGAGAGCGTTATATGGCGTTTAGATCCTCGGTGACACGGTGAGGATACAGGTATAACACGTGTTTTTGATATGTGAACCGATTTGTGGTCGCTTCTAGGTTTACGATACCCGTGAGTACAGATGAATGGAGTAGTTTCTCTATGGGAGAGAGAATTGTTACGTCTATTTTACTGCGATTCTCAACGTCGACGAAGTTCCAAATAACCAGTGTCTTTTCGAACAAGAATATCCCAAGGAAGGTATCACTTTTAAGAAAAATCCTCAATAATTCCAACTGTTTAAAATTATTCCACAATACAAATTATTGAAAAGTTAAGCATCAGAATTACCGCACACTTTCTTAAGAAACCCAATATACACTACCTCCATCTTTCTTCTCAATCATCAAATCACTGTCCACTTGTTCCATTCGCATCTGTGCTATGGAAACAATAAAATAAAATGGAGGTGTTCCTTCGCCAAGAGCACACCAAGAGTCTTTCCTCTCGCGCGAATTTGAACTTCTCGACGTCAGTGTCTCTCTAAGTAAGTTAGTCAGACCCAAGGGACTCGTTCCCCAGCGAAAATACACCACGGAGAAAATTTTTCCCGCGAAAGATACCGAAGTTATTCGAGTCTAAGACGGGCTGATTCAATTACGGCGCGCATCGCGTTCCGTAATCCTTTCGAATGTGGTACCGCGCAGGCGCGCATACTTTATGAAGCCAGTTTCGCTAATTGGTAACCGCGTAGCTTAACAAGGTAGTCGCCGGGCAGTAAAATGATCAAATTTTCATCCTTCTCGTCCGATCGTCGAGTATAACCCATCGTCGTTTCGCATCAGAAAAGTGGCTCGTTAGTTACGAGTACCGGCTGATAATTACTATCCCGTTTAACACACCGAATGAAATTTACAGGCCGATATATTATCCTTTACGCGCTCACCAACGGACCGATTTAATGGTTTCATTCGCGCCGCGACGTTCGAGCGTCCCTCGGCGCCGCTCGTGAGCGGCCATTGCTTGCACAACGTGGAAAACACAAACCGTCGATTCGTCCATCGTCGTTTAAATCAAAGCAAGCATAATGCCAACTACTATCGCGGTTCTCGCGAAGTCTCGTAACGACGAGGTAAATCTCCGTGGTTTTTTTCCCCCCCTCTGTTCCTGTCCCGTTCTTTCGTACACGCGGTGAACAGTTTTACGAGGGAATCGAGGTGACTCTTGGGACGAGGAATGTTCTTAATTTCTCTTTTTACGCGCGTACCACGGGTTAAACCAAACCCGCTGTTAATATTGGCAAATTCGTCCCACTTTTTCTCCAGGTAGGGACCTCGATATCGTACACGCGGTGTCCCAATCGTCGCCGGTCGATTTGAATTTCCCGCTATTTTTCAAACGTCGAACCGATTAACCCGGAAATGTGACCTACGCGATCCAGACGGATGGGAAATTAATCGTGGTGGAGTACACGGTGAAAGAACGCGTGCAAATTATTCGGGTTGTACTTTGGAAATTCATCGCACAAGTTTTAAAGGAATATTTGGTAACAAATATCTCGCATCGGAGAAATAATTGTATGTCCGTGAATCTTTTATATCGAGAATCTAGTATTTTGTTACTTGAAAAGGTGAAGACTCTGAATCCTTTGACGTAGAAACCAGATTGATAATGCTGCTCGTTTTTCTACAATAAAATCGTGAACGTAACACGAACGTACACTTCGGTCATTAATATTTCTCCTCGCGGTTGTACTACTTCATAGCTTATTAACTTCTCGATAATGTCTACTATCAATTACCTCGAAAAGGAAAAACAACGCGAAAGTGTATTTCCACGTATCTAGGTACTCGCGGAGCATCGTTTCATCGTGCTTGATCGATATCGTGACGACAATCTCGGTACTCCACTTTGGAGACTGATCACCATCTTTTTAAACAGAACACTGGGAAGAACGTGACAGGAGACATTTGAAGTTTTGTTACTCGTAGAATAATAAATCATGACGCCTGCGATGCGAAAACCAGATCGATAGTGCCACTCATTTTTATACGATAAAATTATGAACGTGACACCTCGGTCGGTGATTTTAATCAACAAACACGTTTTGTCATTTACACTACTCTACAACTAATTAATTTATCGATAATGTTCCGGTTAATTAACGTGAACACTGAATATAACGCACAAGTGTACTTACGTTAAATATTTTTTCCCCCAAGTTACTCTCGTTTGTGACTTATTAACTCCTAGATAATGCCTACGATCGACTATACGCACCGCGGACGAAAAACAAAACACGGAAAGTATACTCCCACGCACCGGTACACGCACTATGTCACACTTGTCGATATCACGCTCGATTTAATCCTCTCGTTTCAGCGTGGCCCACGCGAGAACCGCGTTGACTTCCTCTGCGCGCGCGCGAAACTCACCGAACTCAACGTTAACGCGGTGACCGCCACGCCAGTTTGCCATACGCAAGGATGTCCATTATATTTACTCGAGCCGTGGTATAAAACGTAGAAATATTCGATAATTTGTCGATACACTTGTTATTTTACAGTATTACTAACGAGTGTAGTGTTATTTAAAAGTGTACTATTAGAGTTCGCGTCTGGTGTGTGCTCTAGAGGATTGTACTTGTTATTTTATAGTACTATTAACGAGTATAGTGTTATTTAAAAATATACTATTAGAGTTCGCGACTTAGAGGTACGTACTTATTATTTTATAGTACTAGAGGTACGTACTTATTATTTTATAGTACTAGAGGTAAGTACTTGTTATTTTATAGTATTACTATAACGAGTGTAACGTTATTTAAATTTCTACTATTACAGTTCGCGTCTGGTGAGTGCTCTAGTGTATCGTACTGGTTACTTCATAGTATTGCTATAACGAGTGTAGCGTTATTTGAAAGTTCACTGTTAGAGTCCGCGTTTGGTGAGTGCTCTAGAGAATCGTGCTTACTTTACAGTGTTATCGACGAGTGTAGTGTTATTCAAAACTTTACTATTAGAGTTCGCGTCTGGTGAGTGCTCTAGAGGACCGTACTTGTTACTTTATAGTATTACTATAACGAGTGTAGCGCTATTTAAAAGTGTACTGTCGGAGTTGCGACTTCGTAGTGACCACCGTGGCGTTCGACGTGTTTAAGGGTTACAACCGCGCGGCGATTCGCGACGAAATGACAACCTGACGCCGCTCTATACGACTCTCGCGGACGAATCGTGATATTTCGTGCGCGCGATCCACGGACGGGATGTTAAAACATCTCTACCTGGACGGGGTTGCCGAAGTCGGTAACACGTTTCGCATTTATTACCTAACACGGCGACATTATATACCCGTTGGGGTAGAAAGTTCAACTTCAACGCGGTCCGCGATCGCAATTACCGATCGTCCTCGCGGTCTTCCTGGACAGTTGGACGTATCGTCGTCTGGATAGCCGATTTTACGCGACGACTCCCGGACCCCCCACTCCTCGTTCGGCGCGCGAGTAGCGTGCACGGTGGGGGGAGGAGAACTGACCATCTCGCTCGTTTTACGCAATAGGCCAAACGTTTCGCGCACTACGTACCTTCGCCTCTCACCGAATTATCGAAACGCGGTGAATTTATCGAGTCGTTCAGGAAGACCGACGATCGACGAATCGTTACGTGACCGTCGGAGGTTAAATGGCAATTTCGTACGATAAAATCACTTTTATCGTTCACCGGGCTCTCGTTCGACTGTGAGGTAGCTTTTCGGCTCGTTCGATACCAGGCGAATTTAAACCGCTTTATTTTGGGCGGTAAGATTTTATTTAAAAAAAAAATCATGGAAGTTCAGAAAATTTAGTAATATTTATACAGTAATTTGAAAATTAAAAAATAACTACCAGGCAAAATTAGAGCATCTTGCATTGGACGTTAAGATTTTATTTTAAAGTGAACATGGAATTTTATGAAAGCTAATAATATTTAATTATGGGTACAGTACTAAAATGGCAGGTTCGTGGTGTGTTGTTAATATAGGAAGATTGGGAAACAAAAATAAAAATTCGTGGTTTTTTTTTAATTCACTCGAGGTCCCCTTATCAGGGGGTAAACTGTTAACTGATCGTTCAAATGTATAATAATTTGATGAATTTTTTTAAATCTGTAAAATAGTTCCTAAGAAACGAATATTAATCATTTCACGATAACGAATTAGTAGTAGTTTTACGACCTTCCATCCTTACGACGATAATCACGTACAACCGTACTCATTGAGCAAATAACTCCTAACGGCCCTATTATCCAACCATAAACATTAAACACACCAGGAAATATTCCATTATTTAAATTTTATTCCCAAGTCAGGGCACACATCCACCAAAAATTCCACCGTTCCCTTTTCCGGTGATACGATTAAAATTCAGCGAGCGTTTCTCGAAGTCCGGCGTCTCGATGAAATTATCTATCGGAACTCTCCCTTCGTGTTTAATAAAAAGTAAATTATCGCGAAACAAGAAATCATCGACGATCGCAATTTAACGTTACCAGGAATGTTTCCTGTATTTGGCGTGCGGTTGGTTACACTTGAAATTTATTCGTTCCCGAACTACGGTTTCGGACCATTGTTTTTATCGTTCGATATTACAGCCCCCCCCCCCTACTGGAGTGAAAAAAAAAGTGAAAACCTTCTCTGGTAATATAATTAAAATTCAACGAACGTTTTGTGGCGCAGCCCTTCTCGGGGTTCGTTCCCGTTGCAATAATTAGGCATCCAGGCACCCGTGTAAAGACGACCCGACTCCATTCGTCGCCGTGTTTCGCGTCCGGCTCCCGGGTTGGACGCCCGAATTAATTGACGGGCGGTTCGAAAGTCTCGATTGAAAGTAAAGATTACGCGCGCGGGAACGGTTGCCTCGGGAATCGCATGAAAAATGACAGGGGCCCTGCAGGGGCTTAACACCGTTATAAACGGAACGAATCGATCGATTTGGGTCAGCCACGAAACGAATCGTAAAGACAATGAAGCGCTACGACCGCCGCGAAGAGAAATATTAATCCTTTTCGTACAAAATGGCCGATTTTCTAAGGAAGCGAACTTTCGTCCGATTCGATGATCGAGTAATGTCGGATCGCGCGACAATTATCGTGTACCATCTGCTATTATCGCGATATTCGATGGATATTGCTCTATATACTATGCTCTATATGGATATTGCTCTATATATTATTCTCTATATGAATGTTGCTCTATATACCATGCTCTATATGGATGTTGATCTATATACCATGCTCTATATGGATCTTGCTCTATGTACTATACTCTATATGGATGTTCCTCTATATACTATGCTCTACATGGATATTCCTCTCATTGTACGTATTACTTATCATTGTTACGATATTTGATATTTGACAGTGATATGTACTATAATTGCGAAACGATAGTATTTTATAGTTCACGGCCATTTTGCAATTATCTGATAAGTTGGTTCTTGGCTTAGACAGAAAGCTGTACAGACGTTAAATTTTTACATATGTTGTACATTTTACAGTATACTTTTCGTTAACCACGAAGGGATGTTTTCCATCTTTCCATTTCTGTCATTTTATCTCGATTGCAAAATGGACCAACTTGCGAACAATTGCACAATTCTGTGCAACGTCCTTTGTGTGCGATGGTTCCGGACTTCAGTATACTCTTAACGAATTTAGAACTGTGAATGGGATGTAAAATTTACGGACTTGTTAGAAAACCACTCTTTCGTATTTTTATATTTCCATTGTTTCGTCTCGAGTACAAAATGGATCGTGCAATTTTTAATTCAACGTGATATTCTTCTTCCCAGGCTTTTGGCCAGTGTACATAAATATACATCACCGATGACAAAAGTAGGCGGGACGTAAACACAGTACACCGGGTAATTTTCGACGCGCGATTTTCGTTCACGATTTACATCGACCGGAAATGTCACGGATCAAGCGAGCTGACAGCGCGGCCATTAAGAACCGTCGAAATGAGCGTGTCGATTTGACAGTCCTTTAAAGTTACACGAAGTCGTTCCCTTCCCCCTCCGGGCAATCACGAGGACCCCCCTGATCATTCCGCGTTCAAGTACGTATGATAATCAACCAGTCACTCCGTGCGTTACCGATTTAAACAAAAGTTAACGAGCCTAACGACCTTCGTTCGCTTCACGATCGAATCGTCGATATTTTACGATAGCATCCTTTTTCATCGTGCGCGTGCGCCGGCGCGACCACAAAAGCCACCTAAGCGGTAATTAATCAATATCGGACCAGTCGTTTCCTAGGACCTTAAAAAAATTTACGATTCTTTTTATTGCTAGAGTCCGCAACGAACGTCTGCTCCATATGTTGAATTTATCGTCGAACTCGACGATGATCTGGATCTTCGATCTTCCGTGCGTGACCTTTACGTGACGTTCAATCAATGAATTCAAAATTTATATTCATAAATTAGGGTAAAAGTTCCATTATGGAGATTTCAATACATGGTAAGATTGTTGAACTGTGAAACATTTTCTTCCGCCATTTTTCTAGCATTGAAATGTAAAATTGTACAATTTTTATACAATTTATTCGTTATAACGAAATTTGAGAAACCACATTACACAGAAGATAATAATGGGTGATTCGAATGCACGATAAGAGCACCATCGCGGTGATTTCAACGCGTGGCGGCAAGTGTTCAAATTACAGGGTGTCCTAAAAGTTAATCATTGGCGAGAGTTTAACGAGTATTGTCCATGTTGCAGGAATTCAATCTGTCATTACGTAATATTGTTATATCGAGTACCCAAATTATTTTACAACAAGATACAGGGTGTCTAAAAAATTAGATCAATTGTTTTCACATTATTCGAAATTCGATATTGATATTTTTCATTGTTTCTCGGAGGTACGCGTTTCGATCGAACACGTTGAAAACTTTTCTAAAATAATTACCTGTCCCCGCGTGAGATTAACACCGTTAAGTATAATAAGTGTTTGCCAAAGTGGAACTAAACGTTGCATTCCATCGGTTGATATCGAGAGGAGCATACTTATGCGTGTGTCGCAAAAAAAAAGGAACGTTAGATCGCGATGGAAATTTCCAGGAAAATGCGAATACGTTGAGTCTCGTCGGTTCGCGGCTCGATGGTCGCTCCAATTGCACAACCGTGCGTTGCATTTCGTTAGCCGCCTCGAAGAGCCTTATTATACATTAATGACGCACTCGACGACAGACCGCTACAAAAATTGCCTCGAGAAAATATTAGGTTGCTGTATAAATTCAATCCGCCGCGTCGTTCGTATAAATCGTCGGTGTTATCGCTTCTGAGTGACTGTCGATATAAACGGTGACTCCAGATCTTGAAAAAAGCAGGAACGGGATATTTTTCGTCGATTCTTCGGAAATGTTTTTCATTCGAAAGTTGTGATAAAAGGATCACTATTATTATTAAAAAAAAAATATTTTAATGAACATTTTAATGGACCACTATTACAAAAATACAAAAAGAAACGACACGTATTTTATCGAACCCCTGTAACCGAACCAAAAATATCACGTATTTTACAAATGGTTAGATTCATTTTGCGACTTGTTACGTATACGGAGTAAAAACGTCGCGTATTTTACAAATCGATTTTCACTTGTTACGTCTCGTAAAATTTTTTTCCCCACCATGAGATTTTTTTACTTTACTTTCCAGATAATAATGCCATGTAAGTTAAATTTTGAAATTCCACCTTTTCATTCTCTTTCTCAAATACCTCTCTCTTTTTCATAGCGATAATATTCTATTTCGATAAAGATTCCTGGTGACCTTAAATCTGTCACATTGTCGCACGGAAACATTTGCAAAATTACAATCGCACAATTCCATGGACCCAATTATCGCGAGAAACGTCTATTTAATAGAAAAAAAAAGGAAACGTAAAAATGGATCCTCGTTTTTCTTTCCCCCGTTACGCTTCGAATACGGTCACATCAACGCGAAACTACTCGACTCGGTCGCTCTAATCGTTCAGTCTCGATGCCTTTGGAAAATAATTGCAGTTTGCGCGCCAAGATTAATGTATGATAATAGGCAAGGGTAATAGACGGTTCGACCGCGCCTTCGAATTTGCATTTTGAATACTATTTAATATTTAAAATTCAAGATAGAGGAGGCGATCCCGTGCGCTCGCGCAAACGGCTCCCCTACACCCCCTCCCCTCACCTTAATGCGCGATTATATCGTTGAATTCAGGCATCATTGCGCGGAATCCGGCCCCGATTAATTGATACAATTACTATGATAAAATGTTTAGTGGCCGGGGGGACGAGGAGCGACGTGATTCGCGACTCGGTCGATCCACGGTTTTCCATTCGCCACGGCGGCCATTATTCCGGAAATTACGCGGTATTTTCTGACATTAATCTGCCGTGAGCTCTTCGATCCACTGTAAAGGATTTTCGAGCTCGAGGTCCGCCCCGAGATCCGTCCGTGACATTATTGATTTACGTCGCGTAGCTCGCCCCATCGAAATAATATATCCGCGTATACTTAGTCGCGCGTATCTGATTATATTACGGTGATTAATAGCACGGGCCGTCGAAACGATAACGTTTCAATTCAATTTATGATCGACCATACATTAGTCCCCGCCGGTTAATACGTTGCGATACATCATGCCCGGTGGACGCCTCGCGCGCAGGTTCTCGTTCAGGTTGCACAGCCTAAAACGTTCGCGAAATTTTTCCCGCCTCGTGGCGATTGTACATTCCACGTCAATGGTGAACGTGTAACGTTGGGTACCGGGTTGCACAATTTTTCCGGGGGAAATTATACCCTTCGAGTGCACGAGAATTGAGAATTATTATGTGCGAAGAAATTTTTGAAATACATGAGATTTGTAAGAGTTTTCGTAGACTTGAGTTCCTCGAGAAATAAATAATTGGAAAATTTCTCGAAAGAAAATATTAAATTTGAAATAATTTCGAAAAGAAATGAGATTTGTGGAAGAATTTTTTCTTGGTAAGTTTCTTGAGAAGTAATTGTGAAACTTCGCGAGAAGTTCTTGATATCGAGAGATTATTAATATCGAGTTTGTTTTATCAAGCGATCGCAATGAAATGCCACACGATGTGGATGTACAACGTTAGAAAGAAATTGAGAAATTTTAAAGACACCGCGCGCCGTGAGTGTGTAACGTTAGAAACAAATTGAAAACTTTCAAAGATTAATATTACGTCTCCATTACGAAGTGGTCACGGTGGAATTCCGCACACCGTGAGTACGTAACGTTACAAACAAATTGAGAAATTTCAAAGATTAATATTAAGTCTCCATTACGAAGTGGTCACGGTGGAATTCCATGCACCGTGAGTACGTAACGTTGAAAACAAATTGAGAAATTCCAAAGACCAATATTAAGTCTTTATTACGAAGTACTCACGATGAAGACCCTACACTCGCAATATATTACAATCGAAGAATACCCAAGATCGATATCTTGAAATATCGAATACAATTATTGATCTTAATAATCAAATTATTACAATAATAATTATTGTAAAACAATATATGTCTGCCAAGTATTTACTTCAGCCAGGTCTCAAAATTTTATCCAAATTTTACTTCCAAACCATACCTCTAGAAACTCTATAACAAACTGTACCGTTCAAAGTACATTGTCACACGTGGGAATCCATATGGATGGAAACCATCGATTCCAATCTTATTTTTAAACTACACGTTCCTAGAAACTCGGTAACAAACATACCGATCCAACATCGATTCAAATTTTGTTTTTAGACTACACACTTCTAGAAGCTCTGTAACAAAGTATCAACCGTTCAATGTACATTGTCACACGTGCGAATCAATATCGAGGTAAACGTAGAGTACCAACGAGATGGATCACCACGCATCGAAATCACCAAACCGCTAATCAAATATTTCAATTTCCACGGACGAGCAGCGGCACGTCCTGTGTAATTCAATTCGAGCACCGGTCGATAAACAGCACCGTGGTCCAGGTTATCCGTGCTCGTGGCGGCATGAATATTCTCCTAGGAGAGCATAAGTGCTCTGGATTCTGGTCTGGTTCTCTCTCCGGTCGCCGCGGTCCCAGAGCCGGCTCCGAGCATCGGAAACCAGTTCGAAGTCAGCGAAGCATTATGATCCCGAATACACATCCGTGGCCCGTTAACTAATCTCCCTATGGCGACCTTCCATTAGCTCGATTCCACGGCCGATACATCATCGCGAACGCCGCGTTTCTCTCCTCTCCTCTTCCATCGGGTTCGTTCCACCCGACGAGCGGGGTTCGTTGGGCCAGGGGGGGTGAGGTAGTTGGGCGTAGCTCACCACGACGATCCACGACTCGCGTTGACGCGGAAGAATAATACCTTGTTTACGACCAACGAGAAACACAATGAGAACGGGACCAACGGTCGTTAGGGAAATTAGTAATTGGTTCTACGGATGGTTATGAAATTTATTGAATTAAACGAGTATCGGGGGTTAAATAACTAAATTGAGATTTCAAACGGGCCTCTAATAATCTCAATCGTTGATTGTGTTTGCCTATGGACTAATTCAGAACACCTATAAAGATCTATTAACCGTAATATAAATAAAATTTTGGTACAAGTATAATTAAATAATAAAAACTTGTACGTGAATTAGTAATATATACTTAATATAATTAATTTTTTAAAAGATAGAAAAAATTAATTAGATATTTTTATTAAAAGTATCTTAAATTAAAAATTGTTATTAAAAATATCTAATTAATGCAATTGGCGGGATATGTTTTTAATTTTGTTGAAAATGAAAACTTAGACCATTAATTTGATATTTTTTTTATTCATTAAAATTTGTGACCGTGGAAATCGACGGATATCGATAGTCGAACGGTTGGTGGAAACGTTGAATACACGTTCAACGTATCTCACGAGTCGGCGTGAAATTATTGGAAATTGCGCGGCGCGAAAAATTTGTAACGTGTATACCGGTAACCCTTGCGGAGCACGTTTAATTGGTTCCGTGTTATGGGAAACCGTAATGTACGGTACGATGCTTGCGCGATTAAATTTGCATGGATAACTGGTAAGATAAGACTTGGAGCGCCGCGAGTTTTCTAAATCTATTATGTGTATAGGGAAATAGATAATTGTTCGTCGATTATTAAATTTACATCAAGAGGACGAGATAAGACTTCGAGCTACGTGATGTTTCTTTTTTTCACATCTGTAGAAGAATGTATATATTACGCGCATTGAAAAATAAATAATTGTTCGTCGATTATTAAATTTGCATCGCGAGGCAAGATAAGATTTTCAATTTTCCTAGTTGAACAAAATCTATGTTGTATCTAAAGAAGAGGAAATAATTCTTCGTCAATTTCCAAGAGAACATTTCCATTAAAAAATTCTTAAGGTATTTTGATCCAACTGAATATTATAAACGATATACTGTTATTTTAGTAATAACCTACAGGAATACTATTTCAAAGCACTCGATCCCAAAAATAAAAGTTCCTCTACAAACAGGAACCATTTCCCAAAAGAATAATCACAGTAAAGTTCGTACAGTATTGATATAGATATTACTTATACCCTTTAAAGGATTCCGATGTTCTCGCGACGTTCAGACACCGACCACGATGTTCCCGATCTTTGATGAAAAAGAACCCAATCGTCCGAGAGTTCGACGCTGAGAGCGAAGCGGAAAAGGGGTGCGCTCCCGCGGAGATCACGATCGACCCTCGCCCGCGGTCAGCTTCCGCCGTTCGACAAATCATTCCTCGTTAACACTGGTCCCCTCCTTCTCCTCCTCCCCTCCACTTTTTCTTTCGTCCAGGGACGCAACAGAAAAAGTATCAATTTGCAGTATATCTGGTGGTGCGTACGGACCGGTTAACGGTTCCTTCCCTCCCGCGTGTTCCTCAAGTTGTCCCCCTTCTTCTCTCTCTTCGTGGACCGATTATCGAGCGTTCCTCATCTTCGATCCCTCCGCGTCTTCCGCTTCCCGCCACGGGAGCATCTGATACGCGTTATCGTGTCGGTTGTGCCTGGTCTCGCGGTGGCCTCCATCGCTTGTTAAACGTTCAGGATCGCTTATCATACGGCTAATAATTTATTGTCACGTTCGACACGCGATCCCCTTATCCGCCGGCTGTTACGGTTCAAAGACACCGAGAGGGAGACATTCTCGTGTGTTCCGCCATTTTTCTCGAACGTTTCTTCTTCAATGTGTTCGCAATGTTCAGGGTGGACAGTACTCGTCAAACGGAGTGGAAAACTTCTAATAAACATCGATCAGGAAACTAACATTTACAGAATTATGGAACGTTTTTTAAATAATTACTTTTATCTGTCTTTTATAGGAGTATCTATCAAATCGTCTTTGTTTATTTCCTAATTACTCGTTTGTTCAGCACCGTGGTGTATCGTGTGAAATTAAAAGAATCTTCATCGTTCGGTAGCTACCTGTACACATGGTACCACGATCTCATTACAAGATCGATAATATTTTACCGTATGAGATCTATAAAATGGTCTTTGTTCGTCTACAATATCCATAGAGTTGTCTTCGTTGCGAATCACTTGTACGTTCATTGTCGGTACCACGTTCCATCGTATAAGATCCACCAAATCGTCTCTATTCGTTCCCAGGTATACACACGGTGTCCCGTGCACACCGACTCCCACTTGACAAGATTCCTCCCGAAGCCGGAACTTTTACACGGCGCGGATAAAGCGTTAACTCTCCGACGGACACGTTCATCGGTTTCCGCGATCACGGACAAGCCTTTCGGCCACGGAAAGCGTCCATTTTGTCACGTCGTCGGCGTGTCTTCGCGATCAGAGAGGAATCTCACCGCGTGGACAAATCGTTCGTCGTTACGACGATTTTTTCCCCGCCTTTGGTCGAAGGTTGGAAAAGGTGAAACATGGAAAAAAGGAAAAAAAAAGAAAAGAAGAAAAACCTCATCGAAAGATACGAATTTCTACGGTTCGTAACGGTCCGTGTTCCCGCGCGTAGATTTATCCTCGGTGGGTCTCGTACGCGTCTTCTTTTCCTCGTCGAGGTGATAACCAACTCCGTGAATCCTCGGGTAAGCCGAGACGCGTAGGTACACCTAAACGATCATTCTCATCCTCTCCTCGTGCGTGCGCGGCGCGCGTGAAAGGCGCGCCGAGGACGCGCAGGGGAGCGAGACGTCGCGTCGCGTCGCGCCAGGCAAATGGCGTCTGGATGCTCGTGAGGCCCCACTCCGGACCCCCCCACCACCAAGTAGGACCCACCAAACGATAATATTAACGCGATTACCGACGGAGACGAGGTAATTAGCGCGACGTTATCGGTCGACGCGCGTGGTTTTTCCGCGACTGTGTATTTCCTCTCGTCGTCGTACCCCCAACCCCCCTCTCCCTCGCCTACTCCCCCACTCTTGTCTCGAGTTGAGAGATTTCAGGTGTACGGCGATCCGGAGATATGGTAATTCGTTACGAGCGATTCGTTGCGCGATAGCGTAACGAACGACCACGGAGAGACACGATGTGATTTTCGGGTGAATTTGCAATATGAAGGGGGGAGGGAGTGAAGAGGAGGAGGGAATTTCTTTTTCCATCGCCTCTCTCGCGATTCTCGTGTTTCTTTTTCTCGGGTTTCGTGGTTCGACCGGACCCCCGTATAATACGGGCGTTTCGACGGTCGTAGGCGACGAGGACACGGAATTCCACCGGGCCCCGAGAATTTTTAGCGCCGCCGCGTCGTTTGTCCGCGGGCCCCGACAAAAACCGCGGACCGTCGAGGCTGATGTATCTCCGCCGCGGATGCCATGGAACTTCTGCCGGGATTCGGTGGAACGATAATATTCAGATTGGCGGGGAATGTTCGAAATTAAAAATGGCGCCCGGAGATGATGGTAATCGATGTTCGGCCTTTGGGCCTTCCGACGGATGTGAATGGGGGACTTTTTGGTATCGAGGTACTGTGTTTTCTTATTGGTATCGACGGTTTGGATTTTTCTATTGTTTAGAGGTTCTGGTAGAGTTCGATGGAACAATAACATTCAGAATTTTTGAAATTAAAAATGGCGGGCAGAGATGGTAATCGAATTTTGGGCCTTTCGGTGGATGAGGGCTTTATGGGGGATCCTTTGGTATCGAAGTACTCTGTTTTCCTATTAGGATCGGAGCATTCTATTTTAAATTATTACTCATTGTGTTAACTATAACTTATTAGATATCGAATTAACTGTAACTTATTAGTTGTCAACTTATCAGTCATTAAGTTGACTATAACTTATTACTTGTCAACTTATTAGTTACCTATAACTCATCGATTCTTCAGTTAATCATAACTCATCAGTTCTTTAGTTAACCATAACTCATTAGTTATTAAGTTAATCATAACTCATTAGTTATTAAGCTAACCATAACTCATTGCTTATCAAGTTAACCATTAGTTATTAAGTTTAGTTTCTAGTTATTAGTTATTAACTCATTAGTCATTAAGTTACCCATAACTCTTTAGTTACTAAGATAACCATAACTCATTAGTTACTAAGATAACCATAACTCATTAGTTATTAAGTTACCTATCACTTATTAGTTGTCAACTGAGTCATCTATAACTTATCACTCGTCAACTGAATCACCTGTAACTTATTACTCGTCAGCTGAGCCACCTACAACTTATTAGTCACCAACCGAGTCATCCACAACTCATTAGTTACTAACTCAACTACAACTCGTTAGCCATTACTCCGTGCCGGAATTTTCCCGTGGATTCTCTTTTCCCTTCGGTGCTCGAAAATTTCATCGAATCAATTCCGTCGAACGAATCTCAGACCTCCACCCGGCCGACTAATAACCCCTCGCGTTAATTTTCCCGCGTATTCTCAGGGAAGATCGTCGCGTTGTTCGCGAAGAATGGCCGTGGCGATGAAACGTTCGTACGCCCGGCGACGAACAGAGGTGAAAAGGAACGCCTCGCAGCAAGTAGCGAGTGCTCGACAATACTCGACGGGAGTGCTTTTACCTCGCGGCTCTTTTAGCCCCCTTACGTGCCATTCAGCGAAAACGCCGCGGCATTATTGGCATTGTCGCGGCGTGGCGAACGAGCGAAGAAAGAAAAAAAATAAGAAAAAAGAAAACTCGAGGCAACCCCGTGGCTCGAGTCTCTCTCAGTGGGTTAACGATCGTGTTATTAGCGCAAATCAAATTGGCGACTGTCTCACGGGCGCAACGAACAAAGAGACTACAAGGGAGAAAGAGAAAGAGAAAGAGAGAGAGGGAGAGAGAGAGAAAGAGTGAAAGGGGCGAGGCAAGTCCAATTTACCAGTGGCACGCAAAACGACGCGTTAATTTGCATATCGGAATCGAACGCACCGCCCCGAGTAAAAATTACTTTAATTTCTATCCGCGTCTGGGGCACGTGATATCCACCAATGGGAAGGTTCACTTCAACCTATTATTCGTCGTACGTTTGTATCGCGAGATTGAGAGTGTTTGTTATTTTATTTATTATTCGGTAAGTCACTTTGGCTTTCTCCGGGTGAACGGTGTGTAAATATTTTTGAAATTTACGCAAGATCGAAGATTTTAATTTTAGGATAAAAGTTGTGAAAGTGTGAATAATTTTTCCACTCTCCATGCGAAACACCATCGGTAAGAAAATTGTTTCCGTACCATTGGACACCAGCACTGTGTCTAAATAAACCATGTACACGTTTAGATATTAAGTGTCCAATAACGAAAAGTTTCGAAAAACGTACGGTATTGTGTCTCGAAGGAACATTTGGTTTTCTATTATTATTTTTCAACCTTTTCGCGTCTCAGAACGTTGTATCGTCACGTGACGAATCGGACCTCCTAGCGATTCATCGCGTGACGCGAATGGATCTCGAATGTTTCGACCAAACCGATCCTTTGTCATTACGATGTGTTCCTGTCGTGTCATTCACCGGAACGAGTACCTTGACAACATAAATAAGGATATCCGTTAATCCCTCGTCATTATCCATTCGCGTGATTCCCTTCTCACAGAAACGGAGTCTTCGGTGTACGATGGGGGACATCAGGTACAGGTACCAGCAGTCGACACCAGACAGAGGGATGACACTGAGAACGCTATCTGTGATCCTGCTTCGTTGTTTCGGAACAATTACAACACACATAACGATGAATGTTCGTGGCGAAGAAGGTGAGTGTTTTAAATTTCACAATTTTTTTTAAAACTATTTTTTTTCGCTGTGCATTCAACATTTTGTCACTGTTTCAAATTTTACTATTTTGTCAAAGTATCCATTTTTCTGTGCTTCCAATATTTTAGCGTCATTATTATTGTAAAGACACTGAGATACCAGTGTACAGAAAATATACTGGTACCTAAAAGTTTGGAGCATTTTCGATTTTTACAGGAACAGGATTCTTTTACGTAGACGTAGCCATTTTGTTGAAAATTGTTTACTATGGTTTTAAAGTGACTGTACATACTTAGGTTCGTTATAGGATTCAAATTGCACGTCCTAAATGTTCGTTTTACGAACTATTTTTGCAATTACAAAACGTACTAGAGTTCTCCAAGAGCCTTTCAGAAAAATTACCCTAATTAAATCCCTCCGCATTCGATAACACATGGTCTCTCGAAACGATAAAACAACCACTTGTCAGGTGGTTTAAAAAATTCACAATCGTTCCAGAAGCATCTCCAAATCCGTTAGATATCCACAGAACAGAAATTTTAGCCACAACGCAAACCCATTCGATAGATCCCATAGCCACATTCGATGATCGTTTTCGCGTGGAAACGGTACCCGAAGACCGGTACATTAAATCGCGTGTCACGCGAATCGCGCGAGCGTTTTACCTATTACCGAACGAACGTAACGAAGCGGTCGGCGCTCTTCCGTTTTGTTTCCACGATAATACTGAAAACTGGTTTGCCGGTTTTCACGGGCTCACGCGGCGGTAGGCTTTGCATAACCGTGGCCGCCGCTCATTGTAATATTTCCGCCGTTTTATCCAGTAGTTGAACGCGGTTAATTAGCACGCTGTAAAACAGCCGGCGATACAATTTATACATCTGCCTATTTATTACTATTATTATCGCCGTGGCTGATAAACAAGTTGCCAGTTCGCGTCGTGAAAGACCCGCGGAACTATCCGCCCGCTGCGTTAATTACCGTGTCTTCTCTTTGCCGGCGTTGGCTTCGCGGTGCAACGATCTCGAGGGAACGATAACGCGGGTCTAGATCTGATTGCGAATCTTCGATTCCAGTTCGAGGGCCGATTATCGGTAGCTCCGAGCGGGTAGTCGCTGCTGCTTGGAAAGTTTCACATTTTTCGCGCCACCGCAATTTACGCGTCTAGTTCCACGGTACGATTTAGAGGAGATTAGAACATTCAGGGAGCAGCACGGTTGGTGTGGTTACCTCGATCTTTGTAAATTCTTGCGTTTCAGAGTTCCGCTGCACCTCGAAGGCGCGTATGTTAAGGTGGGGTTGTTGGGTGTAAAATGGTTAGAATTGGTACGAAAGTCGAAGCAGTGTTCGGTTACTTCGAGTCGAACTTGAGTTTGCAAGTTGCATTTGTTCTGATGTTTCTAAGTTTCTGCGTTTCGGAGTTCTGGTGTAGCTTGAGGCATGTCGGTTGCGTCGGTTGCGTCGGTTCGGAAGGTTGTAGGTTAGAATCTGTTCCAAAATTGGAGCAATATTGGGTTGATAGATTCTTGGGGAAATTAGAGTCAATTATCTCGAGTTGCAATTGTTCCGATCTCGTTAAATTGTTGCTTTTTTAGTGTTTTAGCGCAACTTGAAAGTGGTCTAGGAATGTATTGTATACGTTTTGTGGAAGAAATAGATTCTTATGGAAATTAATTTATATTGTTAAAATATATAAGAATATAAATAATATATGTTCTTTATTCTTCTTCTTATATTTCGATGGTTGACATTGGCAAGATCACGTGTATTATATTTAAAGAATGAAAAACTAAGAAAATATCCGTGAAAATGAGGAAATACTGTCGGGTCGCATCGGTCCGCAAGTTGCAGTCGCTACGCTCGTAGAGTGAACTTTATATTTCGTTAGCTGTCGTTAAGAAAACATATGTATCGTTTAATCAGGGAAATTTCCGCGCACTTCTGTAACCTATTGTCATTCGAAACGCAAAACCAACCATTTCTTCAGACAATTTCAGGATGAGGGCATTTGTACAAAAACGGTGAATTACTATGGAAATTTCCGAGAAAATGCGAACATGTGAGCGGGTTATATAGATCCACGAGTGGAAATCGCTTCGGACGTAATACCAACATCAATATTTCGATGTTTGACAGAAAAAAAATCATAATGATTTATCGCAAGAATAATTGATTACAGAGGAAACTTCTGAGAAAATGCAAATATATAGCGCGGTCATGGTCGCGTCGAAACCTAACACCAATATTGTATTCCTTCTTGAGAATATGTTTGTAATTATTGTGCTTGATTATACTCGACGATATTCCAGGTACTCGAATTAACGAAAACACCAGATATATAAACGTTTCGATTTTTCTGGACAATTTTTTATGATCATCTGTTTCCTCGTTTAATGTTTACATATTATTTGAAAGAGTAATTATTTTAATGTAAATTGTACAATTAATTCAGCCCAGGGACTTCTCAATTTTCACTTACTCCAATTCTAAATTTTACACTACATTTCAATAATTGGTTCTGAAAACGTCATATTCACGTCACAAAATTGCAGTTTATCACATTCGTATAACAAAACCGTCAAGTTATTTCGAAAAATACGAGAAACTACGAAAATATTTCCAGTCACATCGCTCCGCAATTTTCAATCGCTCCAATTGTAAACTTTACATTGCATTTCGATAGTTGACAATGAAAACGACATATTTACATCACAAAATTACAGTTTCTCAGATTTACGTCACAGCAGCGTCAAATTATTGCAAAAAATTAAAAAAAAAAAAACGAAAATATCACCGGTCACATCGGTCCGCAACTCCTCGGTATAGATAGACAAGTTGAAAAATATTTTCTCCTCTATGATCCTTGCATCTTTTTATTAAATTTACACGCTTCGACGTTTCGAGAAACAATCCCTCGCAAAATAAGTTTCAATCGCCATTAAATTCCCACCGCATAAGTTCTAATTACCGTATCGTTGAGATCTGTGCTTAAACCTGAAACTATTTCCGCGGATCCGCTCCACCCTTTCAGATCTCAACGAAATGGAACTTCTCGCAATCGGAGTGTTACTTCGCCCAGGAATTCAATTATCGCGATACACAGGCAGGGGAACGAAACAACCTAAAGATCCTATTATAAGATCGAGCGCGATCGATCGGTACGATCTCGCGTTATCGCGCCAGCTCGCCTGTTCCGTATGTTCCGCTGCGTACTGTCGCTAAATAACGCGTCGAGTTTCGATTCCCCTCCATTTTCTCGCGCAATTCGTGCACATCGGGTCTCTTGACCAGAGATCGATTAATCTTCGCGATACCGACGGAGAGTCCGCGCGTGGGTCAAACCGACCCGTATTCGTCCTGCGTTGCCCAAATATTTCCAACGAACGTTCTGTCGTTTAATCGTATTTCTCTTGACGTTTGTGGCAAGTCGTACCAAACGTATGATCGAGCAATGCGAGTCTCTCTGGGTCCGAAAAGACCCATGGCACGACAGGGAGCGTGTACAAATATTTGGATCGAAAATTCTATCGCGTTAGGGTATTATTCTTAATTCCAGCGAAAGATCGTACCGGTCAAGCAGTGTGAAGGTTTCTGCGGGTCAGGAGAGACCCAGCCGTGTTACGGTCAATCTCAACACGGTTTTATAGCTCCATTAAGCGTTCATGGGCATTACGAGACGGGCGTGCGTCTCCCGAGGGCAACGATTATCCGATGCTCCGGGGTTTCGTGATGCCGTCGATTGCCCTTTCGAGACTAATTGTCGATTAAACGGTGGCAGTTTGCAATCGTCCCCGCCCGAACCTGGCGGACCTTTTACCGGATTCGATCGACGTACGTGTTCCCGCACCAGAATCGCGAATTATTGTCCGTGCGAGTTTGCGTGCGCCCCGATACGCTCGTATGGGTGATCGCGCGCGCGTGTACGTGTCTTTTTTTCGGTGCCACGATGGAGCTTCAACGGACGTTTACCGTCTTGTGGGACCTCTGCGCGTTTACCTGCATACAGGGTGGCCCATTACCGCTCGTTAAAGTCTCCCGCGCGGCCGCGCCGGACCGCCGTTTTCCGTTCGATCGCGAATCGCTGGAAGTCTTTGCATTTTGCCGGGTACCCCGATTTAATCGCGGTGTTGAAAGTTTATCGACGCGCGTGCTGTCGTCGATCGTAAATCTCGAGGAAACGACGTCTGGATGCTTTTCGGTGGGAGACGGTTTCATTTCGTTGAACGCGCCGGTCTAAAATTGTCGAGTAATTGGGCAACGCTACTTTTTTTCAACGGGGGACGAACACGAGATTTTTTTTTACTGGAAAGTATTTCGAGCCTGGGGGAAAATTTGGGGGGAAGATTCAGTTTCGATCGTGAGCGTAGAATTGGGTCGAATAATTGGATAAGGTTTTTTTATTTGGTTGAGGAATACAGTTTTAGGAATAATCTCATGAATTTTATTAGCTTATTGGCTTATTGGCGTAGGTTTAAAATTGTCGAATAATTGGATAATGTTAGTTTCCATGGTGGGAATATAGTCTCGTGAATTTTTATCGAATTCTTTTGTTGGAATTTTACTTTAGAATTTGTTAAGAAATTGGAAGAGATACGGTTCCAGTGCTTGGGAGAGGAGTATAGGCCTAAAATGATCATTTACCGAGCAATATAATTGCATAATTGCCCCCTCTTGTATTTTGCTCGAGTATTCCCCAATTTCGGTGATAGACTAAAGAAAGTGCTGGATGAATACAATTTGACGAATCCTTATCGAAATCTACTCCAATACTTGCCAACAAACTAGAAAATATTAAATATCGAAGAAGTACCATTCGTGTAAAATCCTCAATCTATCCTACCATTTTGTCAAATCGATACAACCTTAAACATGATTAAACCCCCCTCAAATTAGATCAGTGAAGATGGAAAAAAATCCTCTGTTTATTTTCCAAGCGGTCGACGTATCCTAAAACTTCGAATTCCTCCAATGGAAGGTCGGATCGAATCGATTAGCATCTCGAAGAATATATCCGTTCTATTCAACCCTCCAGTGCGTTCTTTCGCGTTGAATTCAATTCCGCCAGGTGCGAGGACGCGCGAGGTATATTTAGACGACACCCTATAGAAAGAGAGAGCAACCTGCGGGTCTTCGTGGGCACAGGGATGGTCAAAGTGTCCGGCAGGCCAGACCGTCCACCAGGAGCGGTCACCCATTCCAAGGGTCATCCACTGGCTCTCCTCTCACTTAGCATAAAGGGGTAACTAGCAAATGCTCAATGCGCGTACTATAATGGAACGAGTGTCCCATGGACATAATTAGGCGCAACCCATGGGAAATTCAGACCCCATTTCAGGGCATTCCGTTTTGTACGGACTCTGCATAAGCCGGGGAAATAGCGAAGGGTCATCGTATGATCAGTGAGAAGACTTCGAAACGTTTCGGGCTTACGGCAAATCGCACGACGTCATGCACGTCTAGATCGAAACCCATTATCGATATTTACGAGCTATTTCGCAATGTGAAACTCTCTGGAATCGCGTCTCGTAGCGTTCGACACTTTGAGGGTACAGCGGGTTAAGAAATGTCCTACGTTTTTTATATATTTTTCAAACCACCGGGAAAAATTAAAGTAACTTCGTGCAAGTTGCACCGAGTGCGGTGAGACTGTTCGTGTTCCATCTTGTAATTGAATATTGTAATTGATATGTTTTCAGTTTTAGTTACTTTGTATCGTTTCACACGTTCGGCAACTGTGCCTCAAAGGGTCGAAAGCTGTTGTTACGTGAAATCGATGGAATTTTATCGAGGTCCACTTTTTGAGAATTCGTAACGATTCTTGAGTTCCAATTATCAAGGAACAATTGATTAAAGACTCGTCGGTTATTCGAAGCACGGTCGTTCGATTCTTCGACGTATTTCAAGTAATAATATCGGCTTCGTTTAACGTTCCAGGTATTTTGAATTCGGTTTACTGTAAGAGTAACTTTTTGTAAGAGTACCAGTTGGTTCTTGACAGATGGTTTTCAAAAATATTAATGTCGTTCGAAAGTGTTTCCTTGGAAATTTTCCAATTTTCAGACACGTAAGTGCTAATTTTTATTCAGTACACTTGAACTTTGCGACGCACGAATTTTTATTCAATACTCTTGCACCTCGTACAACACGAGTGTTCAACTTAATGAACTTGTATTTCGAAGTAATCGTAGTACTCGTAGTCGAAAAGTTCATCCCGTAACTTAAATATTCTCACTGTTGAATCGATCGATGGACGAATTAATTGTAGAGATTTATTTTAACGCACGCACGCGCGCGATAGAGAGAGGGAAAGAAAAAACAAAAAGAAATGGCGGCACGACGCATCGAATTGGAACGAAATAAAGTCGGTGTCGCGCGCGAAACGATAAATTAGCTGCGATTCGATTCACGCGGAGCCGGAAGTCAGGGACACTCGTCGCGCCTGTCGCTGATAATTCTTATTGGAGCGAATTCCAACTTTTTCATCGCGTCGATCGTTATCGTGGGAACGTGTTCGCGCTCGACTCCCAAATACCGCAAAAATGCTGGCGAGTTCAAGGGACGAATAACACGAATTCCGTTAAACACTCGAGTCCAATAAATAATACATGAACACCGGGGTGGAATTTCATCAGTGGAAACGAGCATCCCAGGATCGCTAGATTCCGCGAAGAGACGCGCGCGTCTCGCGTCGCGAGGTTGAAAACGCGGCTTCGCCGACGTACGCGCGAATCTACGATCGTTTCGCGATTTGTCCGTGTAATTCATGCCCGGAGCAACAACCATGATTGTACTCCCGAAGACGAAGACTAACCAGGCGAGAAACAGTAGCCAATTACCTGTAAAGACTACCAATTACCTCGAGTGCATCTAAGAATATTTTTTAAAGATTGATACTAAATATGAGAAAAGAAAAGTTTGGTTCACGATTTGTCCGTGCAATTTATACGCAGAGTAACAATATTGGTTATATTCCTGAAGATGAAGACTATCCAGAAAGGAAAGAAGAGCGATTTATCTTTAAGGAATAGTTTTTGAAGATCGATAGTGTACAGAACGTAAGAGAAGAAAAATCAGAGGAGAAAATAATCGTGTACACTCCTAACACCGTCTAGGTGTCTGTGGTATAAATCTCCGGCTGAACGTTTCTTCAACTTCCACGAGATTCGAGAGAAACGAGAACACGGATCTTCTATATACCTGTCACCGAGGGCAACTTCGCTCTGAGACACGGTTTTCCTTTATTTGCGCGAAATCGAGGGTCGTGGTCATGGAAAAACAGAAGTTTCGTCTACGCTCGAAAACAGGGTACACGAGACAGCGTGGACCGAAAAACGAGGGACAAGAGATACAGGAGTGTTTCGAGATACGAAACTTCTCCGCGAACCTTTCCACGATCCTGAGCGTCGTCGCGCCCATCAAAACACGCCGGAGAAACACGACGAAAGTGAAAGACAGGTGGAGAGAGAGAGAGAAAGAGAGAGAAAAAGAAAGGAAACTTTGGAACACGTTGTCGAATTTTATTAATCGTCGACCTTTCGTCTCGGGCAAGGTCTTGTGCTTTAATTACGCGCCGTAAAGGTCTCCGTGCGTATTTTCGTATTCCAGCTCGAAATAATGTTCTTAATAGCGGTTCGAGGCAGAGGTGTGCCAAACTGACGATTTATTTCTCGTGAAACTTTTAACGAATATTATGCAATTGGAAGCACGATCAACTGCAGCGAAACTGAGACACAGATAATGCTGTGGAAACGATGCTCTTAGAAATCATTTTCAAACAATGTTAAATCAACCTATTCTATTCGTATCGAGGAGTGAGTTACAAAGTTGCGATCTCTTATCGTGTAATTCATTACAAAAGCAATCGAGTTTCTAAGGTTCTGTGATACAATCGAGGCACAGTTAGCGGTAACGATACTGTTAGAAACTATTTCCTTTAAATTCAAAAACGTCGGTTATCTTTCGTTCTATCGTACGGGAAAGGGTTCAGATTTGTGATCTTTTATCGTGTAGGTAATTCATCGTGAGAATATTCGAAATTTCAACGTTCTACAAGTAAGATAGAGGCACAGTCAGCAGTAACAGTACTCTTGGAGATCGTATTTCCTAATTTCTAAAACATAATTCGTCCCTCGAGTACTCAACTTTGCAGTTCCTTGCATCGAAATCTCAACGAAACGAATACCGTGCAATTCTAATGATCGATATTCTAGAGTTCTAAAATAGAATAGAGGCACACTCACTTGGAAACCGTTTCCTTCAATTCCTAAATCGTTTGATTCTATCCTACAGAAAAAGGTTCAAACATTCAACATTTTTCATTTATCAGAATGTGATAATCTAGAGCATTCTCTACGATCTTCTAGAGTTCTGAAATAGAACAGAGGCACACTCACTGGTAACTCAACTCTCGACGAACCGTTTCCTTCAATTCCTAAATTACTCGACAGAAAAACCTTTAAACTTTCAACGTTTCGCATTTACCAGAATCACGATCATTTTTCTAGAGTTCCGAAATAGAGTACAAACACACTCACTGTTAACCCAACTCTTGGCAACCGTGTCCCTCGGTTTCTAAACTACCATTCGCCTTTCGTTCTACCCTCGACCAACTTTCCCTCAATCGAGAAACCATCATCCTCTCCGAAGCCACCACGACGATCCAAGCATCGGGCACAACCCGCGAACGTTTCCCCCGTGCGAAAATAGAACCCTACGATTTCCGTAACTCGAAAATCACCATCGTCCAAGGACGATCGGAAACGCGATACCCGTCGCGGAATTCCGCGTTCGCGCCAAAAAGCCTCCGCACGAGGAGGCGACGTCTCCGCCGCGGCGGACTTCCGACATGGTATCGTATGGTAAATCCTCCGCAGGCTATCGGTTTCCACGCGCTCCCTTGCTCGATCGCTCGCTCGATCGCTCGGGCCCGTGCCCGGGTGCGCTCGCTCGCTCGCTCGCTCGCGCGCGCACGTTCGGCGCGCTCGCGCGCAGTTTCATCTATTCCGAGAAATCCGTAATCCGATTATGGTTAAAGAATAAAACTCACGGCCACGCTTTTTCTTCGGGGGGCGATGTCAGCGACCGGGCACACTCATCCGACAAGACGCGCCTCTCTAGATCGGGATCTAGATTGTTTATCCAGGTACAACATACTCCTCGCGCGCGGAATGTTCGACTCCTCGCGCAGTTTCCAACCGTCGACAGAAGAATTTACACAAACACACACGGTGCACTGGCTCTCCGTCTCTTGTACGTGTACGTACGTGTATCTGTACACACAAGAGAGAGATCTCTTTCCGTAAATACACCGACTCGCGCGAGCGCGGCGCGGTCTCGCACACGCGTCCGGCGAGGACTTTTTTTTTTCTTCTTTTTCCTCACTGTTCTCGGCTACGACACTTTCACGGCACTGAGAGGTTAACTGTCTTTCTCTCTCTCTCTGTCTCTTTATCTTTGTCTGTCTTTTTTTCTTTCTCTGTCTCTTCTTCTTTCGGTCAGCCGAAAAAGGGACAAGAGTCCGTCCCGGCAGGTTATCGGTCCCCTGATCACCTCCTAAGGCCCCGTTCGCTCGTTGAGTCGATCGACGACAGATTTTCGTTGCTCCGTTGCCACCGCCTCGTCGGCTGTCCCGCGAACTGGCTCGTCGAGTCGCGCGTTCATTAATATGATAATCATCCGATACGTATACGATGCCTCTCGACGATCATCGTTCTCGTGATCTTCGTCGTACACCGCGTCCACGGGCCCGCGCTGCGGCACACCATCGCGAAACAACTCGCGTTACGCGCGATCGACGGGGACCGCGGCGATCTTCACGCCCCCTTTCGTTGTTCGGGTATTCGGGAACACGTTTCGCGATGTATCGAACGGGCCGATCCGCGGTTAAAGCTCTCGATGAAAATTCGTGGCTATCGCGCGTGGTTATCGGGATACGCGCGGGTGGCTCGCGACATCGAGGGAACGATTATTTCCGGCCGCGGGACCACGCGGGACCCACGCGATTACCACCGAAAAACAAACTGGCGCGCCTCCTCTGTTTGTCGTCTTCTATTTTGTCCACTCACCGTGGCCGCCACGGGATCGCGATTAACGTGCGCGTATTCCCCGCGCGGAACGTTTTCTTCCTCCTCACCGTCACTCGCCGTGTCCCGATACGTTTTCACGTATCTCCGCTTATTTCGTTATCGTGCCTCCGCCTTCACCGCCGCCTCCTCGCGTCTTTCTCATCCTCCACCTTCGTCTCCACCTCCACCGTGCGCGGCTACCACCACCTCCACCTCCTCCTCCTCCTCCTCCGTCTCTTCTTCTTCCACCTCCAGTTTCCTCACCCTTCCTACGCCCCCGAGGACTCCACCGTGCGCGCCACTCCGTCTTCTCGCCGCTCAGTTCGGTGTCTCTCACTTTTCCCTGCTTGGCGTCTTTCTTTCTTTCTTTTTTTTTCCTCTCTCCACCTTTCGTCTCTTTTCGTTTCTTCCGCGTCCTCCTCGTTTGCGGACCGCCGAGAGAACTCTACCTACCACGGTCGATTCCAAACAATGGGGAATCACCGCGGTTAACGCGAGAAGAGAACCACCTCTGCGCGCGTACCGTGAGACTCGAACTCCCCTTGTAACCTCGCGCAATAACGTTTAGTTGACGGCTAATTTTCGGGACGAACTTTCCGGTTCGGTGTCTTGTATTGGACTGTGCAGAAGTGGCACCTTCCAGTTTCTGAACTTACATCTTGTCAGGTAAGTGTGAGCTTCGGCCGTGTGTCCCGTAGGCGAGAGAGACACGGATCGGTGCGACGGGGCGCGCGTACGTGTACGTTCCCCTGCGCGTGCGTGTACGGGGCGCCCGCGCGCGAAAGAATCGCACACGGCAGCGCTGCGTGTGCCCCGAGAGACCCGCCTCTATCCCCACCACCGACCCCTAGCTGGGTCTCGCTCGCGCTACGCCGCACGGCCAGTCTTCCGATAGCCCTCTCTCTGTCTCGCTCGTGTCTACCTGCGCGCGCTCGGGTTCACGCATACCTATCGGTGCCCCGTTTCACGCACGCGCTCCTTACCCCCGTGTGTCGGCCCACGGTAGACCACTGGTAGCTTGGGTAAGTAGATGTCGCTCTCTGTCTCTATATATGTATATATATATATATGTATTTCTCTTTCTCTCTCTGTCTTTCTCGTTCTCCTCGCGGCGTGTCCCACTCTCGGTGGTCTCTCCCTCTCTTCGTTCGTTCTACGCGCGGGTTCCCTCGCCACCTCTTTCCCTAGGTGCGTAAGTGCGTGACTCCGGGGACGTTTCAGCGTGTCGCGATCTCTCGACGTTCCTATCCCCACCAATCCGTCTCGACGTTTTCCACGTACACTCGTGAGCGACCACTCGAACGAGAGGAGGGGGAGGGAGAAACGGTGAATAGCGCGAGTGAGATAGAGGGTAGGGGATAGTTTTCGGGACGGAGGAAAGGGTGATTCTTTCGTTTAGACTCTTCCGGGGGTGAGCTCGAGGACGTCGGGTACCGGCTCTCCCGCTCGTCGTGTTTCTGGTTTCGCGACGATTGCGTGCCTTCCTTCGGTGTGACTGACCGATATTTTCTGTTGTTGTTTATGCTCGGGGACTGAATGGGCTTTGTGCCCATCCGCCGACCTCGAAACTTGCACGGCTTTTCGCGCGGTCGCGATAAGGGCGAGCACAGCGCGACGAGTTGTTGTTGTTGGTTCGATTTTATCGGAGAGACGATTGAGGTTAAGTACGCGGTTTGGTTAGGTTTTGTTAGGATGTCGATGTTTCCTCTTTTCACCTTCGTGTGACTAATCAAATCGTGGAAATCAAATCCACGTGATACGTTTGTATTTAAATATATTATTCACATTAAGGCTAAAAAGGGGACGACTGCTCCTCGCCGCCGGCAACTTCCGCGAGAGTTTTAACAGAACGAGAGTTCGTTTGTTGGAAATTGAGAAATTGATACTTTTACTGTGCTTTTATTAGCGGGTAAAGTTAGATAAGTAGCGATTCGTGAGAATCGAAAATTACGGTTGGGTTGCGTGAAAAATCGTTTTCGAGAATGAAAAACTTGAAAGAATTTTGTCGATTGACCAAGATTTATGGATCGATGCAAGACACACGAGAATGTCACAGTGTTGTAAAGTTTGTCTCTATGAATATACGGTGTGTAGGATTCAAAGTTAAATAGAAATTCCCTAAGTTGAGTGGATGGTGATGCAATAAGCGACGGAATAAGATCACGTATACGTGACAGCGAACGTGAAAGTGTTAATAATCGTTTAACAGAGTTCCAATGAAATAGGAACCCCGCTGGTAGCGTAGAATGTAATCCCAAGTGGTAGCGAGCATGTCGACTCGGGGATCGTTACTTGGCGAGATTTTTCTTCAATATAGTAACCGGTGTGTTATAAATTTGTTATTATCAGACCTACAGGGTGGAAAGAAGGAAGGGTAACTTTGTAAATATCAGATTTTCGATTTATGTCTATTAAGAATTTTTCTACTCTATTTGGTGAGTACTATCTACTCTGACAGTTACGAACCTCTTTTTATTTCCACCCTGTATAAATTAGTAAACAAGAAGTAGTATTGTCGACTAACAGCTGTCCTTTTCTATTTGTTGACGTACTCGATGAAACATTGATAGAACGAAATAGAGTATTTTAACACGTACAACAGTATTAACCCTTGAGAGAACTGAAAGCGTTTACTATATGCAACTGACCGATCGCGCGAGTCTTTATACGCGTCAGTTGCAATCAAAGCGTTAAGAAGACAGGGTGTTTTCGTGAACAGTATCATCAATTCTAGGTGTGACCATTATTTCCAAGTATTTTTGACATCAATAGTGTCTTATCGGTTAATATGTTCCCTTAAACGAATTAAAAATCTTATGTTTGCAACACAGGTTGCTTCTAGTTCTTCGAGTTGCAATATGTATTTCATATGGCCTTATGACCTCTTCGGAGCAATATTTCCTCGTCTTCTGTTCGCCGTTAGGTTTACGTTCACACATCGGAAACAATTTTCAATAATTCAACGTTGAAAATTCTTTAATTCCATTTTACAAACAATATTCAAACCGTTCTCCTTGCCTGTTAATAATAACAGTAAACCAAGAGCCAACTGGTGATTTCTATGTACTCGACAGTGAGTTCTTTTTTCCTTCGAGTTTTTTCCAACTCGTGTTAGAAAAAAAATTGAACACGACTGTCGTTTTGAACGCAAACGTGGACTATTTTACAGCACTTTGAAGATCGGTAATATTTTCACATCGAATATCGACCGTAAACATAGAGGACACCGTGAGGTTGTCGGTACAACGCGATAAATGTTTTCTTTTTCCTTTCGTATCGAGGGTAATAAACGACAGGTTGGTTATCCAATCGAATAACGGTTAAATATCGCAGCACACGTCGACTATTAACGGACAACGGAGACGCTGTTCGATTTTATCGAAACGATCCGCTAATCGTACGACGTGGTGCAAAGAACGCATAAAGAGAGATATCCCGCCAGTTGCCAGGGCGTATGTCGTCGTTTCTGGCACGAATAATTCACTCAGAGAACACAACCTCGGGCGTGGAAAACACTGATCTCCATTACCCCTGATCTTTTTTCCCCCGTTGGAAACTCGTCGAAAGTTTCACTGCAATGTCACCGCTAACTATTCCGATGATGTCGATTGGGTCAAAGACCCAGCGCGTGAAACGCGAGTCTTCGTTATTTTCCACCGATGCGGAAAGAAAGAAAAAAAAAAAAATAGAAAAATTGCTTTGAACTCGGCCCCGTGACTTGGATGGGTAATTGGAATTTTTATCGAGTTATCACGTGTGGGAATTATTTTTAGAATAGTACAATTTTATATTTTACCAAGGTTTCGCGTATATTTGATCGAATCGAGTAGACTTTGTTCATTTTCGTGCATTCACAATAGTATCGATGCTTACTCGATATCGTAAGCAAAAATTCCCCCCGCACCGACAAAAAACAAGTAATTGTTTCCACCCCTAAAAATTTTCCCTCTTTTACGTAAAAAAAAAAAATTTACGAATTTTCAAAATTACTCAAAGATCCTCCATATCGGTCCCATCGCTAGCTAATCTCGATGCCTCGATGCTCGAGCCGATCGTTAAACGTTTCGAAGACGACGCCCGTTAGAGTGGCGGGGATTCCAGCGAGTTCGATCGAATTTAATGAAAACGCTTTCATCGTGGCTCGGGCAAGTTGTTCGCGGCACGTCCGTAACGATCGAATTCGCCCGTTTCAGCAGAACCTCGGGCGTGGAAAACGCGGATCTCCGTTTCTTGCCGCAGCGCTTTTTCTCCCCGTGATATATATTTTCCCTCGAACGTCGCCATGGAACCTGGTCGGCCACGGGGCCGAGTTTCACCTATGCCGTCTTCGTCGGCTATTTTAACGAAGTACGGCCGCGGTTCGCAAATAAGAGATAGTTTCACGACCGGCTCGTCGTCGACGACCATTTTTCCATGGCTGGTCGATCGTGCGTTACGCCCATAAGCGAATACACGAAGCGGTGGCGATCTCGTAGCTATAACGAGGCTGATCGGGAGCAGCACCTTGGCCGGAGAAGAGAAAAGGGAAACCAAATCGAATAACGTTACTTTTATTTATTAACTACTCGAACACGATTTTGGCGCAGTTTCTAAATTAAATTCATTTTTGAGTTTAATGACGAATGATTTTTCTTTCTTTTTTTTCTTCATATATTTAGTATTTCATTGTGGGTAGATAAGGTAGGATGGTTTTTAAGTTTTCTTGTACTGGGTACTTTTTGGGGACTTCCTGGGGGCATCAGTGTTTTTCTGGTACGTTAGTGTCGGAGTTGAAGGTTTATTTGAGTCTAAAGTGTGTGCGAGTAAGAAGGATTGGAGTAAAAATATTGGCGTAAGAAAAACTTTACAGTGAAGAAATTTTGGATTAATAAATTCTACTGGAAAAGATTCTACTGGAAAAAATTATTCTTAAGTAAATGCATTTTAATGTAAAAATCTTCTAGCGTAGAGTCTAGTACAAATATATTCTAACGTAAAAAATTCTAACGTAAAAGAATCCTAGTTAGTTTCGAGTCTCAAAAAGCAAATATATATAGATACACATACATATATCGAAAAGTTGTTTTTGCCAGCATACCGAGGGGGACCCAACGGTTGAGATCGTTTACGAAGCGATAAACCCTGCTCGTTAAAGCTCGAGTATTCGATTATTTGATTTTCGAGCGTTGCATACCATACCTACTACACACAGGAGAAAAGGAAAACACGCGGGGGGAGGGACGAACGACGACGATGGGTGTAAATGGTACCCAAAGAGAAACGGCCCCGTCGAGGGGAAGGGGAAATGAAAAAAAAAAGAAAGAAAAAGATCAAGAAGAGCGCAAGGTGCTGTTAATCGGGTAAAATCCGACCAGTTCGAACCAGTTCCGTTAATGAAGCGGTGACACTGTATTCATTAGCGTACTTTTGTGCTTTAGTGAAATTTCTGCCGCGCGAGAGAGTCCAGTGTGGTTTTCGTGCGATAATTAATCGGTGTGCACGTCGACCATTGTGCTGGGTGCGTTTAGGGTGATCCGAAACGACGATACCTGATGCGATATTAGTATGCACGGGTTTCGTAGATACCCGTTCACGAGGCTCTTACATGCTCGTTTTTTATTGTGTGGAGGATGACGAAAATACAGTGGTATGTTAATCAACACGTTCGATAATTTTCTTTTTGCGTTTCATACTCGACCGTGGAACAATACGCGACATTTCGACTTGAATATTCGGACGCGATTCCGCGGATTTGAAAAGGTTAATTTCTTGAAAAACGGGAGGTGACACATGGTCGCACGTCTCCATAGTAAACAACGTTTGTAAAAACGAAATATTCAATTTGTTTCTCCCAAGATACTTCATTTCTCAATTTACATAGCAACATCTCTGTCACCGTCAACTTCCACCGAAAATTACAAAGCAAAAATGAAAAACACTCTCGCGCTACCAAGCAATGCACCCAATGATCGTGGAAGAAAAAGCAAAAAATACTGAAGAAAATATTGCAAAAGAGACAAGCGACGCCAGAAATCAGAAATGTCTCTTCTGTAATGTCTTCCATTACGTTTCACTTCCGTGGTTTTGACCAGAGGTCGCAACTCTTCCTCCCCCTGTGTGCACCGGATAGTTCAAGAGTTCAACGAAACGATTCGCCGGATAGAAAGTCGTGGACGTCGTAGGATTATGTAAAAATCCACGGTTTCGATCAGGTTGCATTAACGAACCGCGAGTCGATACTTCCTGCATTAATTAACCCGTTCGATTTTTTGCCGCGTAAAATTCTGGCTCGCAGCGTGGACTTCGTGGCGCGAGCGCACATAGGAGAGAAGGAGGGGAGCTTATAGCGCGTAACGAAGTACGGAACGCGATTTGCTCGTAATCAGCCTCGGTATCGAGGGCCTTTCCTTTTTTCTTTTCCTTCTTTTATCTGCAATTTACAACGATCGAGAAGTAAGCAGGAAGAAGAAGTCGAAAAGTTGCCACCCAAAGGCGAAGTCACATTTTCAGAACGCGTTCGGGAAAGTGAACGCGCCGCTTTCACGTGGTAGGAACCACGGCAATTCGCGATGGATTTTTCGTTGGAAATAATTTTGTACGGCTATCGTCGATACGAGCTCCGCGTACGATAATAATTGCCGAGCGTGTTGCAGGGTTGTTGTACAAACCTGTCGTACAACGACATACTGCTATCGGTGCAACCCGATGAACGAGTTGTCGTGGAATATATCATTGCGTCTGTGGCCCCTATTAGCGGGCGATAATTCGCTGGAAAATGATTTTTACGTTGGTTCACGCGTAGCAAGTAGTAGGCGCGCGTTACTAGTCAGACGCGTTGCTTCGGTGCATTCGATGTAGTCCCATTAGAGGCAGATAGGATCGGGAAGTTTTTTTTTTCTTTTTCTTTTCTCTATCGGCGGTTGAGTAACGATCGACTGTCCTGATAGCGATCGTTCTACGAAATTTTGTTGTATTTACGGTATGGAAGAAGAAAAATCGAGCGTGGAACGCGCGACGACGAACCTCGGTGGTTCTGTACGATATGAGAGAGTAGTATCGCTATCTTTCTTTTCCCCTTTTTTTTGCACCGCGCGGTATCTAGTTTCTTAGATCCCTTTCGGGAGTGATAAATCAACGATCGAGAGTTCGTTCCGCAGGGTATCTGTGCGGGAGAAAAGAAAATGGCGAGTCTTGACCATGCGCGATTTACTTTGATAGTTCTATTCGATGTAAGAATCTGATATTGCTTTTCCTTTCTTGCCCTGTGTCATTTGATATTCGATCGATGTTTCTGGATTTCTCTCGAAGATCCACCAACGATTGAGAATTTATGTCACAGAGTATTTATGAGAGGGGAAAAAAATGGTAAATTTTGAGAGACTAGGACGAACTTTGGTAGTTCTATGCGATATGAGAATCTTATCGTTTCTTTCTTTCTTATTTCGATCTATTTTGCTAGATTCCTTTCAAGAATGATAAATCAGCGATTGGAAGTTTATTCTATGGGATATTAATGATAGAAAACGAACATCGACGCTCCTATTCGATACAAGAGTCCAATATCCCTTTTTTCTTATTATATTTCTCGTTTCTTAAAGTATCTGTCTGAAATGCAAACCTTCTCTTCGATCTTTCGTTTAAAATAAATATCTCCAACGATAAATCAGCGATCGAGAATTTATCGTATAGAAGACACCTGCATTTTCTCATTCCAAGGAATACTAGTATAATATCGGAAAGGTACAAGTATTACATTACTGTGCAAGTATTACATTTAGCTCAAAGATGAAAATTCACCCACATGTCAAATGAACGCAAAGTTTTCCAAAAAGAAACCGCGCCTCGTTGCCAAAAATCGTCGCTCCCTCCGATTTCTCCCATGCTCCGCCATTTTGTACGCTCGTGTATTACCATAACCCAACCCGCAAGAAATACCAGATCGCCGAGAACTAAGAATACCTCTCCCCTCTAAAAAAAAAAGAAAAAAAAATAATAAAAAAAAAAACAAAAAAAAATTCCCTCTCCCCAAAAAAAGAAATAAACCAAAATAAACGAAACGAAGGATTACGAAGTCGAACGGAGACACGAGACGAGCAAGGATTACATACATCGGTTTCCCCCCCGGTACACATACGGCGCGCGTCGTCCGAGTTGAAGCGACTTCGGACGATTTATCGGGTCTCTTTTCGAATTCTTGCCGCGCTTCATAAAAACGACGTCGCACGTTATGTTCGTGCCCGGGGCTGGCCCGCGGTATAACCGTGAATCGTCGTTACGTTTGTCATTGTCGTTGTAAATAAAAGAGCCCCGCGGCAATCGTATCTGCCGGTGCCGCCGAGAAAGAGAGATCTACCGCAGATATTCCCGGGTAAACGAGTATCCCCGCGCGTCTGCAGCGACAGTAATGTCAGACCGAGCTCTTTTATTACTCGACCCCTCCCCCGTCCGCCCTCGAGAGCCCCCACCCGCTCTGCCCCTCCCCGTGCGATGTCCTCGTTGTCCAACTAAATTCTCGGTGTTCGTCTTGAAAAAATTTGAAAAAAATATTTTTTATATTTTTTACTCGTCGAAAATCCTCAACGAACGAAATGTAGGGTCGAATCGAGAGATCTCGCGGGACCTGGAATACATACATTCGTCCCACTAAATTCTTGGTATTCGTATTTCTTGGAAAAATTGAAAAAAAAATTTTTTTTAATTTTTTTTTTCATTCCTAGAAAATCTCCAGATTCCTAGAATTCTCCAGAAAAGAAAAATGGAGAACCTAACCCAGAACCCAGCTTAGGAGTTACTTTCCTCATTCTCGGTACTACCGAGAAAATTCTAGATAAAGGTAGTTCCTGTGAAATATTTTGAGCCGATCTGAACTCAAAATTCCGCTCTTCTCCCTCTAACCGAATCCCGAGCAGGAGGCGATTTCTGATTGGCGCGAGCGCGGGAGGTGAGGTCTCTCGAGGGAGATAGTTTCTCGTTCGGGTACGTGGGTCGAATTTAAATGTCGTCGCCGCCGCCTTGGCACACGGTCGGTCTGCTCTTTTTCGTGAAACGCCCCGGAGATTTAGATAAAATGAAATTTAGACGAGATCTCCGGCTTCCACGGGGCGAGTTAACGGGCGGAGATAAGAGGCGAGGCGAGTTTCTCGGTAGTGACGAGAAACCGTGGGGGAAAGCGAACTTGGATATTGGGGGAGGGGGTTCCAGGAGCGTGAAACGTAGCTGGATATATTGCAAAAGAGGGAGGTGTCTTGACCACCCCTTTAACGAGGAAGATCGGTTAGTAGAGAGCTTTGGAGTAGTTTGTAGGAGCCATTTTTGCGTAGAGCATTCTCGGTAGTACCGAGATTGAGGAAAGTGATCAAAGGTGAGGGATCCAAGGGTGAAAAATATATGAGAAATGTTGCATTTAACCATCCTTGAACATAAAAGTTCGATCGCTTCGGAATATTTTCTAGGAGCCAATTTTATGTAGTACAATCTCGGTAGTACCGAGATTGAGGATGTCGAGTGGGATTTTCATGACTGAGAAGTACGTGGGAAATATTAGAAAAGGCAGAAGTGTTTTAGTAATCTTTAGGTAAGATCGATTGATTGTTAGATCGTCTCAAAATATTTTACAGGAACTACCTTTATCTAGAATTTTCTCGGCAGTACCGAGAATGAGGAAACGACCTCAAGTGGAAGTTCTAAGAGTAAATACTAAATTGAGAATATTAGAAGTAAGAAAGATAACTGTTTTAGTAATAAATTTCAATCAATTGTTAGATCCACCCGGTGGAAGATATTTCATACCAGTCACTTATATGAAACATTCTCGGTACAACCGAGAAAGAAGACAATACCCTCGAGCGGGGATAGGGTCTTCCAAGGATGAAAAACACATGGAAAAGGACACATTAGAACAATTAGAACGACAATTGGAAGTTAGAGAGGCGCTACAGAAAATATTGTGTAGCTTCCATGTTTCGTGGAACACCCTGTAAGTTCATGGAGAACATCCCGTAGATTCACGAGAAATATCCTGCACGTTCCTCGAGAAGCATTCGTCTTCGAGGGAAAAGCAGGAAGACGTCGGGGGATCGAATAACCGTGTCATACATATTCATAATCCGGAGTGAATTTCACGCGTGACGGCTGAGAACGCTCGCAGGACGAAAATGGGAAATGGTGCCCGATAAAATTACACGCGGAGAAATGCATTGCGAATTAATCGTGCCACGGTTGCGCAACATCGCGCGGGGACGAGCGATTATCCGTTCGGTGCGAAATTGCGTAATCTTTTTCGCGGGACGTGTCTTTTTCCGGCCGAATGATCTCTAGAAATAATCTGAAAAGTGAAACAGCGAGTTTCGATCGGTTTGAGAAGGGATAACGACGTGAGGGGCAATCGTAAAAGGGGTTCCACCTGTAGGCGGTTACGGTGACTTGGAAACGTGAAAAAATCGCGATTCTTTAAAAATTTATCGCAACGGAACCACGCATTCGGAAATTTTGTCCTTTTAATACGTGAATGTACACTGTTCGTAGTACACACGAGTATTTTTATTTCTACCTAAAATCGATTCTTATCCAAAATGGCGGCCTCGACAGGAGCGATGTTTTCTCAAACGTTCTACGACGATACGGATGATCTCTCTCTCTCTGGATAATTAAAATTAGAATTTAAAAAAATATTCTTCATTCACGAGAATGTATTCTTCGTTCGTGCAGGTAGAATTTCTTTTTTTTTCGAATACCAAAATGGCGGTTTGATATTTTTCTCCAGGATTTGACCCCGGAATGAAGACTTTATTCCGCACGTGGACAACTACGGGACCAATCGCGGTGCTAGGCTGGTCGATCGGTTGGTCTGTGTGCTTTCCATCAACGAGATCAAGATTTCGTGCACGAAAGGAACGTGATCGGACATTCGGCACTCTCACTACCGGCACACCGAACAACACGTTCGTATAGTTGCTCGCGGGGGCAACATTTCACGCGGGAAAGACGTCTATCGAGTCTCGGTAAACGCGTGGTCGACGTGATTGATCCTTTTTTGCGTCTCGTTTGACACCCACCGAGTCCTCGTAGCGCGAAAACAAGGAATTATCCACGGTTTTAACGGTACCGTAGACGCGCGAGACAGGAAAAATGATAAGGAATATGGAACGACGAGTATGAAATTCCGTGTGCCTCGTGTAACTCGGAGTTTAGAGAATTTTTATTCTCCACATGGGGAAAAAAATTCTAAACCCAACTTTCTGATTTATCGTTCAACGAGAAAGAAATTTTCGTTCCCAGCAACGTTCGTCGCGAAAGAATTTTATCTCCTCTCGTATGGAAATTTATTTATTTTTAAGGTCACGTCTAACCAAATGGGTTACCAGTAACCGTGTTAATTTTCCGGAAGTGTCTACAAGCTTTCGTGATAAAAATCTGGAGACTTCCAGTACGAAACCACCTAGGTACCGTCTAACTCGAAGTTTGTAGAATTTTATTTTAAATTACAAAATTGTACGATTCTTCCGTAAGAATTTATAATTTGTTATTAAGGTTACATCTACTTAAACGGCTTACTTGTAACCGTGTTAAGTTTCTAGAAGGTTTTATTTTTCTTCTATCGCCACGGATCCAACGTCCAACCGTGGTCTTTTAACACTTAACGCCCCCAATTCGATATCCAGTTGCTTCCTATACGTGTCCATCGCGAATTACACGGGATTCGAAATTCCAGCGACATCAAAAACCACCAAATATCGATATAAACCAGGGACAGACATCCTTCGGCGTGTTACAAGATTCCTGGAATTCGCCCACGCCGACTCGGTTCGCATAATCACCGTGGTCTTTATTAATTTATCAGCCCTCTTGGCTGCCCCCAGATCCGGGACGCTCAGATAAGACGATCAGTGCGAATAAAACCTCGTCGTAGCGAATTTAGTGTTCCAGCTTAATCGACGTGTCTGGACGACTACACGATGCGAATTCTCTGTTGGTTTTCTCCTTTAATCCGCGTGTACCTGGTGGGACGTGTGTGATATTTTATTTTTTCATATCGAATGACAATTTTATTTTTTCACATCGTAATCTTGAGATAATGGAACAATCGACTCGAAAATAAGTATTTCTAATCCACGAGGTGTCTATTTTATCTCGAATCAATGGAATATCTCACGTGTAACCGAAGGTATGAAAAAATAAAAAAATGTTATTTCAAACAGAAGAAAAATTATTTGTACCCTATAATGGTATCTCTGTACTTTAAACTCTTTAAGAATATATTTTTCATATCTTAGATTCTCCGTGAGATTCTTAGTTCAATCGTATCGAGATAAAATAATACCAAACGACACACCCGTGTAGTGTAATAGGCGACTTAAAGAAAAGTATTTTTAATCCGTATAGAATATTTTTAATCTCGATACAATTGCCTTCCACTCCGTTTGGGAACGCGTAGAGCCCGATCTGCTAAATTTAGCACGCCGTGAACGAAAGGGTTAATGGAGCCAAGCCATCGACGAGTTAGTCGTCGAACATTAAAACAAATCTGCTCGGCGGAACGACGACGATACCAATCGACGATCGTTTCGCTCGTTCGCGGGATCTACGAACGCGACAGCAACCAGTCCACGTTTAACCCTGTAACGGCCCGCGATTACCCTCTTTGCGCCGCGACGTTAGCAGAATGGCCGCTCAGCCGACGAAGGAGGTGTGAATTTATGTGGACGACCGAGTTGGTGATTTCAACGCGCTTTACGCGCTTCTGATTGCGTCTCGAGCCCCGTTGTAGGGAATATCCAGCGTGGAACTCGCAATTCGAATTGCTATGATGTTCCCGGGACACATCGATTGTTAATTCATTGTACGCCTACGGTGAAATTTCTTTTCTTTTTTCTTTCTTACAAAGCTTTTTCTTTGACCGAACCGGAACGTAAACAATGGTGATTACTTTATCATGTAAAGAACACTCTGTGCTCTTAGAGTGAAATTTCTCGTTGCAATTCTGTGACTTTATCTCGACGAAACCAGAACGTAAATAATCGTGATTATCAACAAGGTGTTATCTGTGTCTAGTGTGAAAGAAATTTTTTTGTAATAATTCTGAAAGTTTATCTCGACGAAACCGGATAGTAAACAACCATATTTGGGTCTGAAATATACTTGGGACTATATTTGGAACTCTTTGGGTCTAGAGCGAATTTTTTAGTACAATTCTGAAAAATAAGGAATAGTAAGATTACTTTTGTATTTTAAATAATCTTTAAAGGTTTCTTTTTTTTTGGTGAATTTGTTACCAGGGCATTTGTAATTTCAAGAGTTTACTTCGACAAATCTACAGTATCCAGGAGGTAAAAAGTAACGATTAGTATTTTTTGCTACGTACAGGCACCGAGAGTACACGATCACGGGTACACCATAAACAATCAATTTTGAATTCACTTCATTGCTCGTGATTAAAGACGACAGCTTCAGGGGTGTCTAAAAAACTGGAGTGAACTTGGAACATCGCTATGGATCGTAATCATTATAAGCAGCATTGCTCGTAGCAGAAAGAAGTAATTTTTTTTTTTATCTAAAAATCAAGGAACACGCGAATGAAATTCATTGGACGACCAATGGAATTATTTACACTTTCGCGTACGAGGACATCAGTGCGCAATCATTTGTAATTTAAACGATCGTAAGGGTCTCCGCTCTTGTACTCTCTGTTGAATAATCTCTCGTAAAAAATTTTCCCTTCCACCCAACTTTGGACTCGATCATTCGAAGCACAATGTTCTCAAAGAAACGTCTCATCGGATACTCATCGTAGACATTTTGTAATTTTTCAATCGTGAGAAATTCATTTGCACACGATCGAAGTTTACATTTCGAATAAATTGATTTGCACACAATGAAATTTTTCATTTCGACGCGGAAAATTCGAAATAACGCAAATTACGCGGTTGGACTATTAATTACCCCATAATCGAACGTTCGATTAATCCATTCTTTTAGTTTCGTTCAAGCGAACGAATAAGCGTAAATTTTACGCGTCCCAACATCTGTGCTTCGAAGAGCCCATTCGTTTTCTTTCTTTGCTCTGTCTCTCTCTCTTTCTCTCTCTCTCTGTTCAACGACAGTATCCACGACGAGACTTACCACGGGACTCTTAATTAAACGTACTAGGATTACCCGGTAACTTTATTATCTTAAAATGCGCGTTCCACCTTACAAAGAGACCAAAACCCTCCCCTCGTCCGAAACGAAAAAGAAAGAAAGAAAGAAAGAAAAAGAGAGAGAGAGAAAAAAAAGAAGAAGAAGAAAAAACATCGAAAAAGGAAGGCAGCGTTCGTTTCGCGATCGCGCGATTAACCGAAGCGTAAACGCATCGTCGTTACATTTTTCGATGCTTCTTGATCTTCGTCGTGGCGCGTTTTGTAATTCCCTATCCGCGAATCGTCCGATTTATTGTAACGTTCAATTCAGAAGTCGAAGGTGTCCGCGTGTTTATCGCCGAGTTAACGCGCATTTTCACTCCGCACGGCGAAACTGGTCCCACTGGAGCGCGCGCGCTTATCGGGGGCCCCGAGACCGCGCGAGCAGGTAACCGGCGAATACTAAAATTAATGATAAAATATGAATATTTACTCGTTGGTCGCTTGTATCTCTCGCTCTAACGATGACATATAAATATTATGTAATTACTTTTACGTTGGGGCCCCTTATCGCGTTATCGGGGGGGACCTACCGATGGGGTGGGGATGGAAGTGGGCCCGCGGAGAGGGGGGCAGTGAGATTTCTGGCGAACCAGTGGTACCGGTGGCAGTCGAGCGAACACGAGATAAATTTCACCCACGTATCAACGATGATATCGGCTTATTTACAGTCCGCCGCCATTGCGCATGCGCGCGAGCGAACCCGTTGATACAGAACCATATCGAAAATAGATTCGCGCAATTGAAACGCGCGAACCTAGCACGGAATGGTAATTTATCGATCGTTGCCGTATATCATTACTCCCGCGAGCTTTTAGGCGATAGTTATATTAAATTGACAACGTTTTATTTATTTATTACCGAGGGCCCAGGCACGCATGCGCGACCGAATTAACTTCCTCGGAGATAATATCGAGATTTTATCGACGGGACGTCGAATTATCCGATATTCGGTATTATTCAAAGCTTATCGTTTCAGGAGCAACTCCACGCTTGGTTATCAACGCAACCGTTCCACACCGCACGCCAGTTTTATCAATGTCCTTATACGAGTATATCCCCGACGATCGTTACCAACGATTGCGCTTGTAACGTATATATCATCGGAGTCGTTGAAACTTCTTGTGGAAATCTTGAAATTATTCTCGGGAATTAATCTACGGGGTGAATTTCTGTCTTCGAGGACGAGAAATGTTTATCGATCGAGGAAACGAATTTTAATCGGGTTTCGTTCGTTGTTAGAAAATAATCATACGGGTGAATTAAGAAAGAAATATAGTGGAGTGACAGAGTTTACTTTATTCTTAGAAAATAATACGAGTGGACAAGAAATAAAATACAGAACAAGTACCGAGTGACGTGGAATGAAAATTTCCGTTTTGTTATTAAAAAAATAATAAAGAATACATGTTAACCAAAAAAATTAAAATTGAGTTCCGTGTAAAGTGAAGTGAAAGAGTGTTCTTTGTTTGGAGAGAATAAATAAAATAATTCGACAGTATCGAATAAAAAAAGAAAAAAGGATCGAGTGCAAGGCTGACCAACGTACGTTTCACACGAAAGATTAATATTTTCATACTTCGTGACGTTTCAACGTGCCCGTATCGTAGCTTCGACGCTCTCGGCAGTTGACTTTATATGGTTTTCGCACTCAAGCGTCGAAGTCTCTGCCTGCGATGAATCACTCTGTGTGCTTTATAAATTGCACGGAAATATTTATCAGCCTGTTAATGTTTTGTTCAAATGAAGTTCACTCTTCCATTCAATTTGCGCGCGTACAATAGCGTTTTCTACCTCTAATACAGGCAACCGGTCGCGAAAGTTTACGTACGTTTGCCTACACGAAGATCAAAGGAAGATCTACGGTCTTTGTACGTAGGGGTTATCGGAGTGTAAGTTTAAAATGTTGAACCAACGAAATATTGACACAATGATTAGAATAACTTTTGCAAATTTTAATACACCTCTTTCTACATGCGCGTATCTGTGACATTGAATTTTTTATTTATCGATATCTTCTCGTTAATCGGTTTTCAACCGTTCTTAATGAAACAGTTTATATGAGAAGTAGATATAATTTTATAATTATAAAGCACCAATCGTTACGACAATAACTCTTTGAACATTTCCACAGTTGTTGAAATCTCGTTATAAACAGTTCGTGGACAAATTATTACATAATCGATCGACAGGTATAAATCGTTCAAGAAGATGGCCTTTCATCAAAGACTTACGAAAAGTATGCCCATTTTCGAGGGTTCCTAACCAAACAATTTTTTCCGGAACTTTTCGAAAGTCTCCGAATGCCATTTTTGCCATTTTTGTCATCCAGATGCGCGCGAACATGTCGAATTCCTCCTTTTGTAACACTCCTACGTCTCTCGCCATTCTCCACACGCGTTCACGCGAGACTAGTGGCTCGATATTACCGCGAGAGACGACCGTACTTTGTCTGCCCCGTTAAAACGCTCGGCGCGGCACCCTTTAATTGGCTCCGAAAGCCGCCACCACGTAGCCTCGATCTCACAGCGTGGAAAACTCTCATCTTAATACCACGTCCGCCATTTTCGTCCATCCTCTCATTACCGACAAGATTAATATATTTTTTTTTTTTTCTTCGTCACCGCGACGTTCGTCCGGCCTGTGCGCGTCCCCGCACGAAAAGACGGCGCCACCGAGCGTGAAATACAAGCGCGAAACACTTTTCGAGCGTCCCGCCGCGACTGGGCTTAATTATCGCATGCCAACGAATCGCGCGACCATTAAGGCGAATCTCTTCGCGGAATGGCGGCGATCATTGCCCAGCCGCTCGCGCTCACGATCTACGTACGGCGATCGTCGACAGGCATAAACGCGGAATGTTCGCGGAAAACGATCATTGTCCGCGACGTTACGCGTCGCAAGAGCACCACGGGGACGTTTACACGGGCCAATTAAACGTCCCGGGGGACAATCGACGACACCATCGCCTCGGAACTTTATGTCCCGCGGGGTTTCGTCTTGGATCCGGGACCATTTCGTTTTTGGATCGTACGAGCCGTGGAACGATTATCGCGCGATTACACGTGTCGTAATTTAACTGGAAAATTCAACTACGTGGGATATCGATCGAAATTCCACGGGTGCCATTTTCGCCATTTTCGCCATTTTTGCCATTTCGGTTATTTCATTGCGCGCGAACGCCTCGCGATCTCGCCGGGGTCTGGGCTGAATTAATTAACGACGTTTTTCGATGCGAGCGTGTGCTACAATGAGCAATAAGAGCGTTCGTTGGATATTGGAGTGTATTCGAACTTAGTGAGTATTTAAATTTGACCAGTTGATTTTAGCTTTCAATTTTCTTTTTTTTTTTTTTAAACGAGATTCTGTTTTTGGGAACTTTTATCGAGGGAGAGCCAGAGAAAGGAATTAAAGTTTATTAATGTCTACTATAGGGTGATCGTATAATATCTGTGGTGGTAGCTTGATTAAATTAATGTGTTGATTTTCTATATTCACTTATCCGTCGTTAATACGTCCATTTATATTCCTAAATTTTACGTTAATACGTCCTAAATTTTATCGTTATTTGTTTTTTTACATAACTGAAAAAAATATTGAACGAATTTACTCGTGAAACTTTGGCCTTCCTTGTTTTACTCTCGTTGATATTTATTTAAACTCTCGAAAGACAGACATACAGTAACATAACAAGTAAGGGAAATAATAAATAAGTATAAATGGATAACACACGAGTGATCATTGTTTCAAGAAGGTGAAAATATATTAATGTAAAATTTGATTTGAAAAAAGCCTTGGGGAAAGTAAAGATCGACCAACTAGATCGATTTCCGTATGGAAATATTCGTAATCGTTCGATTAACAATAGAATTATGCATACGAGGTACGATGTTGTTCGATATGCAACAAAGGAAAATGTATCAGATGTCTAGGTGGTATGTTCAAGGAGAACAGTTCAACGATAACTGGTCACGGTACAGAACCTTCGAATAGCAAACAAACATAACATCGAACATTTTTTTTCTACCACTTAATGTCAGTTATGCGAAGTTATCGACAAAGGATAACCATCGTGCTTGGTAGCAAGACGTGAAAATTTTTATTTGTCATTTTTAATATACATTTATTATAAGGAGACCGAAAAAAACACTGAAATACTCCAATCCAAGTCTTGCTAGAGTATAAAATAGTATTCAGAGAAAATTGGTATCGTTGAACAATTTTAAAACTTCATAAAATAATTCCAGTACCTTGAAACTTCTGGAGATAATATTTTCAAGGTATATCGAATACAAACATAATACTCATGTACCCTTTTCGCGTGTTTATTACAAGAAAAATGAAAATTTGTTTACTCGCGAGCCGTTAAATTTTCCTTATTTCCCTCTCCTATAAGTATGACCATAATAGGATGAAACACTTTTGTACCCTTTTTTACACGATCATTATACCGAAGAATATTTTTTACTCGCGATACGTTGGATTTTCCTTATTTCGCTCTCCTCGGTGTATAATCATACTCGTCTATCTTTTCCACTTGCTCATCATGTTGCAGGCATTTTTTTCACTTGCGAAACGTCGAGTTTTCCTTATTTTCCTTGTCCATCGTCGATGCACCGGCATAATGTATCGGAGCACTCGTGCATCTTCTTCTTTTTTTTTTCACGGTTTATTATAAATTACAAAAATTTGTTCTTTTTTTCTTTACATTTCCTTGTATCGTTCTCGTCGATACACGAGCACAAAACGCGGTGAAACGCTCGGGTACGATAAATCATGCTACGCCTCGAGGGATGAATTTTTTCCCCTCTTCGGGTGCCTCCTCTGATCCGGACACAAAGAGAAGAATCATTTAAAAACGAGAAAGAAAGAAAGTACAAAAATAAATAAATAATACCAAAAAAAAAAAAAAAAAACAAAAAAACAAAAACAAAAAGGCCCGAGAAATTGAAAAGGATGTTTGAACACCTCGCGCGATTCGTTATCTATTATCCCCCGTCAATTTACCTGTCCCGGCCCATTTTGCACGCCTCTTCCTTCATTCCGAGCACTCCCATCGCTATTTGTTTCTTTAATGGCCTTCTCCGCGCTACCAGCGATCGGCTTATCGCCCGTATCAATCTATATATGCGTATATTCAATACAATCTGCTTACCAATTGCATTACATCACGTGGACTTTTTTTCGTACCGTGGCTCGGTTATCTGATAACCGGGAGAACGTCTCGTACACCCTCCCTCTGTACCCTGTATCTCCTCGCCAGTGTCGCGAGAAACGGTCCGCGAGTGAACAAAACGAGGAACAAGGGGAATATACGAGCGATTACGTTGTTTCGTGAGATTCTAACGTTCGGCGAGTCAATGACGCGCATGCGTACATGGCCGCGCGCTGATAAATCCGTGCCAGCGATAAACCTGGAACGATTATCGTCCGATAGTAACTGAGAGATAGGCCATTCTCCCATTTCAGGGGGTCTGGCTAAGGCCCCCGTGTTTGTCTTTTGAATGCACAATGCGATAACCAGGTGGTTATTTTGCGCTTCGTAATTGTAAACTCGCGCGTTGTATCAGATAGGCGGGAAGTATACACCGGGTAGATTGGATAGTTATATAGTAGACCTGGAGGTATACTCTTGCTTTTGGTCGTGGTTTATTTGACTCTTTTCAGGTCTTTTTTGCGACGAGGTACAGTGGTGTCCAGATCGTGACGTTTGGGGGATCAAGAGTGGGGAGAATGCGCAGCTTGGGGTAGGATTTTTGAGAGGTTCTACTTCGAGGATTTAGAACTCATTGGTAAGTGTGTAGGGGTAGAAGTCTGAGATGACGGTGAGTTGGGTAGTTGCAGTACCGATGATTTATAAATGATAGTGTTTGAGGATTGTAGGGGCTAGGAGTGTTCTTTTGGAAAACCTTATCGTGGGAGGCAGTGTTCCTTTGGAAGATTTTACCTTATAAAATACTGTTCTTTTGAAAGATTACTTTAGGTAGAAGTGTTCCTTTGGAAGACCTCATCTTGGGAAGCAGTGTTCCTTTGGAAGACCTCATCTTGGGAAGCAGTGTTCCTTTGGAAGACCTCATCTTGGGAAGCAGTGTTCCTTTAGAAGACCTCATCTTGGGAAGCAGTGTTCGTTTGGAAGACCTTATGTTGGGTAACAGTGTTCCTTTGAAAGACTACCGTAGAATGTAGTGTTCCTTTAGAGGACCTTACCCTACCTAACCAGGACCCCTATCTAACCTAATCAAGGAAACCTGCTTATCATAGGAAGCAGAGTTCCTTTGGAAGGTTTTATCTTGAGAAAGAGTTCCTTTGGAAGATTTTATTTTAGAAGAGTTCCTTTGGAAAACTTTACCTTGGGAAATAGTGTTCCTTTAAAAGACTTTAGCTTAGAAAGTAGTGTTTCTTTGAAAGACCTTACCCTACTTAACGCTAGAATGCTTAAACACTATCAGCTATAAAGTAGTCAGATTTAGGTCAGGCAAAATCTTCTAAGGGAACACTGTCCACTAGAGTAAGGTTCTCAAAGGAGCACTCTTTACGGAGGTAAGGTCTCATAAAGGAACATTGCTATCGAGATCGATACGAATTCTTTTTACTGGAATTTTTCGACCATCGGACAGCGCCGGAGCCTTGGACATCTAAAAAGAATTTACCCAGAGCGAATGTTACGTTTCTGGACATAGCGTGAAAGGCTACGAATGTCTGTTTGACATTTATTCGAGTGAACGTGGATGTGTTGAATCACGCAGCGCAGAGTAATACCTCAACGTTTTAAAGCGTTGCGCATCTAATTGAACACGGATGTTCGATTCATAGACAACCGCGTAACATCGTATCCTTTTCGAGAATCCACGAGTGCCATTATTGCCTTCTTTACATTTCCGTAATGGTAAACATCGATGTCAGATTCATGAATTACCGTGCAGCGTCGGTTACTTTCCAAGAGTCCGCGAGTGCCATTTTTGCCATTTTGTATTTTCTCGATAGCAATCGTCGGTATCGTATACACGGGCTACCGTGCATCGCCGTGTCCATTTCGAGACTCCACGAGTGCCATTTTTGCCATTTTGTGTGTACTTTTTTCCGATGGCAATCATCGGTATCGTATACACGGACCACCGTGCAGTGCCGTGTCCGTTTCTCGAGGCCACGAGTGCCATTTTTGCCATTTTTGTTTCGTTCACTCGCACGCGAAACACCCCACGGTTTGTCTCCACCGCGACGCGTTATCCTCGCGTCGCTCGCGATCGGTTACGCGCTCGCGGGGCGAAAGTGACACGATATTAGCGTCGAAGACTATCGCGAGATTAACGCCGACAGACCGTTTGCTGGCGCGCGCGCACCTGCGCTCACGGTTTGACGGACCGTTCACTTCGATAACGAAAAAATGCCACGTGCTCCGATCGGTTCGTGGGTTTATCGTGCTCGTAGCTGCGTATCGCACGTGCGTCTGGCCGCTCGAAAGGTCGCGAGTGCGTTAATGGTAATGGCGAGATATAGAGGCGAAATGGAAAAAACGTCCGCTTATGTGCGCCGTGGCGGACGTTTCGAAAGGTTCCACGGCGTAACGCGGCGCGCGGCGATAAAAATTATTGATATACCGCTCGAAAGGCCTTTGGGAAAACGCGAATGGCACAGACCGGGGCTGCTTGCACTCGTTACGCGCGCCGGAGACGCGTCGTCGTCGCGCGGGATCGCGATTGGCATCGCGGCGAGAGTTCGGCGCGTACTTGTCCACGGTTGCAAGAATTTTATCTAACGTTCTACGATCGATGCCTTGTTGATCTTTGATTGCGTATCGTTGCGGAACTGCAACGCACAGTAACCGAGCGTACGTATTCTGCAAATGCAACTGTTCCATGGTAGTAGTCCAGAGCAAGTAGAAACACGTATAGGATGATTTTAGTAGAGCCTCTTTCGAGTACGATGTTGCTCAAAATTAATCAACGGTTGAGTCACACGAAAGATTAAAATACTCGAGAATAGAAACTGAAGAATATTCGAAAAGAACTCGCAATCGACGCGAGAGATATCGAGTTCAAGACCACGGTTGATCAAAAATTAACTCATGGTCTGTATTATTGACTCATTGGAATTATTCAATGGTTGAGTCACACGAGAGACCGAAATACACGAAGCGATGAAAAATAAGAGATCGATATCCAGCTCGAAGGAAAAGGGACCCAAGCTGTCGTAGATGAATAGAATTCGGGGTGAAACTCGGCGCCGATAAAATTGGTTATTCGCGAAGCGGGTGGAACCGCGCGAGCGGATCGAGCGGACAAATGAGCACGGTGTTGTACGGATTTCGCGATCAGAATCACGCAGGCACGTTTCGGTTCGCGTGTCTCGATTTTTCGCGGCGACTTTCTTTCATTCGGCGAATACACGCGATTCCGGAACCGTTTCGCGCGCAGAGCGAGCCGACGTCCCGACATTTGCTCGCATGAGCACGCATCGAGCCGATATCAAATCCTCGCGCGGAACGAGCGCCGGACAGCGCGCACGTCGAGATGTCGTATCGCGTTCAAGACCCGTGTCACGTATTAGAGCCGAGAGACGGATTAAAATATCAAAGATCGCCCGCGGCCGCTCGGCTCGAATCGCCTCCTCGATCGCTGGATCGCGGAACAATCGCGGCACCGTACCGGGAATCGCGGAAATTTATTTACATATTTATACGAATTAACGTCACCGCTACGGGAAAAGGGAAACTCGGTCCTGGCGATCACGTCGGATCGAAATTAATTTCGTTTAACGTCTCGAGGGTTCGTTCGTTTATTCATTTAATAAACTTAATATGTGAACAAGGAGGAAAATTGAAAAAGAGGTGCAACGTAACCGAAAAATATATCGAATGAATTTACTCGTGAATCTTTGGTCTTCCTTGTTTTGCTCTCGTCGATATTTATTTAAACTTGTACAGTTCTTTATTAGTTTGGACCACGTCTTACTTTTAATAGAAGTAAAGCTTCTTTTCGTAAATCTATCCTGGTTTTAACAATCGTGGTAATTCATTTAGATTGTTTTCAGATCATTTCTATAGCGACGAACTCATTATGTGTCTTCATTTTCCCTCGATAATTATTATAATTTCCTCTTTGTTAGTAACTGTGCATGCTTTGCATCACCGAAGGCGATCAGGTACGGTCGAAAACGTTTTGAATAAATATTCAACACCGGAGGGATTGCTTGAACGGGCACGAACAAACTATTAAATTTCATTTACCCTCGAAGGACGATTCATTTGCAACTATTAAGATTTCTTTCTTCTTAATAATTGTAAACGCGTCGTGTCACTGACAGATATCAGGTTGCTCGAAAACATTTCGAATAATACACTCAACACTATAAAGTTTCACTTATCCCCAAAGAATTATTCAAACAGACAAATAATAACATTCGTAAATTAATTCGTCGTTTTCCCTTCTACTTTCTATACCTATAAAATTTTAATATTAAAAAACCCTCTACCACGTACCATTTCTTTAACATTTCGTCCCATTGTTATCGCAAATAATGCAAAACCTTCCCCCAAACGACCCATCGATACTCCAATGTTCGATATACCCCGATTCAGCGATAACCATCGATAACACGGGTTCGTTGGTTCCCAGGAAATCTATTTCGGATCTAGACATCTCGGAAGACGGACGTATCGCGTTACGAAACGGATCAAAATAACAAAGGTGGATGTATATCGTCACCGGTTTATAGGTGAGAGGCTCACGACCAATTGGACGCGAATGGGCCAGGGCACGTTGCTACGGGGCAGCCTCGCGGGTCCCCCGAATGGAACGAGAGTGGGGGGGAACGACAAAGAGCGACGAAGAGGGAATCGATCGGTCATTACCATAATTTGTGTATGAGTGCCACCTGGAAGGTTGCGCACCGGCATCGAGGATCGATCGCTCGCCTCGCGAACCCCCTTTTTCTCGCCGTGTCGTCTTTCTCTAGCCACTTTCTCCCTGCGGCCCCGGACCCTTCGTGCCTTCCTTTCCCGAAGGTATGCGACACGCCGGTGTTCCATGGCGACGGGACGACGAGGAAAAACGGGTTCGTTGAAACGATCGCACCGAAGCGATCTTGTCGAAGAATCGTTCGGACAGAGACGGAGGAATTTCTCTTCTTCTTCCGCGGCCGTCCGGTAGAAATCTACTAGGACGTTTGCACGTGTCCATTAAGCTGGAAACACATTTCTATCGGTGTCTCGTTGAACGATATCGGGGAACATCCAAACTCGCGTACTAGTTCGTACAAGTGTCTAAGCTTCGCGTTATGGCATCTCGCGTAAAATGTCTTTCCTAGATTATTCAGAAAGGGACATTCTGAGGACAGTGTCCGCCATTGGGAGATGTTGCGAATTTTTTCCGCACGCGCAAGCTGTGTTTCCTATATTATTCAGAAAGGGACATTCTGAGGACAGTGTCCATCATTGAGAAATGTTGCAAATTTTTTCCACAGATGTAAGCTGCGTTTCGTAGATTACTCACAGGAGGATATCACGAGGACAGTGTCTACTATTGGGAGATGTTGCGAATTTTTTCCGCACATGTAAGCTGCCTTTTGTAGATTATTCATAGGAGGACATTCTGAGGACAGTATCTACCATTGGGAGATGTGATTTTTCTCCTTTCTCGTAATCTCGATCCACCATGTCCCTCTTCTGCTACATCTAGGTTAGGTCCGGTTTAGATATCTACTGCTCACACTTCACAAACATGTGAACAAGTATCTCACCCAAAGTATCTGCTTTACTTTTCTTCCTCTTATCGCAATTTCGTTGCACAATATCCCCTTCCTCCAAGGTTCCCTTTAAATCTAGGTTAGGTACCCACTATTTGGTCCAGGTTACTCACAGTTCACAGTTTACAAAGCTGTGAACAAGTAGCTCGTCCAAAGTGTCTACCTTCATCTTTCCTTTTTCTTTTTCTTCCGTAATCTCGATCCACGATGCTCCCTCCTCCCAGGTCTCGGTTAGGTCACTGTTAGGTACCTCCAAGGGTGTGCATACCTTCCCCGGAACGAAGATGTTCCCTCTGTGACGAATCTACCCCTCTCTTCTTAGAGAGGAGCACATCGATCGCGCGGGGTCGCGTCGATAAGATACTCGAACCGTTCCCGCCGTCGTGTTTCCGTTAAAAGTTCTCTCTTATCGAGGGAGGAGGGGTCGGTTTAACGTCTAATCGATTGAATTTTATATTCCATCCCGGGCACTGGTACTCGCTTGCGCGGCTACGAGAAAAATCTCGATTTTAAGGGGGATTGGCGTTGCGCAAGATTGTTAATTTCCTCGATCGGGACGGAAAGTTTCCACATGGTGGGGGAGGGGGGGGGGATTTGCATATCGCGCCCCGCGACTTAAAGGACGCGTTGCCTTCCAGAGAAAGTGCCCACGCGTTATCGTAGATACGCTCATTATCGCGGCCGTGGCGCGCGGACGTGTAACAGCGCCGTGGCTACCGTAATTTTGCCGCAGATAAGGGTTCGATCGCGATTTCCGTAAAACGAAAGAATAATTGAAATCGTTCGACACGATTGCAAACCAACCGGGTGCATTTAAGCGCCGTGTAGATACGCGTACGCGAGGAAATGCGGCGAGTGTTGCGCACCGATTTCAACGAATTTTTCCACACGGTTAGAGCAACGAGAGATTCGTCGATGTTTCTTTGGGCCGTTTGCTCAGATGGGCAATAATTAACGAGATATTTAATAATAAAGATCGTGTATCGGACGGTTCTATGGCCTTCGTAAATTAACTCTCCAGGTAGCGAGATTCCAGCGAGTCATTAGTCTGGTACCGGACCGCGGCTGAAAGTTTATTCTTCTTACTGTACGCGTAGGTTTATTCTTTGCACTGTACCGTGCTTCTAAACCCATTGAATTGAGAACGTTACGATAGACAGGCTCGTATCTTCGCGGCTTAATTAAAGCGATATTTAATAATAAAGATCGCGTATCGGACGCTGCCACGATGAGCTTTGTAAATTGACTCTCGAGATGGTGAGGGTTACGGCGAGCCATTGGTCTCCTGGTGGACTGCGCTCGAGAGTTTACACTTCGTACTGTACCCTGAATTTTTATACTTTAAAGTAAACTGTACGCGCACATTTATTCCAGACAGTGACTAAGAGTTCATTTTTCGTACTAGATCGCATCTGAACGGTAGTTGCGCAATAACAATATTTATTCTGCGTACTGTACCCAAAAGTATATTCTCCGTGGTAAAAGTTCAGTTTTCTCGCTGAATTGTATCTAAAAGTTTATTCTACGCGCTAGACTGTGTAAAAATTTATTCCTCGTGCCATACTCTACCCAAACGTTCATTCTTCGCACCAATCTACACCTGGAAGTTTACTCGTTGCACTGTACGTACTTTAAAACCGATCGAACCGAGAAAATCACGATAAACGAGCCCCTATCTTCGCATCTTAATTAACGAAATACTTAATAATAAAGATCGTGTATCAAACGATGTAACAGCGCTCGTAAATTAACTCTCAGGCTGAGATTGCAACCAGTCGAGAGTCTCCTACTCGAACTGTACCCAAAAGTCTTCACCCCGTACTGTACATTTCCAAACCGCTCGAACCACAGAACCTTACGATCGATAATCGGCAAAAATCGTTCGAAAAACCAAACTCAGAGTTACAGACTACGTTTCATGGTTACCACAACAACGAAGTGGTACTCTAATCGACGTCATTATCGCAGATTCCCCGCAAATCGTCCCCGAACCGCGAAACACACTCCGGGGAAATTATCCTGTCAAAATTTGAATAAGCAAAAAAAAAAAAAAAACGGAAATTTAAAAAAAAAAACCTCGACGTTCGCGAGAACAGCGCGAAGCAGCCTTCAATATCCGTGGCGTCGTGACGTCCAGCGCGATAAATCAAAAAATCCCCTGGAAAGGTCAAGGCGCTCGTTATCTCCGGCGTGTAACGCACAGTGTCCACGATTTTTACGAGCCATCCGTGAACGCTGCTACACGCGCGTCGGTTGTTCTCGTCTCCTTTTTTCTCTGCCTCCCCCCTCCCTTCCGCCCCGCGTTTTATTTCGTGGAGCGATCCGCGCCCATTAAAAATTCCACGGGCGCGAAGACGCGGCATGCTCGCTCTCGCGTACACCTGCAGCGTTTTCGTCGAGCTGAAACAACGACTCGAAGCAGCGTCGCGTCCGATGGACGCCAGGCCTCGTCGCGGTTAAGCCGAGACCTCGACGCGATCGTATATCAATCGCTATAGGTACATACGTTGCGCGAATAAATATAATTATAAGTAAGAGCAAGGCTGGACCACGCCCTGTCTCCGCTCTGCTCTCTTTTTCGCTCCTCTCCCCACGCCCCACCTCGAGCCCCCCCCCCCATCCCCCCAGCTTCGCGTCTCTCCCTACCGCGGCGGTCGTGCGTGTGCACGCGTGTACCAGCACCACGCACGCTGGTATATATCCTTGCGCTCTCTTTTCACCGCGTCTCGCTCGCCCCCGCGCCCTCTACGTTGTGCGCGCGCCGGTGCGCGTACACGCGTCTCCGTCGTGCGCGCGCACGTTGCGCGTAGACACGTCTCCGTCGTGCACGCGGTTCACTCGTTCGCGAGCAGTTTTATACTCTCTCCGTCTCCGTTTTGCTCTCTTTCTCCAGAAGAGGCGCTCCTTCTCGCTCTCCAACAATCTCTCTCTCTCTCTCTCTCTCTCTCTCTCTCTCTCTCTCTCTCTCTCTTTCACTGCCTCTTCTTACCCCCGCCCCGTCTGCTCGCGGCCCGCCATGCGGCGCCATTTCTCTCTTTTTCACCGGTTTTCCTGCTCCGTCCTCGTTCAGCACGCGTGCTTCTCATTGAAAGCACCGTGCACCACACGATAAATGGGTTTAGCTCCGGTTAGGTCCCTTTTCTCCTATCGTTCGCGCATACACGAGAGCGACGAGATGCGTGCACCGGTGCGTGTGCGTCCAGCTACCCGGAGGCCGAGCTCCTATGGTCGCGAAATCCATGGACGATCGAGTTTGATGTCGGGACTCGTTCGCTCGTAGTTTTCCAGTCGAGCGGGGAATTTTCGCGAAGTTCAAGTGTTTCTTTGTATTTTTTTACCGGGAATTAAGTATCGTAGGGGAGAGTACTCAGTGTAGGGGGGAAGACATGAGGATCGAAGAGTAAGTAAAAGTGTGGTACAGAGGAAAAGTAAACGTTTGGGTATTTGAGAGATAAACTTTGCAAATTTTTGTTCCTTGTATTTTTTTTAAAGAAGATATCTCGATGTTTAAGAACTAATTATCATAGAATTACAATTGTCAACTAGACACTAGAAACTGAGGAAAGATTGCAAACTTTGACAACGCTCAAAATATTGCAGATTCTCCAAATACCGACGCTATTGTACCTAATTTGAGTCTCATCAGTTTCAGAAGGGGCACGAAGACTTTTATCGGGGTTCATTGGTCCCCCTTCGCGCACAATGAAGATCGTCTCTCGAACTGAGAACTTTGACAACGCACAAAATATTGCAGATTTTCCAAATACGAACGCTATTGTACCTAATTCGAGTCTTGTCAGTTTCAGAAGGGGCCCGAAGACTTTTATCGGGGTTCGTTGGTCCCCCTTCGTGCACAATGAAGATCGTCTCTCGAACTGAGAACTTTGACAACGCACAAAATATTGCAGACTTTCTAAATACCAATGCTATTCTACTTAATTTTAGTCTCGTCAGTTACAGAGGGGGCCCGAAGACTATTATCGGGGTTCGTCCGCCTCGTGTCGGTTTTCTCGGTAAATTCGCGTCACGTTCGCTCCCATCGCTACCTCCCCTCCTCACTCTGCGTGATCTGGTCTCAAAATACCAATATTCGCCGACGAGGAACGTCCGTGAACGGACATGCGAGGCGTCCATCCGCTGAGAACAAGTATCCGACTCATAAGTGTATAAATCAGGAAGAGAAATGGCAGCGGCGCGTATTTTGCGAGTGCGTCTGCTCGTAGTCGTGCCTCGCTAACAAGATCGCGTTAACGTAAATTGTGAAAAAAACATTTACACGCGGGTAGACGAGACGAGATGAGCCCCGGAGGATATTGCATATTCCCGGTAACGACGTGCGATCCAGTTGACAAAGAGGTTCTCTCCGTGGCACGGTGATCGCCTCGAGGACTACGAAGGCAAAAAGATCTCGGCGACTCGTGGACGCAGGAGGTTATCGTGACATAATCGCGGTGCCATTCCGAATCGCCGATACCGACCATCTTCGCTCGTTCGTAGGACGCGATTAGACGCCGCGTCGGTTTTGGTATCGGCGCTCGTCGACCTCGGTTTCCGTTCGTTTCGACGGCTGGAAAAATGCCGGAATCTCGGGATTATCGGGGAAAAGGATATAATCGGAATAGTCATGGAATTGCGGAGATAAGACTTCTCGAAGGGTCCAAGATTTTTTAAATTAGAACTCAAGATAAGAGATTAGTTTATTATTGTAAGCGAAATGGTGGTATCTTGCAACTAGAGGAAAGGGATATAGTCGAAATAGTCATGGAATTGCAGAGACAAGACTTTTCGAGTGGTCCAAGATTTTTTAAATAAGAATTTGAGAAGAATTACTACTTCATTGACTTGAGGTAGAAAACTGTGGAATCTTGCGACTAAGAGGAAAAGAATATAGTCGAAATAGTCATGGAATTGCGGAAAGAAAATTTCTCGAACAGTCCAAGAGATTTTACACAAAAACTCGAGAAGAGTGAGTACTTCGTTGACTTGAGATAGAACGTTAATTTATTATTGTAAGCAAAATGGTGGAACCTTGTGACTAAGAGGAAAAGGATATAGTCGAAATAGTCATGGAATTGCAGAAATTGGAATAGACAGAAAATTTCTCGACCAGTCTAAGAGATTTTACATAAAAACTCGACAAGAGTTAGTACTTTGTTGACTTGAAATAGAACGATAATTCGAGACTAACAGGGAAAAGGATATAGCGGAAATAGTCATGGAATTGCGTAGAGAAAATTCAAAAGATTTTACGCAAGAACTTGAGAAAAGTTAGTACTTCATGGATTCGAGATAGAAAGTTAATTTATTATTGCAAGCAAAAATGGTGGAATCTTACGATCAAAACATCGATTATAAGGTGCAAACGGTTAATGAAACTTTCTCAAGATAGTAGTCTTCTTGAAAGGTTCAAATTTTTGAGAACCCAATTGTCGAAGAGTTAGTTCTTCGAGTTATGAAATAGACACGTTCGGCAGAATTTTGCAAGCAGTTTCGCAAACAAAACAGAGGTTCGGAAAGCATTTCCCAACCACAAGATGGAGCAACAGTGTGCTCTCGTTGTTGGTTTCGCGAACCAGATTTAAAGCCTCGTTTTTCGAGCCCGGAGCTACTTACGACGCGCTATAATTAGTGTCTCTATTATTAACGGACTCTCGTTGAATAACAACTTGTAATTAATGTTAAATGTCAAGCATACGCTTCTCGCGGAGAGTCGAACCTTGGAATCCCGCGAGATTATCACAACTTCGTCTTTTCTTCGAATAGTTCTCTGGTTGTTTTATCTAATCAATTATATAATTAACATTGTTTTCCACAACCCTCATTCAACGTCCTGGAAGCTCTTTAACGTCATTTTCGCGAAAAGTAACTTTCGATTCGAAAATGTTACCATAATTACCCTTGGAGTCACGTTACTCAAGAATCATAACAGTACGTGCTATGTCAAACATAATTACACGAGCGATCTAAAGAAGACAATAACGAAAGGGAAAATAATAAAATAATATAAAATTTCCATTTTTCTTACCGCTACATTCTCCAATATATTCTAACATACTCCATAACACTCCGCAAAGAATAACACAAAATAGTTTATTTACATCAGATCGTTTTATTTCACTCTGGGTAACGTTAAAAGTAATTACTACATAATCCAAGATTTATTTGCCTCGTAAAGTAGTTACAAAGAGTACCAAAATATTAATACGATTAAAGAAAAAAGAATACAAAGAATTATTAAAAAATATGTTGTCCCCGTCATTGTTCATGTAAAAGTGGACTCTAATTTCCAGATTTACCCTGTTATCGAGGGTTAGACCTTAGCTGTAATTTTTGTATCGGGAATAAGAGACTATACTCGGTCGAACACTCGGACGATGGTTAAAATATTTCAGGCACGCGTTTCCTGGATCTCTGGTCGACAAAACGAGCGAGACGAGGGACCCTCGGGTTATCGAGGCGTAATCTGCGAGCCATTTCGACGTTCACGATCACCGGGCTAATCCAACGCGATCAGAGCGAAACTAGATCCAGGCGGGGAGCGTCGTCGCATCGATCAGGACGTCGATTTGCATGCGCGTTAACTTCCATGGTTGCCGCGCCTGTATATAACACACACGCACGTCGAATGGAAAGGAAAATCACCGTGGAACAGTCGCGATTCCCCGCTAATTTACAAGGAGGCTTCGAGCACCGACGACACGACTTTTCCCTCGCTGGAACGAGAAATTTGTTATTAAACCCGCCGCGCTGCGTCTCCAATCGGTCGTGACTCGTGACAGTTATCGAACCCGACATTACGTTGTCGAGGAAATAAACGTGTAATTTCCCGGCAACGGTCGATACGATTGGGTGTTTCGCGATTACAACGTGGATTGTAATTTCCCTCGTCGATGGAATTGGGGTTCACTCACGAGAAGAAACAATCACGTTAAACGCGTATCGATGATACGGACGGATTCTCTACATTGACGCGCCGAATATGGAAAAATTCGACGGATACGTGTGGAACGTTGATCAATTCGCCGTATAATCTCTCAGGTTTGTAAAACTGGAATTACGAGCGTCGAACGAAAGTAGAACGTCCGGTTGGCGCGAAAAGTTCGCTGTTAAAAATTCATCAACTTCATCGAGCTTGTCACTGTCAGCGTAAGTGATAAGGTCTATAAATCGCGGCAGTCGGAGAAAGTAGGCGTTGGTGTTTCTAAATCCCGCCTTTTTCCAACATTCGGGTCACCAATTAACGCCTCTCGCGAACGACGATTCGCTTCGGTATCGATTCGCGATTTTATCGCACGAACGTCGAAAGATCCCGGCTACGGGTACAACGTATAAGATGTTCGTTCGTTTGTGGATAGCGGTGGTTTATTGCGTTCTGTGTGAACGATTTTATTACTGTAAATTTTTGTGAACGAGTCTCGGGAATTTAATGTCACGGATTTGGGAGATTGGAAACATTCATGACTCGCAATGATTATTAGGTAGTGAAAGGATAGTTTTGTAAGTGTGTGCAAGTTTTTGTAAAGTTAACAAATTTGTACAAAGGTAACACTTTGTATCGGGAGAAGACACTATGATCATATTGAAGTCATCAGAACGTGGGTATTATGCGTAGTATGACACGCATTGAAGTCACCAGAGTGTGGGTACTATGCGTACTGTGACCACGCATTAAAGTCACCAGAACGTGAGTACTATGTGTACTATGACCACGCATTGAAGTCACCAGAGCGTGGAACTGTGGTTAGTATGACCACGCATTGTAGTCACTAGAGCGTGGGTACTATGCATACTTTGACCAGGCATTGAAGTCACTAGAGCGTGGGTACTATGCGTAGTATGACCACGCATTGAAGTCACCAAAGCGTGAGTAGTATGCATACTATGACCACGCATTGAAATCACCAAAGTGGGGTACTATGACTACGCATTGAAATCACCAAAGTGGGGTACTATGACCACGCATTGAAATCACCAAAGTGGGGTACTATAACCACGCATTGAAATCACTAAAGTGGGATACTATGACCACGCATTGAAATCACTAAAGTAGGATACTATGACCACGCATTGAAATCACCAAAGTAAGGTACTATGACCACGCATTGAGATCACCAAGGTAAGGTACTATGACCACGCATTGAAATCACCAAGGTAAGGTACTATGACTACGCATTGAAATCACTAAAGTGGGATACTATGACCACGCATTGAAATCACCAAAGTGGAGTACTATGACCACGCATTAAAATGAGCAGACGACGAATAATGAAATAGTGAACATAAAATTAACCAGAAGCTCACGAACACAAAAAATGATCTCTCCCCCCCCCCCCCGAGTATTCATCGCTATTACGAAAGTTTGATTTGCACTATCTAAACCTCATCTTACTTGACCCATAGAGGACCCTGCACCTCGCTCTCCAGCAATTGCAGAGAATGTTTGCTCTACACTTGTACTCCTTGCTACAGTTCAGCACATTTCCATCGGTGATCTCGGGGTTTGATCCAAACTTTCCATTGAAATTCTATCAAAATCTTGTTAAAAAAAAAAATCGTTTCGGGGGTAATGAGGAAACGAGCGTTAAAAAGCGTTCCACGCCCCTTTTCATCCGTGCATGCGAGGTCGCAATTGTCCGCGGCCCCGTTGGAACTGCCAACGCGCTCGTGATGCAGAAGCGCGAACGAGAAACGGGAGAGACGACTGGGCGCGCGCGCAACCGTCATAAATCAAAAGCATTCCTCTCTTTACGGTGACGTAAGAAAAACAGCTGCTTGCACGACGACGACGACGACGACGACGACAACAACGACAACGACGACGACGACGACTGTACGAAGGCGTCGGATGATATGCACGAGGTGTGCTCTCGCGCAGGTTCTCGCACTCGTGCGTACGAGCGAACGACGAGTTCGCGCGCGTAGCCACGGAAAGTTATACACACGCGTGTAAAGCCCGCGTCGACGAACAATGCGCGAGATAGCACAAGGCTCGCTAATTCCGAGCGATTGTGCTCTCCTCGTGGCTGTCGTTCAACAGACCCGCTTGAAAAAAAGGAGCTTGACCGTGGATTCGTTCAGACAGCTGGCGCGTCTCGTTCCTCCTCTTCGTTCCTCTTCCTTCCAGCGTCTCCTTGATCCCGAGCGGAGTCAATTGTGCTCATCGGGACGTGTGGAATAAGAGACTTTTTTCATCGGGTAGACCCGTGACCTCCCTTCTCTCGTTTCGGGGATGCGCTCGTCGCCGCCATTAGCCGGCCATACACTGGTATTCTTTCCTCGACGAGGAAAACGGATTCCGCGCGGGGAGAACCCTGGTTGGCGCAATACGAAACGGTTTTCAACGTTTCGTGGATCGTCACGGGTGTTCCGAGTTCTCTATTAGCGGGCAACGAAAGGATTTTTAGCTTTCGGTGTACCATTATGGTCGCTAACCTTGGCTCACAGTTGGATTCGAGTTCTCCGTTGGTGGTCGAGCAAAGGATTGTTACCATTCTGTGCACCAACATGGTCATCGACTTTGGGTTCGAGTCTCTGTTAGCAATCAAAGGATTTTTATGGTTCCGTGTAGCTATCATCGTGACGACTAACTTTGAAACCAACTTGGACCCAAGTTCTCTGTTGGCGAGTAACGAAAAGGTCTTTATCCTTTCGTGTACCAATATGAGAATCAATATCGAGTTGACTTGGACTCGAGTTCTTTATAAATGTCTAACACAAAGATTTCTATAATTCCATATATCGTCACGATTATTCCAAGTTCTCTGTTCGTGTAGCTACCACCATGGTTACTCTAAATTCTCTCTGACTGGCCAACAAAGAGATTTTTATCGTTCTGTACGCCATCACGGTTATTCCAAAGTCTCTTTTACCGAACGAAAGGATCGTATCTCTCTCGTGTAATGAGAAGGTTGACGAGAAAAAAATGAGGCGTGAATCAGTGACAACGTTTCCGAGTTATCGGATGATGACACGGTTACAATTCCTTGAACTTTACCGAAGGAAAGTAACGACGCGAAAGAGATGACGCGCTTCTCTCGCGGAAAGAATGCCCAATGTATAGCTAGCTTATGATTATTGTGCTAGTCGCGACGTCATGTCACGAGACAAGATTTTGCACGACCGTTCTCGCTGAATTGCGAATTGTGTCGCGCGGATCCGACGCCTCGCGAACGCGCGGGAAAAGCATGGCTGATTCGCCCGGGGGGCCCCACCGAGTGGGAGAGGCCTTGAGCCAACCGGGGGGAACAACGAATCATGGAGAAACGAGCGGTTAGGAGTGCGAAGGTTGTCCACGAGTGTGTTTTAGGAATTCTTGGTTCGATGGATGCAAATCTAGGATTTCAAGAGGGACCATTTGCAGTCGAGAGACTCGAGAGTGTATTCCTGAAGTTTTGCGCGGGAATTCGAGAACCTGACGATGCTATACAGTGGTTACAGAGTAGTGGATAGCTCGAAGATTAGGTCGAAGTAGTTAACAATCTCTTTTGCACGTTTTAAAATTTGAATTAGATTCTAGAGAATCTTAGATTTCTAGAGCTGGAGACTCTAGAGGATACTAACTTCGAGTCCATCTGGATCAATATGTACCAATTGCATGTTTTAAAGTTCTAATCGTTTAAGAGTAGATTTCTAAAGTCTCATATGGTGACTGGAGAAACTAACTTGAAGTCCACCTGGACCAATGAGTACCAATTGCATCTTTTAAAAGTGTAACCATTTAAGAGGAGATTTCTAGAGCTCTAGTTGGAGGCTCGAGAAAACTAACTCGAAGCCCACTTGAAGACCCAGGGTTACCAATTCCATCCGTCAACGATCTGTTCGTTTAAGAGTAGATTTCTAAAGTTCCAGTTGAAGCTGGTGAAAGTGACTCGGAGCACACCCGGGCCAACGAGTACCAATTGCAACTGTCAAAAGTCGGGCCACTTGAGAACAGATTTCCACAGCTCCATTTGCACACTCGAGAAAACTAACTCGTAGTCCATCTTAACAACAAGAGACAGATATTTTCAACGGTGGATAATTTTCTATCCAGTCGCGTGTAATAAAGTTCGTGAGTTCCCTGTGTCCCCGGAACTTCGATTTTACAGTCTCGATATCCAGGTTCTGGACATCTGGCAAGGTAGTCAGGCTACGCTAGCCACTATAAAACGCGATTGTTTTATGAATTCTCGAGATACTGCCGTAGAGGAAGGTCGGAGAAGAGCACGCGACCGTTACCGATGAAATACATGTCCTCCGGATGGAACGAATGACCATTTTCCAGCTCCCTCTGAAAGACTCCCGAAGTCTCTGAACTTGTACAGGAAGAGACGTCGAAAAAAATCCCGCGCGAGGAATTCTTTGGACGATCGAGGCGAGGCAGAAACACACCCATGTCCGCTGAGTATGAATAGGCAGATACGAGTATCAGGCCACCGGCACATCGTGATCATAGAGAAGCGGCCATGCGCGTTTGATACGCGGATGTAAACGGAGCCACGCACGTCGGTTCCAGCTTTCTCCGATTCGACGGAAGACAGCCGGCAACTAAGTGTCCGGTGTCCACAGAACCCCTTGATGAAAACGCCTTCACGCGAATTCGCCGTGAAATTTCCAGCCCAGCTTCCAATTAGAACCCGTTCTCCGTTTTTGACAAGCTCGCGTCGACGAAAGGAACGCGTAGATGGCGCGACGAGTCTAATGATAGCCTAGTTGGGAATGGATATCACGTCCGAACGAAAAGGGATCTAATCCTGGATGATCCTTTTGTGCTTGGTTCGATCGATTTAATCTTAGTGGGTTCTTCGGGTCTTTTTTCGACTCCTAGATTCCTCGTATTATATTATTGTTTTTTTCTTTTTTACTGTCAAAGCTGTATAAGGAATACGATTTGACGGGGTCAATTTCTTCGGAGTATTCATAGTGTGCTATGAAGTGAAGTGACATTTTTGATCCCGAGACTTTAGTGTAGTCGAATTAAGGTCAACCGTAGTATTTTACAGAGTATAGTACTCTAAGAACACGATATAAAAATTGTCTAATAATCCTCATATGACACGGTTATCCATATAGCACGATTTGATAAACTTGGACAACTCTCATGTAACATGAATGCCTCTATCACTGTCCAGGTTTCTCCCAACGTGTAATTAAGTGTAATTAATCCTGTCACATGAGGTTTCAGTGTACAAAATTGGCTGGTTCACGATATCTAGTCAAAAAAGCTATAAGACCTATATACTATAGGCTACAGGTAAACTACATCTATACACCACAGACTATATTAGACCTTTTTACTATATACAATAGTAAACCTACATACTATAAATTATAGGCAGTAGTAAATCCATACATTATAGCCTATATTGAACCTCTATCATCCATATTAGAGCATCTCGTCCCCACTCTTCGCATTTGAAACTGCCCAAAGCAAGAAAAGTCTTCTCCTCGGCTAACTCCGCGAACGGTAATCCTCGCCAACTTCTCCAGTAGCTTCTCGCTTCTCTCGCGTCGAGTCTGTTGACACGGACTTTAATCGCGAAAGCGTCGAAGCGTGTACGAGGAGGATTCCTCGCGAATCGTTCAACCGCTCTATTACGTCCCCGGGGTCAACGAGTCGCCGGGTCGCGGAACGGAAGTACCTGGAACGAAAGAACCGTTCTGGAACGACGTAGTGGGGATGACGCTCGACGTTCCCAAGTATCGACGGGCGTAAACACGCGTTCACGCGTGTGCGTGCACGTGTCACCGGCGTTTTCTTCCCCCTCCTGGCGTCGTTCCGCTCGGTTCGTCTCGCTCCCGCTTCGCGTCGGCTGGTTCGCCCCGTCTCTCTCCGTTCCTCTTTGCCGGGTATGGCCGAAGTGGCGTTCAGAGTCTGTCTCTCGCGACCCGCGGTAAGCAAAGCAAACGACCTTCCGTGGAATCTGGACAACCTGTCTGCCCGCCTGCAGCCGCCGAGACCAGGCCTGCACTTGTTCCAGCATTGAGCGCGCGCGCAGCTCGTTCCGTCTCGCTCGCGCACGCTCGTGCGCTCTTTATCGTACCTTACCATCCGTCTCGTTTCAAAGCGCGCTGCTAACTGCACCGAGGGTGTTCCGGGGCGACCCTTTACTTATCGTTAACCGCTGGAACGCCGCGCCGATGGGACGTATGAATGGGAACGCCGCGGACCGTTTCGCCTACGAGCGGAACCGCTCGGTGGTGGGGGCCGCGGGGGAATTAACCTCAATCCGTTCCTACGGGTACGAAATCTACCGTGTGCACGGAACTCGTGGTTTCGGGTTTGTTAATTGCAACGGGAACAGTGGAAGGGAAATATAATAGCTGATCTTTTGCGATAGCTTTTAGGATAGAGCGAGGATGTAGAAGTTGATCTACTGTGATAGTATTTGGGATAGAGCAGGTGTATAGAAGCAGATCTATTGTGATATAGCTTTTGGGATAGAGCAAGTATATAGAAGTTGATCTATTGCGATAGCTTTTGAGACAGAAGTACATAGAAGGATATTGAGGTCACCATTTTTTATTATTTTTCTATCGATTGTATCGTGATTTTGACTTTGTTAATGTAATGAGAGGGGTATGGAAATGCAGGAGCTGCTTTATTATAATAGCCTTCGATAGAGAGTACTTATAGAAAAAGAGTATACAGGGTGTTTATTATGTTCGATTATACATATCGGGGTGAAAATGGCCTCAGCATGTGAAACTGTATTAAGTTTATAATGTAATGAGAAAATGAAGGAGGCCAATCTATTATAATAGCTTTCGCTATGGAAACAGCGTGCACAAGGTGTTTACTATGTAAGGGCACTATATTGCTTCGTCACCATTTTTCGCTATACTCGATGTCATTTGTGGCCCAACCGTCGTTTAACTCGGACATCAACCACTCATTACGGAACGTTTAACGCTTCAACAACGTATCTAATAAGGCGATGCCTATCGAATTAATAAGGCGAATGTTGAAATAATTAGTTAGGCGGCGGTAAAGATACACGGCGGATATCTGAACGTGGAGAGAATTTAATTTTATCATACCTAAGTGGTGTGATTTTTATTATAACGTGTAATGTATATATATTCCTTATAATCCAGAGTAACAATCTTGATAATAATTCTGAAACATTGTAATAACTTCCTGATGCTATTTCAGGTGTATTTTATTTTCAAATTTTATTGCACACTCGATATCTGCAAATTGATCGCTAATTAAATACATATTATATTTTGATGTCCCCGTAGACGTGTTTTTGTTGAAAGTTTTTTTGTTTGTTATCTCATACAAAGAGGATGGACGCAAGATGTACAGTGAAACTAACAGTGGGATAAATATATCTTCACGGTAACATTTGTCTTTCATAAAGCATTTAAAAAAAGAAGACGACCCTCTTCAAAAGTAATTAGCTTCGGGCCTCCATAAATCTAGGTCCGTCGCAGCGAAGAAACGCGTTAATCGATTAATCATGATCTTTCAAGTATTTCAATCTCCTTCTTTCCTTAAGAAAAAGCTGCTCGCGCAAATATATACCCCAACGACAACAAAATAATTAAAAACAATTGATCTTCACCGTGACTAAAATATTAATTCCTTGCAACCCTTAAGAAACCCCTACCCCACTATTCAAAATCGAATAGAAAGAATACTAATCTCGCGAAATGATTAAAATTTCCTTCACAATTCTCTCTATTCGCCTTTTACAGCCGCCATATTGAAATTACTGTTGCAACACAATTATTCCAAATGAAAAAATTCGTCCAATCGGAAACTCGTGCGATACTTATCGTCTAGATCAATTTCATAAATTCTCCCCGCCCGCCCCCTCCCCTTTTGTGCAGTTGCACGAACACGTTGTCGTTCCCCAAACGAAGCACCCTGTAAAAGAGTCCGTAAACCTCGGTAATTGCATCCCGGGCGCTTTTCATTTTCATGCGTCGCGTCGTCGCCCGTTGTAATTTGAATTTCTAATTACGGAAAAGTACCTCGCGGGGCACAACACGCGGGGATTGCTCGTATGCATATTTATGAGAGACGAATTTAATCGCGCGCGTGTCTGCGTACTAATGACCGAACGGTAGCGGGCTAGAAACGAAAAACGAGTTCTCCGTCGAATAGCTCATCCCGCGGAATAATCATTTGATATTTATTTGCACGGTGTAACATCCACTACTGGTCGAGTATAGTAGCCGGTGATCATAATTTAACCCCACGAAGTACTAAAACATCGACGATTTTCAACTCGCTCTCTGAGGTTGTTTAAATCGTCGCTCTAACGACTCGCGAGCGTTCATTCTCCCTGGTGACTTTATGAATATTGAAATTTTGAAAGGAAAGAAAAAAAAAGAAACCGAAACGAGCTGTCTAAATCTCTCGAGCCACCGATTTTTTTTCTGAACAATTTTTACGCGCTTAATGTAATAGAATGTTAATTAGACCCGGTGGGTAAATTATTGGAATACCGAGGAACGTTTGTGTGGGGGGGGGGGGGGAGAGAAATTAATGGCGAAGTAAAGTTTGTATTTTGGAAAAGGTGAATAAAGTTTTTTTTGTTAAGAGAAGAAGTGAAACAGTGAAGTAGGTTTCTTTTTACTTTTAGTACGTTTTGTGGATGAATTATATTCGGTACACAAGGACCGAGACACACACGAGAATTTATGAATATTGAAATTTGAAAAAAGGAGCAGCTCGTTTAAATTCATGAAGATAGTGATTTTTCTGAATAATTTCTACGTGTGAATTGTAATGGAATATTAATTACTAACCCACCCGATAGGTGCGCGTTGTAAATTATTGGACTATCGACAAGCATATGTCTAGAAAAGAGAAACTAAATAAAAAAGTAGTTTTTTTTATTTAAACAAAAAGTAAATAACAAAGTAAGTTTTTGTACTTTCGTTACGTGGATAATCTGACGGTTTCGTCGATTAATTATGCTTGATGCACGAGAATCGAAAATCAAACGTTTTAAACAATTTTTTCAGGCTTTGTCGAAAACTAAAAAAATCAGATGAAAATATGAAATTGTTTGAATTTGTATAATTATAGTCGAGTCCACTGCGAAGGAAAATATTCGACCTCGAGGAATTGTAATCTTTTTGTGCTCACGGCGCAGACTGGAGATAAGGAATATCCATCATTGTGAATAATTACAGTAAGGATCTTGAAAACTGTGAAAGATAAAAATTGATCGAATCTCTTGCCAAACATTCAACGTACCTGGGCCTTCTAAGAAACAACCGATTCATCATTCTTGAATTTCCTGGGGATCCTCAAAGACACCTAACCTAAGAAATTTTACTATCAAAACTTCTGTTTAGTTAAAATTGAATTTACAGAATATTCTGAGGTCCTTCAAGGACCCCTAACCTAAAAAATTTTGCTACAAAAACTTCTGTGTATTTAAATTGAATTTATAGAATATTCTGAGGTCCTTCAAGGACACCTAACCTAAGAAATTTTTATACCAAACCTCCTCTGAAGCTAAAATTGAGCTTGTACAATATTCTGAGAATCCTCAATGACACCTAACCTAAGAAATCTCGATACTAAACCTCTCGTGTATCTAAAATCGAGTTTGTAGATCCACAAGGACACCTAACCTAAAAAACCTCGATACCAGAGACCCTATAGAGTTAAAATCGAGTTGGTAGAACATCGAAAACGTGCAAAAAGTTCCACACCTTTTATCACACCTCCATAACCTGAACAATAGCTCGATGTCAAAACACACGATGTCCTAGCTGACCGACGAATCACAACGATTAGAAGCTTCGGACTCGCAGACGTGCTAAAATTTCTCACTCGGAGCCTCTTTTCTCGAAATTGTCGTCCAAAACGCTACGGCTCGTATTGTGGATCATTTCGTTTCGCGTATGCTTCTCCGATCGACGACCATAAAAGGAGGACAATCGCGGACGATCCAATAAAGCGTATCCTCGGGATCGAGACGATGAAAAAAAAAGAAAAAAAAAACGTTTTCACGACCGGCAATTAACACACACGCTGGAACAAGATTTAAAGCGGAAATCTCAACCAATGAGGATGCTGGCCATCACGTCTATTTTAGGGACGCCGATGAATCACGAGGAGACACGGTTTCCACGTGTTCGTCGAATCGTCGACGATCAACGTTTATTGCTCGTTCGCGGAATTCCGAGTCTCGGGTCTGGCGATTCTTTCTTTTTTCTTTCTCTCTCTTTCTCTCTCTTTCTCTCTCTCTCTCTCTCTCTCTCTCTCTCTCTCTCTCTCTCTCTCTCTTTTTCCTTTTAAATTATTTTTCGGCTTGTTCGGTCGTGGATATCGTTGCTCGTGATTGTTGCAGCCGGGATTCGGTGTTCCGTGACGCGTCTCCTCGTAAGGATACGTTTATATTACGAGCGGGGAACAGCGTTAAGGGACATTAAAGTGTTTTACGCTTCCTCGAGGCTGACGGCGTGACTCGTTCGATTTGGAATTTCATTGAGAGTGAGACACATAAGTTTCGCGACGCCGGGTAACACCGACGTTTGATAGGCCCGTTTAAACCGACGATGAAATCCGTTTACGATATGCCCGATAATTGTACTTGTATCCGGGGTGACTGCGTGTGACTGATAACCAGCCGAACGCGACAACTCGGTGTCAAGTTTATTCGATTCGGTGCAGAACAGAATTGCTGGTATTCGTTGAAAGATCGTGCTAGAGTCGAATGAACGATATTTTGAAAAATACTCGGGACAAATTTCTAGCAAAAATTTCATATAAAAAAAATAAGTATGAAATTGTACTTCTCACAAGAATTCTCAAAAGATTCTTTATATAGAGAGTAGGCACGGATACACGAGTACTTGTAAGAGACATTTGTTGAAAAAATTTTATTTACTCGAGAAATTTGATTTTACAGCTGTTACCTCGAATAGAGCCGCCATTTTTATTTTGCGAAAGATTTGTATTTCGTATCATTGAAAAATACGTATCGAAGGCTGTGAACGACGAGAATCGAGGCGGAACAGACTACTTTGTATAATTTTTCAATTTTCCCGCCGAAAGTCACGCGTAGGGAACTGTCGCTCGATAATTCAAGCACGGACGTTTAAATTTGTTACAGGTGTAACACACTGGCGCCTGTGCTCAACGATTGGCACGCTAGACCGCGTATTCTTCGTGTGTTGCACACGGGGGCATTTGAATTTCTATTAAATGTATATAAATATCCCGTGTCCGACAATGGATCAAATGTTCACCTACGTGGGTACGTTCATGGGAGCTCGATCCATTAATTCGACTATCGGTCCCACGATCTTACTCGTAGATTTAAATGTTTACGTCCTCGATCGACTCGTTACTTTCGATATTTCCACGACGGTCGCGTTCCGGCTGCGGAAGCAAGAACCAGCGGGGAAAAATCCTGCTGCGGCGATTAACCCGCGGTAAACGTCGCTCGGTAGCGAAGCGTGAAAACCGACCGGGCGAAAACCTTTAATTCTCCGTTCAATCGCAGATAAATCACATTACGCGGGGAGCCGATAACTCCCGGTGGCTCGTACAATTTTTTCACCCGTTGTATATACCGTTCGCGCGAATCGATCTCCCGTGACGCTGGCGCTCGATACCAACGGGGCGGAATTTTTCCGCGGATGGTGAAAAGAAACCGCCTTTCGAAAGGGAAAAGGACGTCATCGTGCGCGATTAGAGTGGGACTCGATACGAGAGATATTCACCACATCGAGGACGAATTCTGTATTTTGTTTAAAATCAACGAGACCGCAAACTTGAGTAGATTTTCAACGTATCGAGTCTTACGAAGATCGTGTTGTGCGATTGGGAGTTTAGTTGCAATTTTAGCAAACATTGGAACGTGAAAATTACTTTCATTATTTAGGTAAGGCATCCACGTGGGGGCAATAAAAAATCTGTAGTAATGTCTCGCGTGTTGGTAAAACTGCTCGGATTCATGATCAGGAGTTATTACCTTCAATGATCTCTTTCATGCTTGGGAAAAAAATACAAGGAAGGAAATAACCTCGAACAAACCACTCTATTCTTCCCCTACAGGACTCCCCTCACCGACATCATTCCAGACTGTTCACTTGCAAGAGCGTTACTCTTGAGTGCAAACCATCAGAAAATAATACACTCTGTCATTAAATTTCATCTATTGTCGTTCTCTTGCATAAAAATATTCTCCATTCGTATCTTGCGTATTGACAATTCTCAGTATCGTGTTTCGATCATTAAGCGAGGCACATCGAAGCTCCTTTATCCTCCACCGTTATGAAACAGTTGAAAGAGGAAAAATAGCCTGCAACTATCTACTCTCGAACACTCTACCCTCCCCGTGCAAGACTTCCCCCCACCCTCGCGACAATTCCAGACTGTTCGCTTCCAAGAGCGTTAACTCTCCCGCGCGTAAAATCCCCGAGGAACGGAGACCGGGCAAAACGTTCGCGACGCATTCGAACGCGGTCGGTTGCGCGCGCACACCGTCCTCGGCTTGGTGGTCGAATCGATATCCAGACGCGATTATATTAATTACGAGTCCGCGTTATGAAACGGCCCCGGTGCCGCGTTGATTTCAGCTTCATTCATTAACCGGCTTCTATAATTGCCGCGGCAATCGCGCTCCGACCGTAAAGTATCGCCGTGACGTTACTCCGGCGACCACCGATAATTATCACGGACGATGGATATCGATCGTCGGGATATCGATGAAATATCGTGGCAAGCGGTTACCGCGAAACTGTGGTAAATAGAGGGTAACGCTTCGGCTTCGTTAACGAGCCGATCTCGAATCGCTCGATTACGCTGGCATTCATTAACAAACCGTGCATGCGCGCCACTCTTTCCCCTCCCCCCACCGTGTCACCTCCCCTCTATTTCGTTCTTTTTATCCCCACCCCTTTCACTCTTCACCCCCGTTTACCTCTATCCCTCCTTCTTGACTCCCTCTTGACGCGCGCGCCAACCTTCTTTTCTTCGTGTCTTTTTCGTCCACGCGCAATTTCCACGACGCCGATAGATATCCATCGTTCGATCGACGACGACGACGACGACGACGACGACGACGCGGAATCGGTCGCGCGATTTACGCGCGAGAGCGCGATAATTTCCTACGGAACGGTTAACCGGACGGTTTTACCGTTAAAACGATTTTCCGCGATGCAGGAAGACCGTCTCGCTATTGAATTCGTGTCTCGCTCTCTCTGACGGCGTAGCTCACCGGAAGCGTTAAATTGGCCCTTTTTACGGGGAAACGTGAGCGCGCGCGTGTGCACGAGGAATGTCGGTTAATTGGAAAAATGCATTTTCCGGGTAATTGGAAGGAGGATCGACTCTATTTCATCCGCTTCGAATTCCTCGTTGTCTTTATTTCTGGTTAATCGAAGTTTTTGTTTTTCGTTTCCTTCTTTTTTTTTCGTTCGTTCGTTTCTCTTTTGAGGGAATCTCGTATCCTACTCTTTGCCGTAAAATGGTACTCGTCGGTAGGAAATAGTATTTAAGTGGTGGAATTAGTAAGGGGATTCGTTTTTTTTTTTTCTTTGTTCTTCCTGTACACGTGAAATTGTATTTGATTTTATCGCGATTCGTAATGGTGGTCGATGTTTCGTTTTTTTTTCTCCTCCTTTTTTTGACGAATGGTACTCGTTAATTGTGAACGATAGTATCCGATAGATCGGAGATAAATTGTTTCGTAAGTGCCGGTCGTGTTACCGAGTAAATGTTCCAACGTTGAAAACACAAGGTTTTTTTCTTTTACTTTTGAATTTCCTCTTCTCAAGGGTTTGATCCTGTTCGCTCAGATGAATTTATACCTTCACGGGTGTAGTGTGGATACTGTATGCCTTGGTTTAATAGAGAAATAGATCGTAACTTTTTGAAATTTTATAGCATTTCTCGCTCAGGTTGTCGGAATTAAACCCCTTTTCCCTGCGCAGTGATTTTAACACTTTGCGAACGTATTAATATTTGTATCAGATCAAATACACGTATCTTGAAAGTTAAACGAGGAGAGGACAAATTAATTCACGAGTACCATTGGTTCTTCATTTTGATAATTGTCCACGAATATTGTAGGCAAAGATACCGTTAATAATTATGGAGTAATTTGAAAAAGAAGTTCGAAACAAGTCATATTGACCCCTTCGGTAGTTCTAGTGTTAAGGCCTCGTGATGGCGCGACGAGCGGTGTTCGTCGAATGATTCCAATGATTAATTCATCCTCCAGATCGATGGTTGAAAAACGTACACGGCACGATTAATTCCTGCCACAGAGTAATTTCAAGTGAGATGACTTTTTGCATACCGTGAAATTTCTTTTTTACTTTCAATCAAAGATTATCCTTTAATTCTACACTGACATTCTAATTTCACGTGTAGCCATTTTTACAAGTAATACAAATTTCTTTGCTTCGTTCTTCCTTCTTTTTCAAACTAAAGATTATTATTTGGTTCCACGCTGATATTCTAATTTCACGTACATACATCTTCGTAAATAAATTCCGTTGTGCAATCCTTCTTTCGTTGATCAAAAATTATTCCTCGATTCGCAACATTCCAATTTCGCGCATCACTCTCGCAATTAGTTTTTCTCCTTGAAACAATTTTTTTCCCCTGAAACAATTTTTTTTCTTGTGTTCTTCACGTACACACGTGAAGTTCGCTCGCGTTCTTGGTTCCCTGGCGCCAGATCATCTCGCGTCTCGGCTTGGTTCGTCGCACGCGCGCGAAACGGGACCAACGAAGCGGAGAGGCGCAAGATTTAAGCCCCCTTAAGTGCATCGGACGTAAATCACCGGGCCCAATTTTACCGCGGTCCGATTTATTGGCCGCGCTTAACGCGATAATCAATTCAAATTGTTGCGCGCTTCGCTTTGCGGCGCGAGTGTACGCTCCGGGCCCCCCCACCACCGGCTGCGAAAAATCGAGACGCGTCACCTAATCCTTCGAAAACGATCTCATCGTCTCGATCACCGTTATCCAACACGGTGCCACTTATCGCTGCGTCGGCGGGTTGCGGAATTTTTTATTCGACGATCCGTATTTATGCACATCTCGAACGTCTCGCGGCAATTAAATCAGCGTTTCGCGCGGCGAGAGCTTAGGTGTTTCTTCCTTTTTTTCTTCTTCTTCTTCTTCTTCTCGTTTTCTTTGCCTTTTTTTCTTTGTTTCGCGTCGCGGCGACCAAGTAGACCGGTACCGCGCGATATCGCCACGCTAATCGACCGCGAACGATCATTTCGATAAGGATACGCGCGATACAAGGAAAGAGTCTAATCACCGTTATTCGAGCCGAGATTCCTGAATCTTTACGAATTTCCACGATCGTTAATTTCACGGTTAAAATGGAGATTTTAGCCTAGCTCGAGACGGAAGATGGAATTTCAGCCGATGGAGTGTTTAGGGAGATTGAAAACAGTTAGGCGACTGTTTTTAAGACGACGGGGGAGGGGAATTTTAGCTGGAGTTTAAATAGAGGATATCTAGACGACGGAGTACTTGGAAAAGTGGAGAATTCTATGATAAAATTTTAAGATTAATCATATTAAGCTTGATGATAAATTCAAGTGATCAAATTTAGTTGCTCGATTGTTTTTAAAGAATTAGAAGTGGGGGTCTAAGTGGTGGAATATTCTGGAGAATGGAGAACAGTTGTGTAGTTGGATTTTGGATAGCTACTAGGGACGAATTTTAATTACAGTTAAGATAGAAGATGAAATTGTAGATGATGGAATGTTCAGGAAAATGAAGAACACTTACCCAACAATCTTGCAAACAAACCCACAACGTTAAAATTTTTAAACTATCCTCGAGAGCAACTATTTATATATAAAGTTCATCCGATCGACGTTCGATTATAATATTTCTTGAATAAATAACACATATCCTTAAAGACTCCAAAATTATGATTCTCTAAAGTGCCTACAAGACACAAACTCCACTTCTTGTAAACTTTTAAATATCACTACTCTCGTTAATAATACTCTAAAATGAGTAGGTCGATAAATAATCGAATATTTCAACCTTTTATCAGTGATATCCTTAAATATTGAAAACCAACGTAGTATTTAACATTAAATTTACCACTCAAAATGGCTGGTTGTAACTGCTTTTATAAATAAAATTTACTTTAAATTCCACGTTACGAAGACATTATAATTTGTCTATTTCACTCGTGCGATCAATTATATAAATTCTTCTTTCTCCTCGTCGATTGATTCTCTTTTACATATACACACACACATAAGGTACACCTTGATATCGCGAAATCTTTCGATGGTTCTAGTGTTAAAGTGTTAAAAAGAAAATTGTACATTTTTCAAATTTTACCACGGTTCGTGGTACCGGTGTGATTGTTCTCCACGTGGACAGGCTAGGTTACGACGAAGAAGACGCGACCGGTTATTACGAGCGTTGCTCGAACGCGAACTTGTCCCCGGTCGTCGCGATAACGAGTATTGCGTCCGATTGCTATGATCGCGGCGTGTATTTTTATGCTACCGACAGACAGTACGGAGAACGAAGCGGTAATTTCTTGTACCGCGCCGCGCCTCTGCGATGCGATGTTTGATTTTATTGCTGGAATCCAAGCCACGATGGTCCGCGTGCTCGTTTTGCGCGAGCTTTGACGCGCGCGAGGTGCTAAGCGTGTTTTAGTCGTGGCACTCCGGTGCGGCAGGTGCACCGATCTTTTAGGAAGTCCCCTTAATTGGCGCGAGTGGGATTTTTCACGCGCCCGTATCAGATCTGTGCAAGCAGCACGAGAAACCTACGCTCGGCAAAGTTATTAAAAAGGTTGCTCGGGAAGGGAATCTTTCGAGATGGAAAAAAATTCGATGATCGTGGTTGCAGCGTTTACGAGCGTGGCTCAACTTGTTTATCGAACAACGTTTCTGCCATTCGTTTAACATCACGATATCGTATAGTAGCAAGATACATATTCTTTGGAGTATTTTTGGCAGTGGAGAGGATTTCAGTGTAGAGGGTACTCGATGGAGGATTCGATTACAGGATTTTATTTTTTCAGTTGCACCAAATTTCGTTCATTCTTGTTTAAAAAGTTAAATTTATACCATCTACCCCGCATTGAAGTCTCCTGAATTATTCTTCTACTATTATTGCGATTCACGATGTAATTATTCCAAAGTTATCCCTCTGGATGATCTCAATTCTCTTCGCAAAAATTGCACTCAGCTCCCTTTTGCAAACTTTCGAAGTATTTTGTTTAAAAAAAAATTTCTAGAAATTTCTCTGTTCTTAGAAACCCAAGTGCACGATATCCTTTCATTTGTCTCGGACTTGTTCTTTTCTTTCCTTATTTTTCAGAAGTTAGTACTTCGGTGATACTGTTTACCTTGCATCGAAGTCTCCAAAATTGTCCATCTATCGCCTCGAATTTATCCCTTTTATCGATTCCAAAGCACAAATTTCACTTCTTTGCAAACTTTCGAGATGCAATTTCGTTGAAAATAAAAAAACCCACCAAAAATTGTTCTACCTTTAGAAGTCCAATTGCAGAGTATTCCTCCTTCTGTTGGCGGACTCTTTCCGCCCGAAGACATTTCTTATTATCATACGTTTTCCATAAACCGCGTTGCACGTGCACGGCCGCACGCTATGCGAGAAATAATTGATTATATCGTGCTCGTTACGCCGCGCCCAGGGGCGCCTATCGCTCGCTCGCGCGAGCGAGCGAAAACCGAAGAAATCCATCGCGTCGATCGTTCGCGAGCTGCAATGGCTGCAATTACTCGAACCGCGCGGGATTGTACGAATTCGCGCGGCAAAGTCCAAACGAGGCCCGATTTCGTCCCGCGTGATTATGGTCGTTTCCGCGGATCTAATATTACGACCGTGCCCCATCGTGTGCCCCGTCCACTAGCTCCTAGACGTAGAGCGTAATGATCATCATGCGGTCGCTTATTACCAACATAGTATAAACACCGGTGCTGTCTGTTCGGCTTCGTTTCGCTCCATCAGCGAGCTAGAAGCGTTGCGCGGACGATTCGCGCGCGTATTCGCGAAATTGCACGTACGAGGGAACGAAATGGTGGGGTAAGGCGTCGAAGAAGCTCGAGCTTTTCATGGTGACTCGTTACCTGTTCACGGTTTGATTAAATCGATCGTGAAATTCGAAAAAATTGATAGTCGCAATATATTTAAACTATACGTTGTGTCTCGAGAGTGCATCGATGCAGTTGTGCGTTTCGTCTTTTAGCGCAACAGTTCTGCTTTTCTGGTCCTTGAATGGAACTGTCGATGATACATATCACTCAGAAATGTTTACGAGAAATTAAACGCGGTGGCTCGAAGTGGCGTGTGTATATACATTTATGGTAATTTATTGCTTGTTGGGACGAGGAGTTTACAATTTGGTTAAATCGAGCGTTGAGAAATTTGAAAAAATTTATAGGTTTCAAATTATACGTTTCTGGTCTCGACAGTGCAACTGTGCAGTTTTGCGTTTCGTGTTTTAGTGCAACTGTTGTGCTTTTCGTCCTTGAGTCAATTCTCAATGGTACATTTTACCCGATAATGTTTACGAGAAACTAAATGAGAAAACGTCGAAGCAGCGTCTGTACTTTCATGGTAATTTTTTGCTTATTAAGACGAGGAGTTTCACTGTGTAATTATAGTAATATACTAATTGTACACTGTCGCTCAAAAGTTTGGAGCACTCTTCAATGTTCACAACAATAAAGCTTCTTTATACGCGTATAATTGTTTCGTTGAAAATTTCACTCTTTCGTACTAGAATTACTTAGGTGTGTAAGATAAAATATTTATTGTAATTGTATCTTATACAAAAGTCATCAAACGCTTAACTCGGATATTATGTAATCGACAAACTATTTTAAAAAACGAGTGCGCTCCAAATTTGAAGGATGGTGCACGCGTCTGTACACAGTGCAACAATGCAACTGCACTTGCACTCTTCACCTTTTAATGCCACCGTTCATCTTTCACGCGATGCACCGATTCTGTCCACCATGTTACACGAAAACGTAGTAGCTGCATCTCGAAAATATACACGCTGCACCGAAATATCGATATACAAACACAGATACGCGACTTGCAACAAGAGTTTACAGTTGCATTTTAAACGCTGTTTTACATACGCTTTTTCACGTTTATCATAACATCGTTAAACTGGTCGCCATTTGCATTTGAACAATGTACCTTTATACGCTCTTTTAAGTTATTCACCGAAACAAAAGCACGCCGGTGCGCACGCGCACGCATTTCGTTCATCGGGAGATCATTTTTTCTAGATTGTGTTTTCAAATGTGTCGTTACTATAATGTATAAATGCGAGCGTTTTTATACAACGTTTAGCGACCTCGTTACACGTTTCTTCCATTCGGAGTAACGAGAGATGCAACAGAAAGTATATACATATAGTTTCTCGAAGAAAAAGTGCAGCAAGAAAATGCAACTTTCAATCGTAACGTAATAGTGCAATTGCACGTTTCAAGTGCATCCATACTGCAAATCTACAAACCCATATTACTTAAAAAAATCCTGGCACGAGAAGAAAGATTTTAACAGTGAAAAAATTCTGGTGTAAAAAACAATTCTACAATCATTATTTTTCTCATTATTTTTCTCACCAGTTATTTAATATTCTACACCAGTATACACTATTCCCTATTTTTTAACACGAAATTATCATTCCATCGAACAATCACTCGACAACGAACCAACGAAATAGATCTCGACAACAAACCAACACACACATGGTGCGACTCAAGATGCGTTAAATTTCAATTACACGTATCTCGAAAATTACTGAGTATCTACATCCAATATTCTACAGATCCCGTCTGGAGCCCTCGCATCGTCATCATGCGAAAGCACGTGAAAATCGGAGGGGGACAGAGGGGAACCTTCCCCCCAGAACGACCCACGCGGTATAAACGCGTAATGCAACCGCCTAGCCGCACTAAAGACAAACATATTAACCGTGCAATCTTCCTACAAAGTTTCTTCCTTGCATGTAACGTCTTGAAAAGAGACATAACTCGTCGCTATTACTATATCTCCCCCCCCCCTCCCACCCTACGGGTTTCTCACATTGCGCCAAACCTCTAAACACACCGATGCACACCAGCCATGGTAGATGAGTTCTCCGTCTCGTTGCATCGTGACGCCCGACTAGGCGGTTTAAGATCCACGGTGCAATTAATCGCGCGAGTGTCCCGATGCAACATGGCGAGCGATAATAAAATTGTAAGCACAAACCGGGGCCACCTTAAGTCCCCCCTCGTTTACGAGCCGGCGACGACATTCTGTCGACGTGTGCCCTGTCGTCGTAGTCGTCATCGTCGTCGTCCCCACGCCCCCCTCAGAATTATTATAATCACGGAAATTAAACGTTCCTCGAGAGTCAGGTGTACCGAGAACGAGAGAGAGAGAGAGTGAGAGGGGGGGGGGGGCTAGAGGCGCGCGCGCTGTAAATTCCCGCGAAACATAAAACCGCGTATAAGGTGGGGGTCGATAGGGGGGCACAGGGGACAAAAGAACTCCCGATAATGAGAGTCTCGTTAAGAAACCCCTCCAATCGAGGCACGTAATTTCCACGCAGCGTTCGAAAGCTACTGTGGAGAGAGAGAGAGAGAGACGAAAAGTAGGGGGAGGGGGCACACGGGGGGAGAATTCGTTGAAAACCAGGTCCCTCCCCCCTCGTAATCGATCTTTTTCGACCATTCCGATCGGGTACGTCTCTCCTTCGGTCGGACCGTTCCCCCGTCGCCCCCGAATGAGACAACGACCAAACGTAGGGGGGTTCGAAGGGGGTACGCCGCGAAAGGGGGACAAAGAGACGCCATCTTCGTGGGGGGATAAGACAAAGGAGTGAGAGATCCACCGGCCAGGAGAGAGCATCGTAATTCGATAAACGTACGGATCGTCGATTTTGCGCCGGTTTTCTGGGTAGTCGGTCGCCATAAAACACCCGACGTTCACCCGATCACGTGGGGGCATTATGGCGATCGAACCGCCAAACGGGAGAGGGCTGGAGAAGGGGGTGATGGGGAGAGGAGAGGGGCAGCTTTATGCGGAGGAGCACGAGGAAACCATCGATGGGACCACGGCCGCCACGGAACGCACCAGCGGCGTCGAAGGTTTCGAAAAGAGGAGACCGAGGTCCGGCCGTGAGGGGCAACGGGGGGCACCATGGGATAGGGAGAGTGAGAGAGAGTGAGAGAGGGCGGGGGAGGGGGAGGGAGCCGGAGGAGGCAGAAACGAAGGACACACCGGTGGGAATTAAAAGGAGAGACGGACAACGCGGAGGTCCGACGCTTTTCCCCGTACAGGACTGTACCACGGCGGCCATCTTGCCCTCTTGGTTCGCGTTCGCGTTCCTCGATCTGGTTCGCTACGGCGTCTACGAGGGTGGTTCGAATTTCTACGTTTTTCCTTTTTTGTAGACACTTGTGTCCAGCTGGGAGAAAATTAATGGCAATAACGGGGAGCAGCGTTTCAAACGAATTATTGTAATTCGATTTTATCGACCGAGAGATGACGGAGGATCAGATGGTGTGTTTTAAATATTGTGTAGAAATAGAATAATATATAGAAAGAGAATAGATATTTCTGATACTAGATTTTTTCTAATAGTAGAAATAGAATAGAACTAGAATAATAAAATAATAATCGAATTTATTCATTTGGGTTTAAACCCAATTCATTTGGATTGAGACTTTGGTCATTTTTTAAAGATACTTTTTGAGGTACTCTCCGAGTGGAAATACACGAACTTTGGCCCTGGTTTGGAATTCTATGCATACTTATGGTTGTGTTAAAATTGTTCTTAGGTGTTCTTTCAAGGAGTTTACAGTTTTGGGTATTGTAAAGGTATTGAAAGTTGTAATTTGGAAGATTGGAGTGTGAAACACGTATCGAAGTTATTCGGTGACAGTAAAAGATTTTCAATGGATGGTAATTATTTGGAGATGTTTAAAATTGTGCACGTGGCCCTTCGTTTTCGAAGAATTTCTATTTTCGAGCAAGAATTTCGATCATCTCGCGACCTTGTTCGAAAACTCGAGTCGCCTCGAACCCATCGCTCCGCGCGCCATAGAAGCGTCCCTACGCGTCCATTCTTCCTCCTATTGTTTTACTGTGTGGCTCGCTTCCTCACCTACGCTTCATTCGTCGCGCGACAAAATTACGCTAGTGTGCGCGCGCGCGGCGTCACGAGCGCTGTTCAATTTTCACGAAAAACGAAACTGCGGGGGTGTTGCGCGTCGTTACGATACGAAACACAAGGAAGTCGTGGATATCTTTTCGACCACGAGTGGGTAGATCTTCCTCGAAATCATTTGGTCGTATATCTTTCTGCACGACGAGGATCAACGAAGGTAACGATCCTTCGCGAATAAACTTCTCACCATAGTTGAGTTTGTACTCGTCTTGGTCGAATCGATACAAACACGTAAACAAGGAAAATATTTTTGTTAAAATATATGACAAGGACAGTTACGTTACAATTTCTATCGATAAAAAATTCCCACCATTTGATAGTATCGACAAATTTCTTTAAAACGACATACTTGGGACCAATAAAAATCTCCACCAAAATATATAAATCACCTCAAATTTTTTTTAATCACATTGATAGACTTTCTTACAAACTTGCCCATTGGATCATCCAATGAGAATTCTTATACAACTTCCATCGATAAAAAATCTCCACTCGAGTAAATTAATCCTCTTAAATTTTATTTAATTACAATGAAGAATGATGAATTCTTAAGAGCTCATTCGATATTGGATCATCTGAGAATAAATAAATAAATCCCCTTAAATGCTATTTAATTACACTGACAAATTTCCTTAAGAACTCATTCGACATTTATTTACCCGAGAAGAATCCTTACGCTTCAACTTCCATCGCTAAAAAATCTCCACTCGAGTAAATAAATCCTCTTAAATTTTATTTAATTGCAGCGAAAAATTTTCTCAAGAACACGTTCGACGTCGGATCACCCGAGAAGAGTCCTTACGGATCAACAGCCATCGATAAAGGATCTCCGCCGAAAGAAATAAATGCCCTTAAATTTTATTCGATCGTTTCGATAAACCGTTCTCGCGGCGAGTCCGTTGGAGAAATTTTCGTCGGACGCGAGGCAAATTCTCGCAAAAAGTGCATCGTAATGCAGCTCGGCAAAGTTCACCGGGGACGCGTATCGAACGAGTGGCTCTCGAGGGCTCGTCGCGAGGATGCCTTGGAGAACCGCGGCATGAGTAATACGTTTAGGTATGTGATCTCCGCTCGCGCGGCATGTATCGGTGAGGATTTTCTTGCGCGCGTGGCGTGCACGCACGCACGCATGCGCGCCAGCGAGCCACCCGACTTCTTTCTCTTCCCTTATTTCGGCATTAGTTTTTATCGGCCTAAGGCAACATAAGGACACCACGGCGACGACTAATTGGAGTTCTTTGCCCGCGAGGCCGTACGTGCGGTCATCCGTAGTACAATTAAAATGGTTTGGGAAATTGCGGGACGGGGGTAGGAGTAACGGTGGGGGGTTGATGGGGGGCTATCAGGAATCGCGACATCGGAAGAAAATGTTGTAGATAGAAACGTTTAAGGGTTGGAATCGATTGAGCGTATTTAACGTTATCGTTTCGTGCCATTAATTGAACCGACCACTCGAAAAAACAGCGCCGGCCGAGAATCTACGTTTTGAGATATTCGAAAAAACAGCTGTTTCCACTCGTTGAACTCGAGCTATTACTTGAACAGGGTTACGATGTGTTTCTTCTGCCCTGTTCCCGAGACTAACGCGCAGTTCCGCGCATTTTACACGTAGTTTTCGAGATTTTTCCTGGCGAGGAATTTTGTACTTCGGTCCTACGATTATCATAGTTTCGAATCAACCCCTGTTATGGTAGGGTAGCCGCGGTGATGCGTGCCCACAGTTTTCTAGAAATAATTCTTTAACCCAACCTAGAATTCATTGCAACAGAACGAAGATTTTCGTTCGGAGAACACTTCGGTTGACTTCGAAGCACTCTTCTGACTATACTTTAACTTCGAAGCATCAACTTCAGCATTGTTCTGACTGTACACTGAAAATTCATTGTTAAAAAATGTATTCGAGTCTTGTTTTTAAATTTACAATATACCGAAAGGGGTATACAACTCTCCGTAATAATTAGTTTCAATTATACAGAAATGATAGGTTGCAAAGTTTCTACGGGTCGAAAAACACCCGAGGGACCGAAACCTGATCATTCTAGTTCCTCGTTTCTTCGCATTCTCTCTAATCGATATGACCCATCTTTCAGGTACTCGGTGTTGAAATATTAACCACCATTAAACGTTACACCCAATGCTACCAACATCGATACCACCAGCATCTCGTAAATTCGTACACAACGAAAAGACAACATATCAACCAATCGGGCGACATTAGACCTGATCGATATTAGATGAATTCCTAACCGTTAAAAATACAATAGACCATTCGACAATCGATGTCACGGTTATTAACATCAGGTAACATTAGACGCTATATTACCACATAGAGCAATATCGGATAAATTCCGACGCAACTGAAAGATAATGGACGACCGAATATGGTAAGCAACGCCGAGTCCGGAGATTAAATATCGCCAGGGGTATCGATCCAAAATCGCAATGGCGTCCGTCAAATCGAACTCGCGCGCGTCCACGCGTAAATCCGGCTGAGATCTAGATACGGAAAACGTCGAAAAAAAAAAATATACACATATATATATATATATATATATATATATATATATATATATATATTCCGCGCGGTGCAAGGGAAATGGGGCTGGGTAGAGGGAGTGGGGGAGGGGGTAGAGATATCTATATCTGTATCGCGTGGAAATAATGTCGACACGCTCGACACACGCGGTCGCTATCTCGTCGGGGCTGGCCGGTATCGTAATCACTCACCGGCGCGAACAGAATTTGTCTTTACGTCAGTCGATTTCCACTGGTGAATGATTACGATACGCGCCGTGTTTCACGGTGGCGATCGAACCGAGAAGAAATGGACGAAAGTGGGGATAGAGAAAGGTTGAGTGGGGGGAAAAATAAAGAAAAAAGAAAAGAACGAACGACGAAACGGGAGAAGGGAGAGAAGGGGGGGGGGGGAAACGAGGCGACTCGGGATATTGGGAAATCCCCGACGACGTTTCTAATTTTAGAGCGGCTATGAGCCCCGACAACGCCGGAGAGAGATACTCGTCACGCTCCGGCGAACCCAACGAACCGTGCACCATTATGGAAAAAAATCAACGGTGCACCGAGATTTCGTCCAGGGATGGAAAAGTTCCGCGAGCGTATCGTAATTACGCTCGTGTCCTTGTTCGAAGGATAGGGGGACCAGTGGGTAGTCACAGGTAGGGAGTGGGAACTATGGAACGGAGTTGTGAAAAGGGGGATTGTCGTTTTGGTATACTAGGATAAATTTCTGTCGATTTTACGTGGTACGTGTGAGGGTTTTTTTTTATATTAGAATTTATACGGGGAACCCCCCTTTATTTTTGCGATAGAGTGTGTTTTTTGTAGCGAGACTGTACGACTTTGGGAGCGGAGATAGTAAAATTAAGTCCTGGTGCGTTTTATAGAATTTTTAAGTTACAGAAGAATATTTCAAACAAAAGGTATAGTGTGTCTGGAGATCTGTAAATCAGCAAAGGAACAAAAAAATTGATTCTTCAATCAAAAATTACCGGATTACAATGCCGCAGGAACTTGAGACCTCGCGAATGTAGCTCGTAGCTCTTATCGAAGAGAAACATTGACCTTCCATTGTACCCCTCCTTTCTTCGAATAATTCAAAAGTAGCAAGAAACAAACTCGTTTCGTTCGAGAAGATAATTCCGTGCGGGAAATGACGAGAATCGTCCTCAGGATCGCGTTGGGTGACCGTAGTCATCGTTACCGGTAAAAAGGGGGGCCAAGGGGTCGGGGGTACGACGGGCGTCGGAAATCCCTAAAAGGTTCAAAACGCGAAGCTCGCAAATCGCGAGGGGTCCGGCGATCGACCGAGTCCATAATTGCGGAAGATCGTCTCGCGAATTTTTGGATCACTTGGGAACGGGGGGAGGGGGGCCCCCCTCACCGTTTCGTATGCGCGCCAAATTGCCATAATGACGGCGCGCGGCCGTACGTAAAAAGCTCCGCGTTCGCGGAAAGCAGAACGCAAGACGGAGATCGTTCCCTACATCCTTTCCTGCCCCCCCCCCTTTCTCGACCCCCTGGAGCCCCCTTGGATCCCTCGGGCCCTCTGTGTCCGCCAGTTCGTTGCTTCGTCGCCGCACCCGCTTCTTGCGCAGCTCGGAGGTGCCTTTGATCCGTCGAGTTTTCACCCCCCCTCTCTCGACCCCCTCCTGCCCCCTTACGCACCGTTGTATACATATATGCGAGCTTCTCGACTTTTTGCGGCTTTCGGGGGGGCCGCGCGAGACTCGCGAAGGGGGGAACAATGTAAAGAAGAAATTATTATGTCGTACTGGTACATCGATCGATAAAAATCGTCAGTGAGGGAACAGGGGGGCTGGGGTGGGGGACAAAGCTCAGGATCGGGGGCCAGGATCGTTCGAGTCGTGCAAAACTGAGAAACGATTGCGATCGGAACTCCACGCCGAAGGTAACGAGATGTTTTTTCGGACGCCTCGTTGCATCATTGATAAGCGTGGGTCGCGCCATATTTGGCCCTTTCTGCGCGATAAGAAGCCGAGATCATCTTTCGTGGGTTATATCCGTTGGGAGCAAGAATGAGTCCGGGTTTGGTGCATTGATACATAGTTTCTCGGAGGGAAAAAATAGAAAGGTAGAACGATAGATTTTTGTAAACCGTAGAATAGTTTTCTGTGTCAATTTTGTGTTCTTTTTGTTGGTAAAGAGGGGGCAGATGATGTTTAGATTCGGCACCGTGGGACGATGTCTTCCAAAGTAGAAACACGAATAAGTGTTCCATTTTGAATTAATTTTTTTTAGAAATTTAGTATCAATGATAATTGCATCGATGAAAGAAACAATTCTGCTACGCGTTAAGAGCTTCTCTATGGTAAACTACGAACGAGCCAACGAGAATCAAAAAAACTGTCGAAGAAATAGCTTTCTTGTATTTTTTCTCGACTATGGAACAACGATGGAGTAAAGTAATTTTCTTCCACGTTAAGAGCTTCTCTTTATCGAACCAGGGCTCAACAAAAAACGCTAACATTCCCCATCTCTCAAGAGAATCCCTTCTTCGTGTTTTCCCATTTCCATTATTTCATCTCGAGCGTACTTGCGGTGACTTCGTAGTAAAGTAATTCTTCTCCACGTTAAGAGCCCCTCTCGAAAGACGTCACAAGATCTCGAACCCTCAAGAAAGTGGTTTCTTCGTGTACTTTCGTTTCCATTGTTTCGCAAAATGGCACGATGGCGGAAGAGTAAAATAATTTCCGTGCCGTAAGAGCTGAATTCTCTCCGTTACGGGCAGAAAACATGGCGGACTTGGTTTAATAAATCCGGCAAGATGGAATCGCGATCGTCCCGCAGAAAAGCGAGAACCGCTCGAGGGGCGCGCGCGCTTGTAATCTATGTTAATGCGTCGGAGGTGGGTGAACGATGCCTATAATAATAGTGTTTTCGAGGATGTGACGTCACGCGGGGAACAATACACGCGCGAGCCGAGTCGGCGCACACACGCTTTCGGCGGATTATTTATTTGACAGACCTCCCCGCGGGCCGTGTCTGCGTTTACGGTTCGGCTCGGCAACGCTTCGTCCAGGGATTTGCAACGCGTCGGGACGGTTTTTTGCGCTGTTAAAGCGAACGCTGATGCGGTGTTATGCAACGTCGACGTGCGTTGATTATTTTCTGCTTCCCTTTTTCCACGGGACGAAGCCCACTTTTTTGGGGATTCGAATTTTGCCGGTGACTCCGATTTCTCGGCTGTGAATCAACGCGTCATTTTCGATGCTTCGTTTCGCGAAGGAGGTATGGTACAAAATGGTCGAAGGAGGGTGGTAAAAAATTGTCAGAGGAGAGTGAAAGAAAAATGCTCAGAAGAGATTGAAAGAAAAATGGTCAGGAGAGATTAAAAGAAAATGAGTGAAACATTGAAAAAAAAAGAGTGAAACAAAAATGGTTAAGAAAGAGTGAAAGGAAAATGATGACTACCCTTCGTTTAGATAATTCTGGCATCTGACATTTTCTAAAAATACCAAAAATATTGATTAACTACCATCGAGAATGATAAATTGAGATAATAGATAACGATGCACTGAAATTGTAAAGAATATCTGGTTGGGATTGAGGAAGAAATTTTCTTGTCTTTAATTGATTATAAAAACAACTTATTCAGACCTTATTCGAGAAGATGCAAGACAGATGCTTAACGCATATATCTATTCGGATATTTCAGCGAATTATATGACCCTAATGGAGACGGAATGCGTCCAATGCTATAAAGTGTACTTGTACCGTTACAAGTCGTATATAACCTTGGCTGACAGGTTTGTAGCAAACGATTGATCTACAAATTTAGACGTTTATATCAGGACAGCATAAAGTGTTCATAGGAAGGAAGACACTGTCTAGTCGGACGATGATGCTCTAACCACGCGTTGAAATCACCTAAGCGCTGGACCGATTACGACATCACCATGCGTTGAAGTCTCCCGAACAAGATACGTCTTAATAATATGTAGTTACATTGTTGTAGTTATATTATTTTCTTCGAATTCTAATGTATATGCATAACGTGTAGTCGTTTAGAACGAACACTTTTTTAACAATTTACAGTAACATGAGGCATTATTAAGGTACACTCGCGAACTATTTTACTCGACTTTAATATCTTCTGCTTGGACAAAAATATTGCAATCGAAAAATTCAAAAAATTTTCACCATTTCGATTCACACCTCTGTTTTTTTTACTTATGGCTTCAGAGCGTTTTCAATCGTTCCATCTTGAAATATTTGCACGATCGCGATCGCCAAATCCCAATCACTCTTTCGAACTCATCCTCACGCGGGCAAGAACTCCCGGCCATCGACCGCGAGCTTTCGTATTAATTTAATTACAGGCCGCGGTCGCCTGTAATTTGGTGTACTAAAAAAGGAAATGTATCCCAACGAGGTACGAGGGTGGCTCACATACGAACCAGACTGTTTTCTTTAATCAATTCACTCGAGAAATATTTTCACGAATCAAGAAAGAATTATTTGTCCACAATCTGCATTTCAACTTCAGCGCGCAATTATCATTGAAATAGCCAGTTTTTAGTTATCATTGGAACGGAGACAAGGTCGAGTCACCTTGGAAGAAGTAAATATTTCGTGTTTCAAAATTCTTTTCTTTCGTTTTACGCGTACGATGATTTCTTATCGAATTGTAAAAAAGGTAATTTTCCAATTTTGTAATTTACACGTTGTATTTTCGATCTCCCTCGGATCTCGATTACACATTGATGATATAATGGTACGCAAACTCCCAAATTCACTATCGATCCACAATTATAGAAAAATATCATTCCATACCAAAGATCCCTCTGGAAACGAGAGCTCCAAGTACCCCTTTAACGAACCACTCTTGTGTTATTTGTCCTTCGATACTCTCAATTATTACTACTTATTACAAAAAATATATAACTCGACAAATTTCCTCTCAAAAAAAGGGGGTTCACTCTCTTGCGAACCATCCTTTCCATCAATCTCGTTGAAACTCGCCCCAAGATATAAATGTAATAAATGGCTTCGAAAATTTAAAACCTTCGCTTCCACATTCAATGATCGTTGATTCGACGCGGTTTTTCACAAAACTAGAAAAAAAAAGAATTTTGTTTTCGCGAGGAACGCTGTTCGTACGTAAAAAGACGCGGATAATTTCGTGAACGCGCGCGCGTTTCGGTAGTCGCCGCGAAATATATGCAAATTTGATTGCGCTCACACCGGGCCTGTATTCTTCGTCTCGTATTTATAATTTTATGCCGCGTATCGCAATTTAGCTTCTCATTTCGCAACAGACCGCTCCCGCGGACACACGTTGCGCGCTCGGTAAGTATGTACATACGAAACACGAAGGAAGTTATAATCGCCAGGTTGGACACGTGAGAACTCGACGTTGAACGGCGGTCGCCTATGTTGCAAAAGCATCAGTGTTGTCAGAACCCGGAAGTCATAGTCTGGACAGGGAATCGGTGCACCGTTACGACGCGCAAAATTTGTTGCTCTGATTCTACGTGAATCATTTTTTCCATCGGTTCCCTGTTATTGGTTCTCGAGGAATTTATTGGGGTAGATACATATCTTGGATGATGTCTAGCCTGACCAGTTGTTTCTTAGTTTTTATTAATAGGACAATTTTTCGAACTTTGTAGCACCAGCTAGGTGGTCGCTGCTAATGATAACTTATGAATCATGAATTACTTTATCAGTTGTAAGAGTTTATCGGAGCGGACCCCGACGTCCACGTCGGATGATGTGTAGGTGAACCAGTTGTTTCTTATAGTACTTGTTCTTTTAATAACTCTTAGAACTTTGCAGCACGAACCAGAAGGTGTCTACTTGTTGATAGTGTGCGTATATTGAAATACTTCAGGAAGCTCTCGTTATGTAAATTATGTAAAGTGGTAAGTGTCGACGATGACGGATTTCTGGTTGGTTTGCATTTTTAAACTTTCAGAGAAATGTTACAATTTTTGCCGAAAAATTATCCTGCTTCCATCTTCGTTTAACGTTCTTATCCTCATACGATGAATTATACGCACGTAGTTGTTTATTATACTTGATTCTTTTACAATTTTTTGAACTTTGTAGCGTAGTCTGGGTTTACACTTGTTATTAGTAACAGACGAATCTTGCAATACTTCAGAAAGTACTTCTTACGTAAATTACGTGGATATATCTAAGAAACTTTACTTTGTTAATATCTCGATATTTGGTATGATCTCTACTTTTACAACCAGACAATATTTTATTTATCTTTTCTAGATTAATGTTATTTCTAAGCAAGAACCTATTGCAAATCCAATCATATTATCAATTGTTAACGTTTCGACTCGACCCTGATGGACATTCAAACAACACCGCCATAACGGGCCGACCTTCGTAGTCCTTTTCCACAGAAGAAGAGCGAAACGGTAAAAATATCAACGAAATCGATGGCGCTTTACAATACGCCACAAGGTCGTCGCATGAATTAACAATTCTCTTTCTCGTCTCGACTGTTTCTTTATTGGTTGCGCGAATAGCAGATTACGGGGACTCCCCCGGATTGGATCGCCACGAATCGAGAATCCTTCTTGGATTTTCGTTGACGCGTGTGCTTAAGCTCTGGAATAAGTAGCTTACAGGGGGCTGCGAAGACGAATCTGGATTCTGTGACAGGTCCCACCGTCGAGTGACGGGACCATGATCGAGGCCTCGGCCGATTTTAATCTGATTACCGCTACTTTATCGTTTAGGGGATAATCGGTGTTCTCACAGACTGGAAAAAACCTTGTCGATTGTTTTCATTTTTTTCCCCTCCCCCCTTTTCTTTTTCTTTTGTTTACAGACTCGAGAGATAATTTTAAGTCGAAAATGGGCACCGTCGACCGTGCCATGGTTGACACGTTGATGGTAGAGGAACGAGTATTTCAATATCGGGATTAACAAACGAGACTCTTTAAAAGTCGTAACCAGAGTTTCACTGTTCATAGATTTCTCAATGCTGAAAAATAGTATTTAACGTTTTGATTATTTTTTGTAATATTTTCCCCGATTGTCGAAATTGTGATGTTACGAATGTAGATTATTTTGAAAATGTTTTTTATATCTAAGGAAATATCGAGTCTTTTTTTGTGATGCTTGAGTGACTATTCACTGTTATCAGTTTCACGTTGAATTTTTTTTTATCACGGTAGTTTTTTTTATACTACGGTATCTTGTCTTACTACTATTTCACGATATGGCCGTGTCGTGTTGAGCATATTTAATATCGGAGTATACCCGTGATCTAAGTAGGACACATTATTATGTAACTTGAACGATGCAAATCTATGAAATTTATGCTGTAAGTACTCTCTCCAACATTACTTCATACTCGTGGTATACGGAAAACCAGATAACAAAAGAATATTCTAAACATGTCTGACCAATGTTCCATATCGTTACCTTAACCCTTTCTGCTCCAATGGTTCAATATTCTATAATATTCGTACTATTTAATGTAATCACTTCTCGATCAATTTTGTTGTCTAAATACGATTCTAGTGTGACAATATTTTTACGTAAAATACTTTTTGTTTACTAAAGTGATTCAGAATAAAAATAGTTAACAATGTGGATATTCCCAAATTAGTGCTAAATTAATAATACTCCAAAATATATTTTTCTACTAGAATAATCAATTCGGAAGACAAAAAGTGCCAACAAAGTGGATATTTCTAAATTAGTGTTGAATTGTACAGATCTCTATATTTCTTTACTAAAATAATCAATTGGGAAGGCAGAAAGAATCGACAAAGTGGATATTTCTAAATTAGTGTTAAATTATATACAACTCGCTGTTAAAGCGGTACTCACGACGTTATAGCAACGTTATCATATTTTCGTTTCTCGTCGAATGCATTCGAATCGTAGGTAAGGATCGTGGGTCGTCGAAGTGAAAGGAAGCTCGAGTTTTCGAAGTGTTTCGCTTCTCTCCTCGTCGTTGTCCCACGAAAAATCATCGTCGAGAGAAGATACGACGAACTCTGGCCGTGGTCTCTATCCACCGGATGAAAAACAAGAGCGCGGGAAAAAGTTGAAAAAGAAAATCGACCGTACGAAACGAGGAGCCGAGATTCTGCGTAGATTGGCTCGGCAAACATCCGATTTATAATAATCGGGAGAGCGAAAAATAAGCCGAGAGACCTGGGGTAAGGTAGAAGGAGCAGAGAGAAAGAGACACGCTTGTTTTCGAGGCCCCCAAGGTCTCGGCGTGCATATCTTACGACCGATTAATTGCGGCTGATTTTTATTTATTGCAAAGGAGCAAGGCGCGCGGCGACCGTGTGTGTGCGTTTTAATGGTTATTGGTTCGCGAGACTCCGCGATGCGCGCGCATCTCTACAGGCCGTCCCCAAAGCGACGCTCCTCGCCAAATCGGAGCCGTATTACTTAGAACAGTCATTTACAGGAAAGAAATTTAAATTGAATTTTTATTTACGAATAAATGCTCTCCCAGGAAGTTTGCTTTAAGAAGAAATTTGAATTGAATTTTTATTTGCAAAAGAACGTTTCCACGAGAAGTTTGCTTTGAGAGGAGATTTAATTTGTATTTTTGTTTACGAAAGAATGCTCTCTGGAGAAGTTTGTTTCAAGAAGAAATTTAATTTGAATTTTTATTTACGAAGATATGCTTTCTTGTTAAAGGTACTCTGAAGTTTGTTCGGAAGAAAAAATTCTCCAACGATGATCGCCTGGGATCTTTCGATTTATTATTTAAATTCTGAAAGGTAAAAGAAGGTTATCTCTTTAAAAACAGTTTTGGAATTTTTTTGAGAAGGAAATATTCCCCGAATGATCGTCTCGAATTTGCCAACTTATTTACACTTTTGGTGGCTGTGTGAAAAAAAGACTTCTTATTAAAAACAGTTGTTTCGGAGAAGGAAACCTCTCGATATTTGTCGGTTCGAATCGTTTGATTTATCGATTTATTATTTAAATTCCGGTAGCTGTGATCCGAATCTAAAGTATGTTACTTCAGTTTCGAATCGATGCAGGTCGCCGCGTACCTTTCGTTTTATTATTGAAATTCTGGTTACGATTCAAATTTATTTTATTTTTTAATCGATTTAGTAAATGTCGTTAGCCTTCAGATAACATTACTGCACGGCTATTTGCTCAATACCTGTTCTCTCAGGTTCATTAAGCATTTGACTTCTATGAATCTTTTTTGATCAGACATAATATTGAGTCTAAAACCAATAGGTTATTGGGATCAGCCTCGCTAATGAGTTCACCAACAGTCTAACATCGAAACGCGTTTTTCTACATGGGAACCATCTGTCTCCATTAAAAATACTTTCAAATTTCACTTCGAAGAAAAAAAGCACCAACACTTTCGTTTCACGATCTAAATTACATAATTCAAAATTTTTTTCATTTTTATTTTCTGTTCGATTCTATCCTCGGTTAAAAATACTTTCAAGTTTATGTTCGAAGAAAAAAGTCACTTTCGTTTGACGATCTGAATTGTACGAATTTATTTGAATTTTTATTTTCTCTTCGTTTATATTCGTTAAAGATACGTTAAAATTTTCTTTCAAAGAAGGAAATACCAACATTTTCGTTTCATTATGTAAATCGTACGAATTTACTTTGTTTATTAATTTTTCTTTTCCCGTTCGATGATTATTCATTGTGTTACGGTTGGTCGCGTGCGCATAGTTCAGCGCGCAGCATTTGAAACGGCACGGAGGAACGTCATTTCTAAATATACCGGGTGAAACGTTGTTTACCGACCCGCGGTTCCGCTTAGATGTAGATACGGGCACGATACGGAAACGTTATATTCAAAGTATATACATATTATATATTATAACGTGTGTATGTATAATCTCTGGATCTCGATCTTGATCTCGAATTCGGCGTGTCGCGTAGTTTTCGAAACACGTGGCGGCCATGATGCTTTGAAGCGAGTCGAGAATCTTTTATTCAGGTCGCGCGTGTTTTAGGTTAGGTACGCGATTTAGATACGCTTGGAAAACTGTCGTTCGCGTGGAATTCCTCGGTTATAGCGTTCATGAATTTTCCACGAAGAGGAAGAGGAAAGAATTGGGGGATATTTTCCCGGAAAATGATTAATAAAAATTGAAAATGAAGCGAATGACAGACGACGAGGAAAGTTATCTACCAATGGATGCATATTTTTACATAACTTACATAATATTTTTATACGATAAACTTGGAAAACTTCAGGATAGAAAATATCTACGATTGAATTATAGAAACTGAGATTTTTTAAACAAGTAACATATTTATTCCATTATTTCCAAATAATATATTTGGAATTAAAATGAGTAATGGTAAAATTTGGTAATAGGTGCATTGAATTACAAAAATTAAGATTTCTGGAATAAATAATACACTTTGAATTGAAACGAGTAATGTATAAATTAAAAATAACTAATTTACTGTGGAATAGATAATACGTTCGAATTGTATAAACTGAGATTTCTAAAATAAGAAAAATATAGTTTGAATTAATACAAATAATGGTAAAATTTACAAGTATTAAGTTACTCTATTTTGCTCCAAGTGGAAAAGAAGAAAATTATTATTATTATTTGGGGAAACTGTCGCGGAAGAAGATGAAAGTGATTAAGTATACTCGAGGAGGAAGTGAATGGCAGGCAATGAAAAAAGTTAGTTACCAATGGGGGCATATTTTCAGGGAGCTTATGGAACCTTTAAATACGTCTGGTAACACTGTGCAGTAAATGTAGCCTCGTTTCTATGCGCGAGATATTGTCACTGTGGCCAAGAGAAACGAGAATAGATACGAAACGGACACATAAATGAATACGCGAGAAAACAGAGTACTCTTGCGATTTGCAGCGTTACTTCACATCGTGTCTAACACTTGTTCAATGGAAGGTTGCTAACACATGTTGCAACTCCTTTGCATTTTCAAACACTTTGGTTGTGTTGCAGCCGGTGAAAGAAATTAACAAACCGGGGTCTGGATGAGAAAGAGAATACAGAAGGAACAGGATCAACAGGGTCTATACAAAAGGTGTCTAAAAATTGTTGAATCGACCGTTGGTAGAATATTTTATGCCTGTAAAATTACTAAAAACATATTTCCTCGTGCGGTGTATGCAACTTTCAGAGAACAGTCGTCTTGCGCTCTTATCGGGTTATTAATAATGCAGGTATGTGTTTAATATTAGCGTCTTCTGTTTAAAGAATACTTTGTATTCAAATTGGTTCTTCGTAAATGTTCGTGCGTCCGTGATTTCTTTTTTTTTATGATTTCAAAGTATTCGTATTGTATTGGAGAATATTTTTTCTTCTATTTTCTTTATTTCTATTTTTTTGTTTTGTTTCTTTTTTAATTAAACACATTGTACAGTGTTCTCATTAGAATTAATTACCACACGAATGTGAGTTACTTCTTACACACACCGTACAATTTTCTTTGATTAAATAATATTTTTTCTTCTACTTTCCTTACTTCTTTCTTTCTTTTTTAAATCAAACACATTGTAGAGTGTTCTCATTAAAATTAACTACTACACGAGTACTTTTCACTCACACCGTGCAATTTTCTTCGATTAAATAATATTTTTTCTTCCACTTTCCTCACTTCTTTTTTTTTTTCTTTTTTAATTAGACACACTTTACAGTCTTCTCGTTAAAATTAATTACCGCAGGAATACTTCTTACACACACTGTACAACGTCCTTCCAGGACACCGCACCTGGGTGGCGCTGTACTCGCGCGCGCGCACATCGCGTCGTAATAATAAATTCAACGCGGCAACGTGACTTATCCAACGTGCTCGCGGGTAGGTGTGCGCAATAATTGTTAATTGTCGGCGCTGATACACGGGCCCGATAGCGCGCCGCGTTTCAACGTGAACACGCGCGCAGGGCGATTCCGATTTTTCCGTGCCAGCGAGCAGGCTACTGTCCGCGTGTAGAGACACTTTTCGCGATACTTTACGGCTTATTAAGGCGCGAGACCGCGCGGGATAAGTTCTCTCCTCCAGCGGCACGATCCGCGTCGCTTTAATGCTGAATCGGTAATTGTCGGCGCTGCCATGGTTCGTTGTGCCGCGGAATTCCATTTTTCCGTCTCGTTGAACGTGCGCCGACCGCCCGATTGTTCTCCATTCCACGCATGCGCGCCGGGACGACGGAATACTTTTGGCGCGTAAAAACCCACGCGACGATAATTTAAATTATCAACCAGTGCAGAAACAATATCTTAAAAATAAATTATTTATTTCGAAATTCCGCGCGCGTATCTCTCTTCGAAGGAACAATGGAGAATTGGAATCTTTGAAATTTGGAAAAATTCTTTAAGTTTTTTTTACCTCAACTTATTATCGAATTGACATTTTTTCAAAATCGAAGTTTACTTCACGTTTAATCCTTTTCTTTTATAAAGAACCTTTCGTTTAACAAGGAACGTAAGTATCTGTTGCAAAGAGAATTTGTTTAACTTTATTTTGTTAATTTACGAAGAGAAAGAAAGCTTTCTAAGGTATTGATTGATTATATTCAGCACTTTGTCCACCCCCCTTTGAATTAACTTCACTTATTTATCGTATTGCCCTTTTTCATAGATTTGTACCCTTTTTGCTCGTTTTGTAAAAATTACTGTTCATCGTTTGAGCTTCTTTTATGTGTACACCGAAGACTAATTTACAATTTTCCTCGATTTATCAAAACGACATATAAAATAACAAAAACGATTCTATCATCTTTCGATTTTCTCGTAAAAGAATTCACGAACGAAAATTGAGTCGCCACGTTCGCGAAGTTTGAGGTTAATATCCCAGTTAACTGTATACTTTTCGTATTGCCTTGCGGTCGATTTGTATTACACGCTGTAGTTTGGTCCGCGTGTTTATTACACGTGTAGTTTGCGTAAAAAAAAAGTGTCGTCCTCCATCGTTAAACGTCTCGCGGCAATATTTCGACTTGAACAGGTTCCTAGTCGCAGGAATTTCGCGCGTGTCGTTTTCGTTCATGCTGTGGATCATGGATGATGACCCGTAATGACGAACTCGCGTTGAGCGTACGTCCATGGACACTCGTAAAAACATGAATGTCATTAGAATCTTAAGGAGCGGTGAAGTGTAATGTGTGTTACCAGTTGTACAGGATGTTTCCTACCAAACGTAGATTTAAAATTACACTGTTTGTAGCACGTTGGTAATTGAGCAAAGTTTGTACCATTTTAAACGGAGATACTTGTCAGACAGAATTGTACGAATCTAACTTATTCGAAATAAAAGTCGAAGAAAATAGCAACTCGTTATCATCGTTCTCGACACACTTAGTTTCGGAGTAATTCAATTTAATGATTTTTAAATTACAAAACTCAATTTCTTTTTTTTTAAGAATATGCATTGGAACTGAATATTCTAAAAAATGTTCAATCTTTAGAAATTTATCCTTCCAAATATCGATAATTTGGACTCCACTGAGACACCTTCATTGTATCAACACGTATAAGAAATCTACAGACCCTATTCCATGGAGGACTTCAAAATTTGAATTAAAAATTCAAGTTTTACTTATGGTAAGCCAAGCTGTCTAAACTAATTTAAACGATAAGGATTTATACATTCATGATGAAAAATTTTTAATTTTCAAAAGGGATATAAATACTCTACAAAAGATTGAAACCTCCAACAATTATAGGGCTCCTAAAATTACTCTCTTCTCACCTTCAAGAAACAAATGATTCATCAAAGGAAGATTATCTTCACCCCTTCTCTCTCCAAAAGACAAGTAAACTTTGAAATGAACTCCTTCCAAAACTCCTATTCACAAATTTCTATTTTTCAGAAGAGCCACTACAAAAATACCCCCTGCTTGGAATCTTCACCAATCGTGTGGCTCTCAATCTCAGCCTATTACCTCGAGATTACCTCGATCCCCAAGAAATATAAAAAGAAGAATAAAAGAAGCAACTGATCGCTTACCCAGCGCGTAGCGAGGCAGCAGCAGCGGCAGCGGTGAGGGTGAGTTGTTGAGCTGCGGCGGCACCAGCTGCAGGGTCGGCTGCTACCAGCTCCGAGAGAACGAGGACCGTCGTGGTTGTGGTTGCAGCTCCGCAATTCGGTACAGTAGCGTTCACCGCGTGACGCACGCTAGGCGGCAGATCGTCCTCGTGCTGCAGCTGCAGCTGGGGATAGTGGTGCAAGTGCAACGCGGTGGCTGAGGCCGACCTGGGGGTAACGCAGGTGGGCGGCAGGAGTCCTGCCCTCGTGACGGCGGACGGTGGCGACGGTGAAGGTGGCGAGGGTGGCGGTGGGGGATACTCGACCACCTGGACGCGATCCGCCTCGTTCTCGTAGATGATCTCCTTGTCGTGGGTGTACATGACGGTCTTTTGACCGTCATTGTAGATGAGATCGATCATCTTGTGTTCACCGACGCCGAGCGTCGGATTCCCGGTGGCTGTCTCGCCGCCAGGCGTCACCCTACCGTCGGTGTCGTCTGCGGAGCGTTGCTGGACGTCGTCCGGGTCCTGGATGTGCTGCGGCTGATGATGATGATGGTGGTGATGGTGATGGTGACGGTGATGGTGATGATGGTACTTGGGATGGAGGGAGTGCACCGTCGCGGGCTCGTGCAGGTCCAGCACGTTCACCGGCTGCATCGTCGCGAGCAACACCTGCTGCTCGTTCTCGTTTTGATTCTGGTTGCTCAGGGAGGAGGACGCCGGGGACACTGGGCCCTCCTGCACCTGTAACGAGCGAAGATTCTAGGTTCAGATTTATAGATTCTGGTAGAGGGGGTTACAAACGTGGGGTCACGGGCGCGAATAGTGGTAAAAGTTTCGGAATCCGTGAACGAAACTCGTAGAAATCTTCATTGTGACTACTGACCTCCGTTGGATGTTCTCACGATAGTCAGTTGCAATAGGGACAATAGAAGAGGTGCAACTCGTGTGAAGGAGTTTAATATTTTTTTAAAGATTTGGTATTGCAGTAAGGTAATTTGTTGTATTTATACCGAGGAGTGGTGAGTTGGGAATGTAATAAAAATCACACTGAAAGATTCTACTATTTTTGACTACTATCCTATGTAGAGTCAGTAGCAATAGGTCGACAAGTGAGGGACAACCCCTGTCTAAGAAATTAACAATTATTTCAAGAATTTAAGAAGGTTTAGAATCACAGAAAGGTAATTATTTCTAGTTATAAATACAGATAGAACAAAATGTTCTCCCACTCCCCAATTTGAAATCTTATACGCAATACGAGAAACTGTAACAAGAATATGTTGCTACAGAACTATCTCGTATCTTCTAAATGGGAAGTATTACAATCTTTGGGACATTTCTATGAACATTGTTGCAACATTATATTTGTCTATATCTTCCGAACGATTTCGCGACAGATATTGTATTTTATATTTCGTCGAGGACCATTTTACCCAACGCTCGAAAAGGGGGGTTAAAGAGCACAGGATGGTCGAGATGAAGGACGTCGTCGAGAACAAGAGGCTCGAAGGTCTGAATGCGGGCATTGAGGGTGGTTATTCAGTCCCCGAGTCGCAATTCTCTCAGAGGGGGGAGGGGGACCGTTTGACGAGGGTAGATCTCGACGAGAACCGCAGGTTGATCGAAGCCGAAGGTGGATTTAATAATAGGGCCAGCGTTCCTCTGAATAACTCTCGAAGCCCCTTTGTCGCGGGGCGATAGTAGGAAGACGTTCAGAGTTCCGTGAAAGTTTCAGATTTGAGCGTATCAGGAAGATCGACTTTGGGTCACGTGCTTATGCAATTAACGTATTACGTGATGAACCATATGCGATTCAGAAAGTCTCCGATCGATCAACTGTAGCGTAAGGCTTCGCGTAAATTATTTCAATTTATTCCAAATTTTTTTTTGTAAATACCTCCGCTCAATCTTGAATACAAGTTCTTCCCGTTAATAATTTTTCCTCTGAAGCCAAAGGTGGGCAAAATTCAATTCGAATAACACACAACGAATAGAAACACTGTACACAGTCATCGGGGTAGTTTTTTTTTTATACACAATTTCAATCTTGCTATTAAATAAAAATTCTACATCTAAATCGTGCTCCAAAATACACAATGTCAAGTATTCGGTACGAGAGTAAGTACTGTAACTCGATGTAATAATGATAGTTGATGACTCTGAAAGTTGATGGGGTGTTAGTTGGATATATAATAAAAAATAATTTCAATCTTTGAAATTCGGATAGTTATTCACACCGAATCGAGAACTCTTCGTTGTTTGTTGTAAAAATGTTTCCCACGACCTCGTTGAAAAACATTATCATCGATCGACCAGTCGTGTAAAATCAGTTACTCTCATCGTATTTTAATCGTCGTAAGAATCTCGCCTTCGATCGCGAACGATCAATTATTTTTTTTATCGCGCGACGAGGATCTACGAGCGACATTGAAAACGTTAAAATCGTTCCGGGCGTAGAAACGAGTGATTTTTAAAGTTTTATTGAACGGTCCGGTGGTTTACGGCGCCCGGGGTGATATTCATTATTATTCCCGCGTGTTGTAACGCGTCGAATGCTAATAACGGTGCAATAAAAATCACGCTAATAACTCCACCGGGACCAATCCGGCGTCACTGTTTCGCGATAATTAATCCCGGTGCCCCTCTGTAACGCGTCGAGCAAAATAATCCTTCTAATCTGAGCAAAGATCAAAGGATCACCACGCGAGGCAGTAGTTGTTGCCACCTTCCACTTGACTTTCTATCGTGTCGGTTACGCGGCTAGCACCTCCGTAAGTGATCCTTTTTCGTCACGAAATTCAGGAAGGACTCGCGTGTTCGCCACTTTCATTTCCGAGATGCTGGCGATCCGTCTTCGAGGGCTTATTTAATCGCGGTGAGGGATTTGAAAGTCACGTCGAAACCGCGTGGTTCGAAAAATTCGCGAATCGAGCGTTTCCTCCATTCACGGACCGTTACGGACGCGTAGAATTATTCAGGAGGAAAAGTCTCGGGGAACGTATACACGGATGACACGTGTGTCACGCGTGAAAAGGGAATTTCGTGGAATTTAAAAAAAAAAAACGATTTCTGGGTCTCGTACGGGGAGAGATTCTAATTTTATTCTTCGGTCGTAAAACCTCTTACTTTAGTGCTCGGTGGTTTTTTTTTTTTTTTACGATTGAGAGGATTTTTATCGTCGTGTGTCCACGGGTATTGTTTCTTTGTTTCCACGAACGTGTGGAATTATTCGGGAGGAAAGATTTCATAGAATGGAAATGGAAATCGTCTACCGTGAAAAAGAGGAGGTTTCGTGGAATTTTAGAAACAATTGGAGTTGCACTGAGAGAAATTCTAATTTTATTCCTTGGTCGTGAGGTACTTGTTGAATCACGTTCGCTGTCTTGATTCATATTTTTCATTCTCTGGATCTTTATATTTTTGTCTTTTAGATCCTCTGGCAACTGGGCACATTTCTCTAAACTCTAAAGTAACTCGACGTATTTCTCTAAACTCTAAAGTAACTCTAAACTCTAAATAATCTAGAGGTAGGTAACTCGACGTATTTCTCTAAACTCTAAATAATCTAGAGGTAGGTAACTCGATGTATTTCTCTAAACTCTAAATAATCTAGAGGCAGGTAACTCGACGTATTTCTCTAAGCTCTAAATAATCAAGAGGTAGGCAGAATTTTATTACGTCAGAATTCGTTACGCTGGAATTTTTTTCATGCTCGTATATCTTTATTGCCCACAAAGAGAAACAAAATACGAACGCTCGAAATGATTAAACTCTAAATAATTTGTAGTTCGTCGGGCAGCGAACGAGCCTCGTACGTGTTACGAGGCTTTCGACCAGCTTCGACGGGGATTCGTCGAGTCTGTGCTCGTGTACGCAGTAACACGCTCGAAAGGGCACGGAAAAGCGCGCTATTAATCGGCGCGCAGAATTTACGACTGTCGATGGAAGAAATATGGCCGGTCCGGTGTCCGCGACGCGTAAAGAGAGAGAAAGAGAAAGAGAAAGAAAAAAAAAATAAATTTCCCCGTCGTTACCTAACTCGATATTTAAACCGAGCGGAGCCGTGAGTTCGAATATTAGAGAGCCAGCCGGCGATATTGTTACTCGAGTTAATCGACGCGCGATCGTAAATGGCGTCGCGTGTTACACGACGCTCGAGCGACTGACCGCGACAAAAGGAGGAGTCCGTGATAATTCAGCTTCATTCCGCTTGGAAAGCGTCGCGATCCAGCGACACGTGGGAAATTCCAAACGACGTCGTTAGAGAGACGCGACACACTTATTTACGTGACGTCGGCGGCTTTCTGCGCTCAAGTACTTACTTGCATCCGCTCGAAGTTCTTTCAATAGGGAAAATAATTGTAGAAATGACGGGACTCGAAGAATTCTTTCGATTGGAGAATAATTGTAGAAATGGCTGGTGGTACTCCCAGGAGGGAAAATAATTGTCCAAGTGGCTCCTAGTTCTTTTAGAAGGGACAATAATTGTGAAAAGACCAGAGTTCTTTTAACGGGGGAAATAATTGTAGAAATGGTGGTGCTGGAAGGATTCTTTCGATAGGGGAAATAATTGCAAAAATGGTGGCGCTGGAAGAATTCTTTCGATAGGGGAAATAATTGTAAAAACGACTGGAGGTACTCCCAAGAGGAAAAATGATTGTCCAAATGGCTCCTAGTTCTTTTAGAAGGGACAATAATTGTGAAAGGACCAGAGTTCTTTTAACGGGGAAAATAATTGTAGAAATGGTGGTGCTGGAAGAGTTCTTTCGATAGAGAAATGAATTGTGGAAACAGCGTGGCTCAAATTTCTTTAAATAAGAGAAATAATCGTCAAAATGGAGGGATACTTCGGTACCAATTTAGAACTCCAATGCGTATTTCTCTGATTGAAACTATGGTTCTCAGTGTACACTGAACGGTATGAGTTGTCGTATCTGTCGGTAATTATAACAACGAAACGGTTAAACAAGCTGGAAAAATTATATTCATCGTTCGTATAGTGTTTTATTGTACGTTGGAATATATTGTACGGTACGAAAATTATTGTCTTTGAGAATTTTCACGCGTGCTATAAATATCATGGTACAAAATCTGTAAAAAAATTGAATTTATCCCACGCTGTGCGCTACAACGTCCTTCGTGGTAATCCGAGAGGAAAAATATTGACTTAGGTAATTTTTATAATCGCTGACACTTACACGACGCCTACCAATGTTTCCTACTTCAGTGTCCCGTTCAATCCACGTCGTTCAAAGAGAACTATTAGCTTCGTTCTATCAATTGATTTCTACAGTCAACACGAGTCACCAGCTTCTTGCTAATGGTACTCGAGGACCTCGATGGTTTACAAGCTGACAAGACTCCTCTCTTAAAATTTTCCCGCCCAAACGGTAATTAACGGTTCTCTCGGCCTCGACCATAAACCTACCGGTAACGAATGTTCAACATCCGCTTAGATCGTGTAAATTCATCGCCAGAATGGAAACTAACTCGGTTGAGATCAAAATCTGGAATCGACCGATAAACCCGGTGTCGGGGCACACATGTTCCTTCGTTCGTGTACTCGCGAAGATCTACATGCAACACAGATCCAGCTGTCGTAATCGAAGAGGATGACAGTGTTGTTGATGTCTGCGAAGCCTCGCAAGAAGGATGACATCCACGATCGTTCCCAAGGATGTTTTATTAGGAGCTCGGAGATCTTTATTAAGAGATCGTTGATCTTCCAGATTGAGATCTAAGTAAATAATCGATAGCGGAGATTCATCCTAATTTTTATCTTCATTTTCCTCTGTATCATTGTCTTCGTTCTTCTCTAGGGGCATCACTATTCTCTTCAGTTTCTTCATCTCCTTGTCTTCAGTTTCTTCAATTTCTCTATTAACTTTATTTCATTTCTATCTCATTCTCTTCAGTTTCTTCCACATAATTATTTTCTTCGACCTCTTCTTTTGTCTCCCAATCTTTACTTTCCCATTTTCTTCAATTTCTTCATTATCCTCACGTTACTCCTCATATTCCTCCACGCCATTGTTCCCTTCGACCTCTTCGTTTACCTTCATTTTCCTCGTTTTCTCAAGAGTTTCTTCCTTATTGCACTCTTCATTTTCCTTTGCACCGCCATTCTCTTCAATACTTTCCACCATCTCATTGCCTTCGAAGATCAAGATTCGTAAGGTTGTATAAGAAAGTGTGCTCGCAAGCTCTCGCGTTGACGTTCCCCGAAGAGTCGCGGGGACCATTACCCGTACGATTAGAGGCAATATCTCCTGGCCGCTATCTCCGACTATAGTCATCCACGGTGATCGTAGGACTCGGAGCGGTTACAAATTTCTTCGAATCGTCGCCGCGCGCGTCGAAATAATAATTGCGCAAAAGGTGAAATAACGGCTCGATCGCGTCGCACGGTCGATCGAAATCGATCGAGGAGTCGAGTAAAAAGGAGAAGAAAGTGGGGAGTAGAAGGAAGGACAACACCAAGGTCGAGAACGTCCGACGAATCGTCGCTGAAAACGCTATCGCGTCCGCCCGGGTTACATAATCGTTCACCTTGACAGCGATACTAGATTGAATCTACGGTACAACGTCGTCGTCGTCGAACGAGCCGTGTACACGTTATTTCATAAATCCCGAGATAACATCCTCCAGGAGCACTACGAAATCGTGAAATATGTATTCGTGCGAGGAGTACATAACGAACCCGCGCGGCTCTTGTCTCTCTTTTCTGTACACCTCTCTCTTTCTCTCTCTCTCTTTCTTTCTTTCTCTCTCTTTCTCTCTCACTCGGTCTGACTCGCGGCGTCGTTGTCAACCGCGTGTGTAAAACGTCGTAAAAACGTAATGGATTCAGTCCCAGGGCCCCGTGAGTCAACGCGTTGCCGCGGTACCGCCGCATCGACGATCGCGATAAATTTCCCCCGCTTGGCGGCGCGCGATTAGATTTCGAATGAAGTCGGTACAAGACCGGCGCGGTTCGACCGGAGGAGTACTTAACGTCGTGTCGCGACCGCGGGAGGCTTCGTAATCGGGCTGATTAATGTCTGTTAAAAGTGGAGGGGGTCTACTCGTATCACCGTGTCGAAAAATGGTGGATATTCGGGACACTGTTTAGCAGTTTTCTATTTTCTTCGAGAGAGAGAAAATTACGGAGTGGAACGTAATTTGGAAATTTTTCGACGATTGGTGCACTTGGGAGGAGATCGCACGAATGTTTTTATGCGATTAGATCTGGTGGTGAGAGAGTTGTTGGTAGTGTCACGGGTAGCGCGTCGGAGAGGAAACGTATACGATTCTTGGAATTCTTTCTCGATAACAAAGCACGCGATATATCTCACCGAAACTTCTTCCGATGATTCACGCAATTAAAAAGAATTTACAGGAATTTTATCATGTGTGTTACTCTACTGGAAAGTTCTTAATACGGTTGCTGTACCGAAAGTGTCCATCACGAACCAGTAACTGGAAACGAAAATACGAGACTACACCAATCATTTTACCAATACTTCACTCTTCCAACAACGAATACAATTTCCCAGTCGTTACAGGAATTTTTTCACCCCGAGTTTCTCCATTGATACTCGACTGAAATACTTCCAAAAAAATAGAAACGGAACAACCACCCTACGAATTGAAACTCACTGTCTTCCGATATCCCCCTTTTTGCAACAATTAATCTCCCCACCGTTCGTAACATTCCCCCGGATCGATTCCCCGTAGGGAAAAAATGGCGGTTTCGAGGGATCGGGGAAGCGATGCGCCGTGGATTCTGCGCGCCCGGTTAGGCCCCCGGTGTACCGTGTTTACACGCAAGAACTGGCTGATAATAACAGTTAATTGGCCTGCTGGCCTGCGCCCCGTGAGAGACTATTCCAGGTCGTACCGCCGCCTCCAGACGCGTCTGTCCGTCGAACGGGGCCGTGACTACGCCAGCGGATGCGCCGACCGCTGCTCGATTCGTTTCTTCGGGCTTACGCGCACGAGCACGCGCATGACCACGCGCACGCGCACACGCACGCTTACCCGAGCACCGAGCGCCTCCGCGCGCCGCTCGGTTATCGCCGATCACGTCGTTGGAATACGCAGCTGCGCGCGCTTGGAAGATACGCGGAATCGTTAAGGGCCTTTCTTTCGCTTCTCTACGCGGACCAGTGTTCCACGGTGTACGCGCGCATCCTAGCCACCGCTGGTTCATTGTTGCCGCTCTTCCCCTCCTCGTCCTCCGCCTCCTACTCCGCCGCGTCCCCAAGCCTCCCCTCGAGCGCCGTACACGATCGCTCCTCGGTTTTTTGCGATCCTTCGTTGAATCCTTGTTATATCGGCCGCGTACTCGCGGGGACGGCCATCTCGCTCCGACTACAGGGGGAGGGGAGCCGAGGGGGGAGAACACCTGTCGGCGTTTCTGTTATTGCGGCTTCACCGCGGCGGTAATTTCTTCCCGCGCTTGGGTCGTTCCCGTCCACACGGGAGCTTTTGTTTCACCCTTCTTGGTCTCTTTTTTTTCCTTTTCTTTTTTTCCGGTGCTCTCCGTCGAGAATGGCCGCGACGTATTTTGGTTTTTGCGGGTGGGTCACTTTTTTCGCGGTGGTTTTTAACTGACCGTGGTTATTTTGGGTCGGTGGAGGCAACGGTGCGAATGGTCACTGGAGGGACCGTGTATTCGGGGGAGAATAAGTGTTTCGAGGCTTGTTGAGTACGTGGGTATCTATGAGGAGAGAGGAGGAGGGGATTGGGAGTGCTTCGAGAGCGGTGAACGGTCGGAGAGTATCGATTCCGAGTGAATTGGGAAATTTTTGTGGCTCGATAGTGGGAATTTCGGAAAGTTTGATACACTTTGAGGTTATGTGTCCTTGGAAAGCTGAAATTGCGAATTTCTGAAACTTCGATAGCACGCGAGTATGAATATCTGAAAGTCTGAAACCCCAAGGTGAGGAAATATGAGTTTACGAAACTCTGAATTTACGAATTTCTGGAGCACTGAAATTCCAGAAGTATCGGTTCCTGAAACTCTGAAATTATGAATTTCTGAACCGTTGAAATCCAAGGGGTACGAGTTTCTGAAACTCTGAAGTTATAAATACTCGGAATGTCTGAAACTTTCAAATAATATATGCGGTTTGACAACAACCTTTCCTGTTCAGTTTCGTTGCAGTTCTATAATTTTCGTCCGTATATATTTTCTTCGTTCAGAATCGAATTAATAGGGCACGTGTTGTGGAAAATTGTTAAGTAACGCCACGCTTGGCTGCCGTTCGGTTTCTCGCACAATTATTGCAACTATTTAACAATTCCACGGAATCGTGTATACAGACACGACGCGTAACGGTGTCGGTGCGAAATTTCGCTGATACTATTAAAAATTCCATTGAATAATGAAAGTGGCACACCTATGATCCGAAATAAATTACTGTTATTAGTTATATCCATGCGTTTACGCTTGGCGACTTCCTGTCACTATTTCGAGTCACCGGTAATGATGAAAATAGCCATGTGATTGTTTCGCGATACTCTTTTTTTTCCATCGGGACTCACGAATATACCCACAGGGCACACAGAGGTACATGGAATTGCTCGCAACGTTTACGGTTGTCGACGATCGTATCATTATATCTCCATCGATTATTCCTCCTTTTTCTAAACGCACTTGGCATTTCACTTGCACTTTATTCATATTCTTCGTTTACCGACGTAGCGTGCGCGTTGCTAGGCGTACACGACTTTCAGAATTCTTCGAACCGTGTGTACCCGAGTTCCGAAGTTGTACAATTCTGATATTCCGAACACTCTGATTACTCTCGAACCGCGATCATTCTGAAACTTTGAAAATTTGAGAAGCCCGAAAATTACGGAACTGGACGAATTCCGAAAGCCAGAGCTACCAAAATTCTGGAAGTCTGAAAATTCGGAGACTCTAAAAGTCTGAAACCTGGAAAATCTGAACCCTGGAAAGTCTGAAAGTCTGAAAATTCAGGGAGTCTGAACATTCGATCACCATAAAGTCTAAAATCTCTAGAAAATTCTGAAAGTCTGACAACTCTGAAAGCTCTGAAAGCTTAAAAATTCTGAAAGTCCGATAGCTCTGAAAATTCTGAAAGCTTGACAACTCTGAAAATTCTGAAAGTTCGACAAGTCCTAAGAGTGTAAAAATCTGAAAATTCTGAAAGTTCGACAGCTCTGAAAGTTGTAAAAGTCTGATCTCCGAAATGCTGAAAGACTGAAAGGTCTGAATATTTAAAATCTTGAGTCTTCGGAACCCCAAAACTCGGAATGTTCCAAATCTCTCCTCCCTGAAACCCTGAAACTAATATTCAGAATCTGATATTCTTAATTCTGATCTCTTGAAATCGTCCCAAACTTTGATTCTCAAATTTCGCCAAACGCTTGGATTCGGGAGCTTAAAACGCTTCGATTCTAGCCGAGACTTTCTACAGGAAATTATTAGAAGTCTGCAAAAAGTAGCGTCTCGAAATCATCGAAGAACACGACAATCAACCGTGGCCGTTCGTTGAACGTTTATTATTACTTAACTGTCATCAATCACAATTGAAGAAGCAAGAAACAAGCAATATTGTTGACACTCGCGCATCGCGATATTATTCATATAATTATCACGTGTCCCGAGAATCCGACCGATGTGTACAGAGCAATAAATCATTTTTTTACAATAACGCTGCGGTCGCGGCTGAACGTAACGACAAAAATCTCTCCCGCCGCCATTATCTTTGATTGATATCTCCAAACAGCTCTCTCGTTGCGTTTCTTGCTACCATTATTCCGTTCCCATTATACACTACTCAGAACGGTTAAGGGAACGCTTTTTCCTAGAGCAAAAGTAATAACCCGCTCCTCTAATCCTTTCAAACGATCTTCGCTTTCGTTGATTTCGTCACGAACGTGTACTTCAATCAACGCGGTACAATCTCGCAGCGGTCGTTTCTGATACGTTAAACGATCACACTTCGCGAAACAGTCGCTCGTATCGATGATAAAATATCATTGACAAAAAATATCACGGCACGTTGAACGCCATTTCGGTAAGCCAACCGAAATGATTTAAAATCTAACGGAACATTCTAAACGACGTAAATAGCTGGATACAAACTCGATGTAAAAATTAAATTACTGAACGGTCAATAAATTTTCTATTTACCAACACGTACTTTGCATACATTAAATATTACGATGCAGCTGGAAATGCGACGAAACGTTACGAAATATTATTTAGTGTATCGTTCGAAACGATGCAAATTTTACAAAGCTCCCTGAACCGCGTAAAACAATATGGCTACCTCGAGAACCGTGCAATTCACGGGAATTCCCTAAAAAAAATTGAAAAATTCACGACGACTTGATCGAACACGGTTCAATTCCATCGGATCTGTAATTTTATTTGCACTCTGTTTTTTTTTTTTTTTGTTTCCTTTTACATCGTCAATTTTTCTATATTGCAATTTTCATCGTACTAGAATTGTTCGTTCGCTGTTTTTTTTTCGGGTCGGTGGAAAAAAGAATTTAATAAAGAAGGCAAGTTGGGGAGTCGTTCCTTCGATTCTATTAAGTAATTTGCGCCGGTTACTTCGATAATGAATAGCACGATCGCCGATCGAGCGTTCCCTTTTCGAGCGGAGTGGTATCGTGTACGTGAAATTCAGCGAGTCATCGTACGCGGCAAAATCGTCTTCCTCTTCTTCCACTCCCCTCTCGCGAGCGTTCCAGGCACGGCGGGCTGGAGTGGCTGCGCTGGAACGAATGGATGGCCGAGCGTATACCGTTCGCTTCGCGCGGACGAAAGAATGCCAACGTTCGATGGGGAATCTCTCGTCGGATGGAAAATTCAGCGACGCGGGATTCGACGATTACCAACGAGAAAGAAAATTCCCTGTGGGACCTCTCACGAGATTCTAAGAACTTTTGAATCATTTTTTTCAACCCCTCTGCTCATTGAAGGACGTTACAAAAATGTCGATTTTTGGAGGAAGAAAATTCCCTGTGATTGGAAAGGTTGTCTTGGTAATTTGTAAGAATTTTTTTTTAAAATTTTTCAATCTTTTCTGTTCATTAAAGGATATTAAAGAGTAGCCATTTTTGGGGGAAGACAATTCTCTATTATTTGAAAGTCTTGTTCGTCTGTGAACAACGAAGATGAAATCGGGTAACAGTTTTACGTCGCGTCGGTGGAGCCAATCAGCTGACTCATCGGTTCGAGAAAAGGATACAATTCAAAATGTCGTCACTCTGGAGGTATGCGTGTTTAAAATTTTCTTTTGTGCGAGGAAAGGGCTACTTCGCTAATAACAATCCTCGAAGCGAGTGCATACATTTAGTAAATCGCGAGACAGCGGTAAGAACCGAGCACGGTAAATACCACCTCGAGTTATTTAAAAAAAAAGAAAGAAAAAAGGAAAGAAAAATTGTTTCCACTCGTGTAAACGTTGCAAATAAATCGCCGCGTTTCTATTCGTTAACTACTGTCACGTGATTAAACCGGTCGCTAGACCGGTGGATTTTATGCATTTATGGTGCACGCAAATATAATAAACTCGTACAAAATGAAACATTGTTATTATAGTATTAGTTCGTGAAATATATTAGACACAAATTTTACCATACACTTTCCATATTATTGTGCGTCGTAAATGCATAAACTCCACACTCTACTAATCACACTACACCTTTCTCAAAGTGTCTACATTTCCTTTCATTTTATCAAACCACTTCGAGTAACATGTTTCTTTGAAAAATTTATATTTCCTTCTGAAAAAATTTACACGTTCTCTTAAAAGATCCGCAAACAACTGTACAAAGTTTCGAAGAACTATCGTCGCAATTGTTTCGAGAAAAAATTCACAAAGAAACGCTCGAAGTAAGAACGAACAGTCTCGGTAGCTCGAGAAACGTACGCTCGGAATAAAAATTTCCAGGAAACGATCCCGTTTCCCTCGGGAGCGTGCTCGCGGGACTGTAACCTCCGAAAATTTCTTAAGATGAATTACAGAGACCGTCAGACTCTGGATGGTAATAAAGACAAAGCCAAGGGGTGCGTCGTATTATCATAAATTATATCATCGTTTTGGAAAGACCGGTACAGTGGCTTTGGCAGCAAAATCTACTGTAATAATTCCATGGGGATTTGGCCGTAACGTCCTGGGCCCCATAAGATTCTTGGGGGGGGGGGGGGGGGGGGGACCTCTTGCTTGGGACTTCTCATTGTGGAGCAGCGCCACGCAAATAACGGGCTTTCGTCCGGCTGAGTTTCACTTTTCAGCGACAGGTATACCATTGTGAGGTTAAAAACCTGCGGCCAGGTGACAGTAAAAATCTTTTCAGGCTTCTCGAAGTCGAGGAGTGGCCATCGGGGAACGATACAGGTATATACGCGCGCATGTATCACCCAGATGCGATAAACTATCGGGATTCGTTCAAAAATAAGGAGGAGGGGGACGGTGAATTGTCTGTTAATTTACAAAAGTTGGATGGTTTGTTTACGATGTTATCTGTGTCGTAAAATTCGATTTTGCATCTCGAAGAATGGTTTTTACTCAAGACACGAGATAAAATGATCGAAGAGTCACGGAATCCCGAGAGTGTTATTTCTGCATTATTTTCCTTCGATTAGCATTAGTTTTGCATTTCGGGGAATTTTAATCGAAATGTGACGTAGAATAATCACGAAAATACGTTTCTTGTTTGGAAGATTTATGAGTTTTGGAGCTCGGAGAATTTGACGCGTAGTGGAATTTTTTTCTAATCGAGAAACGCTTGAGGTATGAGTCATATACATATGTATTACTGTAGTATTTTCAATGGAAGATAATTTTTGTGAAAATACACTTGTGGGTCTACTGATTTTTATTTTATTCGAAAAACATCGGTTTTCCACTTGGGAAAATTTTGTCATCTTGGCATTGGATGTAGAATTATTTTTTACGATACTCCAAAAAGTGTATAATAAATAAAGAAAATATATTCTTTAGTGTTCTACTTATACAAGATGCTCTAAAGAAGAAATTGAAGAATTCAACCCTCCCTCCCAAACACGGTTAAACAACATCCAATGCACCGTCCGCAGCAATCAATTTTCCCATCCCTGTCTCGTACATAACAACCCTAACCTCACCGTCAAAAAACGAACCAACAAATCCCATTCGATAACCCAGGCACTCTACCACTCCTATATTACAATCGCGCCATTATCGACCCCCCTAATCAATCGAGAATAATCACAAAAAATTAAATATGAATCTTCCTCCTGGATAGAAAAAAAAAACCAGAAGCCCCCTGATCCTCCGGACAAGTCGTTCTGTCCGAAATCGTCGAATTCCACGAAACTCAGATAAAAGTCGAACAATGGGAGGGGTGGCGAGAGGAGGCCCCCCCGTTAATGCGCTTACGCGCGGTAGATTCGGATAAATATAAATACATCGTCGTCGGCGGGTTTCAGGAATCGAGGGGATCGTGATTAACGACGCGGTGGTCTCCACGCCCCCCTCGTGGCCCCCTCCGTGCCCCCCTCCTACCAGCGATTTCGACAATTCACGGAATGCAATCATATCTCACGGCCGTGGCGATTTTCGTGCGGGTCATCGTTTGACCTTCCTCCGTTTCTCTTTCTTTCAGCCAACCCCCTCCCCCGGGGCCCTGTACCACCCGTTGCGCGAAATAACGAGAATGGCGGCTCCGTAAGATTATCGCCCGGTCGCGCGTTGTTCCAACGTGTGCAAGGAACTTCTGGGACGACCCTGAGACGCCAAGCTCCGGAGTGATGGACGAGTCTGCCCGGACCGAAAGATCGAGGATCGCCTGTCAATCTTTCGGCCCGCGAGCGAAAAGCCATTCGAAGAACAAAGATGTGTTCCTTTTTTTTTCGGAGGGAGGAGGAGGGGGAAGTTCTTTTTTCTTTTTTTTCGTTTCTTCTTTAATCCTCATCTGCACCATCGACGCTGCCACGCGGTTAATTTGCGCCGATTGGCCACGTTTATTCACCCCGTTGGACCATCGTCGAGTATCGGTTTTGGAATTCCCGCGCGTCACGCTTTTGTTCGGGGAACGAGACTAACCTCGGTTATAGATACTCGAGAAGCGGGAGGAGCGACTCGAAGACGGTATTTCGAGGATTCCGAAGACAATGGAACGTATCGGGATGTCGAGAACCGGGATCGTGATTTACAAAATGGTAGATGTTTAGGGGTACGGAGGGTTCTTTTACCAAGATAGGTATTGCAGCGATGAAAATTTAACCAAAATAGACGTGTAGAGTATACTCGCAGATAAGGTTAAGAAGATCAAGTTTTGGAGAGGACGAACGAGTGATTGTATACGTTACGAGTTTGAGGTTTTAGAAAAATTTTTACAAAGGGTGCGGTTGCTTAACAATATTAACAATATTATAAAAGATTGAAAATATTATGATTAGTATTGAAGAAGAGTGATTGAATATATTAAGAGTTTCCAGGTTCTGCAGAATTCTTTACGAAGGTTGTGGTTGTTCGACAATGTAAAAATTATCGAAGTTACTCAATTTTTCTCCATTTAGAATGATTAAAAATTAAAATAAAAATTTTATTTTTGATCGATTATAAGGTATCGTGCCATCTAATATCACAAAAATAAAAAATTCAGAAATAGAGGCCCAAACTTTGTGTCTAAACACGAAGGAATGCATGCACATTAAATGCACCTCGAAGTAACTCGATTTTATTTATTTAGAGAAGAATTATATTGCAATTGAAATAAAAATAAATTTTATTTTTCATCGACCATCAGGGTATAATGTATTTAAAATTACAAAAATAGAACTAACCGGTGACAGAGCCTCCTGCATGTGCAGGGGTGCGTTGTCGGCCTCGTCGGTGCAAGTCGACATTCTCCCGCGCTGTCTTCCGGTTCTCTTTCCTCGTCGTATCGTGGCGTCCTGTACGATCCGCGGTGTCTCAATGTCGCGCCCCTTCTTCGTCTCCCTCCTGGCGACGATCTCGTCCAGGGTCTCTAGCGGTCGACTAACTCTCTACTACGTCTACGGGAACGAACGGTTCTAGGCATGGGGTAGCGTATCACAGGCTGGCTGAGCGTTGTATGGCACGTCGTTAACGGAAGAAGAGGAGCAGGCGGTTTCGGAGGACCTGCGAAGCAAACGAAACCGGACAAAGAAAAAAGAGGAACTCCCACAAGAGCAAGATAAGCGACAAAATGTCAGAGAGACGCAGTATTTCACAGTGTACAACAATTCACATTGGTAACGCCGTGTGCAATAATCGTAACAATGTTCCGAGAGAATTAAAAATCGAATCGGTGAGAAATTGATTTGGTAAATAAGTTTCCTTCCCGCGTTTTTTTAAATATTTTATTTTCGTCTCTACCATTAGAAGGAAACGCATCTACCAAATAAATTTGGATAATTTTATTTTTCCTTTTTATAATAGTATTTTATTTTACGTAGCTTTCCACAATTTAGTAAATTGGTTAATTGTACACTTTTGGTTTTCTGGTTAGAAATATTGAATTACTGTTTTCCGTGATTCCGAGGTGGTAAAATTAATTTTACAGAGACAGTGTCGAAATAATCGATAAACTTGTTTTTAAGTTTTTATTCGAGTGTATAACGCGTCGACAAAAATTTACATTTTCAAATGGATTTTCCTTCTAGTCATGCTACGTATTCAGTTTCGGAAGTAAACTCATAAATCCTGCTATCGAAGTAATTACAGTGCAAGATAGTTCTGTAACAACAACTAGGTAGAGCGGTGACGAATGATTAATGAAATTTATGCGAGACGGTGAATGAAATCTGCGTTTCAAAGCGCGATGGTGCACGCTGCGCTCAATATGCACCCAAGGGGTGGCGAACCTACATCACGCGGCCATATTGTAAATAAAATTCGTTTCTTCAAACTTTCGACGATAACTATAAAATACAAACATTTCTCGAGAGTAGTAACAGCCACGCAATAATCTATCAAATACTTAACGCAACAAAAATCTTGTTAAAATATCTTCCTCTTATAAAAAACATCAAAATAACGACTATAGCAATATTATATTAAATCTACTATACACTGTGTTCTACCACAGCGCTAAAAATCATTCTAAACCTTCTCTACTCAATCTTCCATTCTCAAATTTTCGATAAAAAGATTAATCTTATCATACCCCAATACACACCTAAATCTACAATAAAAATGATCCCAAAGTATTCAAAAATCCATGAAAGTTCACCCAGAAACATCTCACAAAATCAATATGCACCTATCGCTGTGAAAACGCTCACGGAGACGCGAAAGTGTTCACCCAAAAATTTGTCTACATCCCCCCCCCCCCCCAAACCCTCTTGCCTACCAACCGAAAGCTTCGATCGTCCGTTGTAAGTAGCGCGGGAAAAAAATATTTTGCCACCCCCGGAGTACCGAAGAGCTAATCGCGGAGAGGGTACGGAGCGCGTGGTTCGATGACGCAACGCGCGATCAGCGGGGACCAGCTGGTCGTTCCATTCATTTCAACCGGGCGAGCACGTCAAACTGGAAACGGTTTCGCGGTCGCGAGCTGGCTGATAGGCACGTGTAATAAACTGGCGTCGAAGACGCGCGCACGGACAGCACGAGACGAGAGTGAAAAGCCCCGGTACGAAAACCAGGTAGGGGTGTACACAGTATATCCGTGGCTCCAGGACCCTAAACGATGCTGCGTGGAAGCCGTTGAACCGGCCTATACGCGAAGAAGTCGACCGAACAGGAAGCCCCCTTGGAGCCGCATTTTTGCGAGTCAGGTTGACGTCGGAAGAACGAGATCGGCCCCCGTGGAATCGGGAAGGCCATCGAGGGGGTTCAGGGGGCGGCTGGTTGGTACCCCGATACACTCCCGCGGATCCGTGAGGAACGCGGTGGCCGGCCAGAATAGCAGGTTCGACGATTCAGTTATCACGCGCGCGCCGTGGTGGCCCCCTTGGTGGATCCCCACCCCTCCCCCGAAAACCAGTCGGGGGACACAACGAATTCTACGTCTTCGGGGGCCCAACGTCGTCGTCCAGGTGGATAGTTAGCGAAAACCAGTTCCCTCGTTCAACCTGGCCACGGTCTCCTCCTACTACCAGGGACTTAGGCCTGGTGAGGTCGAGGGAGGGCGAGACGCGTAAAACTGGAATTCCAGCCGGACCACCGGCTGATGGATAGACAGGTGTAATAATAGACACGGAGCTGGGTATCCAGAGGAACCCGTAGGATCTGGATGGTTCGCGTTTTCCATCGGCGCGTGGGACCGAGCGGTGTCCTCCTTGGTGATCGTGGTGGAACACGTGAGGTGCCCCCCAACCACCGTGGCGGAGAGAGAAACTCGGATGAACCAGGGTGGCGGGAAGTAGGTAGGTAGGTAGGTGCCTACCTACTACGCGGAAGAAGGAGATTGGGGCGACTGGGGAGAAGGAGTAGGTACACGAGGCCGGTATACAACCGCGGACCGGAGACGAGAAGCCAGAGGAGCAGGTTCGGCCGGTCTAACCTGATTCTCAAAGGGAACCCTGCATCAGATTGGACCCACCTCCGTGGGTCCGTTTGTATTTCAAGTACCTGTACTCCCTCGCTTCGCGTCAGTGGACGATGCCTCCGGAGACGGAGGACTCTCTCGACCAGGTCCCGCGAAAGAGGGAGGTCTTAGTGAATGATCGGGCCCCGAATATCTACCTCGAGCACGGTGACTCGGTTAGGAGACCGCCGCGTCGGCCGACAACCGACCCCGCGAGTGCTCGGCTGCCTGATCGTTTGGCGGGTGGACCGGGTCAGGGAGTCGCGATCAGTGCTGCGACAGTGAACGTCAAGAGGTTCGCGAACCGGAGACTTGTCAACGTCTGGTGGTATCGACACGAGAAGCTTTCGGACTCTCGTGGTGCCAACGTACGAGATCGTCTCGTGGGGCCGAAACACGAGAGACTTTTGGGTGTCTCGTGGTGTCGGTACATGGGAGTTTGAGTGTCTCGTGGAGCCAACATAGAGAAGTTTACGTGTCTCTCGAACCCAACACGGGAGACAATGGGTGTCTCGAGAAGCCAACGTGGAGATGTTTAGGTGTCTCTCGAACTCAACACGGGAGACTTCGGATGTCTCGAGGAGCCAACTTGGGAGACTTTAGGTGTCTCGTGGAGCCAACATGGGGAAGTTTAGGTGTCTCTCGAACTCAACACGGGAGACTTTAAGTGTCTCGTGAGGCCAACATGAGGAAATTTAGGTGTCTCATGGAATGAACAAGAGGAAGTTTGGGTGTCTCGTGAGGCCAACATGAGGAAGTTCAGGTGTCTGATGGAATGAACAAGAGGGAGTTTGGGTGTCTTGTGGAGCCATTATGGAAAATTCTGGGTGTCTCGTGGAGCTAGAAGACTCGTCTCGTGGGCTGAACACGAGAGAGATTGAATACCCAGAGCAGACCCCGGTCAACGACGCTCTTCTTTTACTACCTGAAACGTTCTATAGCTTCACAGAGGCGATGTTCTCCCGTCCAGTGTTTCGGGAGTGAGAATTAGTGACGAGTTTCGGTTGTGGGAAAGATTCCTCGGTCCGTGCCCGAGACTACGTGGGCAGAGCGATTAGCACGTGTCTCTGTGGCTACGAGGAAAGAGAGAGGAGAGAAAGAGAGAGAGAGAGAGAGAGAGAGAGAGAGAGAGAGAGAGAGAGAGAGAGAGAGAGAGAGAGAGAGATGGCTGGACGACGCGGACCGTTCGAGAATGTTCTTCAAACGCCTGTCGTTCCTCGACGTCGCGTTATATAAACTGGGGGGAACCGGAGGTATCATTAGAGGGGTAGTAGAGATTGGATCAGGTTATTGCGCGTGAAACGTTGGGAGACTTTAACCCTCTGTGGACACATTGGGTCTTTCGAAGAATTGTCCAGCATCCGAGAGACTCGAGAATCTTGAAACCGGAGAGTCTGTGTAGATCAAGGTTAGAGTAGAGAAAAATTTGACTTTTCAATTCTGTGTAGATAAAATTGAGGTTAGAATACCTGAGGAGGAACTTGGAAAAAATTCGAGACATTTTTTCAACTTAAAGTTAAGATTTAGTAAGAAGTTTCACCCTCGAATTCCTTCTTCAAAGAGCGATCCAATTCGAAAAAGTGTTAATCAGTTTCATGACAGGTGGATGCGAGAGTCTCTGGAGGTATTGGGTTGGACAGTCTATATTTTTCAACACACAACATCTATTAAGCGTTATGCGATGCTAGTGCTAGTCGCGTTCTGTGCTAGTCGCCCGCGCGTATACATAATCTAACGATATGTGCATGTCTCGATGAAAAAAGTTTCATACTCTTTGAAATTGTTGTCCAACTCAATATTCCGTCGATTGCTCGGGGCATAATTGGCATCTACTCGAAAAGATTTGCGTTCTCAATAAAATATACCTAATTGAATGAAACCCTGTGACTAATAGTCCAAGATAGAGGTTTCTGAACAACCCATGTGGCTCCCTATCTACACACGCCTTTAGCAAATCAACTCTGTTCGTTAATGGACGCGCTCGAGTCTCTCCGGTCGTCTCTAACATATCCTGTGTCCAATTTCAAACTCACGTAGAAAAATTACGTATCATAACCTCGCACCTGACAAGCCTCTACCAACTTCAACAACTCCCGGACCATAAAATTCAACGTTCCACCTGCAACACCCCAACACCTGAACTTCCAATGTGCACCAAAGTCAACCATAGTAGTCGACTCCCTACCTAAACACATTGAATCTCATCGCGAGACCAGTTTCGTCGTTATCCATCGTACGTGGTACCCCGAACACGACCAAAATGGCAAATAATCTCCCTGTGCCCGCTTTCAAGTAAACGCCGAGAATCCCGTGGAAGCCGTCGACGCGGAAAAACCGAATCTCCAGTCCCGCGGGTTGTTTACCATCGCGCTGGTCACCTGCGCGTCACCTGTGCGTCATCGCGCGCAGGTAGCCACGGTCGAACATCCGCTCCGAATACCCTCGCGCGTCCACCGAGCGGAATCGTTCGTTCTCGCTCGCAAGATACGTGTATACTCACTTGTATCGGGGGTTGGTCGCGTTTTGCGCGTAAACGGAGGAAGAAGAAGTAATCTGTGGCGCATCCGATGGCGGCGTGTGCCCCTGGTCGGGAGGTATATCCTGTGCGTGCACACGCTCAGGAGTGTGTGCGTTGCTGCGTGCGTGTTCTCTCTGGTGCGCGCGCGCGCCCGCGCCTTCACACACAGACACACGGGCACACACACGTGCCAAAGAAGTGGAAGAAGGTGGTAGAACGGTAGGTGGTAGGTCGAAGGGGGTGTTGGTGGGGTGGCGACGGTCGTCGAAGGGGGGAAGGAGGGGGGCCAACTACAAACTACTAAGCGTCCCTCCTGTGTTCCGGATCACATCTCAACGGATGATAGTGTCACCGCCATCGACCGCGGACCGCGGCGATCCGCGCGAGAGAGTCTCGGTTCACGTTCACGTTCACGTTCACGTTCACGTTCACGTTGTTCCGCGTTGTTTCACCGTCTCACGGGTGTCTCACCGGTTCTCGGTCACCCGTGATATCAAACCGATACAGCTCCAAGGGATCCCCCGTTGGCCCCTACACGAACGTTGCGTCGAGTCCACCCGTTTCGACGCTGCGAACACCCGGCCGGGGAGGGGGTGGGTGGATAGGGGCGGGGCGGGGGGGACCAGGGAGTACGAAAACACCACCGAATATCACTCCGCGCACCTCATTATCCTCCTCTCTGTAAGGGAGGGGGGAGTTATATTTTTCCTCCTCGCGGTTTCCAGCCTCCGGGTCGCGCCAGCCCCCGTTACGCGGTTCACACCCCTCTCGGTGAAGCAAGCTCTGTGATCACCGTGCCAAGGGAACGGTTTTCCCCAAACCGGATCGTCTTGTCCGCGATTACACCACTTGCACACCGGCGTGTTCAGGCACAACACGCGCACGCTCGCGCGCACCGCGGCGAGTACGACCGCGACGACGACGACGAGGACCACGACGAGGACCACGACCACGACGACCACGAGGACCACGACGACCACGACGACCACGACGACAACGGCAACGACGACGACGACGACGACAACGAAGGCAACGTAGACGACGACATCGTCCACCACCGTGGGGAGATACTCTCTTTACGCGTAGTCCTCTCCGCGCGGGCACTCTCCGACGTGCGACACCGCGACGCGCCCGATCGTTTACCGCGTTTTACCCCCGGTTGGACGAGGGTGGAACGATGCACTACCCCGAACTGTTGCGGCCCAACAGGTAGAATTAAACCGCCCAAAGTTTGGGCAGCCGCTGCAAGCAACAAACGAAGCAGCCTCACGGTGCTCTCTCGGATCGTTCTCTCTTCTCTCGGGATACGGCAACATGGCCGCCGTCGCCGCCGCCTCCCAGCATCCCGCTCTCGGCTCCGTGTTCCGCCGACACCCCCCTCTCCCGCGTCTCTCTCTCTCTCCACCGACGCACACACGCTCCGCGACGGTACATTCGTCCCTCTCTCCGTTCCGTGCGCGCTCGTTTTTCGTCGCCCTACCTTGTCTGCCTCCCTCGCTCCCGAATCCATCCCCCTCCCTCTCTCACGCCACGGTGTCTCTCCTTCGGTTCTACCTGGCCACCCTACGACGCCTCCCCGTTCCGAGTCTCGTTCTCTCGGTGTCTCGCTCGCGCTTACCGGCCGTTCCTCCCCTCTCTCTCGTTCGGTTCGTCTCCCTTCGTCTCTCTCCGATGCACAGTCCCGCCTGTGACGCTGTCTCATCGCGCCTCCCACTACCGGTCCACCGAGAATCTCACGGCGCGGACTCAGCCTGGCGGGGAGGTGGCGAGAGGGCCCCGTATAGCTCCTCGGTCTTCCCCCTCTCTCTCGCGCCGGTCCGTTGCCATTCCGCGCGTAGGTGCCTCCTCGTCGCTCCGCGTCTCCCTGGGCAGGAGCGGGCTACAGGTGAGACGAGGAGTCCCGAAAGAAGGACGCTACCCGCGGTGCAAGCGAGAAACGAAATCGGGGAGACAGGCTGGCCGGCGCGCAGGTAGCCAACGCCGGACAAGGACCCAAACCCGGACAGGTACGTCGGTGGAAGCGAGACGGTGAGCGTCACGGCGACCTGCACGGATACAAACAGAGCATCGAGTCATCGACGAGGCGGCCGGGCCGCCTGGGCTCTCGGCCACCCGGCATTATCGTGTCTCCGAGAGCGTCTCTCTTACGCGCAGCGTTCCCCAGCTCCGTTGCGCCAACGCGCGCTACCTTGAGAGGGATACCTGGGGGCCCCGTGGCGGGAGCAACGAGGACGGGGGTACAACCGCGGCACACACGGGTCCATTATCGTTTGCCTGCCCCGTCCTTCTCCGTCCCGATCGATCGGGCCGCGCTTTCTCCTTTTCCGTCTCTCGCTACCTTGAGAAGGATACCTCGGGCACGCCGACCGACGTCGTAGAAGGAGGACACCGACGTGGATTATCGTAATTCTCTCCCATGCCCCCCCCCATTTCCCTCTCGACCGTGTGGAGAGACGTTTCCCCTCTCATTTCCCTGGTACTCGGACGGAGAGACGTTTCGCTCCTCGTTTCCCTCTCGATCCGAGACGAAGAGACGTATTTCCCTCTTCGAGGGGAGGGGGAGACCCCCCTGTTGAAGCGTAGGTGCAGAGGGGCACCGTTTTGTTCCCACCTTGAGAAGGATATCCAGATATCTCAGGGATGTCCGCGACCCCGGGGGTCGCCAAGGTGAACGAAACCACGTAGGGAGCCACGTGTGTGACCACGGTTCTGTCGATCCGCGTTTATCGGACCCCCCTCCACCGGCCCTCCCTTGAAACTTTTCGACTTTCACTTCGTCTTCGTCTTTGTTACACACGGGCGAGCGAAGACGTCGCCTCAACCTTCTCTTATCGAGCTTTTTATCGAGGACAGAAGCCCCCTGGAGGAGGAGGAGGAGTGGTAGCGGTGGGAGAGGGGGAAGATTCCACGCGGACGTTCGTATGAAGCGTCTCGGTGTTCGAAAAAAGAAGGACACCCCCTAGAAGAAGAAGAAGAAGAAGAAGTAAAAGAAGCAGAGAAAGCAGAAGAAGCAGAAGAAGCAGAAGAAGCAGAAGAAGCAGAAGAAGCAGAAGAAGCAGAAGAAGCAGAAGATGCACAAGAAGCAGAAGAAACAGAAGAAGCAGAAGAAGCAGAAGAAGCAGAAGAAGCAGAAGAAGCAGAAGAAGCAGAAGAAGCAGAAGAAGCAGAAGAAGCAGAAGAAGCAGAAGAAGCAGAAGAAGCAGAAGAAGCAGAAGAAGCAGAGGAAGCAGAAGAAGCAGAAGAAGAAGAAGAAGAAGAAGATGCCTCCGGTGGGGACGAGGAGGAAACGCGTTCGTAAAACGAAGACGAAAAGGGCCCGCGCGCACCGATATAGGTACACACGTGCGTGCTATTGATTCCCTCCGTTGCACGAGGCGCGCCTGGAGTGTATATAGACACGCAGACCGGCGAGGTAGAACCGAAGGCTGCCGTTGCTGCTTCTGCCGGAGCTGCCGAGCGGCTGAGACGGACTCTGGATCGAAAGAACGAAGGATGGGGGGCCCCCCCGGGGGAGGTGGGCACAGAGGTAGGGAACGCGAGAGTGCGTGAGCTCCCCGACGACCAGTCAGAGGGAACGAGAGGAGAAGAATGAGCGACCAGGACGAACAACTCCCCACTTCCCTGCCCCCCTGGCCCCCGTGTTGCTCTCTCTTCGCCGTGCTGGAATCCCCGCTGTCTCGTTCCCGCAGGTTGCCCTCCCTGTTTGGTCCTCTTGGGCCTGCGAAGGGAGAGATTAAAAAGAGAAAAAGGAGGAGAAGAAGGAGAGGTTGGAATTAAAAGAGGAAAAAACGACGAGGAGGAAGAGGACGCACGTTAGAGGGGGGCACGCGGGGGGCACGGACGAAGGGAGAAGGGAGACCACGTGAAAAATGGGCACCCAGCGAGAGAAGACAGCCTCGGGCTACGGTCGCGAGATGCGACCCTGCGCAAGAAGGGATCTCCCTGTTCCTTTGCGCGCGCGGACGTATATAAACTCTTTGGAGTTGCGCTCGCGCGTCCGCGAGCGGAAATTATTCCTCGCGCGGCGGAGGGGGCGGGGGGCGGCGACCAAGAGGAATACACAACTTTCCCGTAACCCACCCGGGCGGTGTGTTTAGTAGGGGGAGTAATTAGGGGATCCGGGCGTCGCGACATGCGACAGAGAGGGCAGGGAGGGGGGCTCGGTATAATTTGAATACGCGCACGCCCTCCCCCGTGAGAATCGTCGTCGCGGTCGTTACGCGGGCGCACCGCTGCCGCGTGGGTGGTTGCACGCAACCGCGTGGGCGGATCGCGGGAGAAGGGGGAGGAGAAACCGTCGACGTTTTCGCGGCGCGGTGGTGGGGCGGGCCCGAGGGCGGGGGGATGCTTCTTTTTCGTCGACCTTGACTCTCTTACCGGTCGAAACGGATGATCTTTTTTCGGGTTTTTCGGTGCTTAGAAATCGACGTCGAGAGGTACGAGGAGCAGCGAGAACGGATCAGGGGAACGTTTACGCGTCGTATTGTTAATTGGGGGGAAAGGGGGGCTTGCGGGGGAACGGTTCGTCGAACCTTTTTCACGGCGATGGGAACCCATTCGGTTGTAAACGTACGGGGCAAAGTTTGTTTAGAGACACGGAGAATTTTTTACGTTTCATACCGTGCAAATTATTAATTCTAAAATAAGGAGAGGGGGCTGGTCTAGGAGCGTTCGTTAAAGGGCAAAAAATAGTTTCATTTTAATTTTTCACGGTAAGATCACCTTGTTAATGAGACTTTGTATTCGAATAAAAATTGTAACATCGATTAAAAAATAATCTTCTACACTCGGATAAAAATTAGAGGTATAAACCGAGATATTCCGCAATGAACAATCGAACTTCAACTATCTGAAGTTAACTGTGGCGAGTTCCTCGGGTCTCTTTTGACCCTGTTAGGTCTTCTCAATGTACTGGTTATTTTTCTATAATTAAATCTCACGTTGCTGCATCAGTTCCCTCATCGTAGCGATCAGGATATTTTTTATTCAAAGATTGGATGTGTACAGCTAACGGAAGAACGCTTTAAGGTTAGCTCGCGATTACATCCGGAGTTTGGTTGGAATCCACCGGTACTCGAGACCAAAAAAGAAAAAAACATCCCCACCATCGTACATCCTGAATGGATTACATTATTCGGAGTTCACGATTTTGTATCTTCCGTTCGCTGATACTGAAAATAGATTTCCATATACAGTGCCGGCCAAAAATTTGGGTACATCAACAGCATTTGTATTCCACACTTTTCCCTACATTTCAATTCTTACATATTGTTTGTGTAATTTTACTATTGCCAGGAGGAACATTCGTAGCTAAAATTAGTTTGGAGAATGGCCAAATTATGTAAAATATTAATCAAGAAAAAAGTAGTTATTTTGACGAATGGAACATTTAGTAATGTACAACATTTCTATAGAAGATATTACAACTATTACAATTTACTTCTATAATTTTTTCTATCTAAACAAAGGGTAATAAAACACACCTATTACGTTCCTAGTGAAAATTAAAAAGTATTTCACATATAAATAGATCTAGCCAAACTTTTGTCTGATAGTGTATATCGCGACGGGTTTCCATCGCGATCAATCGTGTTTCTACGATTCATCACGTCGAACGGTAAAGTTCGCGGAAACACCGGGAAGAAGTATAGCCGCCATCACCGGCCGTGGAGAGAGCGAATTAGTCGAACGGACGTCTACAAAATCGTTTGTCCCGTCGAGCCGCGATTCCGCGGTGTTTATTTTATTTGGACGACGAACGAATACCCCATGAGAGATACATCACTGGGACGGTTTCAGTAGAAACGTCCATGGTCAACTCTGTCGTAGGTCGTGTCGCGCGTAATTGCGCGCATCCTTCTGAACGCTCGGCGACAAGTTATTATCGGTGAAAGACGCGTCCTCCGCGACCGGAAGGCCATTTGTCATTGGCCACCGAGCCGCGAAAATCTCTCTCAAGTTTCGTTATTCGCCTTATCGTTCGATCGCGGTGTCGAGTTCCTTCGTGCCTGGAAAAAAATTGCATTTTCGCTTGGGAAACTTGGCGCGCGTCTTTCGAGGTTATATTGGGAGGAAACACACTCGGAGACTCGGTAAAGTATACCTATTTGTAGTATCGGAGAAAAGACAAAATTTTATTAATTGCTGAAAATGTGTGATACGTAATGTAACGTGTTACTTTGTCTCTAAGGACACTAAGGCAAGGGTAAAGGCAAGTGGAGGATGTTTGGTGTTGAGTACCAAACTTTGTAGTAACCTAATATGGATCAATCTAATATGGAACTCCCTTAAATTGGGTCCACTCAAGAAGAATAAATCTAATATTGAATATCGTTAATTTGGAACTCTCTAAATAAAATAAATTCAATATCACATCGTTTTGAACTAGACCCCCCCCCTGCCCCCTAAGTAGAATCACTCTAATACTAAACTCTGTTTTAAATTGGAACCCCCTAAATAAAATAAATCCAACATCAAACTCCGTTCAATTGGAACCCCCTAAAATCACTCGAACATTAAAGAATTTTAAATTGAACCCCCCAGAAGAAAAAAATCAACCCAACATCGAACCCTGGTAAATTATAATCCCTTGAATTGAATCGCGATATCGAATATCGTCAAATTAGACCTTCCTAAATAAAACACAGTCAAATATCCACTCCACTTAGGGTGTCCTAATTTATCAGAGTTCCACATTGCCATCTTGTCCTCCATTCGTAACAAACATCCTGTTTTAATGCTTCGTACCCACCGAACGTAAATCAGTACGAAAGATTTTAATCACTCCTCCCGGATGAGTTGTCAGTTGATTGCTCGCCTTCAACTTTTTTACGGTCGTCCCCGGTTTCGATTAAAAATTCTATTATGTCGTCATTACTCGAGCAAAAACGAGAGCGTGTAACACGGTTCGGTAATTATGCGAGCCAGAGAGAGAGTTTTCATCACGTGGCGCTACGGTTGGCGATGCTCTTGGAAGAAGATTCGGTTCCCTGTCGTCATCCTCGTCGGCGTCGTCGTCGTCGAAGTCATCACGGAGCCCCCCGGTTTTAAACGCGCTCGTGTGCCCCGTATAATGGCCGAGACTCGACCGGTTCGCGGCGTTTCATTCAGAGAGAGGACGTCAATGTTGCATCTATTCACGCGTACAGGCACAATACATCATAGGCTACCTGTTCGATGAAAGACCGGTCACCCGGCTCTTGCCCGCGTTTTGAAAGTAAACAGAACCCACTTACGAACGAGCAAGAGAATCCCCCCCCCCCCTTCCTCCCACTACACTTTACCAACGTGACGAAGACAGACGTGGAGCGGGAGGGGGAGTGAAACAATCCGTCGTACGACGAGAGAGAGAAGTGCTAAAAAGGATTTTACAACGAGCCACCACCCGACGAAAGAAAAGAGCCATTGTTAACGCTCGGGGGACTCGCGAAGTGGGATTAGCGATTCTTTTTCTCGGAACCATAGTGCGTCTTTCTCTCTCTCTTTTTCTTTTTTTTTTTTGCTTCCTACCTCGGGTACGAATTTACGATGCCCGATGATTTGCATAAATCGTTGCTCCTTCGCTATGAATTTTCTCGCTTTTACCGGCCGTTATTTGTGCACCCGTGGGTAAACAGAGTTGGAAGTGATTTTTAGGCGTAGGCACGGGTAGGAGAGATGGAATTTTTTTAAACAATTTCGCTCGGGTTATTTGTTTAAGGGGTCGTTGGAATATTTGGGGCACTGTTCGATTATTTACGGAGACAAAGATTTGTTAACGAGATGAAAATTTATTGGTTATGTATACTATTTTTCTCAGAACTCTTCAATGTGGAAAATTCTCAAGCAGTGGTGGAAAGACGCCCCCCCCCCCCCCAAGAGCAATTTATTCTGGTGCTTAATGTGTTAATGAGTAACGGTTAATTTTTATTTTTAAAAGGTTCACTTCGAGAACTAAAATATTCCTTGGAAGATAACAGTGAAAACGAGGGGGCTCCCCCTATTGGAGGAGCTGATCTCGGCGCTTTAAAGTCTCAAATTAATTTTCATTTCTAATTATAGAAAGAGTATAATCGAACTTGGAGTTTACTCTTCCGAAAAATTCCTAACAACGAAAACTCTCGACTCGAGTAATGAAAAAAAGGGGGGCCCCCTCGAGAGTAATATATCTCGACGTTCAGCGTGTTAATCAGATCAATTTTTATTCCATCGTACGTAAAGAGTGCAATCGGACTTCGAGTCCACATTTCCCAGAAGTCCCTAACGAGGAAAACTCTGGTCGCGGGTAACGGTGGGAAAGAAGAGGGGGGCCCCCTGGAGCAATTTATCTCAACACAACGGCGACGCAAACTTTCACCAGGGACGGCTCGATGGGTGCTCGACTGCTGCCCCGTGGAAAAAATATTATCACCGTTTACCATTAATTACCGATTTGCGATGAAGAAAAGAAAAAAAAAAGAAACCCGTGCCCACGGTAATTACCCCTCGGTACCCCCCGTTGGCGACTACGTGCGTTTCCAATCGCTCTCGGCGTATCGGTGTCGGCGTAGGAGCTCGACCGCGAGGATCGTCGGCAGGAAGTGCGAGCAAACGAGCGGGCGTCGTGATAACGGTATCGAAAGTGTTACGCATACGACCCGCGGGGCTCGCTCGCGAGGTTATCGGTGGTTAAACGCGCGACGAGCAGCGACCTCTAATTTGCGTCGCGGCAGCCATCGGCCGATCTGCGCGCGCGCGGAAAATTTATTTTCACCGAGGGACGCGCGGTCAGGCCGCCGGCGTCGAGAGACGCTCGTTATCATTAGGACGTCACGGAAGCCGTGTCACGTTCACTCCCGAATCGTTCCAGGGAGGGATCGGCGATCAAGGTAAACGTCACAATTATCGAGGAATTTTTTGTACGATAATAGGAAACACCGGAGTGGGGGGATTATTCTTTCTGCGCGGTATTTTAACATGTAAAGGGTGTCTTACGAAGTAGGAAAGATCATTTTTATTATTTTTATTCTTTTTAAGTATTGCCGCACCGGGGGGCATTTTATGGGGTATGAAAGGTACTCTTTTTTTTTATGAAAACTGTATTTTGTGTGTAAATTATCGAGGGCTATCTATGTTTGAGTATTTAATTATAGTTACTTAATACCTTACACGAGGAGGACATTACATGGGGTACGAATGGTACCCTTTGTTCTTTTATTTTCTTCAACGAATATACTATTTCGGATTTCAAATTTCATCGGGCACCTCTGTTCAAGTATTCTTCGCTTTCTTAGAGCGAATTTTTTATTCTAGAGGTTACTACAACTCTACAAGGTATTTACGTAAATATGAATTATTTCGAAACGAATCATAAGTGACCCCCTTTGATAGTTCCACTGTTAATTAAAAAAAAGTATTCCGTACAGAATTTATTCTGGTTAGACGAGAAACCCTCGACGCAAGGCAAAGAATTCGAAAGTCTGAAACGTCGGGTCGTGAAACGGAATTTATTATTGGAAAATACAACACGGCCATTATTGTTTAAAGAATTCGCCATTTTTGTGCCCCGAGTTGCACGCGCGGGGTTATTTCCAGCGTTCCGCGCAATTCTTCGTTGTTCCGCAATAGTCGTTGGCCGTTTCTCGAGCGACAGTCGATAGCCAGGAGGTAATGAAACGTTTATTCCTCGCGCGATATTGTTAAACGATGATTGTTATCGGTGACTTTCCCATTCCTGAGAATCGGTCAGTGCGGAAAGCGAACGGCCTCCCGTCGTGCATTCGCGCGACTCCGAGCACGCGTTGTTTTCACTTCACGACTTTCGCGAACGGACAGAGGGAAGCGAATTACACGTGCGATCCGATATTCTTTTACCCCGGCCGTGTAAATTTCTTATTTGCGCATCGGTGCGCGCATTGAGCGCCACGGGAGCGACGAAACCGTTCCGAGAAACGCGAACGATTCGCTTTTTTCCGCGATGCAAGCGGTTTAAATTGTTGCACCGAGGTTTCGAAATTTACATAGGAAGTGGAACGAACGCGAAAGAATCTTATCGACTTCGTCTGATAATTTGTGGGATCGCCCGAGGTGACCGTAGTACTCCGTACAGCGAGAATTCCGATAAATTGAGCGAAATGTGTCGCTGTGAGTCACTGATATTTAAAAAAGAGAAAAAAAATCTTCGCTTTTTGGGAGAAGAAGGAAAAGACTCGTTTTGGGTATTTTTTAATTTTCATTATTTTGTTCGAAATATAGTATTATTTGTGACACTCCTTCAATAATTTTGCCCCTTTATTAATATAGATAGGGTACATTGTACCAATGGGGACTCCCTGTGTTTGTATAATTTTTTAAATCTCTGTTATCGATATTTGTATTACTTTCCCTAAAATACAGAGTGATATTTAAGAAGTATTGCTCATCTTAGTAATACCAAGGGTCTAATGTACTTATAGAGGCCCCATTCCCTGGACTTATATAATTTTTAAAAATTCTATTGTCTATATTTATACTACATTACCTTAATTAGATGATATCTAATTAACGCGGAGATTCCACTGTACCAGTAGGGGGCCCCCCACATTTATAAAACTTTAAAAAATTTCTAATCAATATTCACACTACATTGTCCCAAGTATAGAATGATATCTAATCACTCGTGTCACCTTATCAACGCAAAACTTGAAAACTTTGTTCCATTGTAGGGGGGCCCCTTATTTAAATTCTTGAAATTTCTACGATCGAAACTTCTATCATTTCACGCAAAATGTACAACGATCCTCGATCAGTCTTGGCCCGTTTTATTAACAAGGATTAAGGAGACTCGATCTCCTCCAATGGGCCCCCTCCTCCCCAGCGACACCCCACGTTTTCTTCTCATTCCTTCCGGTCGGTATTGTGTAATCTTCGGCACAAAGCGGGCGACGTGCACGCACTCGAGCCTATTTGTAGCGTAAAAACTGGACTACTAACCGAGCGTGTCTAAATCGAAATCATTCAATCGAGTCACGATTAATGGACACAATTAGTCTCGCTGGGGAAACGTCGCGTCGCACGAACCCGGAGGATGGTGATCGGCGAAATCAGGTTGTCGGGGCGACCCGCTCGTACCAGAAAAAGAACTTTCTTCGCGCGAGTTCCCTGTACGTCTTTTCAGCGACACCGGCTAACGTTCGGGCGACGAGAGAGTGAGGGGGGATAGGGGGGAAAAATACGGCAATTAATTCGATCATCTTCGAGTAATTTTTATCGCGATGATTCCGTTTTCCGATAATATCAATTCGTGGAGAACTACTTTCGTTTTAACGATAATTGATTTTCGTTTACAGCTGTCGAAAGGTATTGGAAATTTTGTATCCTTTCTCTGAAATTGTAAAATTTTTTTTTCTACTCAATTGTGTTTCTAACACTTTATTTATTTATTTAATAAAAGTATTTGGTACCCAACTAGTGTTGGAAATTTTTTTAAATCCTCTCGATTCGGTGTACAGAAATTAAGAGACTACAGTGTGAAATTTTTTTTAATACAATTTCGTCACTACGAAAGAATACATTTTTATAGAATAATTTACCGAAGATCGTGAGAATATTCGGATTACGGTTCTTGTAGAGTACTCAAACGTTTTGTGACTCTTCTCTGTTTACAGATACGATGCGAAATTTTAAGAGTTGCAATATGATATTTATTCGGTAGAAAAGAATAACATTTTATCGCATAATTCACCGATGAAAAGTAGCACGACGGTGTTTCTTAACACGAAGCACGTTTAATTATGCGTCGACTGTGCGTTATCGATGTAAAATGGCGTCCGGTTAAATATGCAGTCTCGTGTAGAGAGATATGCGAAACAAACGACAACGTTATCACGCCGGGCATGTTACAACGTAACATTTCTGTAAAGTAAAATTTTAATTGTTGGAGCTGTATATTTTACTACGTGAATGAATAATGCATCGATAACTCGTTCGACGAGTTGCTCTCCGTATTTCCCATCGAGAGAGTGAAAATATTGATAAACTTTAACGATCGTCGACTCTTGAACGTAAAAAACACCCGCGACGTTTCGATATGAGTAATTAAAACACGAAATAATTGAATGTATACTAATTCCACACGCCGCAACATTGTTTGCTGTGATAACGTAATTATTCGTCGTTGCTTTGAAAATATTTCTTTTTTTCGTTTTACACAATATCTAACTCGCGTGACATATTCTCAAATAGTTTTTTTTTTTATCACTTTTAAATCGTATGTATTCCTTGTCGTTTGCAATAGTTTATTACGACAGGCCTTTTGTAAGACAATGGATATAAATAAATTCAACAAAACTCACGATTCTACTACTTTCAAGGTGCTCCACCGTGTTTGTAATTTCTATTGTTTATTTCGTGGGTTAGATGTTTCGTCAGAGATTTGCTTGGAATTGTGAAACAGAGTTAGATAAAATAAATTCAATTTCACGGCTTTAAATATTACAAAGTTTTCATACCGATCTCTTTCTCTCCTCGTGTATAAATATTTAAAAAATTCTCATGTTTGAACATCTAAAAGATTCTCAGAGACTCTACCACCCAATAATAAATATTGTCTGAAAATCAAACTCTGGTGATTAGAATAAATTGTCCAATAAGTTTCGTGGTTCGATAAACCTCGTTGAATAGTACTGTACAATAAATTTTATCGAACCACAAAACTTATCGAGCAACCCAGTACTACACTTCGTCGTGCGTTAAAACTTATCGAACAACCTAGTATTCGCGATCTCAAGTTGCACCTAAGTATCCAGGCAATTGATCGTGTCCCTTTCGTCGAAAAATTGGTCTCCCTTGCGTCAATTGGAACGCCAAAGGTACCTCGGTACCATCGACCACCATCGACCGCGTTAATTGTCGCGCGCGTCGATGGCCGTTGAACGATTCCGAGAAAAAACCTAACCCAGCCCCGGCTACGGTGAACGGGAGGTTAACCGTCGTCGTCGTCGATGGAAGAAGTCGGCCGATACGAGGCGGTGCCCCGATAAATCGATCGTCGACAAATTAAGCCGCTCTTGCGTAACGGTAACGCGAAAATCGCGCGGATGCCCGAGGGCCGTTCTTGCGCGGCCGTTACGGGCGATACGCGTACACGTTGCCCCCTCGTGAAGAACGGCGAAATCGCGCGTCGGTGCTCCGTGCCGTTAACTTTTCGCAAGAACGGGAAACAGTTACCCCGCTCAGACATGCGCGCGGCCGAGGGATAAGGAGAGCGGTTCCATTGACTCCGAGAGCCTCGGGGACCTTAATGGCCGTTGCGAGATCGACCGCGGATGTAGTCGCGGAACAGTCTCTCCTTTCTTTTTTTATTTTTTCTGTTACCATCTTTTAGCGAGAGTTTTACATTTTTTCCTACCGATATTGACGCTTCTTGGATCGGTTTCGTCGATTGGAGAACTACCGAGGACCTCAATGCCGACGAAACTGTTCAAGCTGTTTTCTTCCTTGAGTTTCTTTGTCGAGTATTTTCTATTTTTTTTTTTTTTACTTTCGTCGAGACTTTCTGGAACGGTTACTTCGACTGGGAGAACCTCGGGTATCTTAACGAGAGCGAAGTTGTTTTCTTTTGTAAGTTTCTTTATTATAAGCATGTGTTCTTCATTTCTTTCGAACCATTGTTGAGACTTTTTGAAACGATTACCTCGACCGGGAGAACCTTGAGTTCGAAGGCGAAGTTGCGATTTCTTTTACGTTTTTTCGTTAAGCGTGTATTCTACTATTCTTTTTTCACCATTGTCGATACTTTTTGGGACTGTTCCATCGATTGGAGAATCTTGAGGACCTTGATAGTCATGACAGAGGCTCTTTTCTTAAGTTCATTTATTAAGTTTGTGTTATCGATACCTCCGTGCAATTATTTACACTCTTCGTAGCAAAATATTTTTACCTAACGTCACCTATAACAAGTAAAAATCTTCACAATTCTTCTGAGAACCTTAACTCCTTTGTTACTTCTAACAAACGCAATGAAACGTAACAGAAGCTAAAAGTAGACTATCATGGAGGCAAATTCAATCAATCACTCTAGAAAATGACCCTAACCTCGTCATACCGTTCAGTTCCTTCCTTACTGTACTTCGAAAACAAATATCGGTTAATACAACACCCAATGAATACTAAATTCCCTACGACACGAAGGGTGAAGGTACAGGGTTAAAGATTCCCCGAATCATTGCTTCTAATCTCGCGAGGTTCTCCCTTTGATCGAGTCGACACTATATCTAGAACAAAAATTCACCTATCCGTTGGTAAAAAAGTCTCTGCTTCTCTCTCTCTCTCTCTCTCTCTCTCTCTCTCTCTCTCTCTCTCTCTCTTTCTCTCTCTCTTTGGAGAACGAAAAACGTCGAACAGTTCTGTCGCCCCGTAAAAACCGCGCGGCGATAACCGAGAGTCGACGACGAAATTTGCATTCTCCTTCGTTAGAACATCGAGCGGGTCCCTTGGTCGGGGCCCCCGAAACGGAACCCAGATATGCCCAATCAACAGCCGCGCAGAAAGAGGGAACGCACACGGTCGCGCAAAAGTGTGCGAAAGTGTTGCTGCTTCGACTCCGCTCCGTTCCGTGTGTCGCCGACACGACACGAACACGAACACGGGCACAGCTCCAGCCATCGTGGATTGGTGAACAGCCATTGGGGACCCGCCATCAAGGATAGGCCTGAAACGAAGCGGCCTGGCTTTTTATCGGCTGTGGAGAGGAGCTGGCCTCGCTTGATATCGTCGGTGATTTGAATGTAGGGTAGGGGAGAGGGCCGCGAGGGGGGACCGAGGAAGCGAAATCATCCCGATGGAAAATTATTATGTCCTTTTTTTAACTCTAAAGCGACTGCGGAGTCGAACTGTTTGGACAAGAAATGTACCGAACGGAGGGAACTTGTTTGTAAGTTTGTAGGGAAACGAGAGATCGAGGAAAATTATTATTTTTTCTTCAAAGCGACTATATGCTCTTGCGAGAATGTACCGGATGAAGGGGTCTTGTATGTTTGTGTTTAGAATAGAGTATGATATTGAGGAAGAGGAATTATCTTGATGGAAAACTATTAGTTTTTCTTTGTAACTTTAAAGCGACTACACCCTCGGTCTTTGAACGAAAATGAACTGTACGAAGGGAACTCGTGTTCATGACTTTGAAAAATAAATGAAGATACTGAAAGAAACATAGGTAGTAGATACTATCGAGAATTCTGTTTGGAAAGATACTCAACCCTCTGACTTTGATTAGTCGATTCCGTGCGGTAAACGCCCATAGGCGTTCACTATGTATATACTCTCAATACGTGAGAAAGTCTTTCGCACAGAGTGTCTTAGGTCAAAGAGTTCATTTCCAACCTCCAGCAGAGTTGCAAAATTGTTCACTGTTGGTTTACTTTTTCCGACTGAAATTTAACAAAATTTCACAAAATCTTTTCTTCTCGATATTTTGTTTACTTTCTCGATCAACGTGGTAATCTTTTCCCCGTGCCGTGTCGCGCTAATCGTTATTAGATCGTTGTTAAACAGCACCATGGTTAATAACACACGTTGGGGTTAACGATTACCGGTTCACGCGCGAATAAGCTTTTAAATGGCTGTTAAAAACAGCGAGATCGAATATAACGATAACGCTAGTGTGTCGGGTGACGTCGTTGGTTTTTAACGTCGCGTAGCCACGGAAACGGGCGAGCTGTTGCGCGCGATTGCGTTTCGCGGGCCGTTTTGCATGCAAATCGCTCCACTCGGAATTTATGCGGACCTGGGCAATAAGGAACACACGGAGACACACGTACGTAGGCCTACGAACGTTTATACGTTCCTTTGTGAGACTCTGAAACATTTACCGAAAACGGGAGCGATGTTGGTCGATTTTGGTTCGTGTTTAAAAATTTCACAAATTAAGGAATAATCTATTTTGGAACCATAATTGTGTACCTTAAAAACGTAGATCTTGAAACATGTAACGTTATACGGGGGATGTTGCTCGATTTTGGTTCGTCTTTATCAATTTTATAAATTAAGTCATTTTCTTCTTACAAAATTAAAAAGAACAAATTAATTTATTATTTTTTTATGTAATTATGAAAATTTAGTTCGAAAGTCTAAATCCAAATGGTTGGTAAGCATTGAATATCTAAATTGCTGAGTTAAATACCCTAAATGCTTTAAATGTTACGTAACAACTCTAATAGTTAGATTGAAACGCCCTGTAAAAAGTCAAAAATTTACACTGATCCTTGAGAAATCATAAAATATCAAATAACGAATAATTTGCTTAAAAGTTTTTCACGTGTAATCTTGAAACTGTAACCTTACCGTAGGTACTGCAAAAATAAACGTAAAATATAAAAAATTGGGATACAGGATTCATCAAAGTCCAGTTATATTTGCGGAAATTATGGGAAGATTGTTGGAAATCGAAGATGTTAAAGCCAACCAAGAATCGAGGAAACCAATAGGGATGGAGCGAGATGTAACTTTTCGTTACGAGTTGTTAAAAAGTTATCGGTTTAAATTTTCGACTTGTCGGAGAGTTTCGAGCACTGTCGATCCTCGAACGAATATTAATGATGCGCCATTGTGCGGTTGTTTTGCAACTGGCGCGGCGTCTCGCGTCGGTGCAATTTTTCCGCGCGGTGCAGGTAGCGATGGGTTTGATAGGTGTGAACCATACTCGAGCAATTCTGTGCCAAAGTTCTGAATAAGAAGTATACCAACGTCTCCAGTCTCAAGAAATTATTTTTTCCTATAAGCTTTTTCCTTTCACTTTGTTATTTTACTAAAATATATGCGCAACTTTTATCTTACATCGCTCCTAAGTAATTTTCTTTCGTTTCCAGACAGTGCACACTTAACGAAACCAATAATATAAATTCTAATTCTTATTTTACACCATATCCAAGTTGTCTTCTGTTAATACATATAAAGTGTAAAGAGTATTCGAGAAACTTCACACTAAACGAAACCAATAATATTGACTCGGTATCGTTCCCATCGCTACATGCAACGAGGATGCACCTCTCCGTGCAGGTGAGCGCGATGCTGTCGGTCGTACGTCGCCTCATTGCGCGTGGACCGGCGGGAGAGGAGATAATTTATCATTAGACGGTTGCGCAATTAGCGTTGATTACGCGTCCGCCCCCCTCCTACGTTCGGATCGCTGAAATTTTCAACCCGTCGCAATTTTTCGTCGGACGTATATTAATTATGCACCGCGCGTTGCGCAACAATTCGACAGTTCGCAATGTTTACTACAACGCGTCGAGCCTCAGAGACACCTAGACTTAATAGTGGTCGATCCACGGGAGTCGATTTCTAAGAGTCGATCGCGCGTAGATGAGATTATCGTTCGATGGTAGTATCGAAGCATCGGTTACGCCGATGGACGTCGTCCAAGATCGGAGAATGTAACGATTCTATCGTGGAAGATTCTATTTCAAAAGAGGAGGAGGAGGTGGAGGAGGAAAGATGGCGAATCATCCAGGAGAAATAAATTTATTCCGCTACTACGTAGGTGCTGGTTAGAAAAATAGCGAGCGGTCGAGGTGCAAATAAATTTACTCGCGTTGCAGAAGATTCTATTTAGAAAGTGGAGGAAAGATGGCGAGCGATTAAGCGGAAATTAATTTATTCCCGTTGTAACGGAGAACTTTATCGAATATTGGATCTACGGAGAAGGTAAGTGCGTGGTTAATCGGGGAAACGAATTTATTCGCGTTGAAGGGTGTTGAACTGGTCGTGGCTGGTAAGCGAGAAAGGGGATTTATTCGTAGAACTGAGATCTGTAATTATATAACATGTAATTTATTTTAACCGGACTTCGTTCTAGGGTTATTTTTCAGAGATTGTTTAACGATCATTTTAAGAGATATTTTTATTCCAATTACCACAGTAATAACCGTGGCACAAAGTAATCCGAGTTTCCCCAACGATTATTTTTTCAGTGCAATGGAAACTTGTTTTTTTTTTTACAAATGAAGGCACCGATTTTAACACCATATTTTCTGGGTAATTTATCATAGAATTAGTTATGGTGCAAACTTATCTCCTCTGCTATAATCTTGCCAGTCTTCCTTTTGAAAAACATCTAAGATACTTCCTGTTTCCTCGCAAATCGAGTCACTGGTTCTAACAACTCTCTTCTTGATCATTTTTAAAATGGTACTTCCTTCACCGTTATATCATTCGACACTAAATCTCCTCCTCTCTTTTAAGATCAGTCATTGCACAACAATTATCTCTTCAATTTCAAGCGAGATATTCAAATTATCTTATCTCCAAACATTTTTCTTCAGAATTTATAAATGGTACTTTCTCGACCATTATCTCCCAACACCAACTTCTATCTTCCTCTTCAAGGCCACCCTCCCCTAACTCCTTCAAAAATTCCCTTCCCCACAACATTCAACTTCAATATCAAAGTCACACCACGTAACTCCAAGTCTCTTCCCTCCATTTTCCCTCCAAATTCCTAAAAATGGTACTTCCTCGACCATCATCACCCAACTCGAACCTCTTTCTTCCTCTCTAAGATCCTTTAACTCTTTCAATAATTTCCTCGCCCAAAATAGTCAACCCCAACGTCAAAGTCACACCCCAAATACTCCCTTCAAACATTTTTTCCTCCGATAATTCCCCAGAAATGAAGAAATACGCGTCATCTTTTTTCAGTGGAGGGATTCACCGCGGATTTTCCACGGGGTAGGGCCCGCTATCTGGCCGTCGGATAATCTTCTCTCCCCCTTAGTCATTCGGGATGACCTCGGGTAAGGGGTCCTCTAGGTATACGGGACTTTCCTACCTGCCTGTCTCGTTCCAGCACGCTGGGCCCCATCTACCTGAGGTGAGGGTATATTTATCTCGACGCCTTCAGCGCGCGCACACAGACGGGAAGCGACGTCGCGCGAGCGCAGAACGGAGCGGGTTCGAGCCACGGATGCTTTTCGGGCCCCGAGGAGGATGCCCCCATAGAAAACGTCGGGGAAGAGATGCACCTGTCAGGCCGAGGAACACCCCCGTCAGGGCTCTACCTGGCGGAGCGTAAAAAGCCAAAAAACCTTTACCACCTCTTGCTTGGTTAGAGAAAGAGAGAGATTGTGAGAGGTAGATCGAGAGAAAAATTGTGCGAGAGAGAGAGTGGCGGGGAAAGATCGTGGGAGAGAGTGACAGAATGATCGAAAGAGTGAGCGCAAAAATTAGGAGAGTTAGAGAAATATCGAGACAGGGAAAAATATTGGGAGGAAGATTGTGATTGTGAGAAATATTGAGAGAGTGAGAGAAAGATTGAGGTAGTGGGAAGTATTAAGAGAATGAGAGAAAGATTGAGAAAGTGAGAGAAATATTGAGATAGTGAAATAAATATTAAGTTGGTGAGAAATATTGAGAATGTGAGATAAATATTAAGAGAGTGAGAAAAATATTGAACGAGTGAAAGAAAGATTGAGAAATAGAGAGAGAAAAATATTAAGAGGCTGAGAGAAAGAGAGAAAAATTGAAAGTGAAATAAAAATTGAGCGATGGAATGAGAGATAAAGAGTAGAAGAGGGATGGTAGGGTTTCCCTGTCTGTTTTCATGGTGTCGAGGATTGCGCGCGCGCACACAGAATCCCGCGCATTCCAGGCGTGAGAACGGCTTCTTTCACGTATTTTCGTGGCCGAAGCGAAGGCAGTCGGTCAACCGTGATCGGAAGCTGCCCGATGGCGGGGACCGATTGGGACTATGGGGCACCGTGGAAAGGGTTCTAGGGTATCGATGACGCTTTTAACACCTTACGGGCCGAATGGTGATTTTAGGAGACGTGCACGATCTTGGAGGTGGGTATACCTACACCTAACATCGAACGTAATATACTGTCTAGTTTTTAAGAAAGAAAAAATTGCTATAATTACTAAGAAAACTTCGTAAAAAAGATCTGTGATAAATATTTTGTAAAAGTTTCTCAATTTTGTCCTCTTAGTTTCACCAGAAAAAAGGTTGTATAAAATTTCGTATTATTTGTTCTCTATGTAGGCAAAAAATGATTTATTTGTAAAACTATATGTCATACCACATGGTTAAGTTTATCGTGAAAAATCTACACGTTTGTACAATACGAAATAATTTGTTGCATCTCGTCGGGAAAATCGAAGCTGAAACGTAAAAAAATTAATCTAAGCTCTCGTATACTTTATAAAACACAGTGAAACATTTTTCTCTTCCAATCGTCTCGTACATTTAACACTGTTCCATAATACATCGAACACCCCGTACAAACACTAGAACACTTAATTCACTTCACCAGACTCTCTAATTTGCAGTGAAATCGAGACGGTAATTCCCCGATGATATTATCTCCGCGTTAAACGTTCATTGTAACATACTATCGCGAAAAAATTGTCCAACTCGAAAATTATCGGAATTATCGCGTTTCGCGCGACCCAGGGCCTGGATTATTAAATTATAAACGTAAATCAGTCCCTGTAGATTAACATTCGCCAACTTTCTCGCGCCACCTTTTTTTTTTCATTTTCTCTCTGTCTATTCACCTCTCTGGCTCGCTCGCTCTTTCTCTCTGTAATGGGCGAATACGCGACGAGTGAAACTTCTCGGGACGAAATTGTAATCGTCGTGTCTCGGTTAACGCGCACGATTATATCGATCGTTTAATCGAGCCGCGGAGTTTTCATTAAACCGCCTCGAAAGCGGCCACCTCGTTACGTCATGGCGGTGAAACTTTCGACATATAAATGAAAATAAAGAAAAAAGAAAGAAAAATTGAACGATTAATATCGATCAAAGGAGGGAGAGACGAGGGAGTCCGTGCTGACTGTACCCTCCGTTTCCGGTCCCCGCTCCAACAAGGGGGTCCAGAATCGACGCGCGACGACTCATCGAAAGCGGTAAATTCAATATGAAAAGAGGCGAGACACGTTCGATGATATGTTAATTAGGAGGTAGTCTGTACAAGGGGACTTAAAATCCTCGGTTAAATGAAGCTGTCGTCCCGTGCTTCTCGACTAATTTGCGCGTCGAATGATGCAATTTTCGAATCGATCCCTCCGGTATCTTTTTCTCGGGGGAAATTTCGTAAAACGTCGTTCGAACATCTGGATTTATTCGGTCGATTATTTCATCGATGGAGTTTCATTCGGAGATTAAAATTAAGCTTCTTTATCTCTCATACGCGTGCGATAAATGGTCACAGTTAGGGGAAATGTCGAGAATATTTTGGATATAGATAATCGAGATAGGCACGAATTTTATGAGTATGTTAATTTTTATTCAAAGAGAATACACATTTTCGAGACTTGGACTCTTTCGTTGTTATTATTATTAAATACTAACTTACGTATATATCTCACTTTCGGGCTGTCCATTTATTTCTTAAATGTGTTTACAAAATATTAAATAAATTTTGTCATTCTTTCATAAGTATACTACACAGAAAGATCAGTATTGATATTTGTGAATGTTTGAGTATATTGAAGAAAATAATCGTATTATCGTTAATCGTTTTGTATTTGCGAATACGAACATTTAAAAATTTTGTCCCCCTTATTTAGTTCGTCCATTCACCACCATCGTTCAAGGTGACAGTTTTTTGTCGATCTAAGTATACATTCTCGTTCGATCAGAGTTTCTCGATCCTAATGGTACTCCTTATTGCACGGAGCATTACAGGTAATTACCTGTCCCCTTCCTTCTGGTAATTTAACCCTATTGCCAAATCCACGTGCACTCCATGTTATTCGTTATATTACACTCTGGATATTACGCCACATCGGTGACTTTATTTTGCAAAGGAAAGAAAAAGATTACAGGTGGTCACCTTTCCCCCTTCTCCATGGTGATTTAATCTCCCATTACCAAATCCACGTATACTTCATATTTTTCCGTCGTTTTCTCTAGATATTACGTGCGTTCCATATTGCGATACGATCAACATTTATTTTGCAAAAACGAAGAAAAATAAACTATTATAGGTGATCACCTTTCCCCTTCCTCATAATGATTTAATCTCCACTGTCAAATTCACGTGCACTCGGCATGTTTCCATTGCAGTGCTCTCTAGACATTATTTGTGCTCTATATTGCGATATCAATGACATTTATTTTAAAGAAAAGAAAATACACTATTACAGGTGATCACCTTTCCCCTTCCCTACTATTATTTTTTTCCTTCTCCAAAAAATTGACCACTACAACTGATCTCCTTTCCTCTCTTCCCATAGTAATTTATCCTTATTTTCCTTTGAAAGAATAGGCTATTACAACTGACCACTTTCCCCTTCTCCATACTAATTTAACCTCCATTGTAAAATCATGGTGACACAACCTCAATCATCAAATCCCCAAGTTTTCCGTTAGGTCGTTCTCCACACATCGTCTCTCGTATCACGATATCAATGATCTTTATCTCCCCAAAAAAAGGGAAGAAAAGAACCAACTGTTACAAGCGATTACCTTTCCCTTGTATTTTTCCTCCCCGCAATGATTTAACCCCTCGTATAGCCAAATCCACGTGTATATCGGAAATCATTCGCACTTGATATCACCATATCGTTGGATCTCTGTTCGTACGAACCGAAAAAAAAAAGAAGAAGAAAAAAAGAGAGAAAAAGAAATACAATCTACACGTCCATACATCAAACGGAACGATATTGCACACCGACGGGGGTACGAGTTAGCTCCGAGCGAACCTAACCTCGATAACCCGAGCGTGCTCGAACATATTTCGCGAGACGGCGCAACACGGGAGCGCGTAACGCGGAGGGCCAGGTAGCCGACAGGATCTGGACAGTTGACTTCCAGGTGTAAGAGAACCTGCAACGTGGAAGAAAAATGCAACCGCGAAGACGAAGACGAAGACGAAGACCGTGCAAAAGGAAAAACGAGGGAAAAACGTGGCCTGGCGTGGGGGTAGGAAAAGGAGAAACTGGAATCGAGCCCGAGTCTCATAGGCGTTTCCTATTCCCTATCGGCAAATTGCGATCCCCCCTCCACCTATTGGTCTTCCCCATCCCCGTTCCCCCTCTCTCTTCGTCAAGCGCCCTTACCGAGCGTTCGAAACGACTAGCGACCGAGCTGACAGCTTTGTGGACGCCTTTTACGTTATTAATTACGACCAGGCATGCGAGACGATTCGTATACGCCGGTTTTCTGCGAAACGGCCTACCGATCATAATTATTCCGCCAATAATAATCGATCGAGCGTTTCGTGCTCTCGCGGAGTCACTGGCGGCGGCGACGGTTGCGGCGGCGGCGGCGGCGGCACGATCCACGCCCGGTATGTACGGGCGTCGATGCAGGATTTATGGATCGACGATCGCGCTGGGTGTAAACAAGACCGCGACTCGGATCGTGACGGGGAATAGGAAAAAGTCGACGCGACACGACGCGGGGCGACGCGATCCACGAGAGAGACGCCCTGGCATTCCCGGAGTGCCGAGTCGCGATGGCGGTTACAGCGGGGGAGAGGTGGACCTGGTCACCATAGTGCTTCTCGCGAAAATCTGCAAGCTTCTTTACGAATTTTTGCGTTTTGTAATGTTTAAAATTTCCCCTAGAAAATTTTCTATCTTGTTTAGGAATTATTGTGTTTTCGAGTGTTCAAAATGGCCCTTGCGAAAAATTTTCCAGCTTGTTTACGAATTACTACATTTTGGAGTATAAACTTTTGAAACACCGAAGTGAGAGGCTGTAAATTAAATATTCCGAACTATATAATTTGTTTCTAGATGAAAACGTGTAATATTGGTCTATTAAATATATTTAAAAAATGAAAATGTATGTATGAAAATAATAGTTGTCAGGTGTGCCAAGTCTCGATGGCATTTTAAGGAATAGAAGTTGTACGTTCTTATATAAATTCGTGAAAATGTGAGTATCGATTACAAACAGAATTCGAATGCCCCTATTTGACGCCTATGGCCACAGGCACTCGCTATTTCGAGTATTATGTGCAGGGAGAAGGAATCTCAGGATGACCTGGATAGTTGGAACTGTCATTTGGCAAGATGAGTATCTGGGGGTCGAATCTCGCAACCGTGTCAGGTCAAAAACCTACAACAGTGTCCTGTAAGGTTAGTTAGGGTTCTATTGGTCAGGTAAATGGTGGCACAGTAGGAGCAGAGGGACCCGTTATTATTCTAGAAGAGTAAAAGGATATCATCTGGAACAATGTCCATCGTATAACAAGTTCCCTATAATAGTTGAAATCTACGTGCACTCGACTGTGAAAGCTTTCTGCAATCGTATACTATCTCAAGTTACACTTTCAGTGTACTGTAACTATAGTATACTTACCGCACAGATCTGTAATCGGTCCAGCTGACATTATAGGCTCTCAGAAAAATAGACACCTAGGAATCTGATAGTAATACTACAATTACCAACAATAAAATTGTCTAATAAAAATTTAATACCGGTGGTAAAATTAATCACACACCAGCAATGTCTATCCAACTGTATATTTAAACGTTTCGACCACCATAGTTTCCTCTTCTCGTCGACACAACAATACTATAATAATCGAATTATAAGAAGAAGCACTTAAAATAAAAATTTATTTAAGAAAAAGTTTAGACAGTTTTCTTAAATTGAACCCAGTACTTAACCTTATGCCTTATGGTTGAACCCAAGCCTCATGGTCAAAACTATGGAGTTTAAAGATTATACATTTGTAATAAATAAATGTTATAGATCAATATCAAACGATTGGGGATTAAATTGCCTACTGATCAATTCTGTTGCCATTGTTTCAATTTCTAAACATTCTACCACCAATAATTTAAGTCAATATTTAAAAATTTTCAAAAACCAAGCTTCCACTCATATTTTCGTCGTTTTCCATTTCTCCGCGAGATTAAAATAACGCCTCTGGCGTTCTAAATTCTGAGAAGACGTCCTCAGCGTTAACCAAGATCTCTTCCTACTTTATTTGCAACGTTTCCTCGGCTCCTTCCTCGTCCTTTCTGACGTCCATAACGCATCAGCGATTCCTCGAAAAGGCGCGTTGCCGCGAACGATAATCAGGATCGAGATTTATTCAACTGCGTCGATAAGGATCACTGCGATGAAGTCGTAACGATTGTTGCTACGGGCGAGGCGGAAGCGAGCCAACGCGAAATATGAACGCCATTAGTCCGTTTGTTGGAATCGTTGGTTTACGGTCGCGTGTTGCGAACACGTTTCCAACCATTATTGTAATGGAATAATTGTTACTGCGGATTGGTGAGCGGGCACATAAACCAGTTGAAGGGAGACTGTAACTTCTCCGTGTAATTTAACGAAAAAAGCAACGTGGTATACTTCACTCAACCGACTACCGGAGGCAGTGACGCCATTTTCTGTTTTAATAACAATTTCATTTGGCTGCACCTTTCTATGTACCGTTACTGGATATTGTGAGTAGAAGTTATTATTCATTTTTTACGCTTCTTTTGTTTTGCACCTGTGTATGGGGGGCGGGCGTGTATCGTACACATCGAGTAATATAAGGTATATGGAGGTCGAATTATTTGTATCTTTAAGGGTATTGATTATCATAATGTTTTATACGGCCTAATAGGGTTAGTTCGCCATTTTGCAAGTGTGTTACTTCTTATTCTTTGGAAACGAAATCCTCCTCTCTGGGAGCATAATGGACATTTTTTAATGTATTATGTTGTGTTTAATTATTTATATCTTCAAAATTATCTAGCATCTACGTCTAAAATTCCATGCAATTCACCATGTTTTCATAATCTACTATTCTGCAAAAGCGTGTTCAAATCGTAGGGGTACACCCGATAACGTTTCCCTTCCCAAAGTCCAGGGGTCAGTATTAACTTACATATAAATCTTCAATCATCTGTATCTCAAAAACTATCCACCATCTACGTCCAAATTTTCACTCGTCTAACCAAAAACCTATACTCCACCATCCCTCAAAAGGGCGTTCAAATCGGAGGGGTACACCCGAGAACATCCCCCCTCTCGAAGTCCAGGGTCAGTATCAGGCCCTCTCGATTACCATTCCGCGAGATCGCGCGCATCAGGCCCGGTGTGCTCGCAACAAATTATCATCAGTCGCGTTGATTTAATGCCCCCGACGGATTTCGCGACGGGGGCACGGCGCTCCGCGCGTTATTTACGCGCCCGGAACCCCGGAATCCGCGCGCTCGTTCCTCAGCGTACGCCCGCGACCAACCGGTCCCCGCTGAAAGCAACGTCCCCTCGGCCCACCCCCCACCCCACCCCTCCCCCGTACGTGCAACCGTACGCGAAAAACCTCGCTAATTTCAATTCCGGTTTCCCGAGGGGGGCTCGGGAGGGGGCGAGGCAACGAGGACCACTGAATCACGGGGCGGCGAGGCCAGCTAGACCGGACCTCCTGATCTGAATATCAATGAGCTTGACGCAGTCCGCTTTGGGAATCGTCGCGCGATCGCGTTTATCATCGCGTCCGTTCCGGAACATCGCCGCCCTGTATCGCCTGGGTACCGCGTAGCAGCGTTTTGCATTGCAAAGACCGTTGCGGAGGGGCCCGGGGGGACAGGTCGGGGGACAGGCACAGGGTAGAGTATATCGAGGGGGCCGATCGAGCGGACTTCTTCTTTCGCGCGCGTGTAACGCCGAGGTGTTGCGATCCAGCGGTACAGGCAGCGCGCAAATAGCAGAAATAATCGATGGTAATAACGCGACGCTGCTCGGGGTACGGCTCTGGTAACTAATCTAAATATCAATTCCGCGGATCTGTTGCTTCCGGAACGCTTACTAGGCGTCGCGGGGCCCGCGCGCAGTGTCTCTCATCGTTGATCATCGATCCACGCGGGGATTGTTACACATTGTTGCGGATGAAATTGTAAAAGAGGGGGGTAGATCTAACCCAGACCTAATCTAGATTCGAACCTAACTCTTGTTCTGGAGAGAGAACATCGTCATGCCCCCCCCCCCCCTTGGTGAAGAAATGAAATGGAAGTGTAAAATTATTGGGGGGTAGGATGAAAGTGAAATGTTTGAAAATGAAGAAGTATAAATTTTGGGGTTTACGAAACTTCAAGGTAACCCTGGTAAAGTGCTTAGGCTTTTTTTGTTGATTCGTAATTTATAGGGGAAGGGGCACTAGAGTTTTAAACAAAGAAAATAATAGATTGAAGGTATTGGTGACAAATAAGAGCGAACTGATTAATAAAGAAATGTAATTTTTGTGATTTATGAAATATTCAAATGCCCCTAGGCAACTGCCTAGATTTCCTTAGTTGAGTAGTTCTATAGGGAAGTATTACGTATAGTTAAACTATCGAGAAAAGTTGAAATACAAATGGAGCATTAGAAAACACTGCCCCTGTCTATAAAACTATCTTCTATATTGTGTATAGAATACTTAACTTTCTATTTTAACTATTCCAACCTTACAGTTTCGGGCCCCCCTCGATAAAAGTACATCTACGAAGATCGCGGAGAAAGAAGTATATAATAAAATGAATTTTTCCTCGTATCTTCTCAAAGATCAAAGTATACACAGTTATAAAAATGCTCCGAAGTCAAATCCTCAAGGATCAAATAAAACTACGCATAAGTATCATCGCTTGAATTTCGTAACAAATATCGATGATACTCGATATTGTAACAGACAACCTTAAAACGACCTTGCAAGTAAAAATTTACAATCAATTCTCATACTTTCCGATCGAAAATTTCTTTTTTTTTCGACAATGGTCGAAACCGGGGTCCTCGAATTGAGAGGCACTGTTCCAGGGGCACCGACTACGTCTATATGCGTCCAAGGGAGTGCAGAATTTCTGTCGGTTAATTTCAGATAAAACAGAGATCGTCGCGGCTTAATTACAATTTGAATGTAAATTCCAGCGAGAAGTAACTTACGTCGCGCGTAATTTCAATGAATGGCCCGACGTCGGCCAGATCGAAGTTACACGCGAGCGGAAAAATGAAATTGTTTGCGGACCGTTCCCGACGCTGCCGCTGCTGGCCGGCTGTAATTGGATTGGATAAGAGAGGAGACGGGTCGAGCGAGAAGTTGACGGTGTAATTCTGTCGCTAGCAAAAACGCGTTAATGCTCAGGTGTCGCTAATAACTTTGAGAAATGCGACGGCGTCGCTGAATTATTGTATAAAGAAGAATTAAATGGGAAGCATTCGCTTATTTATGGAGTACCATCGGGCCGTGGCGGTTTCGAAACTTAATTCCTTCGTTCGCTCATGAAGAAAGTACCGACGTGCGAACGTCGAAGTGGAAATTTAGCGGGCACTAAGTGGAAACGAATTCTAAGTGGACAAAAAGTTAAGTTACAGGCGTACCTCGTTGGTTCTTTTCTCGTGGAAAGGTGGTCGCGATAGCAATGTGTTTTAGAAGTTCGTGAAAAGATCCAATGGTCGATGGGAGACCACTTTGTAAAAATAGTAACACAAAAATAAAGAATTGCTAGAAAATTTTTATTTAAAAAATATCCGAGAATCCTAATGTAAAAGATAGTAATGTAAAAGAATTGTAATATCAAAAATTCTAATATCAAAAAACTGTAATACAAAAAGTTCCAATGTACATTTATATATATCTGATAACCTTCCCATTTGTAACATGTGCAGTGAATGAATACTTTGAGTACAGTAAATTTTCTTCCCTGTGCGTGACAATTGCCAAAATTCTTTCATCATCGACCAAAGAAATACAACATCGATCCTAAAAATGTATTATATCAAACTACTTACAAAAAGAACGATTAAAAAAAGAATAATCCCTCTATCGTACATATACAACACTACAACGAATCATGGTTAAGTTCTATGCATTTTGGTGCATTACACTCGCACGTACACCTCCACATATACTTAAATACTTTTCTAACAACAATTCTCCTCCCGCTCTAAGAAACTCGTTAAGAAAGGCTAGAATTCCTCAAACCTTCCCCCACCAGGAAGAAAAAACCATCTTGGAGCACGGTCCCGGCAAACATTGACCCAGTGATTCGAAATTGAAAACTCGATCGAAAATCAAAACAGCTCTCGAGTACCGTGCTGGTACTTGTCGCATCATTTGCATGCATTACGCGTCATTACGCGTCCCGGCGTGACAAAGTCGCGACGTCCAGCAATTTATAGGCGCAGCCTCTTTTCCCCGTTCCATCAATTCAGCGTATCGCTCAAGTGGGATCTGCATTGCAAAATTCGAACGAGCGGCACCGTATCTCGTCGCGTATCTCTCGCTAGCGTTATCGTTCGCGAGGGACAGCTATCAGGGCTGGTCGAGATAGCAGGAAGGATTTAACGGAGCGACACGGCTAGGCGCGCTGAAAGGAAGAGAGAGAGTGAGTGAGTGAGTGAGAGAGAGAGAGAGAGAGAGAGAGAGAGAGAGAGAGAGAGAGAGAGAGAGAGAGAGAGAGAGAGAGAGAGAGAGAGAGAGAGAGAGAGAGAGAGAGGTGAATATGCACGAGTAACCACGTTTACGCTGTTCTCGAATCGGACGGCTGCTTGTCGGCCTCGCTTACCGATAACGGAGACCTGGAGCGAATGCTCGAATCGAAGAATCCGGCTTTCCTGGCTAAACGACGCCGACCAGTGAACATTTTTTCATCGACGTTGTGTTCTCTTCCGATCCTGACGTCAGCTCGGTAGGTGGACGTTGATTGATGTACCGGGGAACGATTTACCGGGTGCTGATTACACGCTCGGGAAATGAGACGATTTTATATTGTTAAGGGACGAAGAGATTCGTGACGAGATTCGTACCAGGAGATAAGGAGAACATTACTCGAGTTATTCGGGTGGAAAGTACGTTTTCACGACAATGTAATCGTTGTCGAAACAGAGACTGGAAGACTACTGTTAGGAGCAGGAGAGAAGTGTCACGTGGTCTGCAAACTCCTGATAGCTGGACCACTTTCCGATAGCTCTTGAGTCTTCTTGTAGGTTACCTTCTGATACCTCCTGATACCCCTTATAGGCTACCACCTTCTGATAGCTCTTGAGTACTCTTCCAGATTACCTTCTGATACCTCATGATGCCCCTTATGGGTTACCTCTTGGTAAGCTGAATGTTACACGACTATAAATGCGCGAATATTATGACAATTGGGTAGGGTAACCACAATGGAAGACTATTGTTTGGAACAGGATTGATGGAATTGTCTCGAAGAGTATTAGGAGGTAAGGAGAATGCTATTCGAGTTTGAATATGTTCGACATTATAAGTACAGTCGAAACAGTGGAAGACTATTGGAAACAGGAAAGTATTGTTTCGAGGGCTATCAGGAGATAAGGGTAACCTCTAATTCTGTAATACTCATGTTCAAGTACTTTGGAATATAATTTACAACATAGAGAAAAGTAAAATAAAATACATCACTTGACCACGATACGATGAAAAAGTTCAGCTGCTGCTGCTTCAAAAGTTAACTCTAATCGTGCCTAGCTGACTCTAATTATATTTACACGCTAGTTGCGTATCAAAAACCCATAGACTACGCGATCGATAGGATTCCTATTAATCATCCTTCAACGGAACAACACTATCCGGAAGTCTCCTTTACCCTAGTGCATCGTTACACAGAAAATTCCGTCCACTGAAACCTACATACGTCTTCCAAATCCCTTACCTTCAGCTCCCAATAGTACCGAATCCCAATTCTCTGTACCCTCTCGATAAGAACCTCTGATCCAAAATCTTCCACGATTCCAAAGTTCTCTAATCACCTACACTTCGGTAATGTTTCATTTATCGAATCAAGATCTCACCGTCACGTCACAATGCCAGACGTCAACGTTGACCACCTAGTTGCTAAATCATCCACCGTCATTGACGATCCATTAACACGCTCTGTCCAATAACACGCGACATCGGGCGCAGCTATCCGAGCTAATTAACGCGGATTCATCCAATCGAAGCAGGGTCAGTCGCCACGGGGATCGCCTGGTAGCCGAGTTCAGTGACAATTCAGCGTAACGACGCACGGACGTTCCCAAGTCCTGTAGACGTGGTTACACGCGAGCAAACACGCGCGCGAACGAGTCGGTGGGCCGCAACCACGGCACCAATGCGCACGAACGTAAATCATAACGCATAACCATTCCCGAGGCAGGCTCCACCTTCCTTCGATAGGTGCACGCGTGCACCAAGAGAGACGCTGTTACCATTATCGCGTTTCCCGAGCGGCGCCGTCCTGGCGAGCATCGCGGGTAGCGCGAGCGAACCACAGGGGGAAAAGGAACGTCTAGAGGGCACTGGGATCGAAACGGAACCGACGGGCTCGGGGTGGTCCGTTGATAGCTGCAATAACACGGACATGGCGTCCCAGTGTCGATGGACTCGATTGATATGGGAGCTGCAGTCCTGACGCGAGACTGTCGACACACGTGCAGCTGTCATAAGCCGTGGGGTACCGGATTGTTCTAGGAGTTTTTGCGTCTTTGTTGACAACCGGTGTTCGTCAGTTTGACCATCTTTGGAGCTGGTACGATCTAGATCCGTAATTGAGAAAACGAATCTCAGGGGAAATTTTCTTCTTTTCGGGGGGGGGGGGGGGGGGGGAGGCTTGAAAAGATATTTGGAAATTTTTAATTTTCAGAAAAGTCTGCGATATTTTTAGCCGATACCTATGATTGGCGGAGTTCTGTAATTGGAAGTTCTTGAGTTATTTGAAGGGGGGACACGGGGGTCAGTGTAATCTAGAGGTAACGTAAATCTTAGTAATAGCATTCGAGGTGTGACTCGAAGGGTTCAGTGATCAGTGTCACTTTGATCGTTTTTACAATTGGTTCGTGGATCGAAGAACAAATTTTAATATTTATTTTTCTTAAGGGGGCCTCCCTTAGAAATTATTTGGCTACAAATCTCAAACAAAATTTTCTTTCTATTTCGGGCGTCGCCGTTGGAAATATATTTGCCCGAAAGTATCAGGCGCAGAAAGTTTCTTCTTTTTCAGGGGACCCCCTGGAAAAATGTAGTTTTCCACAAATCTAAAGCGCGCAAAACCTGCTCTCTGTTTATAATGTCCTCTTAAAAAATATATTTTTCCACGTATCCCAGATATAGAAATTTTCTTCTTTTCCAGGGGGCCCCCCTGAAAAAATACATTCGGAAACCACTGTTCTACGGTGGTGTAGTCCTTTGAGTATTTCCCAAGGTCTAAATTGCTCGGCTAATACGCGCTAAATTACGCCGCGAAACGTTATTCCCGCGCCTGATAAATGCCGCCTATATCGGTCGCGATAATTCCCCCGGCGAGCGGGGGATAAATCATCCCCGTGGCTTGATATAACGCCGCTCCACACGCAGACGATTTTTCTTCACATCGAAGCGCGCGCGGCCGCGAGTTTTCCCGCGCGGCATGCTTTATGCTCGTCGCGCGCTTCGCTCTCTCGCGGTATCCTGCGGCGCCCAGCTGATCTCCGGGACGGCGATATTTCACAATTAAACTGGTTCCCAGGACGGAGCGTTTAATTATCGCGACGTCATAATCCGGGGCGCGTGATTCAGTGGCGTTCCGCGGACGGACGACGACGAACCATCTGATTTTCCGTTTCGAAGCGAGTTACACGCGCGAAGCTCAAAACCATCGCGGCTCGACCGTGGAAGACGAGGATATACAACGGTGATGGGCGAAATGCTTATCTAGATCAGGGCCGTGACAAGGTAGAAACGAATGGGGCGCCATGTTACGAGAAAATTAAATTTATTCTATTCACCGTTCGAATGTGGTTTTATCGATGTTTTTCTCAAGAAATTCGGAATCACAAATCGTTTACAATAATACCAAATTAACGGGTGCAAAAATACCTAGGCACGACCCTGATCTGGATGATAAAGAGTTCCAACAACTGATCAATAGTTTTCGATACGTTAGTTATTCAATAAAAATTATAATGTAAGATAGAAAAAGAATGTGCGTTTATACTATCTAAAAGAGTGAGCTTTGTAGTTCCATAAATCGTAAGCATCGTATCTTCGCATCGTCGTTACTCTTATCCTGTAGGACGTACTATTGTCCCTCTAGCGACTAGAGACTCTCGGGGAGGAAAAAGAGTTAACATTGCGAATAAATCGCTAAAAAATTCTACAATCTACGAATCATAAACATTGTTTCTCTTATCGTGTATGACGTACCATTGCCCCCTAGCGAGTAGAGACTCTCTGAGTAGAAAAAAGTCAACATTGCGAATAAATCGCTAAAATACTCTACACTCCCCGAATCATAAATATTATTTCTCTTATCGTGTAGGACGTACTATTTTCCGCTTAACGACTACAGGGTCTCTGAACGGGAAAAAAGTTCAACATTTCGAATAAATCACTGAAAAGTACAGTGTTTCTCGTAGTCGTTTATTATTCGGATAAAATTTTGCCCATCTCTGATACACAGCGGGAGGACGACGGTATTCCATCCAGTATTTTCTGTGAAGGATATTTTCATTTTTGCCCAGTTGGTAACGAATTATTTGTCAGCGTTGCGTTATTAAATATCGATGAGGTAATATTTTACATAAATATGCGTCCTCGAACGTGGACGTAAAATATAGTTCTCACAGTGGGTCGCCGTCGGAATAGTTTTGAAAAACACTTGCTCCCGAGTACTAACCGAGGAGCAACCCCGAGAAGGGGCGGACGCTGATTGGTCCGAATTCCCGATCGCAACGGCTGCAAATCCACGGTGTCGCGTTTTCATCGCGTACGAGGCACTGCTCGCGACATTTATCACGGCTCCCACGTTTTATGCTAATCCAGGATTCCGCGACGGTCCAGGGAAGGAATCGATATCTAATAAAAGCAAGCGAATCGGGCGAATGGAGAAAAAGCCACCGTCGGTCTCACCGGGTACTGGCTAGCTGCGCGCGCAACTGGTTACGATAAATCATACTTAACTTCAGCGAAACCTATAACTTGTTGCCTGGCAACGTAACCCGGCGAAAGACGCTGAAAAGCCCGCAGCATGTACGATACGCCGGGTATCATCGATTTATGATATCTGCAATTCAGTTGCACTCGATCGAAGGCTGTGCGCGAGCGCGAAACTTTGAGCGGATGCACAAGCGCGCGTACATATGCATGACCACGATCTTGCATTTTTATCCAATGTCCCTCTCTATCCTTATCCTCTTCCCTCTTGGGGATTTGTCTTTGACTATTTGATACGGTACTTGTACAGTGGGGAGAGCTGTAGAGAATAACCCTGGATCCTGACCTCTCACCGGTTGTACCCTTCTGGAGGCCATCTTAAAGAACGAAGATGAATGTCAAACTATTAAACTTCTTCGGTTTCTGAAGATTAGATCGTCCACACTGCTTTTAATATGTATCCACTTTGGATTTTGCTTTCATCGTGGAGAAGAAAAAAGGGAGGAGTGTATACTCATCTGGAAAATTGGAGGAGATAGAAAGGTACTTTTACATCCTTTGGTCTCTCAGAGGATCATCCATTTCTTTGGATCTTCTTTCGCTAATACATCTTTGGGTTTAGCTCTCATCGTAGAGGAAGAAAGACAGGACAACATGCTCATCTGGAAGCACGAAGAAGAAAGTCAGAAAACCACTTTCGTCTTCCATGCGGTCTCTCCGTGGATTCTCCGTCTCTTTGGATCATCCTGCTCTCCGGAGTTTGCTTTCATCGTCGAGGAACAAAAACGAGAAGACTAGATGCCCATCTTGAAAAATGGAAAAGAAAGTCAGAAAGCCACTTTCGTCTCGTTCGGTCTCCCCACGGATCCTTCGTTTCTTTCGATCTTCTTCCATCGACGCGTCTCCCCGAGTCCTCTGCTCTCGTCGTTTCGTTTCATCGTGGTGAAAACAAAAACGAGAGGAGTGTATGTATATACGCTGCGAAAAAAAGTGCCGCTGGAAACGAGAGAGAAAGATGACGAAAACGAGCGGAGAACGAGTGGATGCGAACGAGAATCTGGAAAGGCCAGAAACCGCTTGGAATCTCGGTGCGGGGAGGGGCAGGGGGAGGAGGAGGACGGTGAGCGGTATTTTTAGGCATTAAAATCGCTCCATAAATTAAATCCGCAAAAGGACGAAGTGGCCCGCCGGAATGAAACAGCGCCGGGTGGAATCGTTTTCGGGACCTGCTTGAGTTTCTCCGCGTCTTCGCGGCAGGGCCCCGTGGGAGATAAGCCCATAACATGACCTGACTTAACGCGTCGTTCCGCAACGAGCAAACGCGCAAAAAACCCTGCACGTCGGCGGTTTCAAAACCGGGGGCCACAGATTCTCGAAATTTCCACGCATACCTGGTGCACCACCCTCCATCGGGTTTTGAAGAAGTGTACCAATTGTAATTTTAAATTCAACAACGCACGATAAATACTTACATTAATAATTTTGAACACAAGATATCGTTGTACGACAAAAATAAAGCTGCCCGAAAACGAACGAAATCAGACTTGTTTATTAGGAGAACATGACAGCCGACGAGGTGGTTACTTTCTTAGCAAATCTTTAGTTTTAAGCTTAGATTAAGTGCATTTTAAGGCCACCATGTACGAATATCTGTGCTCTGCCGAGCAATTATCCAATCTTTAGCTTATTTTTGCTCGCCGTGTTTCACAGTCCAGTCACCTCTGCTTGTTGCATAAGCAAGTGACCGGCCGTGTAAGTGATCCGACCGGTCAGTTGCCGTCTCTTCTATTGTATCCGTTTCCAGGGGAATATGTTGCAAACACAAAGGGAAGTTTGACATGTGTCTCTGTGGAAGCCACCGATCGCAGTAGATGACTCTCTTTTCCGTAATCCTTCGTAAGTCGTAACCACGCTTGCTTGCCTCGCGACGCAGACTTGTGGGGAAATGGGGCACTCCTTTCGGCGGCGTCGACCAGTTCCTCCCGAATTGGGTCCACTAAAGGGAAACGGGACCGATCTAGTAGTACCAACTCCACGGTTCATTTTACGTCTTCCCCAATTTTGCCTCGTTTTGTTCGACGATGTAATTGCTTGGCAGATCTAATCGAGGAGCTCGAAGGAACTTTGATTCCTTCTATTTCTGTGGTTCAGTAATTTCGTTTGTGCTACGTATCGAGGGAGATCGATGGAACTTTGATTCCATCTATCGAATCCAGTCAGCTCTTCTCGTTGCATAAGCAAGTACTGTCCGTGTAGCTGTTTCGAACGGTCAATTGCTCTCTTTTCTGGTGCGTCCGCTTTCTGAAAAGGATGTTGCGTACTCAGAAGGAGATATTTTTAACTCTGTTTCTGTGAAAGGTATCGATTCCAGGATAAAACCCTCTCTATGTCATCTTTCATAAATCGTTTCCATGCTTGTATGGTGTTGTGGAATTTCAAATGAATTTCCGAATTTTTGCTAGAATTTTCCTTTTGCTGAAATTAAATTTTGTAACAACTTTTGTGTTTAAATTAAAATGTTATATAAAAACCTTGAGATCCGCTACTCTAATTTACCTTGATTGCCTTCAGGTTGACATATTATATTTCATTATAAAATTATCGTCACTTCCATTTTTGAAAAGGGACCCAGCATATGGTCGAAATATTGAATAAATAAGTACACGTATTATTATCGTCGAGAAAAATTCACGGCTTTCGTTTACATTTCTCCATGAATTTTATATTGTATTTTATTACAAAATTATCGTCACTTCGATCTCCTAAAGGGGATCCAGCATATGGTCGAAACATTGAATAAATGAATACACGTATTTATAACACCGAAAAAATTCTACGTTTTCGTATACTCACACGGTGAGCAAAAAATGAGAAAATATCACCAATAACCCGTACAGTCATTGCGAATAACTTAATTTCAAGCAACATCGAAAGATTCGGTACGAGCCCGCGCGTACGAGTGTCGCGATCGCCGATGATCGATGTAGAAAAAATAATTTACTCGAGAAAGACAAATGCAAGGGGAACGTTCGTCAAAAAGTTCCTTCATTCCGGAAGCGATAATTAGTCGCTTAATTAAATGTCAAAATTTCCATGGTCAGAAATGCAAACGATTCCGCTGCCGAATGGGTCAATAAATTACCAACCACGAACCAAGCGTTTCTCTCGTTCTCGCTGGAAGGACGCTTGGTTGATAAAATTATAATTTTTATTGCACGCTCCACGGCTATTTTCGTCGACTACGTAATTTCGTTGCCGCGACTCGTGATATTCTTTTCACGTTCGAAATAATTCCTTAACGTCGATCCTTCGACGAACGACGTCGGAACGAGGGTCTCGAAGAGATTCTTAAAGGAGTGGCCATTTTACTTTGGACCCCTGGCAATTATACAATCTTGGAGAATTTTTTCGAAGAAAACCAACGAAAGTACGAATAGAAAAACTTTACCGGTATGTTGACTTACGATTCGAGAAGCTGTATGAATTTTTTTGGGTCTATATACTAGGTGATCCAGAACAAAAGTGACCAACTTTGTCACTATGTTTAGGGAACTCGAGTTCACACGATACTCTACTGTATTTGTTTCACGAGACAAACATTTTTGCCTCTGATAAATTCCAACGTTTCGTCTTCGATTCAAATTATAATGGCGGGGCGATAAATTCCCCGCGTCGCGGATTGTGCAACGTCGCGACAAGCACACTCGTCCTGATTCGTAGATCCGAAGCAACAACGAACGAATCGCAGTGTCTGTTGATTTACGACGAGCGTTCTCATTATTGCGCGCGTTTATCAAAAATTCACCGCTAACCGCGGCGGCCGTGTAATTTATGCGAAAATCTGGCCCGAATATTTGTCAAACCTTCGAAGAAATTCCTTTTGAAACGACGAGAGGGTGGAAGAGGACAGGCGAGATTCGATTGGGGAACGAGTATCCGGGAGAAAAATGGCGGAGCAGATAAGAAGCGAAAGGCTATCTTCTCACCGAGGACGTTGATCCATGGGATTGAAAAATAACATCTCGAGTTAAAATATAGAAAAACATCGATCTTAACGTTGAAAACACGTTGGTTATACCTTTGTGCAAATGGCAAATTCGGACGAATTGTTAAGATTGTATAAAAAATAGAGAAAGAAAATTTCTAGTCAGAATTCTATACCTGAGTCGTTAACGCTTGAGAAGGTGAAAGAAGCTGTGTTAGAAGATATAAAAAATTGTTCGAGAATTAAATATTTCTAAAATGGGATAAAAATTGATAGAGAAAAGATTTTCGTAAGTAGAAATCTGCGTGTGAAAGATTTTTCGAAAGAGTTCTCGAAACTTCGTAAAGGTAAACTCTGTTAAAAGACATCGAGGAATAGTAAAAAATTAAACGATAACAAATGGTGCTAAAATCGGGAGAGAAAATCCCCTTTAGTTAGAAACCCACGTTAGAGAGACTCTTCGAGAGAGGAACTCTCTAAAATGGCGCTGACAAATATTGCAAATGGTAGAAAAGTCGAGAGAAAATCTACCTTAACGAGTAATTTACGTCAGAGATGCTCTCTGATAACTAGAAATCTATGCCGGAGAGATTCACGAGTCTTCGAAGCTCCGGACTGAAAAAGGAGCTGTGTTAAAAAAAAACTCTAAGATCAGCTAAAAAGGCATTGGTCAATTGTAAAAAATCTGTAGGGAAAATCCAGGGATTTAGAATCTATCGAAATAAATTTCTAAAACATGCAAGAATCTTCTTCGACTTGAAATCGACTTCACGAGTCCTCGAAGCTCGTGAGGGAAAAAGGATGTCTGGAAAAGGTACCAAGAGATCCAACAAAAAATGAAACAGGAAAGATTTATCTTTTCACCATCTCTGTTACCTACGTATATATACATACACATACACGTATATAGATTACCTATTTTCATTTACATTCGCGAGCACTCTGTGCCAGCTAACATCCCGAGTCCTTCCTTTTTTAAAGTATCCCGCGTCTGGACCGATTTAAAAATAGAATTCGCGTTCTGACACGAAGTCTTAAAATCGAATAAAAGATCCAGGGCGCGTAGCGCCGGGCTTCCATTTATCAAAAGACAGAGAAGAACACTGTCAAGGGAATGAAGTATCGACGCGCCTACCGGCGTAGTCTCCGCATGGAAGACCGTATCAGTGACAACGGCAAAAAGAAAACCGTTTTATCTCCGCGCGCATAGTCGGATTGTGCGTCTAATGGCTGACGCGCGAGCACGAATGGCGATCACGCGAGTCCCTCGTTTCAGATTTCTCGTTATCGAGGCGTTACGTGCCGCACGGTCGTTACGTTTGTCGAAATATACGGCGGAAAAAATATCACACCGTGGTGTACGGTTCACCGTACACCACCGGCCATAATGGCTTATGATATAGTTGTCAGCGGCACGGCGCGTTCACACTTCATCGAAGCTGACGGTCAACCTGTCTGACAAGTCGCGAGCAAATGAACCTTTTCTACTGTCGATATCGCTTCGAACGATTGCAATACTCTTTGGGAAAGGGAACACTATCGATGGTGGTTCAACTGTTTCTTTCGTGAGTTTGGAGAAAGTAATTACGGAAGATTTTATGGGGATTTGTTAACAAGGATTTTGTCGAAGGGTATCATTGTTAGACTCGGTGAGTAATCGTGAGGATTTCGTTGAATTTTCGCTGGAAGATTTTACCAAAGTGGTGGGTACCATCGTTACGTTTACATTGTTGCACACTCTTTCGTTGAGATTTGTTCACTGTTGCAAAATTATTAAAAATCAATGCCACATATACATTTTTCCATGAATGAATTCGAAGAAAATAATCGCAAAGAAATTGTGAAATATTCACCGAAGAAGTTTATGGAAGCGTGGGGTGCTATTATTATTTATTTCGTAGCATTACTTTCGTTGTGATATTTCTTTTTTTTTTGTTGCTGTAGCGCTGCTTGAAAATCAATGCTGCATCAATGCAAACGCAGCTTTGTTGATTTCAATGGGTGGTAATACTTTAACGCCCAGGGTGATTTCAATGGGTGGTTATGGCACGAGTAGGAAGCATTGAAAGCGATTTGAGTGTACAGCCTTGGTTTAATTCGATCGTGCTTCGATTATTAAAATCCGTTATTGAAAATTCTAAAGATACCTAAAGTACTAGAGTTCCGATCCATGGTATCGGTCTGTTTCTGTTATTATAAATTATTATCTGTCGTGGAAATATAAAGAAAGTTAGTCAATGGCAACAATTTATATCCCTTTATCTTTCTAAGTTACTGATCTGTATGATTTTGTATTGTATTACGTCGACGATAAAAAAAGTGTGATCTATTTAAAAATACAACAGAGAGTAAACTATACTTTATCATCTCTTTATCCAAGAGAACTAATTTCTAACACTCTAAAAAAACAAAACTCGCAAAACTAACGATAGTCGTTAACTAATTTTTCCGATAAAAATACTTTCGATCGAACCAGATGTAACTTCCCCATTTTTAATACCATCCCTGTGAAACTCTTGCAACAATTACTCCAAAATGGAACAATACAGTTCACCCGCCCCATTGTCCACCTCCATTCTTTTAAAATCCCTTTATCGAAGAGAAATGCGACAATTTCTAACGCTCGAAAAAACCGCGGCGAGTTCCCCCTACCGTATACGGATCATAAAATTAACGATACCCATTAACAATGCGCAATTTGCATCGAATGGTGGAACAGAACCGCACGGGAATAATCAAATTACAAGACGTCCAAGATCTAAACGCGCTCCATGTACGAACTTCTCCACGAACTCATTCGCGAAACATCGAGTTTCGCTCGCGTACACGACTCTCGCGTCCCGATGTCCACCACTGTGACTCCCTCCCCCCTCCATGGGTCCTCCGGGCCTCTTCCATCACAGTTTCGACCGTTGCCGGGCCCGTCGAAACGTCCCGAACGCAACAGAAGCGAAGAAAAAAAAAAGGAAAGGGAAAGAATAAATAATACTGGTAAAAAAAAACAAATCCAACGAAACGATAGCCGCGTAGCACGAGACACAACCGACAATGGGGCCCCGAATCTCGTTCTTGAGACTGGGACCACTGTCCAGTTCTCACCGGGGCCTCGGTATTGGTCCCAGTACCGGACAACCAGATGTCCGCGGAGCGCGTGCACAGGTGAACACAGAGGAGGAAGAGGGCCGGTTCAATGCCAACCGACTCGTGGAACGAGAGGGGGCAGAGGGGCCCCCGTAAGACACGTGAAACTGACCAATAGATCCGGTTTAGCGGGTTTCCGGATTCCGCGGGTCATCGGGCGGGACCCCGTTGCGCAGCGGTACCCGCGGTCAGCCCCCGTTTTGCGGACGCGTCCTCGATGTCCCGTGAGAGAGGGAACGGATATGGGGTCCGGTCGGAGAGCAACCCCTTTACCACGTACGCGAGCGTGCGCGCGCGCGCGCGTAATGCCCATCCGCATACATTAACGAATGTCCATCTTGGCGCATACCCCGGAATCCGGTTTTTCGACAATATGTTCCGACCGCCGCTGTCCGGATCTTGGGTCACCCTCGTATGGGGGGAAGGGGCCCGTAGCGAGGGACCTGCCGCGTGTTAGGGGTCGACCGAGGGAACGGAGGGGACCTGTGCGTCGGAAACTTCCCGAAAGGTGGGCAAATTATGGGATCGGGGAATTTTTGGAATCGAAGTGGGTCTCGAATTACCTGTGGAAGTAGATGAGATCATTTGGAACGCGATAAGGTGGAACGAGTGGGAGAAGAGGTGTACGAGACCTTTTATCGAGGGAAGAGTGAAGGAGGATAGAATTGCATCTTGAAACGTGATCGAAATGGGTGATAGAACTTTTGTAATTGAACTCAGTTACGAATGACAGTGGAGGTGGATGGAATGCTCGTTTAGATTCATAAAATGAAGAGGGTATATTCCTCTTTATCGAATGAAGAATCCAGGAAAAAAAGATCGTAGTCAAATCTTGTGTTAGAGTTTATAAAAAGCTATCAAACTGTAGTATAATAGGAGGGAACAGTACACGAGTAATGTATACTGAAAAAACGGGAATTATTACCAATTCTCCGTGTTCATAGAAAGCTTTGCGTTCGTCCAATGTTTAACACAGAAGAACAAGAAAGAAATTCTAATATTCGCGAACGAATGAACCGTAAACCGTAAATCATAGAGCGAAAAGATCGGGGCGATAAGGCCGCTGGTATCCGTATAATAAAATCGTAAACATTATCGCAAACGCAACTACGGAGATTTCAATGCTTGGTTATACTACAACGGCCGAGTGATTTCAATGCACGGTAACGGTAATATTTTTGGCTAGTTTCTACGCGTGGTAAAACTACGAGCGATTTGAATACGTGGAAATGGCGTTGCTTTCAAATAATTTCAATATACGAAAATAATACCAGAATCGTTCTGTTAAAAGGGACTATCCGAACTTCAATTAATTCGATTACGTTCGTGGAACTTACAACGACATTTATACAGTTAAACAATGTCCCGAGGTTTTCCCGCGCTCTAACAGTTTTACGAACAAACGACCCACGCCCGAGTGACTTCAATGCGTGGCAATACTAATATTTTCAGGTGATTTCAATGCACGATACCACAGTACTACTATCGGATGACTTCTATGCGCGGTGACACAATGACTCCCAAAAATTAGTTCATTTTTAAATAATTTTCAGAGTAAATAAAAGACTGTTGATTCTTATATACATGTAAGCAAAAATTATCTTATTTTATTTTGTACAATTATTCGAGTAATGACAAAGATAATGGTACAAAAATGGTAGAAAAATATTCTATACCAAAGATCGCTCTAAAAATAACAATTTCAAATGGAAATACCCTCCTTAACCTCCTTACGCTTGTCTACTATAGTAAATTCAATCATAGAAAAGCAAATTTATTAAAATGGATCTCGAGAAAGATTCGAGGAACCAAAATCCAACCATAAGTGGAGAAAATGTTCTTTCATACACTTTTTGAACAAACCCTCAATGTTTCCTCGTTGTTCAAACAATTTCACCGATCCAACGACCGACATTTTCACCCTTGCGAAAGAACCAACGACGTGTATAGGTGAAAAGAATTTTAAACCGACCTCGGGGCCGTCATTTTTCATTTTCATCGACTCCGTGTCTACGTTTCGCCTCTGCTCCGATTCCTTAACGGTGACTGATAGCAATTACGAGATCGCGTCGCACGGTTTTGGGGTTCCAACCCCCTTTAGGCAATTCTAATGCGCGCGTACCATCCGCATACATTACTGGCCGACTGTCCATCGTCAGCGAAATCCGGTTTTCGACAATACCCGATACACGGTGCCCTCGCATGGTGCTTCGTTGCTCTGACCGAGGGTCAAGCTTCACCTCGCCGTGGATGAGAAAGGGGGACCTGCCCGCAAGAAAGAATTGCCGCGATTTATAATACGGATATTTCTAATACGACGATTGTTCGTCGCTTCAAAGGATCCGCCCTGCGAGGAAGACGATTCTCCGCTTTCTGCGCCGGCTACAATGTCGTATTTGTCGAAGCCTCGGAGTCCGCTTCAAGGTTGAAAATAAAAATGGCCAATGCAAAGCGCAAGAAACGTCAGCTGTGCGGTAACTCATCCTTGGACAATTGAACGTGGTTATTTTTGGATTAATCGCGATACCCCTTGGGAATCAGAGACTAGTGGAGGTATTCTAATGGTTCGTGGTACCTTTCCCTGACAACTGTTCAGTCTGTTCTTTGAACTTCGAAATAGAAATTGGAAAAAGTTCGTTGGAAATGTTAACTCTTCCGTGACCTAGTAACGTGTTAACGTGTGACCTAGTTAACTCTTTTGTGACTTAGAAACGTAGATTTTTTTTATTAATTATGGTGTTGATAACTATTTGCTTTACTTTGTAAACTTGAAGAAGAATTCTATAGTAACTCGTCTTTGTAAGGTAGTTCTTTTTGGGGATAGTAGGATGTCCAAATTTTAATAGTTTAGGGTAGCTTATCTTAGGGACTATTTACCCTGATTGTTTAAATTTTTCTACTTATGAAAGACGAGTAGTATAACGCTACTTTCGATTAGAATAAACCTAGAAACTAGTTTAAGGTAACAGAAGCATGTATGTGTTCATGGAACTCTGAAGAAATCTTTACTTTTGGGGTACGATAAATGTTATACCCAGTGAATCGGTAGATACTTATGGCCTAGGCTCACGTCGTCAAACTGTACACTATTACTATAGTATCTCTCTTTAACTTTAAATAACCCAAACCTAGGAACTAATAGAGACACATGTGTTCTCCTAAAGCTCATAACGAGGATCATCCTTTATTTTTGAGGTTATTTACCAAACTATAAATGTTCAAATCTATTAAATCAATAGATACTTATAACCCAACGAGTGAATCTCTCCTAATCTCTAGCTGACTCAACCTAGGAACTGACGAAGCCATGTATGTACACGTGGAGACCGTAACGAGTTTTCAGCAAACCATAAACGTTAAGTCCTGTGAATTAATAGACACTTATACCTTACGTTCACGTCTCCGTACCGTGAGTCATCATCGTTTAACAATATCGCGCGCGACCGTTCGACGCAAGCTGCCCCAAACCCTCTTCTGCGACCAAGCACACCCCTATCCTTCATCGAAATTTCTCAACTTTGCTCCCTACCCCGAAAACTGACCTCCGTCCATCCGCGGGCCGTCTGCGTCCGCCAAGAAATCCGGTTTCTCGACAATAACCCGCGACCATAAAGGGGGGATCACGGGGACGGCCGGTTCCGCAAAGGAGGCAGAAGATCCACCAGGGCAACCTGTCGAGGAGGTGCGAGAGAAAGGGTCCTCTCCTCGAAGGGTGACGCGCAAAGAAGGGACAGTGACCACACCTCTGTCCAGTGTTGTCCATTGGGGATGACCAAAAGCGATAAGTCCAGGGGTTGCTCGCGACTTCGTTTGTTGTTCCTTTTTTTTTCTTCTTTTCCATCTTCTCTCCTTCCTGCGTCTAATTCCGTCGCCCCGGTTCTGTGGGAACGAAAACCTGATCGCGGGAGTTCTCCGTCTCGTTTCGCGAACGACCCTCTGGAAGGAAGGAGACCGACAATGGAGGAAACCGTTCGAGAATTCGCCGCTGGCCCGTGGATACGTAGACTATAACGTACTATAGACGCGTACGGTATACAGGGTGTATCGGTAATCGTGACAGAGTCGAGAAAGAGGGCGATTCCATTGTGGAAATAAAATTTAAAGAAAAGGTGGAACAAATTTTTCTTGGGCGAAGCTTTATACGAGAGGAAGTGGAATTTTAATATTTTTGGGGTGATCGAGTATTTAACTATATCGTGGTTGAGTAAAAAGAAAAGTAGTGGAGGCGATTCTACGTGGAAAAATAAGAAAAAGATGTAGGATAAACTTTCTTCGTACGAAGTTTCGTTTCCGAAGAAATCGAACTTTAATATTTTTGGAGCAAACGTGCACTTAACGCATAGAGGACACTTTGTGTGCAATTTTTATAATTATCCATAACTGGAAAACCATGGTACCTAGGAGAAATCTTCACAGCACATTTTTTACTCGTCCTGATACGTAGGTTCACCTCCCGCAACATGCGTTTCCAAAACCCCTTGTATAGACGCCCGAGCGAAAGATTATAAACCCAGTAACATTAATTGTGGCGCATTGAGACACTTTGCCAGCGTTCCCTTCAACTACCCATAGCTCGAAATCCAAGGTGCCTAGGAGAAATCTTCACACCACATTTTTTACTCGTCCTGATGCGTAGATTCACCTCCCGAAGCATGCGTTTCCGAAACACCCTGTGTAGACGCGCGAGCGAAGGATTACAAACCCGGTAACAACGATCGCGGCGCGTTGTCCGACAGGACGCATGGGAAAAACCGGACGAACCGGACAACACGCACGACTGGACGGAAGTGCTCGATAAGCCGTTTCGGTGTGCGTGCCCCCGCGGTACCCCCTCGAAGAATGGAAAAGAAATATCACCTGGCAGTTGGCCTCGAGATTTCGCGCGATCCGCCGACGACGGTTACGCACGCGGTTCTTTAACAGGCGGTACCTTCTCCTAACGACCGCTGGCGGAGATTTACCGCGAGGGGCGGACTTCCTCGAGGAGGTGAGTCTTCTCGTCGGAGGATTGATTTCGGTTGGAGAGAAGACGGTTTGCTTTTCTTCTTCTTCTTCTTCTGCTTCTGCTTCTTCGTCCTCTTCTTACATGGAACCACGGTCGATGTTTCGTGTTACGAAGTTAGGCTCGGTGTTCTTCCTTTGTTTAGACGAGTCACGGGGCGGTTGAATGAAGATAATGGGACTTGCTCGATCTTCGTTTGAACGTTCCACATAACGAAGTTCACGGTTTGGAATTTCGTTTCGAAGAAGAATCCCCCGGTGAACGAAGATAATGGAAGTTACGAGCGGTTCGTTTCCAAAGGTTTCGTGTAACAAAGTTCACCGTTTGGTTTTGTTTTGCTGAATTAGGATAATGGAGGATGGGGGTGTTTCGTACGAATCGTTTTTTGCCATCCATTTTCAAAGTCGAGTTTTGCTCGGGAGAAGAACCACAGTTGGTGACGGGGGATAATGAGTGTTCCAGGCTCTTGGTTCCGTGGTATGGTGTATCGAAGTCCATGGTTTAGGTTTGTTTAGGTAGACACAAGTAATGGAAGTTCCAGGTTCTTGGTTTCATGGTATGGTGCATCGAAGTCCATGGTTAAGGTTTGTTTAAGAGAATAGAAGTATTGCAAGTTTAGTGTTTTTTTGTTACAACTTTTTATACATTAAAATTCATGGTTAGATTTTGCCTAGGCAGAGCATTAGAGTCGAAGAAAGTACTAAAAGTTACCATTCGTGTGAAGATTCCATATCATCATATCAGAATATTAAGTAACAATAAATAAATACGTAAATAAATTATTCCGACAAAATAGAGTAAAAATTCATTGCTGCGATAATTCACTTCAAGCCACACGTATACCGTCACAGCTATCCGACACGATTTGATTTGATCCGGCCTCGCCGAAGGGTTAAACAAGCTATTTCCGCGTAAAAAAATTCTTTTCTTCTCAATCATAATTTGGAAAAGTTAATTGAGACAAGAACCGGAGATTAAAATATTAGGCGAGGCCGTTTCGCTTCGTGGAACGTGTCTCGATAAACAAATGAACCTTTTACGAATATTCTATCGCAAATTATATTAATCCTGCCTATGCAACGGATTACTGTCTAATCGTTCGCGCGAATTCTTTGATTTTAGCGATCGATAACGAAGCCAGTCGACGGTATCCTGCTCCGAAATGAGAAATTCTGTTTTAATCGTCGCTAATATCCTTTTAACTGCTTCTTGAATTACCAAAGGATCCTGAAACGTGTTTCAGGATACCGCTTGTACAGGGCTCAGCTTGTCGCTGTTCGTGATTGATCGATCTGCCCGGTGTTCGCGTTCACCCAGCGCGATCCGATTTGATTTCTCTCCGCCGATCTCGCCTGTCATAGTCTGAAGGCTTCATTATGCGGCTTGCCTTATTACCCGGTGTTATTATCTAGTCCAGAATGCACTCGAGCAGCTTAGACGGAAAAGGGAGCTTTGCTTCGTGCCTCGATAAACGGATCGATCGAGACCTCGATAATCGCTTGTTTCTTTGTATTCCAACTACTGTTCGACATTCGATCTACAACTTTTCGATATCGTAATGATTTATCGAACGAATACTTTCCACGATCGTTTCAATTATTCTCAACCACCGATTCCTCCTGCTGAAATACAACGAATGGAAAATTTGTGAAACGATTTTGAGAAACGTTCACAGGTTGGGTGTCTTTGGAAAGCGTCGACTGGAAAACTGTCGACGATTCCAAAGTTTTCGATTCGAAATTTGAATTACTTTTTTCAGTGAGTATTCTTTTTCTTTCCGTTTCCAAATTTTATGAAATGGTTTTTTGCAAATATTAACGCATGGAATGTCGGTGACATTTTGGCGAAATATAGGCCACTAATGATTCTAAAGTTTTGCGTTTAATTTGTATTATTTCTCGAGGCATATGTATTTAAATTTTGCATATTTCTTTTGTGTTAAGTGCACCTCGATTACTTCATTGAACAGTACATGACACCAGTTATTTGCACGATGTAGAATTATCAACTTACAGATAAAAATAACCTAATCACAGTACAGAGAATCAAAGCAAACTAAAAGTGTACACTATTATTATTCAGGTTTAAAAATAGGTAAAGATTCTTGTAAACTACTTGCGTTTCTTCGGTACATCACCAAAGTCCCTGACTCTCATATTCTCAACCGCAAATTAATTCTACAACGCTATAGTGCGGATTGAAAACTAAACAACGATTCCCGTAAACTACTCACCGATATTTCCTCTCAGTCGAGTGCAACAACTATCCTCATTTCTCCAAAACATCAACCCTAAAATCCTCTAACCGTCTCTACACCCAATCGCAAAAATTAATCGACCATAAACTTTTGCGCGTGAGTGTAAATGGTGACCACACGGTATCATCGACCGATTATTTATCGTTCTCGAAAGGAGAGAACTCCTTACACGTTCTTGCTCGTCAGATTGTTGCAAAATGAACCACCGGAAAACGAGCGGCACAAGTACAGGGGATTACTTAATTTACTTGTTGCGTGACGCGCGACGCTGGCGTTTCTCGAGCTCTTGATTTCTTCTCCTTCCTGCGCCATATTTCTTTCTTTCGTTTCGTTTCGTTTCATTTCGTTTCTTTGATTTTTTTTCTCGCTTTCTCGAACGATTCGCGCACGTCGAAGCCCTTATTACACGAACGTTTATTTTTTCGGTCTAGCAACCGGTGCGTGTCCCTATTATCGTCCTCGCCATCGCGAATTCGCAGGATGTTCGTCCCCCCCTTCCCTCCTTTACCCCCTCTCCCACGGTATCGGTGGGGGTCGAAGACGGTTTTCTTATTTTCCTCGCCGCGAAACGTTCAACCTCGGTGAAAATTAATGGTACGCGAACACTCGTACGGAATAACGAATCGCACGATGCCAGTTTCCTTCGAATCACACCGTTAAACGATACGTTCTGCAAACTCGGTCGTGATAAGGATATTTTTTCCCCACATCTGTGCACGCTGACAGCCGTGGGGCGACTCTTGTCACCGACATGTGTAAACGAACGATGAAAAAATTCCACGTTACAACGTCTTAATTAAAACGTTCTAAGTATTATGATTAATGATGCTCAAAGAGAGAAAATAAATGGTACGAATTCGGGAAATCAAGGTGCTTCGGCGACGACGAAAAGTAGGGTTAAGTAGTGCGTATAAAAGCGCGGGAAAATTGAAATTGAAAAGGTGGAAGTGGGAGATATACTTTTGTAATAATTTCGACCGATATTAGATGTATAATTCACGTAATGGAAAATGGAGTACTCTTGAGTATTCTACACTCGGTAAACTACTGTTTAAAAATTGTTAAAAAGATTGACAACTCTTGCACACATATTTGAGGAATTGAACGAAGAATGGACGAATTTTTGTAATTGCAGAATTAAAATGTGAAAGTGTATAATAGCGTATATGTACACGAGGAAATGGTAGTATATTTATATGTGATAATTTAGATTTTATTAGTAGACTAATTAAATAAAAAGTGCACCCTATTAGACGGGAATTCTACGCTCAATTTCTGTTTGAAAAATTAACACTGGAAATTAATAACTCTTCTATATACATATATATACTCGAGCAATTGAAAACTTTGACGTGAATTAGGGTAAAATGAAGGTGTAAAAATGCACACCAATTCCTACGCGAGGAAAAGCCATTTAACAAGTTTGACCAGTACCAGGAGACCACTTAATTACATCAACAAGAAATCTACCATTTTAATCTAGAATAATCACCAATTATTCTACAATCGATAATTTCAGTTTCAAAAGTTGTTAACATACAAATTTCTTAACTCACAATCCTTCTACATGGGCACCAAACATAACAACTTGAACGCAAGCAGGATAAAATTAAAATGTAAATACTAACCCATACTGGAGAGAGACATTCTAACAAAGAGCGTACTATTTTCAAACCAATAATCATCTGAATATTTTGCATTCGGTAACTACCGTTTAAACATTTTTAACGTTGAAAATTGACAACCCTTGTACGAAATAGTCCAACTGTTGCACGCGATCGATCTCGAATACTGATCGAAGACAATCGCCTCAGTGTCTCACGTTCACCTAAACGTTTAACAGTCGCTCCTATAATACCCAGCTATCGACCACGTATTTTTAGACACGAGCCCGGCGGTTTAGACGCCAGTCATTGTATATTGTTTCGATAAAACGATCGGCGGGGCATTGCTAGATCGCCGCGATTGCACGCGCCGACAACGCGAGCAATTCTCCACGCGTCGATGGATAATTATGAATTCCGTTTGATTGTCGAACTATCGACGGTTTAAGACACACGCCGCGCAAACTTGTCCATTCCCCCCCTACCCTCTGTTCGCCGCACACAATCGTCCCCGGTGTTTAATGACGCTGCGATTCTTTTCCGTGAGCGAAATCCGGTTCGCGTGTTCCTTTGCGCGGCAAATGTCTGATCAGTGACGTAAAATCGTTACGTTCCGAAAGTGTTACACACTGAAAAGTTATCTACAAGGGGCAGAAAAAATTGAGAAACAGCTGCATTGGGTTTTGTAATCCGTTGACTCGATCGATTGTCGAAGAACGGTGTTAAAAAGTCGCCATTTTTCACCCCGGAAAGGAAAATTGAAAAAGAGGTACTTTAAAACATATTTCTCGAGGAATGAAAAATATTGGATCACTTCCTCGAGAGGTAGTGAAAAAGTTGTTAAAAACGAGTCAGTTCTCACACTTTGTTAATTGTTAATTTTGTTGAGAATGTTTCGAAGATTGAACAACTTTAGTTCACACGTTAAGACTCGTTTTTAACCAATTTTCCATCATTGATTTGTAGTCAATTTCCATTTCTACGTTTGAAGACTATTTTTTCAAACCCTGGTTGGATATATAAATCATAGTTTTTAAAGAATCTACTTCTACAGGGAGAGATTTGTTCATTTTTGCACGTACTACTACCCCCAAAAATTTAAATCCACCACCATCATCAATATGGTTAGAAATTCCCCAAAGATAACTGCTTCTAACTCGACCCAATATCCAACTCGATCACCTTCGATCATCTTAGCCTAACATGGCACAGTCCCTCACTGTGCACCTCATCGCTCTTGAACGAAGCGTGACTTCACTAGTGACTCCGGACCCAGTATTCGGAATAAGCCGATTTTCTGATCCGAACAAGAACAAGAAGGAACGGAACCATACTCGCACTCTTCCATTCATAATCCATTCATAAATTAGCTCGAACCGGTGGATAATGGCGGACGGTCCGCGAGGATCCTTCCTCCTCTGTTGACCTGCGAACCGGTCGAGGGAAACGAACATACTCGCGATCGGTTACGATCCGCTCGGCGATTTCGCTTTGCCCAACGTGGAACGTCGCGCGGCCAGGTCCACGGAATTTATGCGCTTAGGCGTCGGCCAGGATACGCTGATCTATACGAGGTCTCTCGTATAACGTTGCTATCGCGGCCAACAGGCGTAATGGCGTTCGTTCGCCCCGCTTTCGGTACCCCAGCGAGTGTCGGTGATTATTTATCGAACGACCGCCGGTTATACGACCGTTCCCTGAGCGCTCTATCAGACCCCAAGTACACAGTTTTCAGACTACCTCGCGTTTCCTTGCATAGAGGCAGTTTTCGGAGCTATGTGTGTGTACACGTGTTGGCGTGTATGTGTATGTGGGTCGACGCAAGAGGAGACACAAACACGCACGTTTCGGAGGACATTGTCGATCGTTGCCTCGCTGGAGTGGCTTCTCTTTATTTATAGAGACACCAATGGATTAATCTTGACGAGCAACACGCTGTTAAACTGTGTTCCCAAAAGGCAACATTGATACTCTTGGCGACGAATGCGGAGGTGTTTTAAATAAAAAGGGCAAGTTGTGAAACTGTGGGTACTGTGGGAACCTCGAGAAAAGAAGAAATGTGTGTTTTATTTCTCGGGGAATTGGGTACCATTTTGTATGAGCTGTGAACAGTGTAGAGTCTGATCGTACGGAGTTAATTAAGCGTGGCAGGAATGGGGTCAGGGGATTGGTTTTTTGAGAAGTTTGAGATTAACATCTTCTGGTAGGTCTCTGACAGGAGAGATTAAGTTTTGGGGATTGGGATGAGTTTATATGCGAGGAACGAGAATCTACTCTTACAAGTATTGAAGTACAATGATCGTAGTACTTCATAGTAGTTGTAGGTTGGATCTAATGCATTTAGGTAACAGTTAACTCTGGCGTGAACACAGTTCTAATGCAGATTTAGAGTTATATGATACTGGCACGACGCTGACGTAACCTTGATATAACGCTGATTTAACACAGACGTAAGCCTGACATTATAGAGATCTACTAATGTTTTAACTCTGATGTAAGATCTAACATAGATGTAATCTTTCTACAATACTGATCTACAACAGAATATTACTCCGGTATATTATAGCTCTACTTATATCTATCCTCGATATAATTCAGGTCTACCACAGACATAACCCTGGTATACTACGGATCTACCACAGGATTTAACCCTGATATAAGATCTACGAAAGGAGATAACCCTGATAGAAGAACTAACACAGATATAATACATCTATCTATCACTGAATATAACCTTGATTTACTACAGACCCTCCACAGGATTCAATTCCGATACAAAATCTACTACAAGACATAACCTTGATATAAGGACTAACCCTTATATAATACATCTACCACCGAACATAATCTCAATTTACTGCAGGCCCATCACAAGATTCAATCTCGATACAAAATCTATTACAGGACATAACCTTGATATAAGAACCAACATAAACATAACCCCGATATAACATATCAACCACCGAACATAACCTCAATTTACTACAGACCCACCGCGGGACTTAATCCCGGGTAAAAAGTCTACTACAAGACATAACCTTGATACAAGAACCAACACAAACATAACCTTGATATAATACAACCACCACCGAACATAACCTCGATTTACAACAGACCCACCAGGGGATTTAATCCCGATACAAGATCTACTACAAGACATAACCCTGATACTGGAATTAACACAAATATAACCCCCGATACAATACATCCATCTACCACCGAACATAACCTCGATATACCACCGGTCTACCACAAGACAACCCTGATATAAGATCTAACACAGACATAATCCTCCTCGTAACACGAATCTACTCCAGACTCCTTTCACCAGTATCGGTGTTACACGTGCAACAAACTCGTGTGTCGTCCTGTCCTCGGTTCCTCCTTTTCTCCATCGTAACGTTGTATCCGAATTAAGCGATCCTCTGTTAGAGGGGCGATCGTCAACGCCTGGAGCAACGCTACGCGGAATAACGACACGGGCGTCTCTCGACGAAACGAATGCGCGTCCGTGTTCGTATTTATACGGGCCGTGTCGGTGAATATGGCCCTCGTACGGCCCCGCTATCGTGGACCAACCGCGTAATGGCCTGCGTTCGACGATGGGGACGCTGTTTTAGGACGTAGCTAAGCATCGGTAATTATTTATCGGGACAGCGGGAACGACGGGTCGTTCGAACGAAATTGTTCCACAGGCGCGCTCTATCTGCATCCAATGGGGCCCCGTGTTTCCTCGGGGCGTCCTCGCCGTAAGTCCCGTCATTCTTCACGGTTTCGAGGCTGCGTCTAGTCAAGGCTTTTGAAGCTGCATTACCGTGGAGGGAACATGGAGGCGTCTGGCGATACTCTATCGGGACTCCTTGCCCGTGATCGAGGTATTTAGACGAGATTGGTGCGTATTTATTAAGATATACGTAGACACACGGATGTCCTACAATTTAGGTGATAAAGGAGGGTGCTGATGGGAAATATAATGTTTTACGATGTACCGTGTCTTTAGATAGTTATTTTCGTAATGTTATCGAGAGTCGATAGGGCTGAATCTAGTCGCTGTCAGCACCGCCCCTAGCACCGGGGCCCTTGCCTCGGGCCCCCCAACTTAAGGGAGTCACTTATCCGTTACCTTTACGTTTTATAGAAAATAAATGAACGTAATTGTAACAAAGGTATCTAACTTCTCTTAACGTACTCTTGCAACTATATTATTTGTGTTGAAGATTTTTGATCATTTAAATTAGAAATTATATCGATACGTATAATTTTCTAAAATGTGTAAATTTTTTAAATATTGTGCATATTGTAGCGACTAACGACTGAAAAGTTTTTAATTGTACCAGAACAGGAATAGCGGATCCCATAATCTCCACTTGCCTCGGAGCCCTGAAATTTCTACGTACAATACCGGTTACAGTGTTCGTAAAGGCACAATCTGTGTGCGCAAAATCACACCTTCCACCGGTATGATTGACCCAATATCGTTAACCTGTCGCTACAGGTACTGCAAAAAGTGGCTATTGGTTTAAAAAGAATACGTCATCATCAGTGATCCTCTCTTCGTCGATACCAGGGACCCTCGACTCGTAAAAGGGTATACTACCCGGGTATCAGTGTTTGCGAAACGAGTTCGAAAAATCGTCCGAACGCGATGTGCTCGCCATTACCAGCAACCGGTGCAGCCGACGGAGGAGGATCCAGGTTCAACGGAGTCACCATCAGCCACGATGACGCTCGGTGATATCGGAACGTACAATGTAGCTCGGTCTAACGGGGGCCCGCCCTGTAATTTCATTTGTCGAGATCCTATCGGATGGAATTTATACGGTCGGTCGGTGAAAATACGTCGTGGAAACCGATAAAATGGTCCCCCGGTATACTAGTAATGCCTATCGTGGCCCCTGGTATAATAGAGCCACAGACGACGTAGCAGACTTCTCTCTCTCTCTCTCTCTCTCTCTCTCTCTCTCTCTCTCTCTCTCTCTCTCTCTCTCTCTCTTCCTCTGTCTGTCTGCATAGCTCTCTTCGTCTCTCTAGACCGACGACGACGCGTTCGTCTCGTCCGCAACGACCACGGGACTATCAATAATTATTTATCGGTCGATCCTGAATGATGGTCACGTACACGCATCACGGAACAGGATCCTGGAGCACACGGTGCATCGGTATTCGTTATATTACAGGCAACGATACGCTCGCTACTACGAATTATAAGCTTCCGAGCCGGAGCAGACGAGCGCCCGGAGCGGATCCGAGGATTGGCGGAGAATTCGAGCGCGAGGGTTTTCCGCGAATGATGGCAGACTCGGAGATGATAACAAGAATTTCAAGGTTCGATGGTACGTATACAGAGAGTCTTTAACAGGAGGAAGAAACACGGGGGAAAACGTAATGGTGAGAGGTGTTCGGTGACGAAGACACTATTTGGACGAGGAAAGTGTCTTATGTATTGTAGGGGGAAGGAAAGATTACTTCTGGAAGGAATCACGAATCGAACTGGTTCTATTTAGAGATAACAGGACAATCTTCTTAACACAGGATTTCAAGGTCTGATGGTTCGTGCAGAGAGTTCTTGAAAGTAGGAAGGAGCATGTAAGAGGACACCACGATAAGTTGTTTATAGGATCAAGACGCTGTTTAGATAAGATCCAGGGGCTAATGTATTGTAGGGAGGAGGAAAGATTACTTCTGAGACTACAGACGTTTACGTGTCTGTAACATACTGTGCAGTCTACGAAGACGTTAAATAAAGATAGAAAATAATAATAAAATCTTGTAACAGTGTTCTCTGACCTCCAATCTTCCCAATTCCTAACCTATGTTCGAGTGGTTATTCAAAAAACTTTCAAAATTTGCGAATAAAGTTCTCAGGAGGTATTGTACGGAGTTTAGAAATTGGCCACTTACTGGGTCAGACGCTCACATTCTACTTATCGATAATACCACAATCTCTCCAAGTCAGACTTGATTTCTTCTGCTCCCTAGAATAGATCAGGGTACAAGTACAAAATTTCAAACCTCTCGAACTACATTACCTTCCTCTTGTAACTTGCATTTCCTTCGAAAACTCACAAATGAGAAAAAATTACTCAACAATTATCAATGGTATCGCAACCCCCCCAACTCAAACTTAAATTGTTCTTCTTCCTAGAATAGGTCAGTCCAAGTACAAAATTTCAAACCTCACGAACTACTTTACCTTTTCCTCGTAATTTGTACTCTCTGCCGGGTACACTGTACCATCCACATTCCCCTCGATCCAAGAACGGTCTCTTCAGCTTTGAAGCAGTACCAAGAGCTTTTCCTCGAGATGAGAGTGTCCGACGGTGCGTCGGGAGTACCGCAAATCCTCGTATCATCGATTTATCGTCTCCGCTACGGCGTACACGCGGTGCAGTCGCATTGTTTCAGCGATTCCCTCAAGATCCGTGGGTCGTCGACAACCCACGGCGCGGCAGGTTGATATCGCGTTAACGGTACCACCGTATCGGTATCGGAGCCGTGCTAGAAGTAAATACTCTTGTAGCGATATTCGCGACAAGAAAAGAAGGCAGTCACGACCGCAGGAAGAAGTCGCTTCGTCGGCCCGTTAGTGATGACCGATGACACACGGTGAGTACTACTACTTAATAGATCTTGAGCTTCCACGCGGCCCGATAGGCTGTTCCTTTTTTTTCTTTCTTTCTTTCTTTCTTTCTTTCTTCTTTCTGCCTCGTGCCACTGGCGTGGAAACAGGCTTGCCAGCAGGGTGCTTGCAAATGAGACGGGTCCCTCGACCGAATGAATGCGCCGTTGGTAATCGGTCGGTAAATCACTCGCGTCGTGAATTGGTGGAAATTCTCTGGCTGGTATTTGGCGAGAGAAAGCTCGGATGGAGTGAAAACGGTTTGAGTCGTTACAACAAGACACACGATGATCCTGCGTTAGCTACAAGCAGGATAATCGCTCGATGAGTTTTGACAAGGATTTATAGCGTATTTAACGGAGACCTCTATGGATGATGGTTTGTATTATCACCGGGTCTGGAATCTGTAATAACTGAACTCTGTCTTGACACGGGTTAAGTTTACCCAGTCTCGAAAGTAAGATCTAACATTTTTCTTTTGTTACATTAATCTTTCAAAGCACCCTTACATCTTAAACTTTATGCACTACTTGGCCCGAGTAAGATCTAACCTGTATCGTAGGCCGATCCAAACTAGTCCACATTATACTTTATCTGAGATCTTTGTCCAAGCCCAATCCCGGTTTAATGTATTCCTCGGTCACAGTCTGCTCAACACTGATTTGTGAGACTAAACAACTACTTGGTATCGGTGCCTATAATTAGTCCGAACTTCAATATTATGACCGCAAGGCTTAAATGGCGTGTCAAGTTGAATTTCGCTACAATTTACTACGACACGCTTCTTTGGTCAATCTTTAATCAATTTGGGTTTGGATCGCTCCCAAACTACGATACAATCTTAACCTTAAACCATTTTAGAGGTTAGATTAACTTTTTCAGATTAATCCTCGGTCGATTCAGATCTGGTTATCTAAACTATGGTACAATCTTAACCTCAAACCATTGTAGAGTTTAAACTCTACCTTTTACTAGAATGTGCTCTGATGAACTTTTTATCGAAGGTTGATCTTTATCAAAAGTTGATCTTTAATCGATATAAATCTTGATCAGCCCCACCCTATGATACAATCTTAACCTTATACCATTGTAGAGGTTAGATTTCTTCCCTTCAGCTAGAATTTTCCCCAATAGACCCTTCAGATCGATCTTTCGTCAATTTAGATCTCAATCGGTCTTAAATTACGGTAGAAACATAACCTTAAATGCCCACGTTTCCTAAACAATTGACTCTCTAATCGATCTGTGTTGGAAACGTTGTGGAACACGCGTTCTCTTAATTGAAACGCATTTCCCGCCAACGCGGATCCCACTGGCGACAATTGTCCTCCGAGACGAGCCAGCAACCGACGCGACGCGACGCGTCTCAATATCCCAGGCGTCGTTTACGAGCGCGGCGCAGCGCGACTCTGTGCAGTTTGTTAGCTCGATGCACCAGGAGGCGGCGCCGGTACGCGGAACGGCAAGCGCCTACCTACCGGACGAGAAGTCGGGGACCCATTGGCCACCGCAATGACCAATCATCATTTGACATTCTTTCACCTTGCTCGTAGTGTGCGGTAACCCACACTGGACGCAACTGCAAACCGCGACGCCGCCACCACCGCTGCCAGAAGAAGAGATTATGTCTCGAGCGCGCCCAACCAGCTGTGGACGCGAGTCGAGAACGTGCGCGCGCAGCCTCGTGCCTAGAGCGCTGATAACCCCGTAGGGCCTCCGTGATTTAACCTCCGCGGACCCCGTGCACGGTAGGCGCATTAATTTGTAGCTAACGCGGCTCGCAATTCGAAGGCGTCTCGTCGCTGATGGTGTTTGTTTTTGAGGACGAAGCTCCGGGGAAGATATCAATGGAAGATATGAAAGGTGATGGAAGGTGTACTAAAGACAATTCAGATCTAGGGAATTTTGGGCAATCTTATCTCTAGTTTATTTTATAGAAACATTCAAGTCATTTGAGTGCATTCTTTCCAGTTTCACGTAGTAGTGGAGATATTTGTTTTCAGAGATGATTCTAGAGAAGTGTATTCATTGAAGGTATAATGGAGAGAATATTTACGAAGAGAAGAATGTTATTTTACTAATGATTATGAGCATTTTTGTAATCTAAATCGGTTCAGATCCCTCAATTGCATTTTCTTTAGGTTTCCATAGACGCTACTTTATCTTTTTCAAAGTATACTGGAGAGTATATCCAGGATGGAATCCAGATAAAGCGATCAGGATATTTGAGAAATGTTATTTCGCTATTAGCAATACGCATTTTTGCCGCGAAAATGCATTAAAATCACTCGGCTGCATTCTTTCCACCTTCTCGCAGTAGCGATATCTTTTTTCCGGATGGAACGCTTCTTGTTGGAAATTCTATCCGACTATTCCAGGAATGCGAGTTCGTTTTCAAGTCCCTCCACCCCCCTGTTGTAAGTTTCGTTTATTTCCTGGCAATCGTTTCTTCGTCGCCATCGGATCGATAGTCAAGAAATAGGTTCGGCATACGTGGTAAAGGAAAGTTCTCCTCCGAGAAGCAATTAATTTTATTTCCACGACGTTCGTTGGTCAGACGTCGTTAAATGCATTTTACGTTCCGATTCCCCGACGGTTGTGCGTCGATACAGTTTTCGGATGCCACGGATTCCCCGCGTAAACAGATTTCCCGTAACACGGTATGCTATGCATGGGTGTGTCCCTTTCCATTTCGCGAGCCGAACGCGAGTGCCTTTCGCCAACGCGCTCCACGCAACTCCAGGAATGTCGTGCCGATCTCCTTCTCGTCGATTCGCGACGCCTGCGTTCGAGCTACGGAATTTCATTGACCGCTATCGTCCGGGAATCGTCCCGACCTCCAAACCGATGCGACTCGGCGGCCATTTAAAACTGGAAATTCGTTCCGCCCGGTGTGTTGGGTTGAATGAAACGAGGAACAAAACGTATCCTACAAAAATGTTATAAATCTTCCTTTCTGGTCCCTTTGGGACCTATCACCCTTGTGTCTCTTGCGTTATTTGTAATTATTATTTTATCAGGACGATTAAGATTCTGAATAAATAAAGATTCTATGCATGAGAATGGGTATTTTACAAAAATGTTATAACTCTTCCTCTGTGGTCCATTTGAGACCTATCACCCTTGTGGTTTTTGCGTAATTATTATTTTATCAGACCGAAACGTTGAACAAGTAGAGATTCCATTCACGAGAATGGGTACCTCTCTGTAGTAATTCACGTTGGCTACCTGGGTTCATTCAAGTACTCCACTGATATCGGTGATCTTCGTATAACGTAGAAATAGGATACCGGGCTGTGAAAGTTATGGAAGATCGAAAAATGTGTATGGGGATTCTCGACGAGGGAGGTAACGAAATCCATGTTACGTGGAATAGAATTTTTTGCGAGGAATTATATTTTTGTTATTGATGAGGTAAAACTTTGACGATTCTCGAGGAGCTACATGTTTCTGGGAGACTGGGGATCATCTTGAGTTCTTCGCGATGGACGAAACTAACCTAAAAATTTCTCCATATCTCAAATCTCATACAAAGATCCTATTAACTATTCAACAGTCCTCTAGACTCACCCAAAACCCCTAATGCTCCTTCCACAGTAAAACAACAACTATCACCGTAAGAAAATTAACCTAAAAATGTCTATACATACGTCTCATCTTAGTATAGAATTCTCGGTGTCTCCAATCTCATCTAAGGACTCCATCAAACCATCCAACTGTCCTCTAGCCCCATCCAAAGACCCTAACCCTTCTTTCACAGTAAAACATCAAGTACCATCGCAAGGACAAGGACTCCATTAACGATTCAACCGTCCTCCAGTCACATCCCTAAGCCTCGACTCCGTTTTTACCCTAACTATCGAATATCACAGAGCTCCCTCCAGAGACCCACAGTTCCTCGCGTGGTCTAAACGCCATTGAAAGGACGTTGCTCGTAAGATACCACGGATACTTACGATCGTCCCGCGGAGCAGCAAACGCGCGCAGTCGCGCAACCACTCGTTTGCACGATGTCGGTGTCGTCCGCTCGTTCGCTCGCGAGCGCGCGTGCGCGCGTGCACACGGGCGGCCCCGGCCAAGTCGCCACGGGGCTTGGGGCACCAGGGACACGGGGGTTGTTGACTCGGCTCCTCGCTTACTTACACGCTTGACGGAAAAACGTCGACTTAGGCATTCAACGTCAGCTGCGACCGATTCCGCGGTAGCACACGCCAGACCAGTTCAGCGAATTGAGTAGCTCCACTTGCCATATCCTGCCGCGTCCTGCAGACATTTTCCTGCCTATTACGGCCCGGCCGGATCGGCCTCGGGCAAAGAAATGTTCAATGAAATTCTCCGCTCGGCGAGCAGACGATCCCGCGAGCAAATCGCGGCTGCCGATTCCGCTTCCGTCCAGTCTCGCTGACGATGCTTCTGGCGAGCTTCGTTGCCGCTCGGTTTCAACCTCTAGAGGACTTTTAACGAGGGAAAATTGCGCAGTTTCAGTCGATAGTGGCTGGTAACTTGTAATAATCCAAGACACGGGACTAGATTGTAACGGAGGCACTCCAGGCTCGATATCTCCGTTATTATTGATCCTATCGAAAATTTGTATGGAAGGGAAAAGTTTGGTAATATAATTTTCAACAAATTCGGTGGTATGTATTCCAAAGGTAGGCGGAACGGTAAGCGAGATATCGTCGTGGGAAGAAAATGGTAAAAATGGTAACTTCGTAACGCGTGAAATACGACCGACGCGATGCGAACTAGTGAAAATTCTAAATAAAGTCGCGGAGCCGAGATCGGAGTCAAGTATGCGTTACGGTTCGCCGCAGATACAACAATCGAGGGAAAAACGTTCGCGCGACGAAGGTCGCCGCGGCGCGCGCCATTACCGATCAATCGGTCAGCCGGTGCGCGTCTGACCTTTTCCTTCGACGTGGCGTTCTGTGTGTACCTCTCGTCGCGAGAGTGATTGGAAAAAATCGAGATAATGAATGGGAGGTGTGGACGGCAAGAAACGCGATAACAGAAATGGTGCTCGAGGGAAGGGGAATATAGTACTTCGAGTTTAAACATTAAGAATTACCATTTTCTTTTCCTATAACAGAATAAAATTAGAAAATATATACCTTGTGTAATGTAACGTAAATATATATTACTTTTTCGAAACAATTTTTTGTTCTCGTTTTTTTTAATCGAAAATAAGTTGGGGAAAAACCTGTTTAAATGTTTTTTATGATTCTAGATAAACTACATTACTTTGTCGAACAAAAAACAAGAAGATTATTAATCTATCGAGTGAACCAATAAAGAAACCAATTTTTAAAAATTAAAAAAAAATGACACTTTTGATAAATATTCAATTTTTTAGTTCTTCGTCTCCTTGAATCAGTTACGAAATGTAAATATTCCAAATTTTTAACCAATTTCACTCTTTGGACGAATCAAATAACTTCTACGATATCGTATTTGTATATTTTCGAATTTCACTGCATTCTTTTCGGGATGATGCTTTCGAGCCTCCAATGTTTAATAAAACGCAACGAAAAATGATTTTTCAATCATCGGGTACTCCCTTAAGACAAGGTTCGACAATAAGCAATCTGAGTGAATCAACGTTCCTATAAATAAAATGCGCAATAAAATATAAGAACGTTGTCAACGAATGGTAACTACGATCTCGTTTGGATGATTGCGGAATTAAAGCAGTGAAAAACGAGATCGCTTGTTAATAAGCGCACGCTGATCGCGTACGATTCGCCAATCGTAAGTACCATTCTTATGGTCCATCCATGAAGCCTTTGAAATTAAAATCTAACGACTCTTAATACTCTTTTAAGATCCACTCAGGGGGCGGGGGAGACAGACGATTCTCGATCATAAATAGATTTAATTCCTTGGAAATCCCACGGATTCTATTACTCAATCTGAGGAATGATAACAAGCTTCCATGTCGATGGAAAGCAATAAAAAAACAAAATGTTCCTCCCAAAGTCGTAACTGTACGACTTTGATCGTGTTTTCACGTAGACCCTGGGTCAACGAATCCTCGTGGTCAGAATCTCCCGTCTATTCGTTTTGTAGCCCAAGGGGGCTTTTATGCGGCGCAGAAACACGACAAAGACATTGTTGGCCAGTGGCAGATACAAATCGGGAGCGATACTCAAGGAGATTTCGAACTTTCATTAAGCGTACGCGAAAAAGAGACCGAACAAGAGTCTCAAGGATTCCACCGTCGCGGCGCAGGACGAAGGGAGGCGCCCCATTGGCGTAGACGCGCCGAGAATCTCACCGGATCGTTCTCGATCGCTTCTAAAACTGCTGTTCCAAGTCAAGGTTGTCCGAAGGTCGTGCTAGGTCACCGAACCCACAATGTCAAACAGTGATGGGCGACGAAAAATATGTGCACAGTGAGTCCACCGAAACGTAACCTTGAAACAACCTTTCTTCCCGAACATACCGACATACCGTTTCGAGGCGTTCACTTCGAGGATTTCTCTTTACAGTTTCACTCGATTCCAGATATATGTATCACGAGGTACACAAATAATAAATAATCGTTGTACCACGGGATTGTTCATGAGTGACCTTGAAGCGACCTATCTTTCGAACCAACAACCGTTGCAACGTGTCTGCTTTATGGATTCCTCTTTGAAGTTTGACCGGATTCTAGATTTACGTATCGCGTTACAAAATGCTCGATTGTGATAAATAATTATTATTCCGTGGAATTATTGTTAACTTATTGATATTTATTTTGCGTATCGTCGATTTTCAGATCCCCTCGCCAAAGAAAAACGCTCCTCGACCGCAGACACCGCGATAAATAATTCTTGTACCGTAGATTAATTATTAATTATCAATTGTTAACTTATCAGTGTTAATTCTACCGGTCCATGTTTCTCGATTTCTCTCACGCCTCGTCAAACGCGATTCCCTCGCCGAGGAAAAACGCCCTTCATCCATCGGGCACACGGACACCAAAGAACACAGATGTGTTTACGCGGGTGCGCGCGAGCGCACGAGCGCGTTGCGCCGTGCCTTTCTCCGCTCCTCTCCGCCACGAAAAGTCGCAGGAAGGCCGTCGTCGGCAGGGAAGAAGACAGGGCGTGGTCGCGATCTCCCGCGCTGCGAAACGCGTTTATTTGATCGAGAAATTTCTCTCGACCCCCCTCCCCTGCCCTTCTATCGCTACCCCCACCCCCATGTCTCCGTTTCACCGATGCTTCTTCCCTCCTCCTCGATCCTTCGCTACGGCGACATTTCGCCTCCTCGTTTGGTCTCTTCTCTCTCTTTGAATCTGTCGCTCTCTCCCTTCGACTCTGTCCCTCTGTCACTCTGCCTCTCTCTGCCTTCGACTTCGTCCCTCTTCCACCATGGACCGTATCTTTCCTCGCCATCAAAACTCCGTCCCTCTTTCACCTGTGGACTCTGTCCCTCCTTCCACTTTGATTCTGTCCCCCTCCGTACCCCCCCTGACTCCCCTCCAGCCACCCTTTCTTCGCGGTTCTTGCCTGTCTCCGTTCGAACGGAGGCTGCCCAGCTCTTTTTCGTCTTCTTTCCACGGTTTCCAGAGCCGCTCGACTAGGAACGTGCGTGTCGTTGCGTGCGTGTGTCGCGTCCTATCGCAAGGCGCGTCACGCGCGTGGGACTCGTCCTCGCGAGAAAACGACTCGCGGGACCCCGCGTGCGTGCGCGAGCTCGCGCGCGCGCTCGAGGGAAGGAATCGGTGGAAGACGCGGGGGGAGTTCGCGAGGGGAAAGAAAAAGCAGCCCCCGGCGGCGCTGCGCGTTCGTGTCAGCCGGGAGAGACGAGGTCGAGGCGGAAAAAGAACGCGCTGAGGGACACGGAGACGCGGATAGCAAGGAGGGGGCTCAGGGGGGCTAGGAAATTTACGGACGGTCGATTATGGATCGATCGGGGCACGCTCGGATTTACACGCGTTCCCTGGTCCAATTTAATTGCCGTACGGTGGGACGATAGTTTGGGCTGAAGTGACAGGATGAAGGACACCACTGTACTTCGAAGCCTCGTAACGTCCAGATGAAGGGATTTCGATTTTTGACGGAGACTGATGCGAGCATAGTGGCGAGAATCGCTCAAAGGTATGTGAAAGGACGCGTTGAGCGATGTATTCATGGGAGATGAGAAAATCACTTTTCGTTTCGAGAAAAATTACCCTATACTGTCCAGAATCCTCCTATTCGTGGTACATCTTGTCGCGTTATAAATAAGGTGAATTGTATCATAGTATCTCCTGTGACAATGTCTCCCGAATGGAGCAGAAAATAGTGGTCTAGAATAGAAGGGTTGAGATGACGGGATGAAGGACATGCCTGTGTCGAAAAAAGTACTCCTCGACGTCAGAGACGCGAATCGACCGATCAGTTTGCAAATGGGGAGTCACCAAGACGCTGTAATTAAACGAGAGGGAAGTGGTCTACGATCTAGATGTCCCTCTCCCGCAACCTACTAAATAATTTATTTACACCATCCTCGTGGCTACCATTGTGCGATTCGAACTTCTATTTGCAATGCACATTTATAATGACACGGTGCGCGGTCGCGATCCGCGCGTACAATGAAGCTACAGGACGTCGTCTCCTGGTTCATCCGCGCTCATGGTTTCCAGACGTTACGCTATCCTCCCCGATGAGGTGCCAGAGGCTGGACGAGAATCCCGGGGCATGCGTTCACGAGGCATCGACGTGTTTCCCGTGGCGCACGCGTTCCATCGAGCGTGATTGCATCCCCGGATGTTCCGGTTAATTGGGAAGAGGCCGGGGCGTTTTTAACGCAAACGCTGCGGCGCGGATCGACTAACGAGTGGTGCCGGCGTCAGAGACGTAATTACAGGGCGTGGCGGATATGGCGCCAATGCTCGGCAAATACTTTGCCTCTGGGAATGAAATTAATCTGCATTAAAGGGAGCGCTAGAAACGCGAGCGCCTAGCCATACCGCCTAATAACTGATAATGAGGATAACGCGGGATCGGAGGGACGGAGTCGCTCTCGCGGTCGCGTGGTGGAAAATTCTCGCGTAATGTAACGGGTGAGCTTTAATCAACGATCGAGAATCTTCGAACGCGCGGTACTTCAAAACGCAGGGGTCGAATTGACACGGTCTGTAAATTATTCTCAAGGGGGATGAAGTTTCGAGGATTCTTGGAAATAAAGGGTCTAGATATACAGGGTGATCCGAAAGAACGGTTCTAAAATTTAGAAGTATACAATAGCGTAAACGTAAAGCCAAAATTGCAAATTTTCGTGGTTTGTGAATTATCTTCGATAGATCTGAAGTTTCAGGAACTCCTGGAAATAAATATACAGGGTGGTCCGAAAGAAGGGTTCGAGAATTTGGAGGTATACAATACCCATTAAGAAACGTACAAATAAAATTAAAAACTTCCAGGGTCCGATATATACTTTAAAACGATTCTCGCGAGGGACATACAGGGTGGTTTGAAAGAAGCGGTTCGACAATTTGAGGGTGTACAGCGGTGAGAAACTTTATAGGCAATGCATCAAGTGGGCGCGGTTCATAAATTGCTCTCGATAGCGGGCACAGCTTCGTGCGGCTCCAGAAATTAATATACAGGGTAATCTAGAAAAAGGGTGCAAGAATTTGAGGATTAATGGTACACGCGAACGCGGAGGTGAAATGATAAGTTGACCCGGTCTATAAATTAGTTTCGATAGCGGCGAAGCTTTGTAACGCCGTGGAAATAAATATACGGGGTGGTCCGTGTGAGACGTGTTCGAGAATCGAACGACACAAAGTACCGACAAACGGTGCACGCGGATAATTCGTCGGGCTCTAAACCTCCGTGTACGTACTGGGTGATCCTGAAAAAGGGTTTGAGAATTCAAGGGCGCACGGTACTCACAAATATAGATGAAAGATGTTCGCTTGACACGGTCCATAAATTATCCTTGAGCGAGGTACAGCAGGCTACGCGGAGGCTCGATATTTAAATGAGACGTTTGATGGCGAAGTGGACAGGAAGCGTCCACTCGAATGGCCGCCATGATCGTCGGCAGCGCTCCACTTAATAGCGATACACGAAACCTTCCACGTCCTCGCTTAATGATCCATCGACGGTAGCTGCACGAGAGTACCGTACCTCGACTTCAAATCTCCCTTTGCTGCCCCTCCGCCCCCCTCCCCCATTCCCACCCCTTCATCGATCACGATTGAAAAACAATTGGAAAGTTCACGGTACCCTGGAAAACCGAGGACACCTAGCGCGAAACGATACGTACGAGTATGTACAAAAGGTGGCCGATAAATCCTCGCTCTCCATATGAACCTGAGGAACGCCCCTAAATGAAGAGGAACGACTTCAATTAGTCCAACGAGTTATATTCACGCGGTGGACTAATATAATTCTCTCCCCTCGATTATAGGGAAGCAAAATGAACGAGTGGCCGCCATTAAATTCCGCCCTGGAGAACCGACGGAAAATATCGTCTCCATTCCGAAACACGTTCGCCGTCGCGAACGCGCTCGTAAATCTATCGGGGCGGTGAGTACGTCCCGATGGCGAAGCGTGTAACACGAGCAAAACAAGTTCGCCCATTTACCGGCGACACGCACCTCAATTCGTCCGCCCGAAACGAACCTGTCGATCGTCGCGAGCGATACGCTCCCCGCTTATCCGTCCCGTGACGGTGATCTCCAAAACGACCTCGATCTAACCGTGGCGCGACCGTATCGGTAACACGAGATCTCAAGGCCGGTGGCGCTACCGTGCGCGAAACCCCGGAATCCTGCGCTCGTATACAGCGTCGTCGAAAAAATAAAACAAATACTATTTCTAAGGAGTGGGGGAAGGCGATGTGAGCGAAACGGGAGAAGTAACGGGTGTATGTATTGTACTGGTATACCAGGCACAAGATACGACGGTATACATAACTGCAATATTGGTTTACCAAGTGTAAAGTATAACGGTGTGCTTCGTTACGATATTGGTACACTAAACACCTAATTATCACTGGTATATAATGCTACACCTGACTACCATTGGTATATAATGATACACCTAACTACAATATTGGTATACTAAATACAAAGTATAATGGTGTACCTAACTACAATATTGGTATGTCAAATATAAAGTATAATGTTGTACCTAACAATATTGATACACCATATAGTATTGGTATATTAGTTATAAGGTATACCTAACTACACTATAACAGTTACATCCGTATAAAGTTCGTATTCTTAAAAATATCGAGATTGGTATATCAAGTTACAAGATACGTACCTAAGTTTGGTACAATAAGTACACCCGTTACCTCTCCCACTCATCCGTCTTTCTCCACTCCTTGTATACGAGATTCGGTTTATTTTCCCCCTCCACTCTTGTCGTGTACCTCGCGAAATGTTCGCGCGAGATCTTCACCTTTCCTCGTTTCAACGCGATTACCTTTACCTCGCCTCGATACAGCGGTGCGAAGACCTAGCGTTGTACTAACCGCGCGGAGAACATACATCACGATCTTTGAGAGTTTGAGAGGAAAGGGTATAAGGAGAGTATCGAGTCGATCGTTAATTATCTTTTAAACGTCCGCCATGCCAGGACGATCGTTTAGCAGCCAATCGTCGACGTTAAGTCTGGCATAATCGATCCCGCCGCGGAGGTGTTTTCGTGCCACGATGTTTTAAGTTTAATAGCCTGGACCCCGTACTCTTAAACGTTCACGCTAATTACTGTTTGACGAGAGTAATGCGGCTCGTTTTGCGCGCGCACTCGTTCTATCCCCCTCTCCGCTCTGCCCCTTGCTCACGGAGGTTTGTTTACGTCCTTTTGAGATTGTCGAGGATAATGCCCCGTTCACGCTTGCGGCGTAGCGTCTTAATGCAACATCGACGCGTAACATCGAACCTTGCTACCGGGCAGACTCGCGCTACCAGTTTGTATGGTAATACTATATGTTTGTTGAGTCGCGGTAAACGGAGGTCGATAAGGTGAACGTGGACACGGGTGGGGGCAATTGGTAACACGAGGTCGCGGTTACGAGGTCGGTGGGTTCGATCAATTTATTTTGGGTGGCTCCCGAGAGAGAAATTATACCTGGAGGAATGTTTAAAACGTCGAGGGATTTCTTTTTGTAGACGAATGGAATAATTGTCAATTATTAAATTTTAAATCAGTATGAAAATTTTGCGAGAAATTGGTCCTGATGGACGGATACATCGGGTAATTTTTAAACGATGGAAATATTCGCGTTTCGATGTATAGCATCTTTCCCGCCATTTCCCTAACCTCACATTTTCTAGGTTATGTTCGTTCTGTTTATTTCTATGATATTGACGCGTGTTTGATATTAACAATGATCTTGAATTTATTTTCATATTGTTTATTCATCTCCCCACTTGATAATTAGCGAATATAATGTATTTTTCTCGAACGATAATAACTCGTGTAATGGTCTTGGGCCCAATGGGTGGTACATACCTATTCGAGGTTAAGAATTCAGTGAAATCGTAACGTATCGCGACGCTTATAGGTCACGTGATGCACAGTGAATTCTTATTGCGACAGCGCCATTCGCCGCCTTCCTAAAAACGGTCAAAAAGGAACGGGCCACGTTCGGTGTCCCGAAACGCGACAATAAAGAAGGTCGGCGAATTTCGTTCCGTCCCCTTAAAAGCCAGCGGCCTCGGATCATTATCACGACCGTGGACAGCTATCGACCAGACCTTCGAGTTTTTACGGTTGCGGATTATATTATAGCGCTTCTCACGTTTCCCGATACGCGGCCGAAAAGGAACTACCTCCCCGAGATCGTGCTTGCCTCCTCCCACCCCTACTGTACAAGGTATTCCACTTCGCCTTATCATAGAATATTTCACATAAAATATTCGAATGGTATCGATACTTTTATGATGCCCGAATATTTTCGCGATAAATACACTCGGGTAACCTAGAAGTACCTAGAATCACTCGCCATTGAATACCTCTTCGATTAAGGTGTCTCCTTAACACTGTTGGTTATTTGTCTTTCCGTTAATTACGACTCCATTAGGTTCCCAACTGTAACCTCGACCTCGATTAGACAACCAAGGTCATTCGACTGCGAATCAAGTCGAACACGACCGACACTTAATCAGAGGCGCGTATACATTTACAGATAAATAAGGTCGGGATGATAAGAGTCTGTAATATTGCATTGCGGGAGTAAGACCCGAGTTTAGTTAATTAATTTCCTTCCAAATTCTCTTTGAAGATTACTCCTATCACCTGCTTTCCGTTTAAAAGTTTACGGTCGAACGTATCCATGGTGACCTTGAGCGGCCAAAACATCGCGCGCAGACCCAATAATTTCTCTCTAACGGTTCTTCTCGTCTTTCTGCGCGCTTAAAGCGTACCGATCGAACGAAGTCTAACCACGAGCGAATATTTGGTTTCTTCTACTCACACTGAATAATATACAGGGTGAACCAACGGCTACTGAACCCGTCAGTACCCCAAAAACTGTGAGAATCGTTCAGGAAAAAATAATTTCACGTTACAAGAACCTTCACAGCGATACCGTCCTTCCTCTTCTTCGATCGCGGTCGCTTTCAAGGTACAAAGCAGATCTCTGGCGCGTTGGTACGGAACCTTGAACCGATTTTTCTTTCTCTTCGCGTTACAATGACTCACCATATCGAAAAACGAAACCGTTTCCACCGCGCAACGACCCCCCCCCCCCCACCCTTCCGTTCTCGGCCCTCCCCACCTCCGGTTCGGGACGCGCGAAGGCGAAGGAAATATTTCAAGCGATAAAGTTAAGTGCTGCACGCGTTCGGGCCGACGAATTTTACTCCCCCCGTCAACTTACTTTATCATAGCCTTTATTCGGCGTCTCCTCGCGCACGCCAACGGCATTAATCGCGATAATCCGCGCGGGGGCCCGGTAACGCCAATAACGAACGCTGTTTATAGTGCGTACCACCGGTGCCTCTCCCCCTCCCCATCTCTCGCGCGCTCGCAATATTGTAACCCCGAATTACTGTAAAACGCTTTAATTCCCGGCGACGTCGGGCGCAAGCGCCTAATTGCCCGGCTCCCGAGCGCCGACTTGTATCCGATTACCGCGCGGTGTTTCCGTATAGGTAGCGAACGAACGGGCACGGTGGAGAGGATGAGAGTGGGTGGGGCGTACGACGCTCGCCGCGGTGAAACACGGAGCGTCTTCGCGGCGCTCGTTAAATCGGCACGTTCGTAAAGCCGAAACGATGTCGAGGATAAAAATGTGCTAACGATAATCCGGCCCGATCGCTTCTTTCGAGGGCCCGAGAGCCCCGGGGTGGATAAAAGGAGGGACGGGGGGGAGGGCTACGATACGGAGAGACCGGAGGCTGCGTTGCGGTGCAAGTGCACCGTGCGTGCAACTTTCGAAAATGTCTTCTTGGTACTTTGTACACAGGGTGGCCCAGAAGTCCGTACGATCGTACGGAGAATAATCGTTTTGTTGACGGTGTTTCTCGATGTGGGGATAAAGAGAGAGTTTGGTCGGTTTTCAGCAAAATTCTTCGTAGGAAAATGTGAACTTTGTTTCGTATGATAGAGCCAGTAATGAAACAACAAAAATTGTGAATAATTGGTTAGTTGTGAGTTGTCTAGAGTGGGAATGGGAGTAATGATTTTTTAAGGCAAAAATTAATTTTCCAATTATAAAATATTTCGAAGAAAATCCCCTTCGGATAAATTTTATAGAACAAAATGTACATTTGAAAAGATTGGTTTTTTCTTTCATAAAAAAGAAAATCATCATCGTGATCGATTCCACTTCTCGAAAATGCACACCCCCCGAGTTTCGAAGCAAATCCACTAATCCCGTGTACACGTATCGAAACATTTGTTTCCACGTGTACGACTCGATTCTAAAAAAAAAAAACAAGAAAAAGGCAAACCTCACTCCTACGCGTTGAACTTGATTCGATCGATCGAATTCTCGCTCCAGTGGGATGAAAATGGAGGAGACAGAGTTCGGACGAGACTGAACGAGACACGGTGGAATAGAAAGAGAGCAGAAGGCCGCGAAAACGATGTCAGCACGACCGTGCAGACAAACGGAGGCGGGGGCAGAGAAAGAGTTTCAACCGGGTTCGGTTTTCTCCTCGGCCCTCCGCGATCGCGATCGCCTCGATCGGCGGAGAACAGAGCAAAAATTCACGTGCCGTGGCGCGGCGGGACAAAATTATAAAAATTGTTAAAATGTGTAATTATGTAAAATCCTGGCAGTTTCGAGGCGGTGCAGGTGCTGCAACCGGTGTAAAATATGCACCGGATTAACGTTTCGGCTCCGGGTGCGAGCCCCTATCGGAATTTACAAATTTATTCCGGCTGCGATAGTAGAGAAAATGGTAAAATTATATTTAAAAGTCCTGGCAATACGATAGAGGAAAATGGATAGTCAAAGATCAATATTTATTCGTAGATGTATCAATTTTGTACGGAACTAGTTTATTTCAGTGTGTTAAAGTTAAAATTAGCGGGGAGTTACGATAGAGTATAGTAGATATTGCTTAGAGTGATTATATTTTTGTAAATTTCTTATTCGTTCGGTAAATAAACTAATTTGGATAAATAATCTTTTCACTTTTCGTCAGTTGGTAAGTTTTTCAGTTTATCGCGATACAAATTTAAAAAGACAATAAAATGTAATATAGACGCTCAGAGGGAGAAAGTGCATCGGACCTATACTATTCTACGATGTAATATATCTACTAATTTGTAATGTACTGCAAATATCTTTTCGTGAAAAAAAAGAAAGATAAACAATCCTCAATTATCTTTAAAATACAAAATTATCCCATTTGAAAAGACGATCTAATTATTTCCGACATCAAAAGTCCATCGTACATGCACCATTCCATGAGAAGATATATCCACTAATTTCCATTATCGTGCAAGTATTTTCCAACCAACAAAAAAATTAAACAATCCTTAATTTACCACAAAATACAAGATCATCCCGTTCGAAACAACGATATAGTTGTTTCCAAGATAAAAAGTGCATCGTACATGCACCATTCTACGAGAAGATACATCCACTAATTTCCATTGTCGTGCAAGTGTATTTTAAACAAAAAGAAAATTAAACAATCTTCAATTTATCTTAAAATACAAGATTACCACGTTCGAAACGATAATCCAGTTCAATTTTTCCGTAATTGGTATTTCAGAGACAGAAAATGCATCGTACCTGCACCATAGAGGAGAAAGTGCGCAAAGCACCGTGCTGGCGGGCACGCGGAGGTTGATCGCGGCTGAAAATTAATGGTCGTAGCTGGTCATTGTGAGCCGAAGAAAGCGAGCGCGGCGTTTCCAACGACGGATTCCTCCTCTTTCCTCGAAGCGCGCGGAATATACATTGTCGAGGAGCGGTGTGCACGTATCGCATCGGATTTCACGTGGCGTTTGCGGTTCCTCGGGAATGGATACTCGGTTATGGGTTACGGTTACGAGCGTTCGCGTCTCAGCGAAGCCGCGCCGCGAAATGTAGCACGATTTAACCGTGAACGATGGAAATTACACCGGGGTGAAGTGCGTCGCGGAATTTCGCGCACGAAATTGCGGTTATTGCAACGGGTTTCTTACGGCCAGACGGCCGGCCATCCTTATATCTCAATTAGGAGACTCCAACATGGCCGAGCATTTTCTCGACGCTCTTCGATAACGTGTTGCATCGACCCGGTCAACTTGACAGTAGCGAGAATGCGAATTTACTTTCTGGTAGATTTAATAACTTCGTCGTTCGTAATGAAAAATGCGCTTCAATTTTACCAGAAAAAATAATTGTGTATAAAATAAAGCTGAAACGAAGATCTACTTTTTACTCCATTTGATAATTAATATACGCCAATTTAACCAGAAAAGAGAAAAAATTGTTGATAGAGATAGAAAAGGAAATCTATTTTTTATTTTGTTTGATAACTTCATCGTGGACGGTGGAGTATGTATACCAATTGGATTAGAAGGGAGAAATAATTGTTCATAAAGCTAGAGTGAAGAACTGTTTTTTATTCAATTTTCTAACTTTATCCTGAACGATGAGAAACACATGTCGATCAGACCAGAAGAGAGGAAAGATTGTTAATGGACTTACAATGGGGTTTTTTCTTTGTTCTATTCGATAACTTTATTTTGAATAATGAGAAATGTATGTCAGTGTCAACAAAAGAAATAATCGTTGATACAAGAATGTACCTGAAAGACGATGCAACGTTGTGTCGGATACAAGTGTATTTAGATCACAGGATAGGTTATAGGGTAATTTCTGATTGTAGAATGTTAAAGTCTAATGCAACGTCACGCGGGATTTGACACCAATAATCTGGAGTCCCGGGCTCCAAAGAACCAATATCGATGACCCCCCGACTGGAGAAATTCAATACCGACAACGTCTGACTCAAGACATTCGATATCGATGGCTTCAGAGTCGAGAGATCCGACATTATGTAGTAGCTCCTGAGTGTGGAGACCCGATAATGAGGACTGTGTACCCCGAGAAACCCGATATCGATGACACCCAAATCAACGGACGAGATATATTGTTGAATTCTAATTCGAAGGATCTGTCGTTGATAATTGGCGACTCGAGGGACCTGACATTGACAACTACCAACTCGAGGGACATCATTATAGAGAGCTGGTAATTCGAAAGGTTCCAAATTTCAAAAACTTGGGATTGAGAACCTTTAATTTGGGAAATTTCAAATGGAGGGACGTGAAATCAAGAACAACCTACTCAGGAACCTGGTATAGACTTTTCTGAAGCTGGAAGAGTCAATATCGATGAATCCTAATCGCAACTCCCTTTAGTTTAGTGATCTGACATCAACATTTTTTGGCCCAGAAGACACCTATGGATATTTCTCACCTCGGTAAACCTATCACCAAGCTACCCCAAGTCAGTAGACCCACCATTAAGCTTCCCAACTTGTCGAATCTCAACTCTACCGACCTGACATCGGCAACCATAGTCCCAAACGACTCAACATCGACATCTTTCGATTCCGGAGGCCCTCCAAAGATACTTCTCGGTCCAACGAGCCTGTCATCGAGATCTACAAAGTCGGAAGGCCCAACCCCGAGGACTTCAAACGTGCCAAATCCTCGAGCCTAAGGACCTGACATCGACAACGTCGGAGCCAAACGACCTGACATCGACTACCTCCGCCTCAGTGTACCTCGTATCACCTACCTCCAGCCCGACAGCGCTTGCGGACAGCTGAAAAATATCGTCTACAAAGTGCAACGGATATTGTATGCACGCCAGACGTCCTCCATCGTGTGGGACGTTCCGAAGACCAGGAGACCGGGCACCGAGCGTGTCGCAGCTGCAGCTGCCGCGATCGCGTAGGATTCGTCGCGAGTACATAAAGCGTGACAGTCCGTTTCGCTGGTGAAAGACCCACGCTCTCGGGCAGCGTTCATTTGCACGCTCGCGTCCGCGTGACGCGCGGTTTCTCGTAAACCCGTTCGTATCTGTAATGCGCCTGCCCCTATCAGCGAGTGAGCAATTACGCTCGCGACGAGCCGCGCGCCCGTAGATTCTTTTTCACCCGTGGATCGCGCTAGGAGAGCCGATCACCGCGAAATTGCGAGATAAATTGGCTCGGATGTAATCGGAAACTTAATAGCCTCGATTAACCGCCGACGAGCAAATTACGGGGCTTAGGCACGGTGACGGGTTGGTCGATTTTGCTTAGAAATCGAGCGAGATGCTTCCGCGATTTTTAGAGACTCTCCGTTAATCCTGGAAAGAATCCTTTTCATATATATTCCGATAATCCTCCAAGTCTACCCGGGGAACCACAAGCGATTGATATATGTTTTAGAGTTTTTATTCTAATCGGAATTGAGGTTAGGAGCAGTCCGTATGTGTTGTTGGACTATTGGTCGTTCTTTTGTTCTAATACTAAGTGAGGTTATGTTCAATATTTATAAGTAGTGAGCCATTTGTGACACAACACCGGAAATTATTAATAACTTGTGTATTGTTAAATTGCGTTACCTCAAAATATTCGTGTAATGTTTTTATAAGTGTGCTAATAAATACCAAAAATTTCGAGAAAATAGGTCGAATATTTTTCTCGAGAAAAAATCCCCAAGATTGTGTACTTTTTGACAACGGACGCGAAGGCGATTGGAGGGCGAAACCAGGAAACGATTATGGTCGTCTCACCCAAAGAAAATTCTCTCTCAATCGTGGCTCACCGACCGTTTGGTGTTTATCTCGTTGATATTTGACACTGTACCGTAACGATAGGGCGAAATCTTTAACTAAGTGACTGCAATTACATGCCACGGTGAAAGTTAATTTATTTCAAGTAATGTGAACATATTAGAGATTAAATGTATCAAATCTGTATTTCGTAATTCACTACGTTGGAAAAATTATTCGGGTTTTCTCGTTCAAGATTTCTCATGTTACGAAGTCACTGATCGATAAGGGGAAACATTTAATTCAAATTACTATTTCTCGATGTTTGATAACGAAGTAATTATTTCATATGCAAAATTAATTGAAATTTAATGGCGCGAAAAATACTTCGATGATAGTTGTTTTTTTCTTCAAATTTTAAACGGTTGCGACACGGTACTCGTATTTGAACGATATCGATCGTTGCGTCCTCGATAAGTCGAAAGTCTGGGAGTCTCGTAGGTCAGTAGTCGAGATTACAGAGAACTGCACGAAAGATTATCCGAAAACGTTACCGATTGAGTTTTCAAAATAAATAAATTGTACAGAAAATCAATCCACGTATTAATGTGTTATTTTACATAAACCGATGAAGATATGCAAAATAATCTGTAAAACTAAAACAATAATTGCCTTTACAAGAATAAACCCTTTATATTTGTGATTGAAAATATTTAAAATGTAATAAGAAGACCAGTAATAAATAAAGATGCGTTTTGAAGATTAAACTATTTCTTTCCTCTGATAGTTATGGTTTCTGCAATTTATTTCCATAAAATTCTCCTCCAAAATCACAAGACAAACCTTTGGAACTTGTCGACGATCTGGTGACGCCATCTGTCGGAGAATGGTTTAATTCTTACGAGGTTGAAAGGAATGCACTCCTTAAACAAATAACTCGTGCGCTCGTCACACTTTCGATGATAAAAAATTGTCGTTTTTTACGACGGTAAAAAACACAGTAAAATACATTAACGATCGAACTAAATCACGAAGAACAAAAACTTTGCCATGATACGCATTTACCTACATATTTAAATTAAATAACCTAATCCAGACTTAACCTAAAACGAACAAAAAATTCTCAATCTACCAAATTTCTTTTACCCTGTTCATTTCAATACTACCTCAAACTTCGTTATTTGTTCTTTTATACTTTTATAGGTTATGTCGACTCTACATTACTTGCGCGATGTACATATCACCACTTTAAACTCGTCCTCCTAACCCTGTCTTTACCCCGACCAAGGCCAAATACGTCGTGCAACTTTCCAAAACCTATTCGAACGCGAAAGAAACCTCTCCACACCCTTCTAGGAGGAATTCGTTGTAAAACAAAAAAACAGCCACTTTTCCAAATTGATCCGGATTCCCCGTGGAGAACCGAGGAAAAATCGCGGAGTCGATCGATCGGGGTGGTCCCAGAGGTAGTACGCATTCCAGCTGGAGTCCAACAGTGAAACAACGACGAAGAAAGGGCAACAGGGCCCCAGGGGCAGCCACGTCGCGTGACATTTTTTCGAGAAAACACGCGTTTCTGGCTAGTGGGACTCGCAAAAAGATACCCGACAATGGGTATCTTCGGCGAGGGAATGGCTAAACGAGCGCCTCATTCGGCGATCATAGTCCCTAAATGGCCAGAAGGCGGATGGTGCCTTTAAGAGTAACGGGCGAGTTACGGCGCTGCCATTTGCCCAGCATCTCGAAAGAATAACGAATGAATGGATGTAATGACGGAGGGGGACACGCTCGGGGAATAACCAAAAACACGATCGTCGCAGAGACAGGATGAGTCACGGAATTGGGACGTACTTGTTTCGTTAAGGTGCCAGTGACCAAGCTCGAGATCTGCGTTTTCATTACTTAACCTTTTTTATTACTACAACGCACGTGCAATCACCGATTGGGATTGAATCTGTGACCTTGGATAACCAAAATTGCGATAAAGTCGATACTTTTGGCTGAGTTACCTTCGACCGAGATTCTTTTCGCATTGCTCATTGGGGATTTTGATCACTTCGAAGGAGACGGATCCATCCTCGAGAACTGAAAACAAACTGTGAAATGAAAATTTCGGAAAATACAGAGTATTTCCTTGTGCAATCTTTAAGGTTAAGATATTGCCCAAGGCATATTTTTGGTGCTACTTTGGTCTATGGTTTTTCTCTTTGTGTCGGAGTATTTCATCGTTAATCTACGTGCACCGTTCTTTTCGTTGATATAACCTCTGAAATTTAATTCGAGGTGTAATATTATTTGAGGTTAGTTTATAATCATTGGACACGAACTTATGTCCGTAGTGTTCTGTATAAATTAAGTCTAAGTGTAAAAATTCTACTTAAAATGATTATTTAGAGAATTAAGAGCTCTTTCTTGTATATTCTAAGATCAAATTTAATTGTTATCTACTCGAGGTAGAGAAAATTTATTGGAAAAAAATACTCACATACTCCCCGATCGATCCTCACGGTCCTCGTCAACAAACACGTATACTCGTGTTTGAAATGTTCCCAAAATCAAAGACGTCGATTCGTCGGGGACCGAAATTTTCGATTCGACCTCCCAGAAAACTCTCGCGTCTGGTTGGACGCGATACCGTGACAGAAGTTCAAGACCAAATGTAATCGTTTTCACCTCTTTATTAACCCTCACATTCCATCCCTCTCTTATTGCATATCGTCCCATTCCGCAGAGCGTGAACTTAAAACAGGGAGGTGTCCGAGTTTCTTGGAGGGCGACGCGTGCGTTAAACTCAAGGGAAACGGATTGTAATACGCGTCGCGAAAAATCATCGTATCACGACGTAGAGGTTAGGTTTCGGGTCAAGGGGAGGAGGAGGGAACAGGGTTTATCCGCGGTGTCGTACAAATATTGTCGTTCGAGTGATACAAAAACGCGTGCCGCCGGGTTAAAACGACGATTATAAAAGGGGTTAAATGCCTGGAAGAAAGAAGCAGGGGATCGAAGGTTCAGAAAAATTGTGCGTTTATTAGTGAAGATGACGCTCGACCCAATTCTCACCCTTCACTTACGCCAGCGTGTTTCGTTTCACTGCCCCCACCCCTCCGTCGCGGCGTGCGGCACGCGCGACCCCCTCTCCTCGTCGCTTCCATTCCGCCCTGTACAAGTGACGCTCCCGCGACTGGTTGCGAGACACTGTGCCGGTGGTTGCTCGCGCGCGCACGTTCCTGCTTCGACAAAATGGAGAACAGAGGAAACGATAATACTTGAAAATTTTAATTAAACATTAACGTGTACAATATCAGTCAGTCGACCCCCGTTATTCCGACGCGGACTTTCTTCCCTTCGAAGATCGAAGTCGAAGAGGATCGTGCACGGAAACGACAGTTTCACAGGGGAAAGAATTTTTTCGCCCTGGGGGAAAGTCGTTCGGTACTCGTGATGGTGGGGGGGGAGGGGGGGACGGAAAACGACGAAAGTGGGGGGTGGGGGGTCACGAAACGTTCCGACGAAGCCTCCTCATGTTCACCCCGAGACAAATTCGATCGCGAACAAAGTCTCGCATGGAACGTGGGATCAAAGAATGGAAAAAATTGTCCGATCTCTCTCCTTTCTCACCTATTTCGCTCACTCCCTCCCACTCTCTCCCGCCCTTTCTCTCTCCCTCGCGCGTGATTCGCACCCTGCCACCCTTTTATGCCGAACGTATGCAGCACATGTACGTGATTTCCATATATACTTATAATATATATATATTTTTTTTCCTTGCTTCCTTTTTATATTTATATATATATGTATATTTATATATTTGCATGTATAATTAGTTTTTATCCGCCTTCCGTCGTCGTGTAACTATCTATAATATTATCTACAGGGCAGTAGCCAAACGCTGTGACTGACTGTGCGACTTGGTTTTTTTTTCCGCTTGTGCGATCGGCTCGCGCGACGATTTACACTCGCGTTCGTCGATCGAGCAACGCGCGATCGATCGGGTCTTGCCCCCCCTAAGCGTCGGTAGTCGACGAGTTTCGAGCGATTTTCTTGTTCTTTTTTGTCCTTTTTTCTTTTTTATTCATTTATTTTGCACGCAGTCACGTGGCCAGGGACGAACTGCAAACACCCTCCTCCTTGTCGGTGTAAAGCGACGTCGAAAAAAGCTCGAGGAACGGTAGAAAGCTGGGCGAGCATCGAACGACTTTCAAATATTCCTTATTGTTGAAGAACAAAGAAAATTACTGGCAACTTTGGTGCAATGGAGACTTGGTTCTTTGGTTTTCAGACGTTCTCGTTCGGCGTGACTCGAGTATCCGTGAATTGTTTCAACGACTGGACACGGTTTAATAAATAACGACTCTTGATTATTATTATTATTCGAGTGCGGTACGAGCATCTACATTGGCTAACTAAAATTATACAATCGAAAGAAATTATTCAAGAACCCTGAATGCTTAAGCTCGGTAAAAATTGCTCAGTCAACGAGTGTCATTTATCTTCGAACTGTGTTGATTAAGAATTGTTTACTCGGACGAACGCTGTATGGCCTTCGAGTCTTGAATAGTTTTTTTTTTGTAAACACCCTGTATTTAACATCGATGAGCCTTCATTGTACGTTTCTTTGGTAAATGGTAAACTTGTGCGGTTACGAGGGAGACCCCTGGTCACGTGACTGATCGTGTGCACGTGTCCCGCGAGCGCATGCGCGCGCACCGCGTCATCGCGAGTCACGCTTGAATTCGGTTCGTTCGCAGCTCGTAAACGAAATTTTAACGTTGTTGCGCGGTCCTCTGGGATGATATCGAACGAGGTCCGTTAATTTGGTCGATGAAGGATTCGAACAAATTTCTACGGTCGCATTTGTGAAAACGAAGTCAAAGATTTCCGGAAAATATGGCGGTAACAAGCAACTTAAACGTCCCGCGCGAAAACGCGGTTGAATCAAAACTTTGGGGACAAATTTCGGGGCACGTTCGATTTTTCTATTTTTTTTTTCAATTATCACCCGCTCTCGACATTACAAAGTCTACGATTACTCGAAAGAAAAACAAAAATAAAAAAAAAGGAACATAAAATAATGGTACACAAACTAAATCAAACTTTCTATTCCGATTGTATACTTTTTTAGAGCAAATCAATTGTGTACGAAACGTGCCAATTAAGTATGAATTCTACCGGAAATAATCGGCGAAATAAAATTGAAATCTCTTGTAACGAAGAAACGAAAAAGATTGGTAATATTTTTCATCCGTAATCGAAACAGTGGCCCGACATTTTGTCTTCGCGGCGATAAGAACAAAATGGCGACCAGTTCAAGCCTCAGAGAAGTGTCTCGAACTCGCGCTCCGAGTGTTTTCTGCTTAGGCCTTTTCCTTTCATCGACACCATCGTCTTCGGTTTCTTGGTTATCGAAACTCTCTGTTTCGAGGCGCGTTCGATCCTTTTTGTGGTGTCACGCTGGCAGTAACTCGGCGTACGCCCTTCAGGGATGACGGTCCTCCTTCGTTCATCGAACGCGTCGCGACGACGAGCATCTTTATTCGCGAACAATCGCCGCCAAATGGAAGATACGCGGCTTGTCGTCGTTGAAGATCGTCGAGGAGCTCCCTTGTTCCCCTCCATTTCTCTTCATTTTTTTTTCCTTTTCAGAGAACCGTAGGAATTTTGAAAACTTTTTGTTTCACGCGCGTGTCAAACCCGAGCCACCAATTTCGAGCACTTTGACAATTTTGACCACTATCGTATTAAAATTTCTCGACAGATGTCACATTCTGCTCACTCTTCAACGAATATGGAAAACATTCATTTTGTATAACGCAGAACTTCTGTACAGACGATCGATATATATCCTGTGCGGTCGTAGCTTATTAAAATGGGTATATGTGAATTTTCTTCCTTAACATTTATCACAAAAAAACCGTTATATTTTTAAAAAAGTAATTCACAACGCACCTGGGGGGGGGGGGGGAGCATTTATCGTTACGAAGTCAAACTTTACTAAAAGTGGCCGAAATCGATGACTCGACCCCAATTGACATTGAAATTTACGCGAACCTAATATTCCTTGCACCCTAAAATCTACTATTGGGGTTGCTGCGGTTATTCTGGAGTATTATTACTTCAATTCTCTTCTATCGAAGATTCTGTTATTAAATTCTTAATTTCGATAGGGTTAATCGAATGTTCCCACCGCAACACGTATCTTTGCTTCAATCGTTAATAAAAATGATCAAACAACGACGGTATACCTTCCACGGTTCGTTTAATTATTTTCGTTAACGATCGAGGTAACTCGAGGAAACTACTTAACCTCGAAACACGAGTGTCTCGGTCTCGTTGCGAGAAATTGGCAAGAATCTCCGTGACACTCCAACAATACTTGACACTGTTGCAATTACTTCGTAAAACGGTGTTGTAGAAAAACAGAATTCATCGCCGCGAATACTTACTCTAACGCTTTGTGCTTGTAAACGCGAAGCGGAAACAAGACGAAGACGCTGGAATGGAGAGCACCGTGGAAAAGTAAGAGTGCAAAGGGTTCGATTGGCGAATTTCACTTGCCAATTAGGTTTGTCTGGGTCGGCCTTCGATCGCTAATGAGACCTATTCACGGCGATTTGTCGATAAAGTTCAGCCGATCGAAAGCCCGTCGAGTGCAGGCGCGTTCTAACGAATAAATTTGTAGAAATAAAATAAAAACGAGCGAGACGCATCTTCAGGGTGATTGAATCGATTGATCGATTCACTCTCCCGGAAACCTTACAAAATTATCGCAATTCCTCGTCCACGAACTCGAAGTTATCGTCGCCGAACGGTTTCCCGCGAAACTCGAGCATTCGAATTTCCCGCCATTGTTCGGGCGATCGTAACCTCGAAGCGTCATCCAATGGCGTCGATCGACTCTGGCGCGACGATCGCGTACGAACTTCGTGCGTCCATTACGATTACACAGACCACAAATTCTCGTTTCGGTACTCGCGTGTCTCTTAGGGAAGAAAATAAACGCGGCTCGTTCCCTTCGGTGAAAAACGATCAATAGTAAAAATAGCAATAGCAAGATTCAGAGATACCGAGTCCCGTCTATGCAGCACCCGTTATCGCGAAATGTGTCCCGTATTTTGGAGGTTATGTTTGCCGGTCCAAAATCGAGCGTCGCCATCTTTTAACGAAGAGATTCGCTCTCGAATCAACGAGCGAGTACCTCGCAAACGAGACTCCGTTTCACGCGCTAAATAAATTACTTCTCCCTTCTCGTGGTCCCGTTGCATTGATCGCGTTTCTAACGAAACGAACAAGGTTGTGCTTGCGCTGGTAAGCCCCTGTCTTTGCCCGCCACGGTGTCGCAAATAAGACCAGGCAAAATCGAAACCCTCTTCCCAAGGAATTCTAAACATTCACGACCTTATCGGCGCAGAAACGTCGGGGAAAGAATTTCTCGATTTGCAGGAGTCTCGTTCGCGATCGTTTCTCGTCATTCTCTCGTATATCTCGACATTTGATCGACGAGGTTAGGTTTCAGCGACGTATACCGTTTCGCTCGAATACAATCACAACAATACGCATGTAATTTTCTCTCCAATCGAAACAGCAGGAACAAACAAACAAACAAAAGGTAAGTCGAAAGGGGCTTCAAACGAATTCAACCACAAACATATACGCAGGAGTTTCCTCGAATCTCGTTCGCGATCTTCGAATCGCTTTCGTGCAAGACCTCCTCCGACGCGTGCGATGAAAGGGGGGAGGGAGTTACAGTAGAAGAGTGCGAGAATAGGGGGAAGGCGTGAAGTGGAGGGGGTAGAAAGCAAAACAGTGACAGAGAAAGAAGTTCCGAGCGGGAGAGAGCGGACGCAGTTTTCGTTTCGAGCTAGGAGAAAGAGAGAGATCATCGGCGACGATCAGTCGCGCGGTACACCCGGAACGATGAACTTAGGAACTTCCTCGATAGATGAACGTCATCCCCGACCGACCCGCGTGTGTCCCGATCTTCGATCCACCATGTCGCGTGAACGAGCGTGTGTACCAAAGAGTGTCCTGGAAGGAAGAGCCGGTATAATGATCCACGCGATCGCGCCGTTTCGATTTACACTCTTCGTTTCCTCTCTCTTTTTTTTTTCTTTTCTTTCTTCGCCCCTTCTTCTTATTCTTCCTCTTCTTCTCTCCTCTACCTCTAATCTTATCGACCCGCTCCTTCTCTGTGCGTTCTCGTTTACATCCGTTTCGATTTTTTCCTTTTCTCGCTCGTCAGTTCGGTCGAGTTCGTGCGCATGCGCCGCCTGGCGGCGAGCGCGGTCACGTGGCCCCAATATGGCGTCGCGCAGAAGAGCGAGCCGCTTCGAGTGTAGGTTATCCGTCGAGGTCCTCTCGGACGACGAGGGCGACCTCTACGCGAGAGAGGTTAATTCCGATGTCCGGTGGTCGAGGGGAGTGGCCGGGGCGTTTCGTACGCCCTGACCCGACGTCTCCGATCGCCAATGCCTCCCGGGTCCCGTCATCGGCCAGCGTTGACAGCGTCGCGGGCGCCCCGTGTCTACGCTGGGCTGCCCGCTCAAGAGACTAAGGGTGTGTTGGTCCGCTGCCACCCCGTTGCCCACGACGCGCGATTACGTCGTTCCCTTCTTACCCTTCGATTTACCCGTTACGTGCTCGTCGCTCGTCGGGTTGGGTGTTACGCTGCCGAGTCTGGCCACCCGTCGGTAGATGTCGCTGTTGACGAAACGGGGATACGAGTCGCGGTGCATCAGCGTGTAGATCTGCAGCTGGGCCTCGTCGAAGGTGTGCGGGGTCGGGTGCACCATGTTGCGGTTCACTATTTCGCGCACTCGCGAGTCCAGGCTCACCTGAAATCAGTCACAGGTGTTCACGCGAAGATCTTTTAATTTCATGGTTGGACAGGAGCAGTAAGATTCTAATTGGTGCGTGACGGAAACGCCAGATGGCGCCGGTCGAGAATCTGCGACACATCTAACCTCGACACGTCTGACGTGCTAAAAGTTTGCAGTTGGTTATCGAAACGCAGGTTACATTATTTTCATAACGAGTAAATGCGTACCGAAATTGAGAGTTTACTCGAAAATTTCGACGAAAGGTTGAACGAAAAGGATAAGTGCCCTCTTTTCCACGGTACGTTTCTACACGGAGCATAGTAGAGACGCTAGATGGCGTTGGTTAACTGTTCGCAGACACTAGTTGCGCGTTTAAACGCAACAAACTTATCTTACTCATTACGATTTACGCGTTTAAAGATCGTAAAGAGTTAAATTTAAATTATTTCTGCAGCTCGAACAGTAGAAGCGTACCGCGTTTGAGTTCAATCACATTGCAATTAACCAAAGCGCTGCTAGATGGCGATCTTACCACGCTAATTTAACTCTAGACTAGAATCTCGCGAAATATCTAACCTCGACGCATCCAATATGCCCGAATCTCACAAACGTAAATCAAAAATTGTTCCTTCAAAATCTTTAACCGATCTAAAATTTACAATATACACAGATGATCTTACTCAAGCATCTCTAACGATTTCGTGGCACATGCCGCACACATGGGCACCTAACCTAACATAGAACAAAGGCCAGGACTGCACGGATGTTTGAGTCGCGATAGCGACGTTTGCCATCGCTCATTGTTACAGGCTGTCATACCCTCCCTATGACAACAGATTCCACAATGGTTCAACCATTATCGAGAACTGCAGATGGCGATTCTTTCGTCCCAGATCAAACATCCGAGCAGTCGAGGTTCATAGCCAACCGGCACTCACTTCCTTCGGCGAGAGTATGGATATGTACTCGTCGTAGATGAAGCGCGCCGATTCCTCGATCCTCTCCGGATTGGTCTCGCGCTTCAGCTGCTCGCACGCCAGCCAGAACGCAATGTTCTCCTCGCTGTACTCGCTCACGAGGAACTCCCTGAAGAGCTCGCGGCCCGCGGGACTCCTCATCAGCTTGTCGAAGGACGAACCCCAGGACCTGACCTGCTGCAGGTCCTCGTCCAGGCTGCACTCTATGTTGCCATCTGTGCCGTTCCCCGTCCCTGTCAGCTCGCCCCCCATGCCGACGCCACTCCCGTGATCACCACTGACGCTCGCGTTTCCCTTCTTCTTCCCCTGGTCACCTGCACCGCCTGCACCCGTCGAGTTGCCGCCGACCGCCGCCAAACTGTGGATCCAGTTTTCTTTTCAATGATTCGTCTCAATACAATCGATCGACGTTCGACGTTACCCAGAGGGAGCCATTGGTCACGTAAGACCAATTATACTACTCACGAGTCAGAGATTACTCTGTGCGGAGACAGTCCTCAACGAATTAAACCCCGTGTACCTCTAATTTCGACACTACGGCTGTTTACAGGATTGTCTGAGCCCCTATGGTGGAACGAGGATCGAACTGCGGATCCAGTTCTCTTTTCAATTATTCGCTTCGATGTAATTAATTAGGTTCAACGTTCTGTTACCCGAAGACTGTCCTTAGAACATTTGTTAAGAGCTCCCTACTTAAAGGGTTCCGCACTTATTAGTTACTTTTATATTTTGCAAAGAATAAACGAATGTAATCACAGTAGAGGCGTCTAATTTTTTTTAACCCACCCCTTTAAATCTATGTTATGTTTGTAGAAAAATATATGCTTTTAAAGTATTCCCGAATACCTAAAAATGTTTTGATTATATTATATTATGATAAGAATAACGAACCCTGCAATCTCTAGAGGCAGCACTACTCGAAGACAGTTGCCAAAAAAACTACTCGAATAATGTGCTTACTTTCGAAACAATTACTTTGTTACTCACAAGTTGTGTAATCAATCACTCGAACTTCGACACTACCGATTTTCAATTACAAAACTCTCCACCTCTATTCTCTTCCACTCAAACGCACAAATCCATTATTATCGTCACAGATGCACCTTAACGAAACCATCAAAATTAAGATTCCACGTTTTGCTACCCAAAAGATAATTGGACAAATACGATTTCTCGTATTTTCCTTAAACAAATCCTACTTCTATTCACAAATTAGAGGTTACACGGTGTCCACTCGATCCTCGTACGATCTTTAATTTCGACACGGTTCACCAGAGATCTTCCGTCCCCTATCTTTTCCCCAAAGAACGAGATGCGGGGAAACAGGGCCCCGAAACTGATCGCGTTATCGCGACGATGGCGACACGGTGGTGAATAGACGCGAAAACGGGCAAGAATCGGGTAGTGGGGGGGGGGGGGGGGGGGGAGAAAAAAATAAAAGAAGAGGAGGACAAAGAGCAACCCCTCGTTCGACGCATCGTTGTGGACACGCTACAATGCGGCAACGATAAATTGAAACACGTTCGCTCGGCGCTGGTACGGGGCAAAAATAAAGAGACGGCGCGGAACGCTTTTCTCATCGTCGTCCGCCCGCCGTGTTTCCCGCTGCCAGCGGCTCCATTATTTCCGGAAACTTCCACGTTTCGTTCTGCAAACAGTCGGCCGTGCCGATAACGCCGGAACGGGTCGGGAAAAGAGGCGCGCGGATAAATAAGCAGATAGAGCCTGGCCGGAAAACCGTACCCTCTTGCAACGAGGGGAGAGAAGATTTCCGTTCATGGGATGGACACGTGTCGCGCCATCCGTAGGGATGTTTTTTTTTCTTTTTTCTCTTTTCGGCCGTGAAATCTTCCCCGAAGCTCGAAAATATTGAACCACTGGACGGTGAATTACACGACGAGTGCCTTCAAAGTTGATGGACTTGCGAAACTTGTTAAGAATTTTATTTCGTTCATCAACGGTTGTTCATATTGATGTATCGTTTGATGAGAAGCTTTTGGAAATGTTTCTTTTGTAATTGGTTGCTCGTGATTATTTAAAAGTATTGTGTACGTTGATTAATAATTGAGAAGAAGGAAATATTTAGAAAGAAAAGTTTCTTTTGTAATTGGTTACTCGAAAGTATTTAAAAGTATTGTGTACGTTGATTAATAGTTGAAAAGAAGGATTTGAAATATTTAGAAAAAAAAGTTTCTCCTATAATGGGTTACCCGAAATTGTTTAACTGTCGTTTATGGGTTAATTAATGGTCAACAAGAACGATTTGAAATATTTAGAATATTTAGAAGCAAGCTTGTTCTATAGTCGATTATACGAAATTATTTAAAAGTATTTCATACATTACTTAGTAATCGGAAATATCAATTTGCAATATTTGAAAACAAATTTTCTTCTGTAATTGGTTATTCGAAATTATTTCAATGTATTTTATACGTTAATATATTCGAAAAAAAAAGATTGATGTTAGTATTTTGATAAAATTTATTCGAAAGAGAAGTCTGTACTAGGATCGAGCGAAGAGTAATGACCGTGACTTTTGAAATAATTGTTTCGTATGTTGTTAATAGAAATTGATAGTGTTAGCATTTTAGTGAGTACTAATAAGGAAGATATAGATACTTTCTTCCTCTTATCTATCTGGTTTCGTCAAAGAATGATTTTTAAATCTTCTTAAAAATTAATCGTCTACTATAGTTTTTAATTTCGTTAATCAACAATGTATTAATAAATGAATCTAAATTGCAAGCTTCGAATCAAGAACTCCCCTTTCACAAAGTGCTTATCCAGTGTTACAATTTTCTATCTCGATCGAATGACGTGTCCAATCGAAAACGATTACGATTCACTCGTTATGCATTCCTGCGGATTATCGCAGGGATTTTAATTACACCGGTGCCTGTGTAACTGAGAACGTCTCGAGACCTCTAAACCTCTTACAATCGGCAAACAGACGCGATAAAACTTTGAAGACGCGTCGTAATCTTAGGCAATCCTTGACACTTCGACGACCGCACGACTCGGGCAAATGTTCGATTGTGAGTTTATAAATTCAGCATTTTATAAATATTCAAACACCACCGTCCCATATTTCCATCGTCGAATTACATAAAATTAATTTACGTGACCCGTTTACAGGTTCGATGTATATTTCGTTCCAATCCTCCAAAACTTTATTGAAATATTTTTAAATTCTGTATTTATATAAAAGGAAAATTCTAATCGACGAAACTTATCGAAAAATAAAATTTACTTAATAAAAATATAAAAGATCGTTTCTGGTCTGTAAATTGCCCGCAAAGAATATTAAAAAGAATCAACCTTCAAATTTTCTAAACCAAAACGTCTACCATTTTCAAAGGTGTGTAAATTATTCTTGATAAAAAAACTTGGTAAGAAAAGATACTAATATTCTAAAAGAAAAAAAATCCTCCCATTTTTTTCCCTTTAAGAACTTTAAGCTTCCAACGGTGCAACTTTTGCTGGAAACGTTTTTCACAATTTTTAAAAAAAAGTTACGTGGCCGTAAATAAAATGCCCCGATACAAGGGGTGGTTTTCACCAAGCCTCGGAGTCGCGAGCCGAGGACCGACGAAATACCGCATACTATTTATAGGTCGAACCGAGGAACATTTACTCGAAGTTTCGTCGCATATCGTACGACAGTTCGCAGTCCTTCGTTGTTAAACGGAAACTTAACGAGTTGGTGACAGTGGGACCGGGGAACCCCAGATCGCGTATACGTGACGGCGGCTGGTAACTCCTACGTCCCGTACGAAGTCACGTACACGCGACAGCGGCCGTCAAAGTGTTGATTAATCCGTACGCGTACGCCGAGTTGATCGAGAGGAGTCTTCGGCGTGCCTGAACCGCGACATAACTTCGCGAAACAACGTTAACGAGTCCAACCTCCGATGGCCTGCTTACCATTTATTCCTGCGTGCGGCATGAAACAAAGAAAGAGTGTAGGTACGGTTGCTCGACGGGTAAAATAGGTCGTGGCTCCGTTTAAAGACAATGGACTGACATCGTTCCGACGACGATTATATTACGAAACGCTTGGCGATAATGGCTTGTCACGCCGGCAGGATATACGGAGTTATCGCGCGACAAGTTCCGAGGATCGATCGTCGGACGACCATCTTTTTTTTTCTTTTCCTTTTTTCGCTTTTTCTACGTTCTTATCTTTCTTTTTGCGATCGAAACGCGATCCATTGGTGTACTCGCGAGTCGCCCTGGTTTTCTTCAACCCCCTTCGCCCCAGTGACGTTTTATCGTTACAATTGTCCGTTGTCTTTCGAGAGCTTCCGGTATCCAGAACGTTACGACGCTCTGAATACCGAAGTAAAACATGTAATCGCGCGCGGACGAAATTTTCAGTGCTTTTGTTTTCAACGAGAGTAGTATTTCGATATTCGTTGCACGGGAGACGTTTTTTTTTTTTAGAAGTTTTAGAGAAATTATCAAGTGAGATTTGAAAAATGTGCGTTGGTAATGGGGACTCGAACTTCTGATATTTAGAAAAAAATATTTTGATAAATGTATCCATTGAAAAATAGAAGCGCATTGGAATTGGGGTTCGAAAGTTTGATATTAAAAAAAGATAAATGTTTTGGTAAATGCATTGTAAAAATGGTCTATGAGAAAGTTTTGTTTTTCATATTCATGGTGCATACGTGCTTTTATGTATGATTTTGGTTAACGATTGATACAGAGATGTTTGATATAAAGAGTGTGACATTTCGAGAAAAAAACATTGCAAGCACACCACTTTCTGTGAAAAACAACGCTTTCTATTCAATCCCAAGCACGTGTTGCTTTGTCCCAAAAAGATCTCTACAATTGATTAGATAACCGAGCCAAAATACACCCCTCTAATCAAAAGAAACAGGAAACCTTTTACGAGCAAAGGGAAAGGTACACTTAGATGCTCCTCGACTCTACAATCGAATCGCATGACGAAATCAAAGGAATGCAAACAAACCCTCGTCGCTTCTCCACTCTAAATCGCCCACGTGAATTTCGTCAACGCGTGAACACGCAGGTAAAAACCAGAGGCGGGCATCATCTGCACGACAAAATTATTTGTACGTGGAATCGAATGAAATAATAAATGAATGTTTGTTAAGTTTCATTCGTTATTATAATATTATTCATTGCAAGCTTGTCTTTAATAACGTCGTAACCTTTCGACCGGTAAAAAGTAATGCCTAATCGGGAAATATAAAATATTTTATAAATTTATACATACAGGGTGGAAGAGTTCACCTTTAATTATCAGTTCTGTTTTTAATTGCACGAAAAATGTTCACGAGAAAATTTGAACAATTTTAAAGAAGTAATAACGTGGAAGTAGTATTTGTTTCTATCGTCTCATTTTTCTGAATTTATTCAAAGTCAGTAATATTTTTACTAGGAAAAAATATTTTTTGGATATATGGAAAAGAAGCTGTAAAAACCTACTTTTGTGTACTTAAAAAAAAAAGAATAATATAAAACTCAAAAAATGTTTAGCAATTTTGAAGTAAATACTTTCTACTAATATTTCTAAAACTGTTCCCTCTTCTGTATATATTTACATTTACAAAACATTCTATCATTTTTCTCATTAGACTCTAAATTTCAAAAAACCTACTGTATAAATTGCAAAAAATCACCTTCCACATACTAAACAAAGAAAAAAAATTGTAAAGAACTCAAAAAATTTTTAGCAACCCCAAAATAAATACCTCTCATTAATATTTCTAAAGATCCCCCCCCCCCCCCCCTCCACCAGCGTATATTTACCTCGATAAAATATTCTCTCATTTCTCTCGTTAAACATTACCAAAATCCTCAATTGAAGAGGTCTATGCCACGATCGAGAGCCACGAGTTTGTTAAAGACACGTCCCCAATTAAATTTTTGTCAATGAACAACCCTGTCCGTGTTTTGTTTACCCCGACGATGTTGCCCGACTCTAAGAAATAGACAGGAATGGTAATACCACGAGCAACTACAACACCAGCACCAGCACAGGCAACAGTTTTCTTTCTTCGAGCGTCCCATGATCCCAGATCCCTGGCGTTGCTGTTGCTGCGGCTGCTGCTGCGACGAAGGCGGTTGCTGTTGCTGCTGCTGCAGCTGCTGTTGCTGCTGTTGCTGCTGCTGAGCGCTCTGTTGCGGATTGCTATGCTGCGACGAGGACCCGGACGCCTGACCTTGGCTCTGGGCACGGAGCCGGCAACCACCGGCTACACCCTCGCCGCCCCCTGTCCCGTGACTAACGCTGATCCCCATTGCAGTTGCACCGATTCCGCTCGACATCTGCAAACGATATCTCGTCTTGGTGAGCCGGCCCGTCCTCCACGGGAACCGCCGACCGTTCGCTAAAAATAAGCGCACCGAGACAACCGAGGCCGCGGCCGACACTTCTCGCGCTTGACCTTAACCTTCTCGACGAGGCGGTCGGAATTTTGGTTGCGCGTTCGTCGGTTGGCCCTCCGGAGGGCCTTGGCTGAGAAAGTGTAATTGGACTTGCGCAAACACGCGAGGAAACGAGGGAAGATAACTCAATTCGAGCGGAATGTTGAATCTTTTTTAGGTGGCAGAGTTGAGGTTCATAGTGGGGTTGTTCCGATGTGGGAGATTGACGGGAGGATGTGAAATTCTTGTAGGAGTCTTCCAGAGGAGTTCTCTAGAGTATTTCTCATGCGAGAGTTTGATTGGAGAATAGAACTATCCTCTATAGGAGTCCTCTGTAAAAGTCTTTAGAGGAGTTTTCTAGAGCAGTTCTCGTGTGAGTGTTTAATGGGAGGTTGGAATTATCCTCTATAGGAGTCGTTTAGAGGAGTTCTCACGTGAGAGTTTAATAAGAGGATGGAACTATCCTCTATAGGAGTCCTCTGGAGGAGTTCTCGCGCGGGAATCTTCTAGATGCGAGGACGTAGAGTTATTCAAATAGATCAATATTTGGCGATCATGGAATAGGTAGACAGTCGTAGGACTGTCTCATTGGAAGGTTCCATTGGAGGTGACGAAGTTGAGGTTGATAGTGGAGGAGTTCTGACGTGGGAGTTTGATTGGAGGACGTGAAATTATCCTCTATAGGAATCCTCTAGAGGAGATCTAACGTGGGAGTTGGATGGAAGGACGTGCAATTACAGAGGCAGATGAACCTTTCGTGGTCAAAACTAAGTTAGTAGACAGTCGGAGATGTGTATGGGTTAGTAGATGGTTTAATTGGAGCGTAATTTCGAGTCCTTCTAAGGTGATAAAGTTGAGGTTGAGAGTAGAAGCTACCTCTTCCTAATGTATATAGTATTTTAGGGGGATTCCAAGCAGAGAAGATTGCTTTCTGAAGGTATGAAATCAACCGGTATAAAGAGTGGATAATTTATGGTCGAAGGAATAGGTGGTGATTAATCGAAACAAAATGTTGAATCTTTCTGACCTCAGAGTCGAGTGTGTCAGTGAAAATAGTCCTTCAAAGATCAGTCATGGAAATTTTAATCAGAGGAGGTGAAATTGTCCAGCAGAGGAGTATCTAGGGTAGGTTGTGACGAAGGAGTAGATGAACAGGCGAAGATGGTTTAATCGGCGTGAAATCTTGAGTGTTCTAAGCTGGCAGAGTCGAGGGTGCGGTTAGAAGTTGGCTTCTAGAAGGGTTCCTAGTGTCTGTTGCCTTTTAGCGAGGTTCCAAGTGGTAGTTATCTTCCAGAGGGGTCTCCTCTCGAGAATATTATTGCAGGACTATAGAATGGTCGAAGCAGAGTGAACTTGCTCGAGGAGTACCCTTCTACCAATGGAATAGCTACAAATAACTATATAGTTAATAATCACTACAACAAAGTAGAGCTCCTCGTTAAAAACAAACACCGATAGGAAAAAGAAACCAAGGCAAAGATTGAAAATTGTCGAATCCAAAAAAGAAGAATCCTTCTCGTAGACAACCAAGGGACAATTTCTATCTCGCTACGAAGAGTTCCTTCGTCGGTAGGCGGTTGACTAATGACGTCGGTGTCGTGAACGATTCGAAGTCAGTTGCTAACGAATCTCGAGCGACGGCACAATGAAATTTGTCTCGACGAAATTTTAAAACAACCTACGCAATTTTTCGAACGTTTGTTCCGTCCCGCTGGTCCATTCGAATCCGCTGATTTTGAGTTTTATTTCGTTCGCAGAAAATTGGAGCGCCCGAAGAGAGTCAAAATGGAGTTTCCGCTAAAATTGGAACGCGAGTCCGTTTATCGTGCAGTGAAACTGGATGAATTCTCTGGTTTATTTGAACGCCTGAAAAACATCACAGTCGGATTCACACGCGGAAGCACGATACAGTCGTTAAGCTTTAATTGAAACAAGCTGACCGTGCGGTAATTGACACATAAGCTTTCAAAAGGCAGCCAATTAGTTTGGTTACCATTGTTGCACGCTCAGCTGCATCTATCGATCCGCTCGTATTTTCAAAGTTAACGCGGAAACAACGATAGCCGAATGCAAGATTCGCCAAAGAGATTCACTGTTCGTGTGTTCCCAAAGGGAACAATGTTTTCCAACGGTCAAAGGAAGCTGGAAAATTATCTTCCTCCCCACTCACGGGTTTTTCTTTTTGCAAAGAAACTTTCTTTCATACGCGACAAACTCTCGTCCTAGCCTTTCACCCCTAGACTTTGTCGTTCCAGTTTGAATCGTACTCCGAAAACGTCTCCAAAGTACAATATGGAATATTTAGAACCCGAGTGTACGCAATTTCTACAGACGACTGGCGAACTCTAGTCAAAGGAGAACTCTGAAAAAAATGGATACGTAATTTTCTACTATCCGCGTTCCTTCGTACGGAATCGAGAAACTCGAGCCTCCAAACTTATCTCAATTTTAACCCCAAGGACGAATTATTTTTCACGAAAGAAATAAAAAGTTCAAATCGATACTGACCCATCGGCCTTCTAACCGTGTTCTCGCGTTAAATTATTGGAAAATTTAATCACCAACTTGCAATTTTAGTCACTTTCGCGTTACAGTGTCCGGTAGTAACCGTGAGCGTTCTCGAAGTTGGTAACGATTCCGTACTTGAACCAGAGTGTACCGATCGTATTCATTGTGTGATTATCAGACCGTTAAAATCGAGCAAGTGCCTACAAAAGGAACCTCGTGGATCGAGGCTTCAATGAGCAAAGCTGCGCGCATGCACAGCCACCCCACTCCACCCCCTCTCTCTCACTCTTGGGGGCCGCTTTATTTTTACGCTCACGGTGTACATCGATGATCTGCTTCGCGAGCGGCTTCGCACGATAACGACCACGCTCCAGAGTCGCTAATACGGGCTGTGGGCAGAGATTGATAAACAACAGACATTTGCGGAGATCCACGTGTGTGCGAAGATGGTGGATCGTAGAGAGACGACAATTATTTTGGGATAGGAAAATACTTATCAAAATCGAAACTAATCCTTGAAATTTGTTTGGAAGAAACAACCTGGTAACACCTCTTTAGAGAACAATTTCGGAACATGAAAATAGTTTATTGGTTATGAATGATCTTTAAACATTCTATGGGAGGTGAAGATTCGAGAGTGGATTTTTCACGACTTCGAATGAAAGGTTAGGAAAGAAATGAAGAGACACGGAGGTTGATGTCATAGGTGTTGACATCTTGCTGGAAATTTTGGAAGATTTTCATATTTTCGAAATTATCGAGTATTTTAATTTTTCGCGATTAAAAATCTAAAAATGTCTATTCTTCGAAAATACTCGAGGGGAGAGTTCTTCGAACGTATTATTCGCGAGGATAATCGAAGAATCAAAGATTCTAAAGAAAAGAAAAGGATCTATTATAAACAAAACTCTCATTGCGTAAAAGAACATTATTTTATCAACGCGCTACACGAAATTGTTCCTCCCAACAGTATCATCATCGAGTCCACATCCCGCGGAGTTCGAAACATTTACAAACTTCGCCAAGTAAATTTTCGCGAGAAAAAGGTACGCGCGTGGGAAATTGCATTTGACGAAATAATATTTACGTGATCGGTTCAAGCGATACGAGAAACGTAACAGATACAAGATGGACGGGGGGAGGGGATCACAGGGTACTGAATCACCCGGTAAATCGTTGGAACGTTGCCCAAAAGTGCATTCGCACAGTGTTTACATTCAACGATTTGTAAAAGTGGAGGGGGAAGGTTGTTGGAAAATATAAAAATATTTTCGAGACGAGAACAATACTAGCGCGAAAGGTATTGTCACCAACGACGCCATCTTGGCGCCACGATTATTTCGATTCCAACGGACGTCATCGTTATCATATTGACGCGTGTTTCGAGTCGTACCACTTGTTCTAATTATGCAACGCGCTCTCGGACACTTGTTGATGCGCGTGTCGCGGTTTAGCCGCCGTTAAATCTTTAAACGTTCGTACATATCTCTCGAAAGCGCCGCGACGCCGCTCGTTATCGACGCGAACGCGTCGGTGGATCGACCCCGTCGACACGTTGCTCAATTGGAAAGCACGTGCACGGCATGAGGAATGCGGCACCCTGAATTCGTCGAGCCGCACTTCGCTCGCGTATTGTGTCAGTTGTACGAAGACCCGCTTTATTTGTTTACCCTGGCTACCGAGTCGACGCGAGATTAGTTTGATTTCCGTATCGACAGTATTTTTAGAACTCTCGTTTGCACGTTTGCAGGTTTGCGGCTCGTCGGGAAGAAGAATTGTGGGATCTCAATGTGATGGGGAAAAAGTCATCCTCGAATTCGTTGGAGGACATCTGGTGTTGCAAGTGACTTCGTAGGATGTCTTTCTCCGACCTGAGTTGCAAAGGACACCTTATGATGTTCCCAGGCTCTCTCTTTCTTCGATTGAGTAATTTTTTCTGGATTATGACTATCTTGAGAGCGGATAGAAGTGAATTTCAATTTGGTAGAAGAAAAAGTCGCCTTCGAATTCGTTGGAGGACATCTGGTGTTACAAGTGACTTCGTGGAATGTCTTTCTCCAACCGGAGTTGCAAGTGACTCCATACAATGTTTTTAGGTGACTTTCTTCCTTCGATCGAATAATTTTTTCTCGATTGTAACTATCTTGAAAGCAAATAGAAAACAAATCCCAATTTAATAGAAAAAATTCGTCCTTGACTTCTTAGGAGGAGTTTGAATTTGCAAGTGACTCCATAAAGTGTTTCTACGATCTCTGTTTGTCTGACTAGTAATTCTTTCTCGATTGGAACTATCTCGAGTGCAGATTAATAGTGTGTCTTTAAAGATTAGGACAACAGGGATATTGAAGATCGATAGGATGATGATGGTCGAGTTTGAGAATATTTGGCTGAACTTTTTGCCCCTGGTATTGTCTCGTCTTCGGTGTGTTTACTTTGTGACCCATACGTGTGTAATTGTCATATAGAATATTATGTATATTGTTAGAACTCTGTATAGAAAATTACAAAAACATTTTCAATAGGAAATTATACAAAATATTATACAAAATATTTGTACAACTCTATAAAGAGTATTGTATAGAATTATCGATAAATAATTATACAATTTTTGTATTCCCCTCCTTCCGAATGTTTATAAAATTTACATCGAAAATGCGCGCATTCCTCGCGTATTTTAAAAAGAACTTCGCCCGATTGTTATTGTTTTCCAACACCGAAGAGGATCGGGACAACAGGGTCGGGAACGTGTAGCCGATAAAGCGACTTGCCAAGACTGCCAGCAATTTGTAATTCCGCCGAAACACCACCCCCGTCACGCGCGAGTAGATCGCGAAACGCTTCCTAGTCGCGGCGCGTGTCAGCGGCAACGATTCCGTCCGTGGCCGAATATAAATCCCGGTTGGATCAACAGGCTAGCCAGCGGCCAACCCGAATCCACGGTTTACCGACGCCTTCCAGCTGTTGAGCGAACGCGTTCGACGCCGTCCGTCTCGTATTTGCTCCGCGCACTCGGTATTCGCCGAATTACGAATAACGTTCGTCACTCGGCGAATACTTAGAAGAGCGAGGTTGCCTAAATTGGACCGTGTTGACGGGACAGTCGAAATTGGTACAAAAATATCGTTTATTTAATTATTTGCTTCTTCTTGAATTAAGTTGAATAATTTTGACTCTTTTGCTGGAAATTCAAGATTAAATAATTTTGTTTTGGTTGCTGGAGATTTCACAACCAACGACAATGTCAAAAATGGTCCAATCTGAGCAATCCTATAGTACAGAGCTGTAAAGAATGACCTTGGATGGAATTACGATTTGGAGATGGAAATTTTTCGACGTCGTTTAAATTAATAAGTGGTGGTATCGAAAAATGGATTTCGCGTCATCGAAATTCTTCAAGGACATTCCTCGCAGTTCCTTGCAGCAGTGTGGATGGAATGTTGGAAATCGAAGTGTTTGAAGTGCGAGATGTGGATTGCACGATCATCTTTTCTAAATTTACCGAGTGTATTGCAAGATTATTTATATTGTTTCGGATCATAGTTCCGCTGCAAGGAAACTTCTACTTTTTCGTCATTTTGTATATCGGTTTCCCTCGAAATTTATCGAGTTATTTCAGCTCGACGTGAATAAGATAAGCCTGGACGCGTAAACTCGAATAAGTAGAAGTTAAACACAGTTTCGTTCCTTTTCGATATTTTCTGCTTCCTTATCGTATATGTGGCAACCCAAGTAGCATCTCACGATGAAATAATTTTAGCTTCATTTCTGGAGTAGACTTTACCTCAATTATTACTATTAATCAATCAAAGGTTTCGATTGAATTCGTACCGCGTGTTATCGTTAGTTCTTGCATTTTTCTACTACCTTCTACTCGAAGGGTCATTGACTGAACTTTGTATACGAATATTTAAAAATCCATTCCATGAAAATATACGCGTTACTACGTCTACGATCTTGAGCTGAATTTTTTCTCTCAAACTCTTCTCTAAAATATCGAAAAGGAAGACAAAAGTTCGTCACTCGTGGTCATGGTGTTACTCGACGTAAATAAGGAACTAATGTGGATAGAAATTTTCGTAGAAATTTTCCACATTGCGTACGCAACGTTATTAATCGCGTTTTGACGGATCGTCCTCTTCAAGTAACTCCTTTCTTTTCCAATTTCAATCGTACTTTCCGTACGATTAATTTCATAACAATTCTTCCTTATTTACGTCCCGAGGTTCCGCGTTTCCGCGTCGGAGGGGAACGCGGCGTCCGCGCCGCTTCGAACTCCTCGCGGGCAAGTCGCTTGCCCGCGAGTTGCCCGTCGCCGCGGCGCGTACGCTCGGTCGGTCAATCGATCGATATCGCGTCGCATCACCTCTCTCTCTCCCTCCCTCTCCCTCTCTCTTTCTCTTGCCTCACCTCTATCATGTTCCATGCGCCCGAAAGCGAGTCCAGCTCGCTTCCCGCGTCCGTGCGATCTCAAAGCCTCGACGCTCAAAGGACGCGACGCGCGCCACCGTGCAACGAGTCGTCGTCGTTGACCAACCCCGTGGACGCAGTGTTCGCCCCCCGCCCCTCGAGGGAGCCTCCCGCTCTCGCGTGGAAATATATTCCTCCTTTATCCCGGTCCAGCGACGAGACCGAGGCCTCCGCGGGCCTCGCCCAAACGTGGCTGCATTCTCCCCCGCGGGCAACCGCGGTGCCCTGGCCCCCTCCGCGAACTTGTTTTCACGCACTCACGGACGGACACATACGCGCACCACGCACCACGAGCACCGCGTGAAACGAACCGTGACGAAACGAGAGGAAGGGCAAAGAGGGACCAGTCACGTCTTCCTCTTGGTCGTATCGGCGCGGCGAGGTCCAGCCAGACGATCCGTCTCGCGCATCATACACCACCGCCGGCCATTTCCCGCCACCCGTCCTCCTCGACGTCTTCGTCTCCTCGGCTACCGTTGGTAGCTCGAGACAACCCTCGAGCTTACCGCCGGTCGGGCTCCGCGATCACCACCACCACCACCACCGCGTAGAACGCTGCGCGACCCGGCCCCATCCACCTAGGATGGTCGGGGTCTGGGTCCCCCCTCAGCCGCGCGCAGATCGCCACCCGCGCGCCAAGGGAGAGGCGGAGGAGACCCGCGATGAACGACGTTCGATCGCGGAAAATAAGAACCGTAGCAGCGAGTTGCTTGTATTTTTTTCCTCTCTTCCTCCTCAATGGCGTCGTCCCCTATGGGCGGGCACCGCTCGCAACTCGCTCGCGACACCCGTCGCGGTCCTGTCCCATCGGGATGTCTGGCACCCGGCCGCGTCCATCGACCGGGCGGTTTACGAGGCGGGACACCGGGGAGTATTTCCACTCTCGCGGTTTATCACGTCTATCGTGGTCGTTTTCGTCGTCTCGTGGCCTCTCCCTCGGGGGAGAGTACCCGCGGTCCAAGTGTCTAAGCCGCGGCGTGGGCGGCCGCTCGAGCACCGCGCTGATTCTCACCGCACGGCGTCGTCCTCGAGGACGGTTTCGCGGTGTATAAATAGGCACGGTTCGTCTCTCTCTGTTCGTGGCTCGCCGCAGGGCGCTGGCGCGGCCGGCTCGGGAGCGCCGCTACCGCCGTCTCCGTCGTCGCGAGACGACAGAACGATTCGTCGTCGTACGACGACGGGACCGACCGTGCCTGGCCGCCGGTTCTAACAGGGCGGCTGCCACCGGTAACCGGAAACCGGGGGCACGGAAGAAGGAGACGCGTTCCGAGCGTCCAGCGAGCACGGAAGCGCGACACGGGGAAACATCGTTCGAGAAGTTCGGCGCGCCTCAACGACGCATCCGAGGGACTTTTCCGGCGCGCTTCGCGCCTGTCTCTTTCGGGAACCGTGAGCCGAGCGCGGTGGGGATAGCGGAGAGGGGTGGGAGCGCACGACGGTGACCGACGACGCGCGACGAAGCGAGAGAGAGAGAGAGTCTGCGCGCTGGAGGAGTGGGGGTACGGTGAGCGCGAACGAGTCGCGCCGGTTATTGATTGGCAGAAGTCGGGAACAGAGCCGTAGAGACGAGCCCACGGCGCTGTCGCGCTCAGACACCGGACCTCGGTTCGCGTCCCACCGGGGGTGGTGTTCCTCGCTCCGGTACCCCGGAGTCGACGAATTTCACCCCGGGGGTTGAAAACCACGTTACCCCGCGGGTCCACCGACCCCTCCCGTACAGACGAAATACGGTAACGAGAGGAGGGGAGCTCCAAGGAGCGACCTCACCCTGTCCACGCCGCGGATCAGTCGATGCACTTGCTCTCGCGTTTCGGGGTCCTCGATCTCTTCGGTGGGGGTTTCGCGTAGCACACACCCTTTCACCAGAGGCTGGAAACCACCCCTAGACTCGACGATATCACCGGGATTCTCTGGTTTTATTCCAGGGATCACTGGACACCTCTCGAAACGAGAATCACTGTCACCTGGGGAGGGGGAGATACACACTTATTTGACCTTTGTCTCTCTCTCTCGCTAGCTTTCTTTCTTTCTTTCTTTTTCTTTTCAAGTATATCTACCGTCTGTCACCCTCTTTCACTTTTTCTACAAAACGTTCGAGGCGTATCTCTACCGTCTTACGACGTTATTGCCCTCTTCCGCCACCCCCGTCGCCCGCCTCGCGCCGGGTTAACACGACACGATCGTGTACTGCCTGCTCACGCCCTCCGTACCCAACCCCCTTTCGCGACGCGGAGGATACACCGAGCGATGGTACGCGCTGGAAAGCGGGCAACCGCTCACCACCGGCCCTCGACTGGCCTGACGGGCTCTCTCTCTCGCGGCCAATATGGCGGATTACGCGGCTCGCGCGATGCGTTGGCCACCACTGTTGGCCTCCGTCGACGGTCCCAGCGACGCTGACGCGAGGCGCCGCGACGCGTACCTACCCGCCGCGCCGCCAACGCCGCCCGTGAAACGCCGACGCCGACGCCCGCGCAGCCCGGCCGACCGGCTGGCCGCCATGCTTTGTCGGGGGCTCGTGGCTCCTCGCGATCCTGCGTGCGAACGACCCGCCGGTTGGACGCTGGAAGGAGAGAGAGTGGGGGGCGAGAGCGAGACGGACAGACCGTCAATGAGACGATACGTCGATGATTTCGACTCGGTTTACTTTCTTCTCAGGGCTTGGCGTCTTTGGTTCGCGAGATTCATCCATCTTGCGATTTCATTCAAATTTTTTCGACGCATTTATATTTTAGGCGTTTCTACCTTTCTGCAAGTGCGATCACTTTGAGACCGGGATATCGCGCAGGGACGTTTTCCTTCTTGAATCGGGAGATTTTCTTTTGGTCCATTTTTGCTTTTCCAGAATTTATTTTACGAAGAAGGTGAAATCGCTTTCTTGTCGAACGGAGGGCTGTCTCTTTTTATTTTTGATACAATTATTTTCCAAAGAGGAGTATACTCGCTATCTCGGTGGACACGAGAAAACTTTCTCGAACAAAGGATGATTTTCATTTATTTTTATTTTCCATGCAATTATTTTCCGAAGAGGAGTGTAATCACGTTTTTTTTTTTTTTTTTGGCGCAACATGATGGAAAAAAACTTCCCTTCCGAATAGAGATTTTTTTTTTTATTTTCGATGCAATTATTTTCCGAAGAGGGTTGTCATCGCATTCTTTTTGGTAGAAGCAGCGAACACGGCGGAAAGAAATTTCCTTCTCGACTGGTGGATTTTTGTTTATTTTATTTTTATTTTTAATCCATTTATTTTACGAAGTCATCGCATTCTTTTTAATGAAAGCGGTGAACACAAACAATTTCCTTTCCCACTGGAGAATTTCTGTTAATTTTATTTTTATCTCCGATGCACTAATTTTTGGTAAAGAATCTAACGAAAGAAAAGATTGAAAATAAGTCTCTTCCAACGAGTCATAAGTCACGAGTGTAAAGTAAACGATACATCCTCCATTGATTATTCCAAGCGTGTTAATATATTCCCGTATATTACTGCTTAGGACGACCGACATAGGATTTGATATAAAATAAATGGCACCTCGACGAACGAGTCGTGTATCGACGTGAGTGTTTTCGAATTTTTCAAATTGGACTCGCGCGGCGATGTTGCTCTTCCTCCGATATTAAGTGCGCAGGAGTGTTTGCGGTTAATAAACAAAGAATGTTTTGCCGCGAGAGACGGTAACAGGTGCCGTTTCTTGCGTGGTTCACGCGCAATAGCACGCGTCGCGATCTGCGTGAGAATAATAAGCAATGACGTGTACCACGTGCGACACGGTATGACGTCTCTGCTTTGACGTCGATAAGGTGTACTCGGTCTTATCGTTTCCGAGACTGCATTCAAAAAACTGTCTTCCAAAGTAAACATTTTCGCTCGACAATGGAATTCTACTCCCTTGAATAACAAACGAACAAAAAAATTACTCCAACGTCGCATCTACATTTTTCGAAGTAAATCCACTACGTTTGAAATTATACGTCATGAGACACACGCCGTGTGCGGAACGACTATATCCACAAGTATGCACTGTACACCTCGAACGCCCATGGGCGTTTACCGCATGGATTGGTCTATCCCCGTCCGCGACGCCGAAGGGGTTAATTCCACGGAGTGTTTTCAAAGCGACCCAACTGCGGAGGTGCAGTTTACCAACTCCGACAATGAAGAAAGATTCCGTAGAAATTAATTAAAAAAGTCTACCCTCTCTTTCCACTTCGTTACGAGAGAATTTTATAACAACGCTCGGCGAGTAATCAGGGACGAAATTAAAAGTTCTCTCTCTCTCTCTCTCTCTCTCTCTCTCTCTCTCTCTCTCTCTCTCTCTCTCTCTCTCTCTCTCTCTCTCTCTCGAAAAAAGTAAATCTCCTTTAATTTCGTAGGAAGCGCCCTACTTTGGTCTCGAATCGTGTACGTTTCATCGTGACATACATATACGTGCACACAGGTAGGAACGACTACTTTTCGCAGAACGTCGTTAACTCTCGCCAGCGAGGAACGAGCTCGCAATGTTTTCAATTACTTAAACGCACCTTGCATTTATCGCACGGCCGCGCAAAAGCGTTCGTTCGTTCGATCGATCCTCCCAATTCTACGTGCCCCTTTTATCGTCCCGAGGAAGACCCGTGTCGCGTACCATAATTTTCCTGCGCGTTTACGCACGCCCGTACGTCACGATGCGTCATCTTATACGCAACGCTGGCCGCCCTTACCGTCCTTAGGACGTACTTGCCTTTTGTTTATTTATAGCGGGAGTGTGTACCTCTGCGGATACGTGCAAAATGTCCGCGCTAGATATTGATAAGCCATTTTACTCGTCCAAGTGTTCATCATCGAACTTCCTCCGTTCCGTATTTGTACTTCGAACGTCCGCTTTATGAAAATTTCCAACGAGCTCATTAACATAGGGTTAAAACGGTGGAAGTTGGAACAATGGGGGTGCAATCCAGGAGGGAATATTCGATTCATTGGTCCGGGTACAATGACGCACAGGTAGAACGTAACAGGTCGAATCTTCCTCGATTTGATACTGTTTTCGAAAAATAACTTCTTCGTTTCGAAGAAGATAAATATGCGAAGATCGTCGGAAAATAATATTTGGTAAATTCAGATATAAAAGTGGACTTGCGAAAACAGTAGAAAAATATTGCGGAGCAATTTATTTCCGAATTGAAAAAGTATTCCTGGGAGAAGTGCTACCATCGAGAAAAATTTGGAATTTCTTTTCGGAATTGAAAAGTGCAGGAAAATGTATCACGATCGTGAAAAATTTGTGAACGAAGTAATTTTTTTATTTAGAAAAGGATTCCAGGGAAGGGTACTAAGACCGAGAAATATTGTGAAATAATTCCTCTGTGAATTGAAAAAAAATCCAGAGAAAAGCTTACTAGTGGAAAGTGGAAAATAATTTCAGAAAAAAGTACTACGATCGTGACATTTTTTGAATTAAAAAAAAATGCAAAAAAGAGCCTATCACGACCGTGGAAAATTGTAAAATTTCTTTCTCAATTGAACAAAAATTCCAAAAAGAAAAAATTCTGTGATCCCAATATTCGGCGAATTTATTTTCAATGTCTACGAGAAAAAAATCGGTGTAATATTTTGCGAAATATTACTTTATTAAACGATCGATTTAAAGAGTATATCCACCCTTGCTTTTCACCGAAGAGGAATGTTTCTAGGGAGTTCCCCCTTCGATCTGTTTCGTCGGGAACAGTCAACCACGACTTACATGATAAAGTGGCGTGGATCGTTTCGAATCGGAGCTGCTGGCACCTAGTTCCGTCCAGATCAAGCTTAGAAGGCAGAGAAACGAAAATGCCGACGAAGAGACCGCCGAGAACGTCGTCGTTCCCTTCTTGTTGGCAATGCAGTTACCTGCAGCTCGGCCAGACGCATGGAAACACCTTCGCCACGGGCTCTCGCTCTACCCGAAATATTCCACGAACATCCGTGAAACCAGGTAACAATGCAATTTTACCGTTAGATCGAATACAATCATTCGGTAACAATTACCACGATCCGTGAACACGATCGTCCGCATTTCACCGATTCTTCTTTTCGATTTCGCGAACGGTTCGGTCGCTTCGAAGCTTCGTTCCTTCGTTTTCGGTTCGTGAGTCATCGTAAGAAACAGCGGAATGACTAATCGAAACCCGAAACTTTCCTAGTTGGACGGAGAGAATCGGAGACAAATTTCACACGTTGTGACGATGATCGATCCCTTCGCCCCAGATATCGAATTTTCCTATAAATAGAGAGCCTCTAAAAACTTCTGCTACACCGACTCGCAGCCCGACACTTTCGAACTCGACTCTCGCCACTTTGATTCTACGATCATCCTGCTCGTTTCCTGGACAGACCATTTAATTATATCCTGTACAATATCAAGTCGCTCAATTGGACGTATCAATTCTTTTTGTCCACTTAATATCAATTCGAGTGATTTTGGCTAATTTTGTATCGTTGGTACAATGTTGGTCGAAAGAATGGCGAATAAATATATTTGGAAAGTGACGAATCTAAAGAACCACTAACACCAAGGTTATTCGTTCCGTAAACAATATTTTGTTTCCATTGAATCTACCGAAAAATTAGCAAGGTTATTCGTTCCAATAATATTATGATATTTTCCTAATTTTCCATCGATAAATTTACAGAATGTAATCGATAAATGTTTAGTACGTAAAACGATTCGAGAAACGGCCTTCTGCATGTTCTTTTCCATTGAAAAGCCCACCGCGATAAAAAAATATAATTCAACGAATAACGGCACCATCGGAAACCGTTACTTCCGAATCGAATCAAGAATGAAAAATGTAAAGCTCGTAGAAGCATTATATAATATATTGGTAAAACGATTGAGGCTTCGAGACTCTTGTCAAGAATTCTGCTAGCCCACGTACACACGCCTCAAATAGATTAATTGATTCGATCCGGGTTTGGAACATCGAAGGAAAAAGTTACGAAAATAAACTTAGCGTCCAGGTTCTCGGAGGCGTAATCGCGTTACCGTTGTAGATTGCTGTGAGGGGTCGTTAATTTCTAGATTTAAAATTAAATCGAGACGACCAACTGTAAAAATACTGCCTCCGTTCGCGAACGCAGAAGACGAGTAGACGAATTTCGGGGACACCCTGTAGCATTCTAAGGGGTTCGAGAGCAGAAATACTCGCAACCCTAACGCATCCTGCGAGCAACTTCCGTCACCCCCGTTCGTAACGAGCGAACCGTTCGAAAATACATTCAGGGGAAGGGGGCCTTCTGGCGAAGACCCAGAAAGGTTTCGGGGACCCTTCCGTGGAAAGGTTCCCTCGGCAAGGACCTCGAAGGGCCTCCGTAAATTCTCCTCCCTCCCCTTCTTCTTCGGCTGGCACCGAATCCGCCCCTCGACAGACCAGGCTGCGTCGTGAACACGTGCAGGGAGGTTTAGCTGCGCGCCGATGTGTGCGTGACGAAGGAAGACAGGCCCACGCACACGTACGAACCAGCCGCGCTCACCGACACGCTCGCCAGCCGGAGATGGGCAAAATTTTATTCGTATAATAGACGAGAGAAAACGGCTGTGTGTAACGATATATTCCGAACATTCGTTCCGTGGCACGCTCAACCGAGATAAAAACTTCCGTTCGTTGAACCGTGAAATATAATTCAGATAATAATATATATAAAATTTATCGAAGAAATATTACAAATCGGAGAATTTGTTTATCTGTCTGGTTTCATTGTTCGAAATGTTTGATTCAGATAAGGTGCGCGATTCCGCTCGGTAATACGGATAGCAATATCGGTCCAACGGGAGAGTAAAAAAGAAAAAAAAAGAAAAAACAACAAGAAGTTTCCCTGTACGAAATTCTACACCGAGATAAGAAAATTTGTGCCCGATCTCCGCTCACCGTGCGCTTGTGTCGTCATCGTCGACGTCCTCCTCGTCGTCGTCGTAGACGTTCCTGCCGCTTGGATGTGTGCAGAGGGAGGGAGGGAGGGAGCCAAGGGGTGGGAGGGAGGGAGGGTCGGGAACAGGCTCGACTGCTCCCCCTAATACTGCAGGATTGAATGGGCGAGGAGGGTGGTATTGGGTTCCCTCACCCCACTCCCACCACCCACACGCCGCTGCTCCCAACCCACCCGCACCACCCACTTCTGTCCGCCTGCCACCCCGCCTGCCCACCCACTCGCCACCCGACTGCCGTCGAGGAAACAACCTGCAACCGAACCAGCAAACCGACGTTTTCTCGAACAACGAATTTCCCCGTCGAGGCACCCGGCCTGGTCCGGCCGTCGTCGTCGTCGTCGCCGTCCTGGAACCGTGAGTACACGCCAACCCGATCAGTGTATATCTCTCTCTCGGGCCAGTCACAGTGCGCGGCGTCTCACCACGGGCATCCGTCGCTCGATCTCGCGCGCGCCCACACGATTTTTCCTACCACGGCCCCCACGGGCAGTCCCTCTTTCTCCCGTCTTCGTCGTCCTCCTTTACTTTCCGTCCTCGCTCGTCTTCCATCGTCGCTCGCCGCGCTGTCAACCGATTCGCTCGTTCCTCTCGCGGCGCGCGTGTGTCCTCGTACGCCGCCCGGTGTCTCGCGTCCGCGAGCTACGCGCCGCGGTGGAAAAGTATACGCGAATCGATGGGAACGTCGACGACGGTAGCGAGTGCGCGTTACGGCCACGGAGCCGAGCACCGACGGGGAACGCGACGACGGTCGCCGAACGCGCGTGTCGTGTGCATCGGCCGAGGAGAACGAACGCGGGTTACGTATCGCGAGTGTGCCACCGTGAACGGTGTTCGTGTTGTGCGCGGAACGATACGCGACGAGCGAGAGAGAGAGAGACGACGTCGCGGGAAAGGAACGCGCGTACGACGCCGGCCCGCGCACGAGTGGATCGCGGTGGCCACCGTGCGCGAGCGACTCCGATATGCGCCCGCCGCCGCGTGTGCGTGCCACGTCGTCGTTGTGTCGTCGTCGTCGTCGTCGTCGTTGCCGACTCTTCTTCGTTTCCGCCTCGTGTGAGCGCGCCCGGTGTTTCGCGCGAGAGCGGCGGCGGGCGAAGCGAGACGATCGCCGCCGATAGAGAACAACACCTCGTAGCTCAACCGTCTTCTGAGAGAAGTGTACGGAGAGACAGCTCCTCGCGTTGCAACGACGCACCACGTTTCCACGAGGCTGCGTGTGAGGGAGGGGGAGGGGGGCGCGTCTCTGCGTGTACGCGTATTTCTATGTGCGCGTGAACGCACGGATACACGCGCGCGCACGCCAGGCGACGAGACCCGCTCGCCGTCCTTGGTCGGTCGGTAATAATTTCCGGACGAATTTGAATGGCACACTGCGCGCGCCTCCTCGGTTCCCCCACCGCTGCGGCTACCCCCACCTGCCGCTCCCTACCAACGTCGCTCCGTGCTGCTCCGCGGCTGTCTCTCTCCCCCCCACCCGCTCTCTCTTTTTTCTTCACGTTCCCTCGAGCCGTCTGCGCGACCAGGGGCGGCGCTATGGGTCTCGACGCCCCAAGACGCAGCTTCCGATTCGGTACGCGCTCGATCGCGTTCGCGTGCTGAAAATCGACGAGTTGCGGTACTTTTTCCAAACCGGAACTCGAGATACTGGCCGAAGGAAGCGTCACAGCAACGCGGGGGATAAGACTTTGTCGAATAGTTTCTCTATGAGAGGCTACAGGGGAGTTCCTTTTCATTCAGTTCCATGTAATTAAAAAAGTTCTGAAATTATTCCGGGTACGTAGAATCTATATAGAGAAAATGCAAAATCGACACTACTCAACTATCACTTTGACATCAATTTTCTTCTAAACTTACTCGGGATCTCGTATACGTACCCATAGGTACGAATCGAAGATAATTTTCTCCGTTAATACTCTAATCGTCTTTAGGTCATCTCGAACCCCCAATTCCCCAAAATTTGTCTCGATTTCACTCTCCGTCGAACTCGTAGCTTAGAAATTTCTAAATTCCAAGCAATATCTGTCTACATACAGTACCATCTTACAGTATTGCACGAGTTACCCTCGGTCTTGGAAAAAGTATACTTTGTCCGCTTTCGAGGCAGGAACCCAACATACCCGGGTTCTCAGTTCGGTCGGTTTGTGCGAAAAGCTGCAATTAGACGCGTGACGTTTTCTTTGTCGATCGTTTCGATATCATGGCGCCCCGGACGCGATCGCGTCGTTTCTCGTCCACGTGAACCGGCCCTGCGCGCACCCCTCCCCGGTTCACCCACCCGCACCGCCCCACCAGGCTGCGTTGTAGTTTTCTTCGGAGACAGCGGTGCTCAACCGGCGCAGAAGCCGAGCGACGCCTGAGGGCCGCCACCCTCTCCGCCATCTGTCGCCTCCGCAGGACGTGTCCTCGATCGCTCGCTCGCCCGCTCGCAGAGGGGAATATTGATTTATTCGTCGCTCCGGTGTTAACCCCTTCCACGTACGCGAACGTGCTCGCTCACCCCTGGCGCGCATCGGTGTGCGTGCGCGCATACATGTCGCGAACGGTACGTGTCACGGACGGCCTAGGGTTGCCAGTCTCTCTCCAACGCCCCCCTCACCCGTCCCACCCGCGCGCACTCGGCTCCCGATCAATACGCCGCAGCCTTCTTCCTCATTCCGGACGGCACCCCGCCGAAAAACCGTGTTACGTCGTCGCCGAGATCGAAATCAATCGGAACGGCCCTCACGCTTGGAGGGGGGTTGAGGGAAGGCGGGATCGAGTTCGATGCGCGCCCACCGGGGCCGAATCAACTGGTTAACCGAGTAGCTTTTTGTTAGGATTGACTGGAACGGATAGAAACTGGTAATGATTAACCCTTTCGGTGCGGCGAGCGCCGCGCGTTACCGAACGGGAAACCGATCTCGAGCGGTACGCACAGATTTCGATTAAGGTGGATAGACTGAGATCTGGGGGATTGTTTCGTCCTTGTTCCAGCGTTCGGATCAGGAATTGATTTTAGACGTTACTTTGAAACAGGAATTAGCATTTTTCATTGCAGAATATCTCAGAATGGACCGATCGAAATTTCACTGCTTTGAGGATGGGGAATGTTTGGGATTTTTTTCTCCGGAAAGTGACGTGTTAAATCGACATTTTTTTTGTCGATTAGTATACTCATGGAGACACCGTGTAAAATTTGTTGTATAATTTAGTCTGGTGATAACCGAGTTAATAAAATTCTTGTGGAGTATTGAAAATTTGTTTCTTCGGTAAATCCAAACCGTTTCATATGAAGATTTTCCAGAGAAATGAAAGTGATAATAGATATACTATCATATATGCTTTGTCGTCGAAGAGTATCCACTGTCAGATTCTTAGAGCACTTGGGGCGCATTTCTCTCTCACTGTGTGTACTTCGTGAATCGGTGCACGGTATTAAAAGTTTTGATCTCGCGGTTAGCTTGTATGAGGGAGAGGAAATCTGTCTGGATATTTGTTTCGGTTAAGGCAGCTTGGACGAACTACAGATCCTCAACTGTGGCTTGATACAGTGAGCCGTGCGGTCGGTTTCTTGTTTCTCCACCCTCCCTCGTAGTTGCTTCGGGATACGACAACGTGGATACTTTCGAACTCGGTACAATTCGAAGCATCGTTAGTTTACGGATGATTTATATTCTCTTATATCAATTTCATATCCAAATACTTCCGATACAAAATTCAATAATGCGTTATCGTTCGTTAAACAATATTTCGAAACGATAAAAAACATTCATTTTGTTATTCAACACCGATTATCAATAACAGAACTGCTAGTATTCTCGATCGGTTTGTACTATCTCTCCGATCGAATTTACCCCAATGTTCGTGTGCACACTGGGGGTTGGAATTGGCGTGGGGTGATCGTGTTTTAGATAATTACGTTCGGGGCTTTCGTTGATCGTTACCACGAGCGAGTAATCGAGTAATTGACGTCGACGTTCCTTGAATTTCAATCCTGAGGGTCGTTGATGGGTTGTTTTCACGTTACGCGCGTTTAACGTTCAGGAAATGAATATTTTCCGAGTGGGAGTCATTTTTCCGTATCTGTTTTAACTTTCGTAGTCCACGTGGTGTTGTTTTCCGTTTAATTTTCATAATTCGTTTCGACAAGGGTCAGCTACACCCTCCTCCGTGGAAACACATTCCACGTTCTAGCGTTGCGAGAACGAAGCACCACTCTTGTTCAAGTTCCAAGTGAAAATCGATACCTCTTTTCAGTCGGTATCTAAATTGTACCGCGGTCCAAAGGCGAAAGATTTCCCGTTCATGAATATTTAACGCTCTGTAACACAATCGGGCCTGGATTTTTCACCGTCCCTTTCAGGTTGACGCGGGGGTGAGTCCATGACTGCTCACGCTCGAGCGAATTACAAAGTGGCCTTAACTTCGATCGAGTTTCTCGAGATCCTCGCGGAACGTTCGTAATTGTTCGTCGTCCCTTCTTCATTACCGCGGTTTTAAAAGGACGTTGAGTCGCCTCGAGTGCTTTCCTAACATCCAACATTTCTCGATCGCTTCTCGCATCCCCCGAGTCGAAACCCCTCTCGAAGAATCGCAAACAAAATTCACTTCATCGAACCGTCTACCGTTGTCTGGAGGATAAATTTAAATTAAACCTCTTCCGATTGAAAATACCAAACCTTGCTCCACTGTTGGTTGAACGATTTTGGTAAAACAATTCAAGGCCATTTCTTACATTTACTCCTTCGAGGGAAACTTTTCTTTGTACTTCCTGTGGTTCGAAAAATAATCGCGTCTGCAGGCGATTCTTACCTAAATACAAATTTTAAATAAGGAACACAAAATAAATATTCGAAAAATTCAAATGATATTTTGTAGTCTTCTGAGAAGGTCCCATAATTACAGGTCGAAGAATTGAGGTTTCAAAATACTTAAAATATTCCGAAAAGTTCAAAGAAGAAATTGTGCATTGTACCGGAGCAGAGAATACTGTTTAAATTTACATGATATACTGTTTAAAAAAATTGTTGAAAGTTATAGAATCGCGCGAACCTGAAGAATAAGTCTCTACTTGTTGTTTTTATTTTCATCTGGTTCGAGTAAGATTCTTCTCGTCCCTAGTGTACTCGCATCACGTACACTGTACATAGTCCAATCAGATATCGGTTGTTGGTAGGCTCGTCAATCAAATTTGAAATTCCACGAACGCAGTATTGCGATAGGGAAACAATCGTCTCGACGGTGCAGGCACACCCGGCGTGCATAATAATTACTTCGCGTCGGTGTACTTGATTTCCGAGGGCTCTAATTGAAGATCCGTAACGTCGATCGGTGCCGCTAAACGGTCTGTAACAACCCTGATTCTAATCCCATCGTGCCACCCCGACGAGAACCTCGTTAACGCCTCTGATACGGAGTTTCGCGTCGCTTCGAGTTCCTGTCATTGGTGCACAAGATCCTCGCGATTTCCGCGCGCGCGTTAAACCTGCATATATACGTTGAAACTCGCGAGAAATGCCTCTCGGGGCTAGGAAGTAGTAGCATTGCAGCAGCTGTTGTCTTGAATCGGAGCACACGGAACGACGATTATAAATACAAATCACATTAAGCCCCGTTCGCGCTTAGACGAACTTTTGGTCCGACATTTTCATTTCTTTGGAACGAAAAAAAGCTCCAGTACGATTAAGGAACACCAAAAGGCCACTTCTGAATGGGATTTTATTTTTGCGGTGATTTCGTACAAGCTTTCACTAGATGGGGTTGTTTCAAGTGGGTTTATGACTTCAATTGAGGCACTACTTTTCGTTCGTGACGTGATTGTGTCTTTACACTGTGTTATTTAAAACAGTACGGTCGCGATACTAAACATTTTAACAAGTGCATATGTGGCTTTAGTATTATGTTGTTCGGTAGACTTGCATTATTAAATTTCTTTATTAGTGCAAGTGTGGCTTAATGTAATTCAAATCGAATCATTGCTTATTCTGTGTAACATCATTCTATCTTTAAACTACGTGACTCGGTAAACTTGCACTATTGAACTTTCTTACAAGTACGAGTGTGGCTTAATGTATCTTAAACCGAGTGACCACTGGTCGTACGATTGTTGTACCTTTAGGTTCCGTACTAAACATTTTTACAAGTGCGTACGTGGCTTAAACTCATGCTCGCGTGCAACGTTCCGCTTCGAGAACGTTATCAACGATTTCCGTAAGTGCGAACGTGGTTTAATGCGATCGTTAAACCACGTATACCACTTCGTAATCGCGAACCCGATTACGTTACAGAATCGGGTTACATTGTGAAATGTTTTTCGAGGTGTGCGCGTGGCTTAATGCGATCCGGACCGCGCGTATGAGCTTCAAAAGGGCACGCAATCTTCGCTCGCTTGAAAAGGTCGAGACAGCGACACTTTGTCGCGGAATACTTAACTGTAACGTAGAACAAGATATTCGTTCGTTCGTTATGTATGACATCGCGCACGGTTCTCGATCGTGTTTCGCGACCAGGTTGCACGATGACGCGCGCTTTTTGAAAGCGCGCAGCAGCACACGGCTTCGCGCGATCCGCTCCAGTCACGCTCAGGACTTTGGGTGTTCGAATTGTTTTCGGTGCTCGGTATCAGGATGAATTGATTCTCGAGGTGCATCGGTTTGGAAATAGAACGTCGCTTCCGAGAGCAAGATATTTCAGCGAGTTCCAGCTGCACATACAGAAGATAAGCACGGAATGGGGGGCGAAGAGGGAAGAGTCAACGAAGTGGGAGAGATTGGAGGGAATTGTACCGAGAAACTTGTAAGGAGTTTCCCTCGAAACGATTGTTCCGTTTTGGTGGAAGATCGGCGCGTAAACGTGAAATATAAAATTGTTGCGGCGATCCAGCACCGGAATAATAACGAAAAGTCGAGAACTCCGGTATTATAACTTTAAAAGGGTTCCATTACTTTTTACCCATTGTTTCGACCTTTCCGTACCACGGACGCGTTCTAAAGTTCGAAAAAAAAAAAAAAAAAAATTGAACACTCATGGGGAAAACATTGCATTTCCTTGCGTCATGGTCTGATAACATCTCGGTATATCCGCGTAGCCAATCGAATTCGCCGATGATACGTCGGTCACTTAACATCAGGGTACGATCGACTTTATTCAGAACCGAGACGTAAATCCAGCGAATTTACACGGTAATGCACTCCATCAAGATTTATGAAGCTCGAACATGCCCAATCCTCTTTCCGCGTACACGATACCCAAGATTGTCGTTTGAACTCGTCCTCGGTAATCATGGCTGTAAAATAACGATTACCACGCGCATTCTACGATACTCTCGCTTTAACCCTTTGCGGCATAGTGGACTAAGAAATGTCCCACCTTTTTAATATCCTGATATATATATATATATATATATATATATATATATATATATATATATATATATATATGGTAGGATATTTTTCAATCCACCACGAAAAATTAAAACAACTCCATACAAGTTGCACGGTGAGATTATTAATATTCCATCTCATAATTAAATGTCTAATTAATCTATTTTTTAGTTTTAATTATTTTGTATTGCTTCACATGTTTAGTATCTGTGCCCCAAATAGTGAAAGGGAGCAGAGTGTTTGTTTATACAAACCTGTATCGATTTCTCGAATATTGAAGAATCTTGTACGCGTTCTCTTCTTTCAATGGCGGACGGTCTAAGGGTAGAACATCCCCTTGAAGTTTCGTCTATTCGAAGAGACTATCTACCATCGATAGATATTAAACTATTAGGAATATTATAATTTACCGAACTATTAAGATCGCTATTCCCGAAGCGAAATACTTCATTTTCGAAGAATCTTTTTATTTCTTAATTTTACAGTATTTTTTTATTATAAGAAATATATAGGTCATGATCGTAATAGTTTTCTTGTTCAATTGTATTATTTTTCTTTTCGAATCGTACTATTTTTCTTGTTCAATCGTATTATTTTTCTTTCTCGATCGCACTATTTCTCTCTTCCGTTTCACGGACGTGGACGGGTCTCTGTAGACCCCCTGTGGATAGAATCGAAACAATCGTGCGTCTCTTATTGCAAAATTTCGCACACTCCGAGCAGAGGTACCCGGCGTTTAATAAGGATGGATAACAGTAAGGAGCGATCTCCCCACTTATGCAAATCAGCCGTTTAACCCGAGAAGAAACGTTGAATCGCGGTGGTTCAAGGGAAGTGTACCGCCTGGCAAAGATTTAATTAAGGTTCGATGACCCAATTAGCGTCGACCCTTTCATCGATTCAGCTCCAATTACCCCTCAGAAAGGGTTACGGTTCTCGAGCGAGCGAAAAGAATACACATTGGCGTAAGAGCGGTCTGTAAATTTAAGATCAGAGGCGGAGGAACGTTGCGAAAAGGAAAGAGGAGGGTGGGGGAAGAGGGCAGAGTCTCGGGGATTATTAGTTGCAACCCGACTTACGGCTACAACTTTGTGCGCAGGTAGACGAGCGGGGAGGGCTCATTGTTCCAAGGATAGTGGGTGATCGTTGGGAACTTTGAAAATGGAGGGCAGCGGCACGGGAATTAGCAGGCTGGACTGCTATGAAGACATGTTCAAGGAAATAACCAGGAAACTATACGGGGAAGATCCTGATCACAGAAGTGAGTCGATGCTTTGTTTCTGTTAATAATTGGTCACGGTATTAGGTACCCATCTGGTGTTTTTTCTAGGAAGTGGGAGAAGGGTGAAATTTTTAGAATTACATTGGCAAACAGTTGCAGTAAAATTGTTCGAATTTGTTTGAGAGCGATGTTTAGTTTCTTTTTAATATTTGTAGCATGTAAAAATATAGGTACTCATCCGGTACTTTTATAGGAAGTGGAAGAAATTTTTTAAGTTTGATTAATTATCAGTTGCAGTCAAATTAGTTTTTTACACAGTAATATGTAAAATATTTATCTCAACGCTTTAACGTAATCTAGCTGTTACAGGATAATGGTACTGCTTTTGTAGACATTATTGGAGCGTAGTGTTTAATATTTTGCGTAACTGTTATCACAGAAAGTGATTAAATAGAGGATAAGTACGGTCAGGAAGAAAATTAGAAGATAATATTTTTGCAGAATTAAGATACCTACTGGACGTAAAGTACGTTCCACTTTGCGAAATAATATTATAATTTCGGTAGTAAACTCCGTGATATCTATGTAAAATGGATAAGGTGAATTACGAAATAATATTCCTGTAAAATTAGGATGCTTTGAGCAAACTATGATTTCATACTTTTGTTAATAGTAAAAATAATGTTAGAAAAATTAGAGTTTAGAGAAATGAATATAGAAATCTACTTTCATTTAAATTGCAAAAATCAATCGAAATTTATATGCTCGAAGAAAATATTCCTTTCAATAGCGTATCATATTTCTTTCTCCAAGAGCAAAACGACTCACTATTTTTGCCTGACGTAGCATCGAGCGTGCAAAACGAGTTTGAAACGTCTGTGTCGTACAAGAACGACGAGGACACCGGAAACGGAACCGACGGCAGCGACGATGGAAACTGGACGTGCGAAGAAGAGCCGCTTAAAGGGACCGATGGAAGTCGTATCGCGGCTTATCATTCTGGGAAAGCCACGTGGAGATGCTACGAATGCGGTTAGTATTCTTTTTTCCTTCCTTTCAACCGGCTACAATATGCTTCGTAAATTTCACGGAGGAAAATTTTTTTTATATTTTACTCAGTTCCATTTTAAATTTACTCGACGAATTTATTCCACGGTAATGGAAAAGCTTACGTTCAAATATATATGTTTCGTTTGAATCTTCTACAATAATAATAATTAGAAGGAATATGCATATCACGACAGAAGAAAACTAAGATAAAAATATTTCATAAATATTTATTACAAAACAAACGAGTAGAAAAATACAATTAGTGATAAAATAATTTGTCGAATACAAATACATTTTACTTGTGTACAGGTCGAAAGAATTCAAAAATTCTTTCTCTTATCAGCCATCGGTGTGTTCCGCGTTCGACGTAAATTGTATTTCAGAGTGTGCTCTATTCGAATGTAAATTCTGTCGAATTCCAAAGTCAACATGTACTGAAATATCCCCGTTAATTTCTCATGTTTCGTCGACGAGACACACTGAGGAATAGACCTGGTGCTTTGAACGCGAATCGAATTAATTCGTGTCGCTTTTCACAACAAAGCGGGCAGTTATAACCTTTAGAGGCCCCCCAAGCTTCGAATTTTCCCCGAATCGCGTACGAAGCACGAGTAATTATTATAACGACGTTGACTGTAGTGGCGGACGGGCATAAATAGCGAACGTATCGTCGAAATAACGGGTCAGCAGGCACGAAAGGCCCCGGGGGCTATATTGACACGGAATTGGAGAGGTAAACAATAACGACACGCAGCCTCGTTAAGCTGCGCGGGTCCTTCCCGAACAAAAGACAATTTTATAGTGCCGCGCGGCGCGTTTCGACGGGTAATTTCCAGCTGTTCGTGTCATTGGGACGGCTTAAGGATTCCGTTCGTATTGTAAACAGAGAAACTGTCGTAGAAAGGAAAATGCCTGATCGCGATGAGCCGTTTCATGCTGTTGCGTCCCTAAATATCTTTGAGCCGGTACGTTATTGCCTTTGACGACTGTTGACATTGTTAAAGCGAGCCTTTCATTCCGTGTCACGGTGAATTTAAGCGATTCGAGTACAATAAAATACTTAGACACACCGGTCGCCTCGATGTTGACCCAGAAATTGAGACCGTTTTAAATATCGATCGTAATTGGACGATAAAATATATTTTTTTGACTCGGCTCTCTTATATTTGTTGAGACATCAAGGTGACCTTGAATTTTTCAAGCGTTACTATGTACTGTTTTTGGCGATTCGTTGTAGACGATGAACTTGATGACCTCTAAGTGACCTCTCCGTGACCTCTCGGTAACTTCTAGGAAGCTTTTATCCTCACAACCCATGTTTACCAGTTATTATTAGATATTATCTGCTTACCAACACGCACTATGTTACTCGTAGGAGGTTCAATGTGCAATTTACTGTTCGATAAATGATTTCTGATAATCTAAACAATACCTCTATAACAAAATTCTCTTGCTTCGCAAAACGATTATTCCAGTATAAATCTCAGCGAAACATCGTCTACGATGTCATCGTGTCTATTAGCAATGAGATGGCAGAGTTCTATTTTCATTGATTCATCGACTTAACAACCATTTTAAAATCATCGTCTTCAATATGATGCCTTTTTTATGAATTTTATCAAACAAAATTTTCTTTAATCGATTGTTTTTTTGAATAAGCTACTAGACTCTATTAAAAAAAATACCATGTTTTGCCGAAGAAGTGAAGATGAACCAAGCTTCGAAATCAGATTGGTAAACAATTTAGCAGCTAAACCGTTCAATGAATTGTTTAAGATCGTACATCGAGCGACTCCGTATACTTGTAATCCAATGACAGATGTCAGTGAAACGTTTGAGGATGATTCAGTGGGTATTCACGAGTTTCGAAAATTTGGAGGAAACAGTTCGAACTTCGCGAACTGCAACTAGACAATTGCACCTGACCCGTGTCATAATTGACGAATCCCTTTGTTGAACAGGCGATGTGATGGGCGGCGGGCCACGCGACGTGGCCGAGCACTTTATGGAACTTCATTCCTCGAGGATCCTCGTCGACGACAGCAGGAACAGGCATCACTCGCCGCGCAAAGATTACCTGCAGACCGAGTTGAAAATCGAAGACGTTATTTCATACCTGGAGAGGTTACGGGAGCGGGCCGAGCGTGTCGCGCCGCCATCCAGACGGACGCAGGAAACGCAAACCGTACCGGCCGCATTGTTGCCGGTCACGTCGACCTTCCTGCTACAGGAGTTGCCCTCCTCCCCTGCACCACAGCATCTACATCAGGTACGAGTTGAAAATTAATTTACACCCGGCGATAATACAGAAATTAATTTCACGTGGAAGTAGTCATTGAACGCGGGTGATAATAATTAGAAAATAGAAAGAATATTTATTTTCCCGCCGGTCTTTAAAGGCCACCTCAATGTCACTGTCCGTTCGATGGAATATTTTTTCCCCGTCAATATTGCGAGAGTACGGAAACTACGAGACTCGCTTGAAATTAGATCGCGTTAGTATACTCTTGCGTGACCTTGGATTGTTTCAAGGACACTGTAAACGAATTACCTTAAACGCGTAGATCAGGTCCGTTGTTGCTTTTTGTACTTCCACGGGGCTGAAATGAAAGTGCGTTTTAAAAATAGAGGTGCCCTTGATGTGACCTTGGGAAGACAATTTTTCTTCCGTACCGAAATTGTGTCGAGTAGACCATCCGGTCAAAGACTGTCTCTGTTTCACGTATCCCTTCCCTAGTCTCCGTTTGTAAAATAGTGAAGAGTTGAAACGAAGCAGAAGGTAAAAGAGGACAGTCACTAGGGAAGTCTACTCGACTATGACGTTAGATGAGGACTGAGAGACATTACTCCTTGTTTAGAGTATTCGAGTCGAGAAAATTTATTGCATCTAAGTTAAGGTTCCCTCTCGACTCCGCTATCAAAATCTGGACAAAACACCATTTTATCTTTCCATAACATTTTTTCATATCCAAGTTCAAAACTCTCAGCGAATAATATGTAATTTATTCAAAGTACTCTGTAATGGAATCATGGAGGCGTAGTAATGTCCCTCGTCGGTGATGATCTCTTCGAAACCATTCCTTTCATCTTTATTCGTTAAGATATCATTCGTGTCGATTCGTCGGATCGATCTATTTTTTCATCCTTCTCGTATTAACGATATTCCCGATTTTGCAGAACACGGCAACAATGCCGACGTCGGCCGCGGTGTCGGCGAGCGGGAAACGATACACCTGTCCTTACTGTCCATACGGAACTGACCGTCGTGACCTGTACACGCGGCACGAGAACATCCACCGCGAGGAGAAGCCTTTTCATTGTTACATTTGCTACAAGCCGTTCAATCGCGCGGACCATGTGAAGAAACACTTCCTGAGGATGCATCGCGAGCACGGCTACGAGTTGTCCAGGATACGGAGACCGGCTGGGTCCAGTGCGCCGAAGCCCATGCAACCAGAGACAGGCACAGGAACTACCGGGAACGCGAACGGGAATGGTCAGCAACAACAGCAACAGCACGCCAATTACTCGTCGGGATTTAACAACAACAAGGGCTACCAGTTGCAGCCGAATCCTGGAAACGGGACCACTCCTGCAACAGGAGGGATTTATCAGGCGACGTCCATGCCTGCCCCTAGCATCATGCAACCGGAAGCAACTAACTGCGCTACCGGGAGGAGGGTGCAAAACGGAGGGTGCAATAGCAAAAGCCATCTTAAAGGTGGTTCTAAAGGTGCACAGGAACGGAGGTGAGCAAATATTGTCTATACGCTTTAAAAGCTATTCTAATATTCGATTTAAGACTTATACCGTATCTACACTGTAAAAGCTACTCTGATATTAATTTTAAGGCTTGTATTCTATCTACACTTTAAAAACTACTCTGATATTAATTTTAAGGCGAGTCAAAAGGTAATCAAGGATCGTCGAACATCGTCAGTTCTCGACTAACGCGTTCACAATTTTCAGGTACACTTGCTGCTACTGTTCCTGGAGCGGTGTGGACAACTGGTGCCTGAAACGACACCTCAACACTCATCTAAAGCCCTTTGCGTGCACCCTCTGCGAGTACAAAGCTGCACGCGCCGAGCGTCTCGCGACGCATGTGCTGAAGGTGCACAACAGGAGACAGTGTTCGAGGTGCTCGTTCCTCGGCGAAGACGCGGCCCAGCTACAGATGCATCAGCTGCACGTACATCGTGTGAGCAGTGCGAACGCACCTGCAACCTCTACGGCCCAGGCCGCACCGCCGCCCAATAATCGCCACCAGCAACCCCTGCAGTAAGGATTGACCTTTCTGTTTCTTCGATGATGAGTCCTCCTCTTGCTCTGGTGTCTAGTCTCTAATGCGAGTGTTAGGTTTAGGGAGATTTGGTTGGAGACTTAATTGGAGATTTGAACGCCTGACTGGCCATATCCTGTAGAATTCGGTCACTTGCACTGTATCGTTACAGTTCCATTAATTATTGCTGCGTTGCGTTTCTTTGCATTCTGATACAAGACTGTTTATGTATTTTATTTAAGAAGATTTTCAAGGAAGAATCTTCGAAGGAGTATCTCTTCTAGTTGTACCTTCTACAATATTGTTACATGTATTATATTACTCTAGTTAGACTAGATTCATTCTTTCGGTCTTCACTGACAAGAGATAGAAACATTTAACTGATAATGAGAATTATAATTTAAGAATACTTCTATGAGACTATCGAAGCTATTGTCCATTGGCTTTTAGATGTTGACTGTTGCTAGAATCTTTGAAATATTTAATACTATTGTTCTTTATTCATAGCAAATTCTGTGTGATCAATCATAAAGATACCATGAAAGGTATTAAAGTTTTTAGTTTGCATTATTACGAAGCTTTCACATCAATATAAATACACTTATTAAATCTACAAGAATTGATGATCGTTCAGATCCAAGAACATGAACAGTAGTGGGAATGATTCGGCATGTTTTATCGAGGATCCAACTCGACGTTTTAACGAGGGTTTACTGCACTCTGTCAAAAAGTATTACACGATCAAGGGAATGGTTCCAACGTGCACGTATATTTCTATCAATTTCTTCGACTTTGCGTACCGTATCCGTTTGAATTGAAATTAGAAACGCTCGGTACTCCGAAAGTTGTCGAAAATCCTCCTCGAACAAATTGAGCTCCGGTGCTAACTACGACCACCGTCATTCGATGGCTCTAATTGTGTTCGAGCGACAGGAAAACCAAACTTGCCTATGGATTCGTTGGGCTCGTAACATTTTTCGTCGCGGCGTCGTTAATTGAAGTCGGATCGAACGGCTTTCGCGCCGCGACGCCTGTAAATTTCGTCGGCGCGGTGTGTTTGGTTTAGCCAAGCTGCGGTTTGGCCATTCGGGCGAGCTGACGCGGTTCGGGTGACGTCGTGCCTCCCAAAAATCGTGTCCGCTCGGATAAATTCATTAAAACGATTTAATTGGAAGTCGATCGCACGACTAATCCCGACCGTTATTTTTTCGTTGGCGGGCAAACACCGTGTAACGAGCGGTCGTCGGATTTAAACTGCAATCGGCCAGTGACTGAACATGTTTCTCTTTCTCGTTAGCCCAGTTTAAACGGAATTATTTCCGTTCAAATTTACCGCCACAGATGACGAGGTAGATTGGACTATCGGGGATCAAACTTTGCCGATTGGTTCATCGAGTTTGTTAGACGTGTATCCGTTTTCAGAGTGAATTACTCGGTGTCCGATGGGTTGGGGGATATTGTTGCGATGCAAACGTTACTTTGACATTTATCGAATATGTCCTTTGTATTTACAAGGGAAGGTCACGACTTGTAACGCGCTTTTGCAGGGTGGTAGAAGGCCAGTGTCCCATTACAATGTGTAAATCGTTAAGTGTAGATACTCGATAAGAGTGAAATTCGTTATATTCGTGATAATAGATTAATATATATATTGTACAATCATTGTATATTGAACTTCAGTTAGTTATATCTCTAAAATTACCGAGTATCTACATCCAATATTCTGTTGTAAAGCAAGGACTATCGTTTAATTTCTTATGTTACTTATTTTTACATTTAATTTACATCTGTAAATATTTGGGGAAATATTTGATAAAAAAAAAAGGACTCTTTACACGTGTCGATACACTTGCCCCAAAGTTTTATCTACCGCTGTAAACAAGTTTGGGAGTCTCTTCAATGAGAACACTGTTTATGGTCTCATATTTTTCTTTCGCTTCGTTTACATTAACGATTAATTATTAAATTTACAGTCCCGCGGGAGGAGGTCGGCCGCCACCTGGTCCGCCAGTTTTTCCAGCACCAGCCCCGGCCATCGCACCTGCTACCACCGTGATACCACCGACAACGATACTCGGGTAAGCATCCTAGTGTCCCTGTTGCCCGTGCTACTTGTTCGCTTTTATTTTGTCCATGCCGCAACTGACACTTTTGCGCACGCGTCTCGATCAGTGAAACTAGCTTACGTATACAGCTAGACACGAGGAGTCCAGACCCCAAGTGCGACCCGTGTCTCTAAATTTCATCAAAGAAGATGGACAAAATCGAACTGTCCCCAATTGTGACACAATGTGTTTTAAAAATCTACCAAGACCTACATTGCACTAGTTGGTACCTGGACTCTTCAGAAAAAGCCAAGGTCGTGACGTTTCAACCTCAATATCCACTGACAATGGACTCTAGCCTGGTAGTGAAGAACCTATCTGCATAGGTGACCTCGAAGACATCTCTTCGAGGACACCGCGCAACAAATGACCGTCAGTGGAAGGTGGTGAATTCATATCTCGTAATGTCGAAGTGTCAAGTCGCTGGTGACGAGTGTCGAGAACGATTTCATCCTTCAGAAATTCGATCATTCGTCTTGCCGGTTTGGAGGCAAGTGAACTAAAATCTACTCTCTGAAGTCGCTCGTCACCGGTCCACCCGCTCTCCCCCCTCCACCTCTCCAATTTTCTGTTACGTTGCAGCGTCATTTTTTGGTTGGACGTTTTTTCCGTTCGCGCGCGTGCACGCTTACCAATTTGTTTGCTTTCGGTGTTGTCCAGGCACGCGTGGTCCTGACGAAAAGAAGAATCAAAAATAAAAATAAAACAAAAAAAAAGAAACACGTGCACGTCAGACACGTTCTCCGTGGCTCCCTTGCTTCTTTATTTTCACTGTTGTTGCTCCAATGTGTTGTCTCTGTCTATATTTCACTCTCTCTTTCTCTCTCGTTCTCTCTCTCTCTCTCTCTCTCTCTCTCTCTCTCTCTCTCTCTCTCTCTCTCTATCTATCTATCTATCTATCTATCTATCTATCTTTCTGTACCATCTTTCTCTTTCTCTCTCTCTTTTCTAAACGTCTCGTCGCACGGCGTCGACGGACGGTCGTTGATTGGTAGAAAAATGACGCGAACGTAACTTATGGAACAGTGCCGCGGTGGTTGCAGCCACGAGATGGTAAACTCCCCTGCAACTGCAGCGACAATGGCGTACCCGACATTGGAAGAGGAGGGGCGGTCGAGGGGCGGTATACGCCGCGATCACGACGACGGCCACGACCACGACCACGACCACGGCGACGTCACCGACGACCCCGGGACACTACACCACGTGGTGCTCGCACGACACGTTCCCGAGCGACCCGACTTTCGCGTCGTTGTGCCGCCCGCGGGTCGCGGTTGCAGCGCTGGATCAACGGTCGATACTGCTATTATACTTAATCGTGATTTTGCGTGCAGCTACCGAGCCGTGCTCCCAGACGAGTCGTTGGCCGGTGAAGGAGAAGGAGGAGGAGGATCATCGTCCCAGTGTCCATGGACCGTGGACAGCCAGAGGAAGCCGAATGAGAGGCGATCGAGGAAGCAGAGCCAGCCGAGGAAGGTGACGTGGAACCAGGAATTCGAGGAGGACGACCTGACAGGCCCGGAGGTGAGCAGTCAGGATAAGAGACGGGACGACGTTGTGTCCAGACCTGGAAAGAAGACCGTGAGGACCAACGAGCTAGAGAAGAGGTGCAGACGTCGATCGAGCAACAGGCTGTTCAAGTGTCGTCTATGTCCTAACGATTCACCAGCCAGAGGCTCGGTTCGTCGACCTTATCACACTAAGGCTTCCCTGGCCCTTCATAAGCTCTGGAGACACGGTACGCGCAAGAGGTTCCTGAAGAGCTGCGCGTCCAAGGATCGTCCGTTGTCGCAGGTCTCCTCCATCACGCTGAAGGCTACCGTGTTCACTAGCCCCGGCTACAGTTACCATAGATAACACCCGGTGTGCACCGTTGCTCTGGGTTGGTTCTTCCGGCTTCTGGGGACTTAGCTAGCGGATGATCGTTCCGGGTGGACCTCGACTGGCGTGAAAATGTCCTCGATCGGCGTTGTTAGTTTTCCGTTCTTCCGAGTGCTGGGGACGACAAATTTTTAAAGGAAGAGTCGGTCGAGATTTGTGATGTCGCGTAAGTGTCTTTTGTTTTTGGGTTTCTCTGAGGAGGATGAGGGTGTTCGGATGAGATCGAATCCTCGAGGTGTCGCCTTTCGACGTCCACGCCGTCAGTGAACGCAGTGTTTTGGATTCAGGGTATTTCGATCGAGAGCTTTCGTCCTCTCGAGGTCCGACCAACGTCATGTGAAGCCGATGCTCGTTTCTTGGGGGACGCACTTTGGTGGTTCCAGGTAGGGGGCTCCGTTTTCTTTCCAACGGGGGTAGCTAGGAGCCAATGAAACCGATAGGTAGAAAAGAATTTCATTGAGACGGTAGTCGTCGTCGATAGCAGAAACGAATTAACGTCACCGATGGGAGGAGCTAAGTTTAAGCAACTAGGAGTTTAAAAAAGCAGCGAAAACATTAGGTATTAAGAAATGACTAATCGAAAGTACCTTGACACGCGTTTCCTTGCGGGCTCTTAATCGCGTTCGTTCGAACCTAGGTCACGATAACGATTTATTTCTAAGCAGAGGCGGGGAACACAAAGCTAAACGCACCGTGACGATATTTTCTTGTAAAGATTACAAAAAAAAAAAAAACGGAAGAAAGGAAGAAAGAAAAACCGTGAACTAACGATGCCGATATGTCCAATGATCGTATCCAATCGATGTCTTGTGCATTTGTCCATCGTCCGTCTGTAATTACGTAAGGTTGCTTTTCGTTTTCCGAGCGATGGAGTCGTTTAACGTTAAGTGTCCGCTCGAGGATTTTAGCCTCGAGGATCGCTATCGAGGGTAGAAAGGGTCGAGTCGATACTTGTAAATTTGAAGACCAAGGCGAGTAAGAAGTCGCTACAAGGATGAGTATTATTTATAGTAGGAGGCAATGTTAACAAATTTTCAAATCGATTGATTAAAAAGTGACGAAGGTTTCAGTAGCCACTATCCTCGAAATAGTCTCCTCGTTGAGGTCTAGGGATTCTGTCGTCTCTCCTCGAATCTCAATTGTGTCGAGTCTCCTTTGAGCTTCGTCTTCGTTCTAAGGAAGATAAAAAACTCATAGATGGCCAAATCAGGAGAGTAGGGAGGAGTTTCATTTACTCAGGAATTAGGATGGAGCTTAAAGGAGATTTTGTCCACTTGAGAAGATTCAGAGAAGGGAATAACAAGAAAGAGGACCTCCAGAAGACGTGTTAACAATTCTAGAATCTCTGTAATCCGACCCTCAGGCTGATCACTTTTTCTAGACCCAGTTGGAACATTTTTAATACCATCTCGTACTATAAATAATACTAAGTCTATACCAGTTAATTTACTCTCGGTAACGACAGTCCAGGGTACGATTCTCGAGTGGGACACCTGGCCCAAGAGTCGAGAAAGGAGTTGGAATGGACCCTGTCTGTAGCTAAAGGAAAACGAAGATCGGGCCGCGCGACATGTGTAACGCGCTCGGGCCGGGTAAGCATGATTTTTATATAAGGGATATTTGTACAAAAACCACTATCTTGTTTACGTTATTATATGAAATATATTATATCTATTGTACTTGAGCAGAGGACGCGAGAACCCGGTGGAATGTAGGCTTCCAGAGGCAATCGCGTCGCTGCTTCTCTGGGACTCTGCGGTTTCCGGTGTTTCATTTTACACACGCCCTATCCTTCGTACGAGAGTGTAGGTTTAATTTCGTTCTCCTATTATTTGAAACTTGGTGTTACTTTCTCGATTGAGTACTTTTATAAGCGTTTCACTAGGAATCTTTAAGGTTAAACAATGCAAGCGCAGGTCTGCTCGGTCAATGCGTTTTAATACGAGAAGAAACGCAACGTATAAGGATCTCTGTATCGTGGGACAGGTCGAGGCGGGCAGTATTGGCCGTTCAAGGTCACCGATACCCCCCCCCCCCCCTCACAAACGTTTGACTTGCGATAGGGAGCTTTACTCGATAAAAATATTGTCTAAAAATATTAGCGATACACGAGCAAACGACGCATTGAGTTTACTTTAAATTTAATTTGAAAAACAGTCTCGCGTAGACCAGCTGATTTTTTTTTTTTTGTAAGAAATTTCGATAGCAGAACAATAAGTACCTAACAAAGTAACATAGTAACGGTAACATGTAAACGAACAACGTTGTGCACAATTTTTGTAGACGACATCTAGCTCTCTTAGGTCCAGTTTAAGTTTTATAAAACGTATAAAAACGGATAACAGTTCCAAAGAGTATAAAAACCTTAAAAAAAAAAAAAAAGAAATACATGCTTCTTTCTGTATTTTGAAAACTAGACTATTATTAATTCCTCCGCGGAGACGGAAGCGCTCGAGTTTATTTTGTTCACGTTACCTTGTCGCGACATTGGCAATCAAAGCTCGGGTGCATCGAGACCCGCTATGCATTTGTGCACCGGGAAACGCTACCGACGCCATTGCCGTGTTATTTTTAGCCCTCCTGTGACGATCTCACGTGCAAAAAAAAAAACACGGCTGAAAAATGTAGATGCACTATTTTGAAATTCAGGCCATAAATTATAAGAAGCTGGGGAGTGTTTTTGCAAAACGGGACCGACAGTGCTCGTAACTCGTTTCGCTTGAATATATGTATGAATCCGCTCATCCTGTCACTTTTATCACGTCAGAATTTTGACCACTCGCGCCATTGCGCATTGAGAAATGATGTCGCAACACTTTTTGGGGCTTCCATGCTCTCCAGTACCAACGCTCCCCTTGACACGAGGGCATTAAAACGATGCTCTCTATCGTAAACGTACCGGGGAAAAAACATTCAAAAACGAAGATTCATTGTTCAATAGAGAAATTGCAACGACGGGGGGACAATTGCCCTCCCAGGATATTTTTGTTGCGTGTTTTTCAAGTGCACTGTATTTTTTTAAACGATGACGTACAAATGTTTCTGTAACGTCTACATAAGTTTCACAAAATTCCTACGATTGTACTTGCTCTGTAAATGTAACGATGCGTCCATAAAGTGCAGTCGCTTTTTTTCCTTCAACAGACCTACGCAATTTTCTACCTGAAATTTTCAACGAGATGTTAGAATAAGATACACGACGAGTGAATATTTGATATAATTTTTTTTTTTTGATAAGAAAAAAGAAAGAAATTTACCAAAGTTGCGTGACTGCTTTTCTACAGCTACGTTGATAAAAGTATGTGCACTTGCACGAAAAATAACGATTACCTTCTTCGTGACTTGTAAATTAAATCGATGTAAATTTTCTTTCCTTGTTATTGTTTTCTTTTTTTTTTTCTTCCAATCGATACAACTTCGCGTCGCAAATTTACGTCACACAGTTTTGCACAATACAATTCCATTAAATTGCTTCAAATCGTGCGAGCGTGAAGCCTCTGACACGACGGAACGTTTGTATATTCAACGTTTGGAAATTCGATTTCCGTTTCGAGTTGGTTCTCGGGTTTCGAGGTGAATCTTATAATCGACGAAGAGAAAGGACGCACGTGACGAATGATTCCGATTCCGATAGCTCGAGGAAAGTGAGCGTCGTCGGTGCGGAAAGCTCTGCGGAGGAAATGAAAACGCGAGTTCGTGGTGAAAGCACGCTGCCAGTGGCAAATTGCATCCTATAGGACCAACGACGAAGCCAGCTAATCGTTTGAGCGAAACAGGTTAGGAAAAAAAGAGAGGAAATCGGAAAAGGAAGCGTCGCGTGAGCTTTCGCTCGATTGCCGCTCGCGTGCGAACCGTCCTGCCTTATGCGGATTATTCTGAAGCTGCGTATGTCGCAAGAGCAGATTGTTTATCTCGTTGCGTGATCAACATTATTAATACTTTCCGGATTAGTTGAACGGAGATCTTTCACGTACGATAAAAAGTTATTTTGTATCCGGTACGGTTTGTTTATTACACGGTATACGAATTATCAAGTTCGATTGTTTTTGCTAATTAGAACGATTCCGATTCCGAAAGCTCGCACCAAAATAGACGCAAACATCGATTCTGTTACTAATAAGATACGAGCTTTAGAGTTCGTTCGTTGGCAACGCCGGAGCTTGCAGGGTTTCTCTCCGTTAACGGTCGAGATCTCGAGTTTCCTCGTCGCGGACATCCGAGCTTTCGAGATTTATCGTCGTTAAAGGCCGAGCTTATGGGTTTTTTCGACGATAAATCTCGTGTTTTCGAATTTCTCTGTTGTTTACACCCGAGCTTGCAGGTTTTTTCCGGTGATAACATCCGTGTTTTCGGTGTTGTAACGTGTTGTACTTTTGGAAACTGTGAAAGTCGTTTTCGATTCGTAATCGGTCATTGTTATTCGTGATCCTGGTCAAGGAGATTATTCGACGACAGAGAAGAGCGTAGAATGTCACGTGAGAGGCAACTTTTTAATATTTGGATCGTAGGCGAGGTCGGCTATAGCGGTCGTGGCATCGGTTTATAGTGGCACTTCGTCGTTTCGAATGCGCGTAAAGTGGTGCCTATATATATATATATATATATATATATATATATATATATATATATATATCCACGAGAACGCGAGGGAACAACTTTTTCATCATTACGCATGCCGTATTAACGCATGAATATTCACGACATATGCTTTTTTTTTTTTTTTCAAATTTCTTAACCGGCGAGAGCTTCACAGCAAGCCCGGGAATTTATATTCGCCAGCAGCGGCCAAACGATGAATGCAATTCCCTTTTCCGTTCTTTTGCCCCCTTTCCCTCGTAATCGTTTATTTGTACCTCATTTACGCCGGCGAAGTGTGCTTTGCATTTTAATTACGTCAATTCCGTGCTAATATTATTGCCAGCGTAATTTCTACACACGATACCGTACCTACGTCGTTACTCCAAGCTTGAGATCAAACAGCTTTTAATCCGCGCCTGCCCCGACATCACAATTTCATTCGAACAGAATTACGAGATTTTTTCAAATAGTATACTTATTACCTCAAATCATATGTAATTTTAATACCATCTTCCAAAGGAATGAGAAATGTAATTAAATAATTCTTCATTTAAAAATACATCCATTCACGGAGGTACTGAGTGCCTCTATAGTTCAAGCTTCTGAAATTGGCCGTTCAAGGTCACTCGCCCGCTAATTTTTTCGCTATTAGATATTGGTGGTTTCTTTTCGAATTCTAATTTTTTCATTTTTATTCTCGACCAAAACTGAAAATCAAATATCATCAATCGAGTGTCAGCCAATCCGCAGTGATGTGTCTTATGAAACACCCTGTACCCGATTCAAGTTCTTCGGTTTCCCACCAGTTTGCGCCAGCGAAACGCGCGAAATACGAATCGTCGAAAGCATAAGTGGCTCGTAATACGCGCTCGTGATAATCGCGATTCTGCACGGCCACGATAACAGAAGTTCCGTTAATGCGGTTGAAAATATAGCGTCCCGTGGTAGTTTGCCTTGTATTTTTCGAAGGTAGGGTGTCGTGAGTATAATTCACGCGCCATTACACGACCCACGTTGCGTTGTAGGTATATCCGCCACGACCGTACGAGACACCGGGTCATTCATGAATACGCTTTACGTACTCGCGCTGCAACTAGCTCGCAAATGCATTTTACATCGCGAGTAAACCGGTTAAAGGTTAAAGAATACCGCCCTCCCTTACTCCACACCCCTGAGCCATTTTTATCCGCCTCGCTTCGAGAATGCGAGAACAGCCTCGCGCCAGACAGCTTTCGTCGTCATCTCTTGTATGAATTGTCAAGAGACGAACCTCTGTATATATTTTTATTTTATTAAGACGAACAGATGATGCAAACACCTAAACGTTTATGACACAATTCGTACTTTTAGGTTCCTTTTTCCTAAATTAATCATCGAATGACAACAAACGAGGGTATACTTTATTTGCTTATTTAACCGATAATTGTAAATAACAAAAAGTGAATGTTAAGTTTCAAGATAAATTTGAAGCGGAGTATCGAAGAATATTCAGATCTGAAAATGGAATTTCCTATGTATATTGAAGAGTATGTCTCCGAAATGAAAAGAAAGAAAAAACGCCTGCAGTAGGTAACCGGGCCACTGAAGTTTAAAACAGTGTTTCTCAACCTTTCTGGATTAATAACACTTTTATGTTTCTGTCTGTTACGAAAGAAATAATTGTATCACGTATAACGGAGACTAGTTGAAAAAAATTATTCATTTATTCAACGAAAATGATATTACGAAATTCTAAAACACGGGTTGGGAAACTCTAACCCGAAGCACAATGTCGAGTCACGTCTGGAAAATGTTGTCACCTTGCTAAAGGATATTGAAACTCGAAAAGCTCTGTGTACCAGAGATATAGTGGCGCTCTCGACACCAGCCACTGAAACACTGACTTCGGGTAATTATAAATTAAACAAGGGTAAGGCTCGGGTTCCATTAAATTCGGTGAATAATTTAGAGCGTCGAAATCTCCTCGAGCATGATGGCTGTTGAAGAGACGCATCGCGGTTTTGGAAAGCAGTACTTCGAGAAAGTGGATCTCGCGAAGTAGGGTAGCCGAGGATAGAAAGGTTGGGCTCTAAGTTGTTCTGAAGAAGGGTGGGGGGAGAGTATAGGCCCCCCGAGTGCACTTTCGCAAGTTGGCCGAAAAATTTGTGTCTACGTATCTATTAAACCGTACGTGGCACGATGGTAATATAAATTTACAAGTTTTGCGCCATCTATCCTGGTAACTTACAAGTTCTCATCACCTGAACCGGGTTAGCTTTGGCGCGTTTCGCGGCGTGCATTCGGAGAGTCAAGTTCCTTCGTATTTGCAGGAATTGTTTTTTAAAGTGTTCGCGAAAAATTGACTTGGAAATTCGGAAACAGAACGGTCATTGGGGAAAAATTTGGACGAATTTCGATCGACGATGATTATTTCTACTGGTGAGGATGCGAGCTTTTGAAGTCGCTCGATGTTAACACTCGAGCTTTCGTGTTTCACTGAATTTCGAGAAATTAATTGCGAAGTTTAGCAGAGCGACGATAATAATTCTGGTAGCGTGGAAATATGAGAAGTCATTTGAAATTACTGTGTAATTTGTCTTGAGTAAATGTTGACGATAAACAAGCCTCCGTGTCGGTTACAACCGCTTCCTAAGGGAAATAAGCGAGATTGAATAAACAGGCAGATTTGATCGTTACACGTCATTCGAGGGTTCTAATTAACAATCCTAAATTAAACGACGTTGACGGAAGTGCTGGAATTGATCTTCCCGTGTCGCCCATTAACCGACGTTTGCTACCGTTGTTAGTTATTTATCGAACATAACAAAACGGTTTCGGATAAATTCAAGAGAATTTCGAAAATCGTGTCTCAAATATTCGAAAAAAAAAAAATAAATAAAACGACTCATTTCGATATTATTCCGTTCGTCCGTCTGTGTAATTTTATTTGTCCATCGAACGCGAATGATATTATTTTAAATTCAATCTCGGGGATGTTATTTCTTGCTTTGATCGGGTAATTTATTTTACAATTTCAACGTGACATTTGTATTTAATAATTACATCACTCGTCGGCCTCAAGTATTAATGGTAAAATAATTACAGTACACTGTTCACCTCGATTTTAATATTTCACTTAATTAAACATAAATTTATTGTGCAACCCGACTCTAATTAACTCCAATGAGATTATTCTTATTTTGCAGGATCATGCAATATTACTTTTCGCTTTGACCATTTTGTTTTAATGTATGTACAGAAATTGAACAAACTGATCGACGTGCAGAAGAATTTACAATTATAGAAAATCGTGACCATCAATTTACAGGATTCCCTGAGATGTTCTTGCACAATTTACTCAATATTAAATAAATACAATTATAAGTAATTTTCATTAGCGAAATAACTTTTTCCAAGTTTCTTATATTGAGATAATTTCTAGATGAAAGATCAAATATACGACAAATTCGTATACCACGAAAAAGTTAGAAAATTTAATTTCCAAAAACTTCGGTTATGTACGCTTTTCTTGTAAAATCCTTTCTAAGCGAGATATCGTATATTTTATAATTGGTGCCCCATGCAATCCCCTCTATAGGTAGCATTTTCGTGATGTCACGTGTCTCAGACTGTCTCATCGTATTTTACCAATCCTGGTTATCGTAAAAACACGTATTGGAACAAATATTTTTCGTTGAAACTAATTTTCCGCCGTAAAGGCCATTTTTGGGAAAATCTGCGCGTTCTCGAAGTATTTTGCGCGTTTGGTGCAACGGTCGGTTGCATACGAATGTATTTCTTACGCCCAGGCTCGAGAAGCGTTGTCATTCTCGTGTGAAATTTATGTGACCGTGCACGAAACGCAAATCCATCGGACAGTTATGAAGTTTCGCGGCTTTCCTTCGTAAGAAAAGGTACCCCACGGTGTCTCGAAGTAAATGCATTTTTCAACGAATAACAGTCAGATTCTACAGCGCATCGTTCTGTTTCCTTTCGAATTTTATTTCCACGATCGAGAGCTGCAACGTTGCTCGTCGTGGATGCGAAAGTTTCGGGGTTAATACGTCCTCACACGACAACGTTGAAACGCTCGGGGTCGACAGCCTGCGACACGCAAACCGATTTTGTACGGTTTCCATGCGGATGAAAAAAAATTTCGATCTACGAGGCGATTGTTTTGCAACACGGCGTCGGATGGGAAACTACTTGCGCGCGCCGGCTCGCGTGCGATCGCGTAATTCCGCGAACGATTCCTGGGGTAGAAATGCATCGACTGCATTCGCGATGCACACACTCACCGAAGCATTAGCGTCGTTTAGGGCAGCGCTCGATGGGGAATACGATAGATATGAATAAAAAATTTAAGGATTATAAGTATTCAGGGTTGAATTGAAAAAAATGTTGATCGATTAGAATAGTAACAGTTTGAATTATTCTCTTGGTGTAAATGCGAGTATAAAAATTAGTTGTTAGAGAAAACAATTATATAAATATTCATGAGAGAAACTCATATTTTTTATATTGATAAAAAGAGAAATTAATATTAATTATATTAATATTAATAAATATACAGGGTCCATGGGAAAAAGTAACAATTATTCGTTTGGTGTAAATAAACTATTATAATATGCGGTAAAGTCGTTGTAAGTATTTTTCATGCTTCAAGCCGTTTCGTTCTTTTACTTTTAGAAACAGTGTGTAAAATTAACATAAAAGAACAATGTGATGTATTGAATAGGAAAAAATTGTATTAACCTACTAGATAGAAAAGTTATACGTCTGCATATGTGTACGTAACCGTGGATAATTTTTATAACTTTCCTGTCGCGTAAATTTATAAAAAATAAACCCAGTTGCTTTTTTCCTCCGTTCCACTTTACATTAATCTGGATTATTTTATATTAATTTTACATATTGCATCCACAAGGAGGGGGAGAGTATAAAATATACCGAAACGTTGAAAATAATGAGAATAAGTTAAGAACAATACATTCGATTTTCCCGAATTGTTGAAAATGGTAAACACAAATTAAAAATTCAGATTATAAATAAAAAAAAAGCAAGTGCAGAAACATTGTCGTTCAGTATCCACCATAACTATAAAAGTAACCAGTAAAAGAATTTTTTCATTTCTTTCAGACAATTTTTAGGAAAGAATAAAATCTTCCAAAGCGTTAAAAATGTTCGGGTGACATCTTCTCGCTTCGGATTAAACATTCAGATCGTAAATAAAAAAAACAGGCGCAGAAACATTACCGTCCAGTATATTCACCATGACATTCACCATGAAAAGTAAAAAATGCAGAACATTTTCAAACAATTTCACCAGACATCGATACCTGAAACAATTCAATTTTTTAAACAGAATTTATCCCGATTGATGCATTCTCGTCGCGTCTGAAATTTACATAAAGTCACGTTCGACGTTCCCGGTGTTAAAAAAAGACAATGGAACGATACTAATTTAAACGTGACAACGTTGACGAAAAACATCGAATCCCGATACCAGTATCGATCGGGCCGGTAATTAATTACGACCGATGGAATCACGTCCGAGTTACGATAAATCGAGCAATCCAGGGATTATTGAAATGAGCCCGGTTCAGCTTCCAAACAATTTCCGACGAGCTTTCGCGGCGCTTTCGCGCGACAGCGTCACGCGTTTTCAAAGCGCGTAATTAATCGCCTCCTTCCCGCCATCGCTTCGATTCACGTGTACTCCTTGTTCCTCTTTTGCTCGGGGCGGCCGCGACGACCTTCTCGCTCGGTTGTTTTTTTTTCTTTTTTTTTGTTTTGTGGTTTCGCGGTTGCGACAATGTCAGATTTCCTCGAGAGATATTTAACGTTATTCATAGCCGTCGATCCCGACGGTTTGATAAATAATCGCATTAATAATCGCGTAATCGGCGCTCGTGCGACTCGCTGTTTGCACGACCGAGAAATTAATGCGAAAGAACCGTCGCGTGTTCGAGGCATCGACGAGCAATCTCCGATGTTGACCCGACTCGGTCGTGATGCACGCTGAGTATTAAAATAGAGCTATAAAGAACGGATGGAACTTTAATCGGGTTCGTGAGGAGCACAGAGAATTCGCGTATGATTATTGGATTATTGTCACAAGAATGAGATTCTTTGTGATGAGAGTAAGGTGTCTCGGTTGAAGGAGGTATGAAGTATGTTTCTTTCGTGAAAAATATCGATCGAGATAATTTTTCTTCTTTTTTTTTGTATTAAAAATCTTTTAAGATATTTTTTTTTTATTTTATTTTCTCCGGTGAAAAATATTAATCGAGGTCTTTCTTCATCAAGGTTGTGAATTTTTATGTATAAAAAATGTGTTTCTTTTTTCGTAAGTAATATTAATCATTGCTCCTTCAAAACCGTTCACATTGTGCTAGAAACTTTTTTCATGTAGTTAAAAGAAACTTAGTGATAACTATTTTTTGTCTATAGTATATTAATGTTAGAGATTGACTATTCAAGAAACATAAAAATGATTGACGAATTGTGACAGTTTTGACTACTGAGATTAGCAATGTCAAGACCTCTACAATTGTAGAATCTGACAGTGAAGAGTCACAATAGTCTAAGCAGATTGTAGTAGTCTCAGAACTAAGGGTATTTAGAGGTCAAGAGGTTCTAGCTCTTACGACACTCACACTGACGACTCTAGAATTCTGGGGTATGGGAGAGAGTTCTCAATCTTGAAACACAGGTGCTAATAACTTCAGAACTGTACAACATGATACTGACGTGTTGTAACTCCCTAGACACCGCTTTTGGCAACCTCAGAATCGTGGAACATTATGTCGAGACGTTTCTACTATCTCGTCATCGATTACAGCAATCTCAAAATCGTGGAGTATAGTAGATACGAGTTCCAGCTCTTAAGACACCGATACCGACAGCTCCAGACTTTCAAGTTATAATAGAAACAATTCTCATTCTTGAGGTCCAGGTACTAATAACTCCAGCACCGTAGAACGTGATACCGAAGTATTCTAACTCCCTGGATATCGCTTCTGGCAACCTCGGAATTGTGTAACGTTACACTAAGGCATGTTGACTGTCTAAACATCTATCTAAATAACCCCCAGAACTGTGCTACCAGGACACGAAGAATTCTCGAGACACTAACTAACCAACCCAAAATTAGGGGTAGACTAGGGTCACAAGTACTTACGTCGAGACCAGGTGATTTAATTATCGTAAATCGAGCAAGAGAGAAGACTATGGAAGGATGATCAGTTTGATCGAACCGAGTCCAGGTGCTAACACACATTGTCCTCGGAGCGATTAGCCACCTTTAGCGTACATATCTGAAGAAGTCTAGCTAGAATTCTTAGTGTTGCGTATAATTAACCACTTCTCCCCAGAATAAGACCATCAAAGATTTCCGGCCGCGATATCGCCAACGAGGAAATGAAGTCCCTTATCGTTTTACCTCCAGTTTTACAGAAGCGGCCCGCGAGGGTCGCTACTTAACGCTCAGATAACGCTCCACTAGAATCTCACGAACCCTCTATTCTTCTTTTTACTTTCTATTCCCATCCCTGAACGCCGCTGGTAAATCCGTACGGGGTAGATTATCCTTCAAAATCAATTTTCCTTTCGTCGTCCTAACTGCTCCCGATCTATCGGCCCGAATTCGTTGAAATAATAGCCAGCAGGCTCCAGACCATTCTCTGGACCAGTGGTTTCCAAACGGTTTCAAAGCATCCCCCGCCCTACCCTCTCCTAGAAGGAAGAGAGAATTTCTCTGGCCAACATTTTTCTTATATTTACTTAACCTGATTCAAAATTAAGTTTCTCTTACCCGGTGAAATTAAATGTTCACAGAATTCTCGCGTTGATAAATAAATTATACTCGTTTATTAAAGAGAGAATGCAAAACTGTCCAAATTTTTTCTGTCGGAATATTTACAAAAAAAAAAAACGTTCCACACAAAAGTAAGAATCTTTTTTCGATCGTTTTTATTCGAGAGCCACGAAGAACAGAAACCATCTCGTGCTATGAGAAAATAATACAAATATTTTCGCACTCCACGAGCATAATGTTTTCAAATTTATATCTCCGGCGCAATAAATTTCTCAAGAATCGTCCGAGAAACAAAAATCATTCCAGGTGAACAAATTTGTTTACACCCACTCCCCCTCTTCCGGATTATATGATACTCGGTCATTTTGGTGTACACTTTCCCAGATCGTCCCTGTATATTTTTACAAAGCGATAAGCGATCTTCCGGGGCCGATGGCCGCTGGACAGTATTTCTCACTGTCCAGTCTGGAACGACGAACTTCATTATACCGTGTATCAAAATTCCACGAAACCGACACCCAAAATGGGTTACACGGAATTTCCGGTATTGTTAGGCGGATCGATTCGTTGGATTCATTTAATGATCGACCCGTCGCGCGTTTTCCGCGCGGGCGGCTCGCGTCCGTCGACCCGACATCCCGCTGGATAAAATAACGGTAAGCAGCGAGGGGGATTAATTAAAAAGTTAATCTCGTTGCTCGCGTAAATTTCGCGACCTGGAAAGAATAATTCGGAGCGTGCAGTAGCGTTCCTTCCGCATGCGTTTTTTTTATTAATTTTTTTTTTTACCGCCAGAGGATTGTTAATTCCGCGATTCAATAAAGTGGCGTTTTTTATTCGCGTAGTCCAAGGCGTTCTCGAATATTTTCTTCTTCACCGGTTCGCGCTATAGAGAGAACGTTAAATGTATAGTTCACGCACGAGAAAATTGCATACGGAAGTTACAGGGAGTCTTAGTCTTCTGGTGCACGAAAAAATGGCCCCTTCAACGAATAGGACCAGCTATAAATTCAGATGCAATCTTCTCACGCGTGTATTGTACAGGTGAGAGTTGGAAAGATGACATCTGAATCGAGGGGAATGTAGTATCGTGTGTAAAGGGAATGTGGACAGTGTAGAGCAATTTTTTCGTAAAACGTCTAATTAGATAGGATTGGTAATTTTTTTTCAGAGGTCAACTTTTCAACTTCGCGCAGTACATGATTAAATTATTACAATAGTGAATTATAGAAAATTTCAAGTCTTTACAGTGGAAACTTTTTAAGCTTGTAGTTTGATGTTTGGTCGATTATTGCACGAATTTAATTAAACGCCCTAGATTCTCATAAATGTGGAAGATATGGCAAAAAAAGGTTTTCTTTATTTCAATATTATTATTCTCGTATTTAGAATCTGCCACCGATAAGTGTAGATTATAAGTAACGAAGTTTAAAGTGTAGTATTAATCTCGATATTATTATTTTCACATTTAGAGTCTGTTTTTGAAGAATATAGATTATGTGTAACGAAGTTTTCAGCCCGGAAGAATGCAAATTTCCAAAGTCAGGAAACAGTTCTGGCACGAATTCCACAAGGAATTTAAAACACACCGGTGTGTTATCTAAATAAAATACGTGATATTTCGGAATAATTCAACCTTTTAAATTAGTGAGATAACGTTTTCAACAGATTGATATTTCGAAGCTTCAAACCGCGACGATATTTCTCGCGCACTTCGATCCAATCAATGTCACTATTTTAAACGATTATTAAAATTACTGGTCTCGCTGTTTCTCTGGGAGAATTGATCGAAAATTCGTGCGAATGGAATTGAAAAGTGGTACGCCGACGACGGATAAAAGAATTAATACGCATTCGTGTCCACGGCCATGATTGACGTATATACTCGGATTAGACTTTTCTTACCCAATGAGTTTAACGAAAAATCAAAAAGTCATAACCAGTCGTGTTTTCCATCAATTTTCCTTCTCCAATTACAAAATTGCCAATACCGTAACAAAATATCCATCGAACGACACTATCAATTTTTCGCGATCCAAATTATTTTCGATTGTACGATAAAAATATCGGTAAACATTGAAAAATGAAAAATAAAAATACCTTCTAAAATAATAATGAATAAACAAGAGCCGTATTTTCAACTATCTGGGAAATGATACTACAATCGACAAATATTGAAAAATGGGGAAATTTTAACAAAAATATCCTTCGAAGTGGACTCGAGCGCGGTACGAGAAATTGTGATTATTTACCAACTACGTATAATTGTGCACCGTATATTCAAAAATTATATTATATATTCCCCTCTGCAAAGAAAATATCGATGTTGAATAATTTCTACGCGTTAATGGAATCCGTTTCGTGGAATCTTGTTTTCGCTAGAATAGAGCAACTATTCGGAAATGAGCGTCGAATGGCGATGGTTATCTGGAAAAGTAAATACAGGTAACGAAAGGGCTCGTTTCAAGGATTATACGGCTGTTTCATTTATTAAAATATCCTCATTTGATCCGGGCTTCCAGAGCTCCAGGCATTTACGTTCATTCGAGCTTGGTATTTGATTCTCGCCGGCGAATAAATTAATCGTAACGCGGCCGCGTGGCGAATGGCCTCACATGTTTTCAGACTGTGTAAGAGCGACAATTATCAGCTGCATACACTGCTCCGTCCCCTCGTATATTCGTTCCGGAAATGACACTGACCCTGTCTCGTTTCCTTCCTTCCTTCCTTCCTACCTACGTGTATCCCTACATATCGCGGTTGTAAATTCGATCGACTATTAACACCGAATCCGACCAAGATTTAGAACGTGACTGTACCTAACAATATAAATTTCTAATTGCTAAAATTTTGTTTATTATCGATGGTACTCAATGACAAAATTAAACTTGTTGCTTTGTACAAATGTGTCTCTTTGGTGTGAAATTAAAATGGTGTACAAGTAACAAATTATGCTATTATTGTTTTATACAGGGTGTGATTATTATGTTTGTATTTAGGGTGTATTATATAGGGTATTCTGTCTCGAAACGATGAAATGTAAACAATGTCCTTACGAATGTAATTTAGGATAAAGTAGGTTGGAAAGATTATGTAATTATTACATCGTATAAAGTCCTAAAGGGACAACTTTTTGTTCAACGTTTCGATGAAATTTCAAAAATTTCGATCTGTTTCGCGAAATATCTCGCAAAATATCAAAATATCTCCTTTTTCCAAAGGCATCAATAATACAATACTCGTTGATTCAATTTTCTCAAAGAGTGGTCCGATCGAACACAAAAATATTTAAATGTAAATAATTGTATAAACTGCGCTTTCGTGCACCGTTGTTCTCCCTTATTGACTCCTAAAAAATATCCAACGTTAATAATTTTCAATTTATCGTTGCACACAGATAGGTTATAAATTTTCTCCAACCGAGAATATAAATTCTCCCCAGTTCCCAACAATCTCGAGCGTATTGTCCGACGACTACGAGTCTGTGAGCTGATTTTTCGATGCATCTTCCATGGTGGATGGGAAGGGGGAGGGGGGAGAACCGATTCAACTGGCAGTAAACATAACTGCACGGTTTAATAATTACCCAGAGCGGGCTCTGCGCCCGTATAACACCGCTATCAACGTCCGAGTAATTATTTATCGATAACAAGGCATTATTATTTAGAACGACACTCGTCGGAGTGATTATTTCGCGAGCTAACGACTGTACCACGGTACAACGTCTCGCGATTGTTTCTTCGTCGATCGTTCCGTTCTAATTAACGACGTTTGTTAAAGTCTCTTTCTCGGAAGAAAGCATTAGCGCGAAGGTGAAACTAATTACGACAGTGATTATTCAGCTGTAAGTGTTCCGCTTCCGTCTCATTGTTTATTTTTTTTTTTTTTGCACACGCGAAACGCATCAATCTTCGCGATAATTGATTACGCGCGAGTTCGGTGTATCGATGAACGGATTGTTTAAAATTTTTCCGTATGTTTCGTCGTCACGTTATCGTCCCGGTGAAAAATAAAAAAGAAGAAACGAAAAAAAAGAAAAGAGAAAAAAGAAAAAAGGAAAGAAACGTCGAAGCACCGGGACAGTGTTTTACCAATTAACGGGATCGTGAAGTGGGCTTAAGTAAAATTAACGAGTCGATAAGTTTTCGAGGACCGGCCGACGTGATTTGTTCTCGTTAATCTCGCGCGAGACGCGGAATTTTTGAAGCTCGCGCGAGCGAAAAACGCCTACCAATCATTAGCGGGGGCTTCGACTGTCGCTAATGATCATCGAATCGCGGGAAGGTGATCACCGAAATGATGCTTCAGAATGATGATCCCGTATCGCGGAAATTAGGGGTGAATGCGTTCGGTTTCGCGCCAAGTGTCCCGAATCATCGGGAAATGTGACAAATTGTTTTCTAAGTGTCGTAGAAAGTGTGTCTAGGTATTTTCGCCAACATGACGATCTGGATCAAGGTGGTGACAAACATTTGAGCGGATAGAACGATTTGGTACAAACCACTTTCACGATCTTTGGATTTAATGGTGATGTACGAAGAAAAAAAAATCGATCCCCAGGTTAATACTTTCACCGTTTGCTACAATTAGGAAATATGGTGTACGAAATGTTTATTTACTTTGTAATTTGTATTAAGATCCTTTACGGTAAAATGTATAGAAATATGCCCTTCAATGTTCAATAATCGGTCTCGCGGTGATTATTGTGCAAAATGTTTTTCCAGATGGAAGATATTTTTATTTTTACTAACACTCGCTTGGAAACATCTTTCACTTCCCTCGAATCTAATGGTAACGTATGTATTGCACTGAGAAAGAAAAATCAGTCCTCTGGTTAACAATTTTCCTGCTTATTAAAATAAGGATATGCGAAGTATTATTTATTTTGTAATTCTAGTGATCGTAAATAAGATGGAAATATACTTTTCAATGTTTGATAATTGGTTTCAGGTAAATGTTGAAACACGGTACGGACAGAGTAACGTTACAATCCGAACAATGGTATCGTGTGTCTTTTCTTATTATTTTCCCATCTGTGCAACACGCTGCACGTTGCTTCTGCCTCTGCACGTTCCTTTACGTTCGGCTAACAAAAATGTTACAAAGGAACCGCATATTTCGATCCCCATACCTTTCATCTGCTCGTGGAGATAGTCTTGTAACCCGATCTGTTTGTTTTCATAGTACAGGCGCTAATCGGCTCGCCTGTCGACGTGCGAACTAAGCGGTGAAAGGGGCTAAGGGGAATGCGGTTTCACGAGTAAGTAGAACCGTGAACATCTGACTAAAATATATGACCCGATAATTAATTCCACGACCGATCTTTCTTTATTCTTATAATACACGATATGTGTACAAATAGTGCTCGTAAATATAAAAAAAATGCTAGTCAATTTTTTTGTTTAATCTAACGATAATACATGATAGTACATCGTTTTGCACAGTTAAAGACGCGAACAAACATTTTCAAAGGTCCTCTCGGGCTCGATGACATCGATTAGAAACAACTTTCCTCATTTTGCATAATTAAAAAGACACAATGACAACGAAAGTCAATGTTTTCACAGGACAAAGAGGAAAGTGGAAACCGGCCGTGACGATGGCAATAGACGGGAAACGGAAGAGCGACGAGGATAGACAGAACGTTAACCAAACACAATTAAAATAATTATAGTGCCCGTCATGCGAGATTCCGCGTGAATCGAAATTGTCTGCCGCGTTCTTACTACTCGATATCTCGCGCAACGTCGATATCGAAATAGCGTCGAGACTCGTTCAAATTTCACGTTGAAATTTCACATAGATTTAAAAAGAAAAAAAAAAAAAATTGCAGTACAAAATAGTAACATTATTCCCAGATATACGTAGAAATTTAACAAAGCACATTTTAACCCGAATTTTACAAGCTGTCGCGCTACGAACAACATCGGAGCACTCTGCATGCAAAAATAAATCGAAAATGCGGGATAACGTTTTTTTTTCCCCGCGCGGTGCTTCGTTTTTCGAGAAAATCGATTTCGGATCCGCTCGGCGCTCAGCTCGGAGAGGAATTGTACATGCGGGGGAACGACGTGAATAAATTGTACCAACAATGGTCGATTAGCCCGCTGAGCGCGATGGAAAACACCATCGACAGGTTAAAGAAGAAAAAGAGTCCATTTTCGAGCGATATATCTCGCGAGAATCGATCCAATGATTTATGTATTACAAAGAATCGGAAAATCGATCGACCATTAGCGCGCGCGGGGCTGAAAATATTATCGCGACACGTGTTGGCCGCGAACGATGCGAAAATGAAAATGTTCCACGCGCGAAATTAACGCGAGCTGTACAGGGTGTGCTTGAAAAAGAATCGTTTAAAAGGTGTGGAAAAATTCGCGTGGAAACACAGCACCGTGAACGGGTCTTTTGTTGGTGTTCGAAAGTTGCTCGTTGCTCGTGCGTGATTGGAAGCTTTACGAAACAAGTACCAACGTTCCTGGAACGTTCTACATCGTGTTTTTCGTTCACGTGGCAATCCAATTGAGACGTAAAAAATTAGCCATCCACCTCTTTGATGAAAAGAAGAAAACAAATATTTCGAAGATTCTATTATTTTATCGTACTTTTCTTATTTTCTAAGGACAGCTTATACAATTATACTAATGGTACAATTGATCGATGTAAAAGTTCTCTCTGGGTCCGAGAAGACCCACACGCGGTACTACTAGGGTCAAGTATGGTGGATCGAGACTTTCGAAGGTTCTCTACCAATTCGACCATCATTTATCACCGTGATAGCTTCGCGTGCAATTTTGAAGGTCACTAATTCCGCAAGAATTACTATAACCGGTAGAACATATTCTACCGCAACCGTTATGGAACACGTTTCCCGCATTTCCAGACCGCATACCGGGACCACCCGGTATTAGTTCATTTGCTCGGCAACGAATGAATGTTCGGGCCGGAGACGCGTCGCTAATGATTTCGGATCAATGTAGTCGTGTTTGCGGGATTATTAAGCTGCTGATTAATCGCGTCAGCGGCGTAAATGATTGTTATTAGACAATGAGACGAGCCATCTGACAAGATTGATTGTTGCCACGAACGGTACGCTGAACTCGTGAACGATCGACCATTGTTATCGACGATAGGGCGGGGTGGGGGGGGGGGGGGGGTGTCTCCATTGTTCCTCCCGAGGGTGGGGGACGAAAAATATAATGTAATGGGTGTAAATGACTTCGCGAACGTTAATTGATTTTGTCATCGTCGAGCGACCCGATACGTCGAATTCGTCGATACCGCCGCCCGGACAAAACCTTTTGTTCCGAGTAATTTGTTATATTCGAGCGACGCTGATAATGTTCAACTATTCGCGAATCTGATTGTTTAATAAGTTAACGATCGTGTTTTAATTGTATCGGGTTGTTACAATTTTATCCAACGATGGTATTAGAATTTGGATCTGACGCGAGTGTGCAATCGGTGTGTGCTTTATCAGGACTGTGAAAAGATTTATGATACAATTTAGGTATACCAGGGATACGGTGTGTGGGCGGAAAGAAATTAGGAGATTTATACAATGGCGTGGTTATGAAATATGAAAGAAGAGAACGATGTAGAAAGACATGCAGAAAGGTGGGATAGGTGAACTCGAAAGTGAGATTAGAAAAAAGAGCGGGAAGAACGTTGCGTACATAAACATAAAAAAGTATGGAGAATAATAAGGTGAGCACAAGAGATATTAACAGAGATGTGAAACAACCAAAAAATGAAAGATCTAGAAGTTCCGACAATTGTTAAAATTATTACAAAAATTCGTAACAGAGTTTTAAGTATCGAACAAATGTTTCTCGAACGATTGCACAACCCTCAAGAATCTCATCGTTCTACAACTTTCTACACGTGACGTCCATTATCACCCCCATGACGTAACAAATGCTTTAAAAAATAATCCACAAACTGCGTGACAATAAAGTTGCGAAAAACAACCCCTTCGAACCAACAATGGCAACAAAGCTGTCAAAAAAACAGTACACCAACCTCGCTGTAGCATCAAAATCTACACAGAGGCAAAAAAAAAAAAAAAGAGGAAGAAAGATCGGAACAACTTCGCGAATAAAACCCTCTAACAAAACAAACCACGTGTACACGGGGGCAATAAAACACGAAACAATCCCCGACGAGCATCGATCACCAATAAAAGCAACTCCTCGCAAAAAGCTTCGGTCGAACCAAAGGAGGAGGTTGTCGGATCTACTTACAACCCTCTCGACGCGGTGGCTCGTCCACGTGACTGCCGCCAATTTCGACCGGCCACCCTTCTATCCACCCCCTGCAACCCCAACGTATCCCGAACGTCATGCAACAACCGCGTACCGAGGGTGCAAAATCGATCGACGATTAACGACGGTCCTGGTAAAAAGATTATCGTATCGCGTGCTGGCTACGAGATAGCGGTTAGACGGGATGGTCGAGAAGAGAGGAGGGAGAGGGGGTATCGTCATCCGGACGCTCGTCGAGCCAGAAAATTGCCGCGACGTCGTCGTCCTCATCCTCGTCCTCGTCCTCGTTCGTTCGCTACCTGGATTTATTCCACGCAATTACCGCGATAAGGGGCTGCTTTAATAATCGTTCGTTAATCGTCACCCACCGACCCGCCTCTCGTTCGTCATTCGTGCTACCCCCACCATTTACTACGAACGCCCGCAGCTTTCAGCGAGCCGCGATCTTATCTGTTACAAACGATGCGCGAATGGTATTTAGACGTTTTCGAGTTCGTAACGGTTGATGGATGATAATGGGCCGCGATGAATACTCGTCTCGCGTCTCACGCCTCGCCCGTCTCGTTTTTTCTTCGTTGCGGGCGTTCGGAGCGATCGAGGCGTTGGCGAATGTTTTATTCGGATGTTGCGGGATTACTCGGTATGGGTAGGAGTGGTACCGAATGAAACAAGTCGATCGGATCATGGTTCGAATCGATTTTGTAAGCGGGAAGTAGATAGTTGGTACGTAGAATGGTAAACTGAAGTCGATAGTAATTGAAATTGATGATTGGGTGTATTTATGAGTTATTATTTAAGGTGGAAATATTTGTGAACTACTGAGCGAGGGAGGAGTATTTGTAAAGTAGCAAGAGAGAAGTATTTGTAAATTATTAAATAAAAGAATGGAACAGAAGGGCGTGGGAAGCCGAGGATAGACGAGATTCGAAAGTGAGGTTAAGAAACTGGCGAGAACATTACGTACACCCCCGTCCAGAAGTATTACGACACTTATCGAAAGTGAATTTAAAGCTGTTATAAACTTATCGAGGGACTCGAAAGAATATTCCCCCTTTATATTTTACACTGTAAAAGAAGTATTAAGGGATTGAGTCACCTTTGCAATGTGAAAAAGATCGACGTTCTTTCATGTGTAAAACTTCGTTTCAAATCCTTAAAAATAACATAAAAAATATCACACAGAAGAAGTCGTATCATCGATAAATATATACCCCCTGTAAAGAGAAGAGTTTTCACTCTTTTTCAATGAAATATGTACAACGTTCTGATATTTACAGGGGTGTACATAAATAAGAAGGAATAACAAAGTTTTACCAATAGAAAATAAGCGATGTGAATTTTCCAATGTAATATTCTCGATGTAATATTTTCCAAGATGAAGGTAGGACCATTTTTACTATTTCCCAAGTGGAATCTTTTGTTTTTTATTTCTTGAATATTCTTTCAAGGAAAATTCGATTTTCGGAAACGACAACCGCGACGGTATATTCGATTGATATTTGGCGAGATTAAACCCCCGAGTCGAGCGGTTGGAACGCGAACACCGTGTATTAGGGTTGTTACTTATTCTCACGTACGTCGAAACCCCAACCATGTGACGTGGTCCCGCCAATGCTCTCATTACTTCGCGACATTGCGCGATTCTCCTCTTCGCGAGTGTCTTGGTTCCCGTCAGCGAAACCAGTTACGTCAGCGAGACATTTACGCAGGGAGGAGCGCGCCTGGTACCCCGTCCGGAAAGCTTGCAGAGAGGCGTACGTGACGAGCAACGTGATGTCGTATCGTCGAAGATAAATTATGAACAGTTCGCGGCTACATTAGTACCCTTTCGTCTGGGAGCGACCACGCATCGAGATTGTTTCTCTATCGAAATTACCACCAAAGAGGGGAGACGTAAGTAACAACAGTATCGATCACGTGAAATGGCTTTGAAACTGTCACCATGGAAGTTAGTTGCCCGCAGGCACTTCTGGTCTCCGTATCTTACCTGATAATTAACTTAAGTGAAAATTAAGATAATTCATTGGTCCATTAGAATGGAATTATTCGTGAAGGTCATGGCAGGTAGTATATTTTATAATAAAATAATTAACTTTAAATCGTCACTATTTATAGTGGTCGTACCGAGTAGTTTTTACAAAAATAATCGACCTTGACCTTGCGTGTCTTTGTACCTAATTTGATAATTAATTTGAATAAAAGTTAAGATAATTTTTGATTTCTCAAAACAAAGTTATTCATAAGCGTACCAAGTAGTATATTTTTTATTAAAACTATTTTGATTTTGCATGCTAGGTCTGCCATCAGCACAGTTTAAATTACTTTCAATATTTAATCGTAGATATAGAATATTGGTGCTTCGAAATACGTTATGATTACGACAGGACCCCGTACGAATTAAGTTTCTCTACCAAAGTTAATAAAGATTCCAGAAAGTTTGCGATTTCAGTATTAATTTTAAACACACTTGTCGTTTTAATGTCACGGGAATTTCCGGAAGTGAGTGCCAGTAATTCAGGTTAAACCGTCGTAAAGGACCTAAAAAGCCGGAAGTATCGTAATTGAACATAATATTCGTGGGTTCTTGCCTCCGGTTGGAATTTCGGGAGCGTCTGAGCTCGCTTAATACTCCGTGATATATGCATATACACATTTACGGGGATGGCATAATATCGTGTGGCTATACAGCGGCGGGCAATAACAATAACATCAGCGAGGGAAGATGCAGGCGAAAACGGGAATATAATAACGCCCACGCCGTGTAACACTGACAATTATTAATTGGCATGTACGCCCAGCGAAGCGGCCCGAAACGTTTTTACACGAGTCCGCGTTCATCGAATCCGTTCGTGAATTTCATTGGTCCCGTTTCTTCGAAAGCGGCTACAAAACCGGCACGAATTGTTTCCATCGAGGGTGTTCACGTTTTCATTAAACTTTATCAACGCGTTGGAATAATTATCACACAGCCCGCTACGTTATTCATTTATGTATAACGGAATTTCAATTTACACGTAGAGCCGCGTGAACGATATCTTAATTCTTTTTTAAATTTAAATATCACGGTGAAAAAAAAGTCCCGTCAAAATACCGTCTCGCTGTAAAATTGAAAATACCCGAGGAGGCATCCTTCTGGGGAATTTTCTAAAAAAATTTACATCGCGATCGACGCGTTAACCATTGTATAAATATTTCTAAATGATAATGAGAATTGAAAAAAGAGGAACAAAGATTCGAAACGAGATCTATTAATCCTTTCACGTGCCACTCGAGAGTCGTTATTAACGTCAAAGCTGTGCCCGTTACAAAATTAACTTTTTCGACGATCCTGAAACTTTATCCACCCTTATCACGTTCGCGTATATATATATATATATATTTTTTTTTTCCTCTCTTTCTTTCTCTTTTGTTCAACCCTCGACGTTTTCGTCGGCATTATTCCGACGTTAGAACTTCCTACGACAGGCGCAAGAAACCACGGTTATCAGCACTCTGAGTCCGCAATTTTTTCGTCGCCTGGATAAAAAGTCACGGCCGCGAAGTCTACGGGGCCGTCTCGTCTCGTTTTTCCCGCCACGTGTTCCCGGGCATCGTCATTAGCGCTCAATAACTTCACCGTAATTAATAATTAACGACGTAGCGACGTCCTCCGTTGAATCTGTGCGACGCGACAAAGCCTATCCATCGAACGGTAGTCACGCCGCGCGTGTACTATAATTGGATACTGCGTGCAGCCTGGGCTCGCTTTGTACACAGAGAGAAGTGCTCGATTGTTCGTCTATGAAACTTATCAGTTTGATTCGTTAAATGCGACTTCCTCGATCGTTGGGTTAAAAATCGTTCCTTCGTGTCTTGATTCTCCTCGAGCTTCCCAGAAACTCGAATTCGCGGTCCGGTGAGGATACAGGCTGATTCGTAAATGTATATCTACGCTACGGGGGATGAATCTGCACAAAGGTGGCTCAACATCGGACAAATTCAGTAGCCACGTAGTATAATTACGATATCTCTGATATCCCTACTATTAGTTGTTCATCGTTATACTACTTTACGCTTCGTTTCATGTGTTCAGTTCGTATCAAGAGATGATAGCTAATTTAAACATTCGAAAAATTGTGAAACTTTGAAAATTCGAAAAATTGTGGAACTTTGAAAATTCGAAAAATTGTGAAACTTTGGAAATTCGAAAAATTATAAATATTTGGAAATTTGAAAAATTGTGGAACTTTGGAAAATTTGGGAAAAATGTATGTGGATTCATCCCTTGAAGTATGGACATGTATTTGTGGATCACCCTGTATGTTTCAGTTATCGTGCATCGTTAGACGCAGATTCAGGAATCGACGAAGTTCCTGAAACGTTTAAGATTTTCGGGAGGATCGAAGGTTCCACGGGTAGGCACCGAGTCGTGGGAAACGGTGACGAGTCGGTTGAAGTCGATTTGCATGTTATCGGGGTTCCTCGTTATTGGATTTCTAGAGTTTAGAGGTCATTGGTATCGGATTTCTCGAGTTCGGGGGGTCGTCGATATCGGACTTCTAGAGTCGAGAGTTCTCGACACCAAAATTCTCAAGTCGAGGGTCATCGGTATCGAACTTCTAGAGTCAGAGGTCACCGACCGTAGAATGTCGCCAGTTTAGAGTCGTCGGTGCAAGATTTCCGGGATTGGGAGCCTTCGATATCAAATTTTGTAACTCGAGGGGCCGTAGTATCGCATTCGCAGAGGTGGGATCGAAATTCTAGCGTTGAGGGTTCTCGGTATCGAATTTTTCAACTCGTGGTTCACCACTATCGAATTTCTCGAGTTAGAAGTCACTATTGCCGGTTTTCTACGGTTAGAGGTTCTCAATATGAAATTCTTCGAGTCGTAACTTACCGATATCGAATATCTCGAGTTAGAGATCGAAAAATTGTGGAACTTTGGAAATTCGAAAAATTGTGGAACTTTGAAGATTCGAAAAATTGTGGAACTTTGGAAATTTTAGATCGAGTCTCGTTCCTTGAGTGCTTTCGTTGAAAAATTTTTTCATTCTAGTTCCGATCTCTTATTTCCAACACTTTGCCAAATCGATTCGCTTTATTGCACAGAACTATAATAACAGGTGGAATGGAAGTTTTATATTTGGGAAAGTACTATAATAACAGTGGAAGCTTTATATTTAACGTCTTGTAAATATTTGACGATGTCGCACGCTATAGTTAGATGTTACTGGAGCAGACGCGGGTATGCGACCGATTCTCATCCCTCGCTGCACCGATCTAATTCGACTGAATCGAAATCAATGCGTAATACCCATAAACGCGACATAACGGCTCGGAGCATATATGGTGTGGTCTGTTGTTCGTCTGGGCGATCGATTCACGGGAAGTTGCATCACGATGTCGCGCGATGGATCGAAAACAATTGCACGGAAATCAATCAAGCCGAGACGTTTCATCAACCGCTCGCGTGGAATTGGACGATAGATACCGTGGGATCGTTCTTGTAACTTGATACCGAGAGAAATCTTCTTCTATCTCTTGTGATATTTTCTTAAACAATCTACTCCGCTTGTAGAAAATTTTCGTATACTCCTGACGTACGTATCGCACGATTCACGATTATAAAAAGTACTCAAATTTTTGCAAATATTATTCTTATAGAAAAATTAAAGATAATCGATTTTTTGGAACGCGTTGGACATTTTATAATAGAAATTTTTTAGTAAAAGACACAGAGGATTCGTGTATATACGATGGATCATTTAAATGGGAACAAGTACATATATATCTCTGTTGGCTACAGACACAGTAAAACACACATAGCTCTGTGTTCAGTCCTTCGAACAGTTTGACTTCATCCTCCACAGTTTTTTTCATATATCCATAAGCAACGGAGATATTTAGGTGTTTCAATTTAAATAGAGCATCCTGTATATTTGTTCTCTCTGACCCTGTTTCCCTGAGTTGCAACTGCTTTTAGTGTTCCAATAATTCTCGTTTCAAACTGAGCCGACGCTACTGATTCCACTCAGCTATTTACAACCCACGCTTCAGTTTATTTCTTCGATAAAAGCTGTATATGTACGTCGAAAATTTCTAATAGCACTCTCCACGGAAACAACCGAACAACTGGTGCAACAGGAAACTGGCTGCAACTCGGAAACAATGTCGTACGGGACAAATGTGTACATGAACTTTTTGTGTCATTTTCCTGGGTAGAATTTATCCTTGCGATTTTCGTGTCTACGTTTCGCGAAACATTCTATCCAATAAATCGGTAGGGAACTTATGGTTGATAAAATGATCAAATAGGTCGATCTGTTTATACAAAATTTTCTTTCATAAATTATCAAGTGATCAAAATCAAAGAAAATGCACTTCGATTACTTTTCTTACAGATCTAAGATCTGTAGAATAAGATATCTGATTGCAGATTTTCATTGCAACAAATACAGTTAAGAGAGTAATAAAAAAAAAAAAAGTGACACTGTTACAACCTACTGTAACTAAAAGTTATTTGCCTAGCCCCATTTCCCTCGACACAAAGTGAAACCTTGGTTCTCCTTCGAACAGCCAGGATTTTAACGATTCTCGTTCTCACCGCTCTGTAAGAGTATTTGACAGAAACTGTATTTTGAGTTTCCGGCCACTTTTTATACTCGCATTATCGCGTCATAATCCAGGTCGAATACTGATATTAAGGCAAGCGGAAAGTTTACGATCCACCTGTTCCACAGCCGCGAAGGGTTTCGCCACGTTTTCTATTTTTCGGCCGTCTCGTGTCTTCATCCTTCCTCTGTCTTGGGGCGGCACAATTTTTCTAGAACGTTCGCCACATCATTTCCTCTGACATCTTCCCATACACGAGACATAATAATTTGTCTCGCGCGTGTAGGGAACATACAGCGTCGAAATTGTTCGCCAAGAACGACGTTTATAATTATATTTCCAGTTAGTGACCACTAACTATAAGAACAATTTTTCGATGGAATATTTTTGCACCTCCGACTGTAATAATTCTTCGAGAGTATATTTTTGCGCAACCGACTGGAATAAATATTCTTCGACAGAACATTTTTCTACCATTAATTGTAATAATTATTATTCAACAGAATATTTTTGCACCACTAACTCTAATAGCAATTTTTCGATAGAACACTTTTAGCAGAATAATTTGATCTAAAAGAACAATTACGTATAATTTCAAATATAATTTTTTCAGTTCAATATTTCGTATATTTTTACATTTTACAAGGCGTAATATTCGAACGCGAAGTCTTGTAATTTTTCATCGTGCGATATGACGCGAATTGCTGCGATAAATTCTATGGCGGCTGGGAGTCGCCTTTTCAATGTAAAGGGTTAAATGTAAGATCTGAACTCTTTCAATTTTTCTCCAGTGTAAAGGGTTAAATATAAGATACCAACAGTCTTAATTTTTAAATAAATGTTAAAGTATTGCACGCAAAGAGAATAAAAATCACAATGTAAAGATCTTTAAATGTACAGATTAACCTATAGAAGTGGAAAACGTGTGTAACAAATATGCATCATCGAGACCATCGATCGTGAAGTAACATAAATACATATGCAATAGGTGTAAAGTAAAATTTATGGTAATTGCGGTCGCGGAGACTATTTTTAATCAGCTTTTGTTTCAAACTTAGTCGACGCTTTGGAAACAACGACGTCGACTTTAAATCGTCGGCACTTTTGTTTGGAGGTGAGGGGTTCGAGGGATGGGGGGTGTATAATACACCGAGCTGGAATTCAGCGGGGAAGGATCGTAGATTCGGAGATAGATAGACCGAAATCCGGAGCTCTCCGCCAGGTGAATACTGAATACATTACCCGCGTAATGCAGTTCGCACATAAATTAACATACGCCACCGTGGAGTCGCCGTTCCGCGAAAGCTCCTTAAAGTTTCAATGGGCCGCGAAAACTTCCCGACGAAATGAAAATTTCCCGCGAGCCTCTGCCCTCCTCTCTCCCTCACCACCACACTGTGCCGCTCTTTATTCTTACGCGAGTCTCCAGGGTTATTATGAGTTCGTTAAAGTACCGGTTAAAAAGATCGGATTACGGCATCTGGTCGATCGGTTTCCTCTGTTTTGAATTCCATGGAAAAAAGCTCGACTATGAAAAGTACATTGAAAACGGGACGTGGATTTTTCGCGGTCGATTGTAAATCGCGCAGATTCGAGGTTGTTTGTTCTTTCGAAAGAGGACGAAATCGAAGCTTCGATTTTCAAGCTTTGTCCACGCGATTTTACCAGATTGTAACGTATACACGTACTATTTTTTCGGCTCAGTGGCGTACGAGAGCATTTTCGATCTATTGCCAATCTCGTGCACACGTGTGCCCGCTGGCAAACATTCCCGTGGATATACAGTAGAAAATATAGAGAAATTTAAACTTACTTTGACGGACGACTCATCGTTGAATGTAGGTAATTGCGTAGTTGTACTCAGCTGAAGAATTCTTCACTCTGCGAAGATGTATGGTACGTCGAACAGATCACGACACACATGAAAACACAGTCACGTGGCAGCAACACGGCCGATCGACGATGGTTATGTTTAGAATAGATACGAACAGGATAATAGGATTTATACGACTCACTGTTGAAATATAACGATAGATTTCTTTTCTACGGCTCTCACACTCACAAATGTGTATCATTAGAAGCTTTGCCACCAATTTTCCAATCGTTTATCGAGTCCTCTCGAGATTCGATTCATAACACGTCGAACTTGCGATACACATTCAATGCGAGTGACGCAATAAAGCAGTAGACCAATCGGATTCGACTGTGGTCACATGACTTTATTTATCCCGAGTGTCTCGTCCTTTGGACCAAGTATACTTGCATTAATGTGGAACCTTTTTTGAGGGTCGATTCCTCGTGCGAAGAGGAATCGAAAAGTCCTTTATCGTTTTGCAATTCGAAGTTTCCTTACCGAGATAAAAATAGTGAAAGTTAGATCGCCGATTCGCCGCCATGTTTGTTCTGATCACGTGTTCGCCCACATGATGCAATCTAAATCGCGTGTTCATAACGTTCGCACGTCTTACAACAGTCGCTTGTGTCTCGGTAACTACGCTTCGGATTGTGATGTGGAAAATGATTTAAGTGATGTATACTTGCGTGAATATCACGATACAAGGTACTACATTTTCGTTAATATTTCGTAGAATGTTGTTATTCGATCTAATAAAAGTATTTATCATCCACATGACCGCCAGACGACCACATCCGTTGTCGAGTGCTATCTGTTCTTCTGCGGCACGGTTCTGTTTAATATGGCGTGCACGTTGCTGTCCACCGGCAGTTTCTGGTGGTTTCTGGTTTCTGGTTTCTGGTTCGACTGCCCATGATCCATCTGGTGCGCGATCCTTCGAGGATCATCGTGGCCCTGAGCGCTTACATCGTCGCCGCTGGCACGCTCACGTTTCCCGCCTCATGCATCTTGTACCGCGAGCGCAACGTGACCCGATCTCGCCGCCCTTTGCTTCCGGTAAGTCTTGTACTGTCTCTCACTCGGGTAATTAAGGAAATACTGCGATTGCGTAAGAGTGTAAGATAATTGAAGGGCTTCCGGCCGGTTTACGGTTCGGCGGAATGCCGCAGCGCGGATTTGACGTCGTTACAAAATGTCGGAAACAACGACGCCATAGTGTGTTAATATTTATTCGTAGTGGAATAAAAAATAACTTATTGTTTCCAGTAGAAAGTAAAAGTGATTGAAAAGTAAAATTTGTTCAAACATTCTTTCACATTTCAAGCAGTTTATTTTAATACTGTTCAGAAATAATTTATAATGATCTAAAATATGATATATAATATAAAGAGGAATGATTATAATAAATATATAGAGTAGAATGTTATAAGAAAGATATATGTTCAAACACGAAGCATTTTAGAATATATATTAATATGCATGAATGTTAAAATTAGGTTAAATATTAATGATAAGCTATAAATTCAATATGAAAAGGTAAGTGGTAAAATATTAATGATAAACTACAAATTAAATATAAAAATGTAAGTGGTCAAATATTAATGATAAACTATAAATTATATATGAAAAGGTAAAAGAAACACAATTGAATATATTAAAGTTCTATTTATATTTGGGGTAACTGTGCTTTATAGTAATTTTCTATAAATAATAGAAACTAATACTTGAGAGAATAAATAATTTCTCTGGTATTTTTTTATGAAACGCAGTTGTTTTTATCTTTCTTTTGTTTAAGCTTTCACAGTCATAAATTAGTTCTATTTATTACATCATTTCTTTTAGACAAAATACGTGTCTTAATTATAAATAGTAAATATTAAATGTTATGCCTGTTGATGTAATAAATAAGAGATGACTAATTATCAGTCTCGTACAAGAAATCTTGTATTTAACGTAACGACTCATATCCTTGAGTCACTTTCAGAATAATTAAACATTATAAACCTACAAACAGGAGATTATAATTATAGTTGTTATATGATTATATAACAATTAAAGTATAGAAAAAATTAGTTTATTAAACATCATTACAACATGATGCGCTCATTAAAAAGCAATAATTGTTTCAACCATTTTTCTTCAATATGTGACTTCCAAGGTACACATGTAACCTTGAATTGAACTTCTTCATTTATTCAAAATTTATTTTTTTTCAAATCATTCACTACTGTCTGATTGAATTTTTATCTTGCTAATATATTTACACTTTCCTCTTCAAATTTTTCAGTACAAAGTAACCAACACTACTCGAATTGTTTGATAAAAAGGTGAAATGTAACAATCTTATAAATCAAATTTTATAATTGTCAACGAAATTTTCGCCCGATAATTTGAATAATATAAGTAATTTTATCCCATTTTAAAATGAAAATGTGAATTTTCATTAACACGGCATCGCGTGTCGTCCCGATGCACGTAATAAAAAACTAGTGAAATTTTGCAACTCAAACGGCACGCAGTAGCAAATTAGCGTAATCGTAGAACGTGAAATTTTCAACGTCGCTATTCGCAATGATCCTTCCTACCATTCACCATCGAGTGAATAAAATACGTTCTTTTCATTTCCACGTTTTATCCCGTAACAAGCGTACACTTTTTTTTTAAACTAGAATTCAATTTTTTTATTTGTCATTGTCGGTCAGGCGAGGCCAGATTGTAACGAATTCGACGAACCAAATTGAAATGTTATCCGAACGAAAGATTTGTGATATCCGAACTCGAAAGTGGCACGTCGAGGCGAATCAACTGACTAAGCGTTCTATATTCGACAAAATGGAATTTTAATAGCCTTTTAAAAATCACCGAGCTTACAACGAACGAATAACCCAAATCTATCACGAACGAATATTTTATAGATTCATCAACTCTTCGAAAGAATTTAGAACCATCTGGTATCCGAAAGAATAGGTATACGAAAAATATATGTATACATATATACATACATACATACATACATACATACATACACACACACAAAGTGTGCAAAGAAACTACACTCGAACACACCATTTAAGAAAAGACCGATTGCTTCGAGAACTCTAAAACGAGGTCCTCGAGAAGAGTAATCCTTCTATTAGCATTTTTTCTTTTGAGCCAAGCTTCTACATTCTTTTCGACCGTTTTCAAATAGTTCAGAACTGCACACCGAGTGAAGAGTGCGAGAACGGGGAGCTCGAACTCTCCGACGTTACCTAACTTCGTCCTCATTAAAAATTTTAATAAAGAACCTCTCGTCGCGTTCAGCTACCCCCCCCCCCCCCGTTCGTCTGCAGACATTAAAATCACGATCTCTTCTTTTGTTGGCACCCAACAGAACGCTGGTAAATTTCCATCGCGAGCGTACGCGGGAAACGTCGTCGCTACCGTAACGCGCCAACCGGCAATTGTACGGGGACATCGAAGTGGTGCATGATCGGTGACATAAACGACACACTCGCCCGGTGTGTACCACCCAGGCGGTCCACCTTAGGTCGACGTCGTAAAAGTCGTGGGCGTCGTTCGTGTCGTGCTTGAAACTCTGCGGGAAACGTGCCCTTTTGGGGCTGTTTGCTTCTCTATTTCTGGACATCGTTCGGAACAGCTGTTCGAAACGGGCTTGCCCCGACGTTTCCGGTTCCGTGGACCCGTGCACGGTTTCGTCGATGATTTCCACCGATAGTTTTCACGCGAGTGGAAACACAAGGGTACCGAGTTCGCGCGATATTGTAATCCACTCATTATGACGATGAGAAGTTTCACCGATATCAACGAGGCTCCGAGGTCACGATAGCTATACTGTGTTACAGATAACGCGATGAAAGGGAATTTAAAGCTGAAATGGGTGATTCTTTAATGGACTCAAAGACTAGCGACGAACTAACCGATGTCCCTGTTGCGACCCCTACGACCAATCGTAGCCGCATTCCTTTCGTTGGTCAACTTTTCAGCAATGCACAGTACTTGTAAGATTTGTGAATTAAAAACATTATCATTAGAGTGTTCGGGCAGTGGCATCGTCTTTGAGTTCAATGGCGAGAGAATCATCCTGACTATCGTCTTCGAAGTACACTTCACGCGTGAAAGTATTTCCCTTCGAATTACAGACTTTCGAGGCCCAGAAATCAATATGGTTACTTATATGAAAGTAGTTCACACCGTGGCAAGTAAAGTTTACTACGTCTCGAGATTTAACGAGAAATTTTTGCACGATAGCCAGCCCATAGGTGTACAGCCTCATAGTGTTATTTGTAGCACCGTTGCTGAATTTCAAGTCCCATCCAACCATCGATACCACCCCCGTTTAATAACCTGGAAAGGTACTATGCATCGTAGAATCAATCGTAACTGTAACTCTCTGAAATTCAGACACGCGCTCGGGTCTCGCAGAACCCTCGAAAAGTTTTCTCCAGCATCGGGATTCGAGAGTCTGGCTTCCTCCTTCGTGCCCGAATTCACCACGGGAAAATCGTTACCTATTTCCTTGCTTTGAGAGAGGAGGGGGGGGGGGGGAGAACCCTTGAATCCTATCATTACCGAAATCACCGATCGCGCGGCAAAAGATTCCACGCCGATTCCTGCGAATCGATATCATTCCTGAAGCTACTCGCACAGCTATAGAAGCCTCCGAGGAAAAAGGGAAATATATTACTCCGTTGGAGGGATCGCGTCGAAAGATCTTATTCCGGGTAGCATTCCCGAGCCGTAAAGATAAATTCGAACGGTTACGGTGAAAATCCAGTTTGTAGCATCCAGCTCCTTCGTGGACTTCCTGACCTGATAAAATCAATGAGAGCTCGCCAAGATCGTCTCATGCACGGACAAGGGAAGCTTGACTTTGCGGCCGTTTAGGCTCGAGCCTCGTAGACGTCCGTAAGAAGTGTTCACGAGAGGAAACGACTCGAGACACCCTTGTGGGTAACCGGGTGACCCAGTGAATTTTAAGGGGATGGTAGCCTTGGTCGGAGGGTTCTTTGTAATTAATTTATTGCTTCTGGAATTTCTAGAATTTTAGAGAATCAAATGTTTTCGGAGCACCCTTGAATGTTAACAGAATTGAAATTTTTTTTTTATGTGAGTTTTTTTTATTGAAAAGTTTATTGTTTTTTCAAAGAGATTACTTAGATGTGATTTAGAAAAGTACGAAAAGTTTAGAAATTACTTCTAGCGATCGATTGTCCACTTGTTTTGATGTTGATAGCGTTTTGTAGACAATTGAGGGCGATCTTCTGCTATTAAGTAACAATAGTGTGTAAATGGCAGGATTTTTTTTTTTGTATTTATTAGACAGACACCTGGAGGAAAATTCTGGTCGACTAGGTTCTTAAGGTCAAATTTCTGACCATACAACCGCATTTCAACTTGTCTGACCATACATCCATAATTGTCTGACTGTACACTCGCATTTCTACTTGTATGACCATAGACAGATGTAATACAACTTATCGGGCCATATACGAGGTTCTACTACTTGTCCGACCATATACAGTGGTCATACTATGTCTATGGTCGGACACGTAGTCTGCGCTACTATAATGGTTATAGTATAACATCGTTAAAAATCGATCTCATTTAGAGGAAGCGCGGTTGCGCTGTTCAGGATTCTTAGACAGTGTTTTTTCAATACCCCCTGAGACTCAAACGGTTAATGCTCAAGTTTTATTGAAAAAATAAGCTTCTCATCGACTTGTGTTTCCCTTCACTACCAAGGTCGTCCCTCCCTCACTCGGGATTAACCTTGTCGCGTTGTAGGGCAAGATAGATGTATCGATTGCTAATAGATTAGAGTTCTTTTGCATTACACGCGTACTAAGGGAGCTACTAGTGCTGTGGGAAGCTGGAAAGATATCTCCTGGAGTAAGGGGAGTTTAGAACCATATATAAGGGGACTGTGAACAGCACTGAGCAATTTTTGCTTAGTCACATCTTCTCCGAATGTCGACTGAACTGTCTGACCCAATACGATTTCCAACGTATTGTGTCAGATGTGACTTTTGACTGAACAAAAATTAATCTACGCTGTCCACATTCCCCTTAGACATGCTACTACGTCCTTCTTAATCTAAAGGTCGCCTACCAGCTATACTTAACGATTGAAATGATATTAATTACGAAGTAAACAAATTTTGCAATTAAATTCAAAGGGTTGCTTTAAGAAAATAGACAATAGAGATCGATTTTTTTAATCCGAATTTAGCAGACTATCCTCTTGGGGAAAGGTTCTGGTCAAGTCGAGCCATGGAAGATCGCTGGACCGCTTAAATCTTCTCGGACGATTTCATCGTGATCTATGAAGGACAGGTCGCAGCGGAAATAAATTTCCCTGGGGCAAACGGGCGGGCCTCCCTCGAGAGCTAGCTCGACCTATTAACCCCCTGACGGTTTATGGTGTTTCCTTTCTGGCTGATCTGGCAGCCGATCGGATAAGTCCGTTGAGACTGTTGCGGCAGGGAATGGCGAATAGCCAGCCCATCCCCCTCGTATTCTTCCGGGAAGTTGATTCAGATCGTGGTATAAGTTTGATCTAAGATTCTCCAGCTCCGAATATTTTAATTCCAACATTTAAAAATTATAATCGCGCTCGGGTTGTATTTTACATTTTATTCTTTATTCGACGACTTTAGCACAGTAGAAGAAGTATTGTAGAAGAAGATTAAATGGTACATAATCTAACCTTTTTTCATACCAAATTTATATAGACTATAAGATAAATATTTGTACATTGTAAATTATTTCCCTCTTTTTACGTAATATTATCTGGTACGGATAAATCTCATGTTTATAATTATCATCAATTATTACTATCATTCTCTATATTCTACTTCGTAACACACATCATTGTACATAGAGAATCATTGTAATTCTCTTGGATTATTTAAATTCTAGGAAAATGTGCATAGAAAAAGAAATAATTTTCAACCGAGTAGCCATCTTGTAAAATTCTCCCACGTTGGATCAAGTTAATACATCGATGCTTCGTTCATAGAGATTGCGTTCCTTTTAATTAATTCCTCTTTCTATTCACGATACCACCGAGCGGATCTTGGTAAATGCACGTTCTTCCATTTTTTGTTTTCTCGTATGTTAATTCCACCGATTTCAGCGCACAAGCTGAAAAAGCTGACCCCCCCCCCCCCCCCCGTGCAACGCGTGTTCAAAAATTACGGAATTTTATACGCCGCGTCGCTCCCACGGGTAGCCACCGTTTTCGCGTATTTTCTTAAGCTACTGTTTCTCCGATAATACAGCGCATTATACGGTAGTTTAACAGAACTTACCGCCACGACCGGAAGCAGTCCGGCGCCTACACGCGCAAACCGCACACGAACTTTCTGTAATGCGCATAACCGGAACGGGGGAAACTTCATTAGAGTAATGTGCGTGGCGTAACAAACTTGTTACACGGTTGGTCGAAATCTCCTTGGCTAGGCTCGAAGTAGACATTCTATTCGAACATTCGCCGCCGAGTTTAACGACGTTTTTACTTCGTCGCGTGTAGCCTATTACGAGTCGAGATTTCTATCGAATTTTTTCACCGAAACTTCGGTATAATTTTGTCTTTACATTCGGCGAATACTCCCGTCGCAGCGTTATCGCATAATCGTGCTTTCGAAACGCGAATTATTTTCAAAACTTTATTTAAATTATTTACTTCGTTAATCTTCCGATTGTATTTCAGCCACAACTGCGGTGGAATCATTTTATTTTCCATTCGTTGAAAAAAAAATGGAAAAATTGAATTTTTATTCGTTATTTTATTATTTATTTGATGAACACTGTTGAACACTGATTAAACCGTCTGGTATTTATTTTTAATTCAATTTTTTTTTTGTCACCGATGCACAGAGGGACAAAAGAGGTACGTGAGTGCGTAAAAAACGAAGTACAATTTTTTTCAAACCTAATCTCAATTTATGGATTCCAATTGAAGTATTTTCGCAGTCGTATTATGCGAAATATTGTCGTGCATTTCCCACACAGTACAAACGTTAAAAAGATTCGCGTACAATGCGCGCACAGCATTCCTCCGCTATTCAAATAACATACGTCATTTCCCCGTCAAATGTGCCCGGATAAACGACGGAAAATTTCATGGTGAATTCTTCAACATGCTACGGGGAGGAGCGTTCCTGATTCCACTGACAAATTTATGAATGCACGACGATCGCGTCTCGCAAAAATACTTTGCAGAGAAATCTATTTCGCCGTCACACGCTGACCGACGAGTCTTTCGTTTAAAATAGCGCTCAAAGTTTAATTTACACTGCCAAATTTTAAGACGAGTGTATCTACTTTTGTTCCCAAAATTTGATTGCGTAAAATTATTATCTACGAGAAACTCTGCATTCTGATTTAAAATAGTGATCTTCAAATCTACTACACGTACTGTCCCTCCTTGACAAGAAGGCAAACGAGTGTTTCCATCCGTGAACTAGAGTGGGGGTAGAAACATTCATCAGTCTTCCTCTCGCGGAGGGACAGTTCAAATGTACGATGTCCTCATATCATACTCTCTTTTTAGACGTATAAATTCTTTTTTTCAAACATTTCTTCCCATTTCTACGTAAAATTATTTGCAAAATTATTGCAGATCGATACTTTTTTTTTATACGTTGAAATTTTTAATTTTCAAAAATAAATATTCAGAGAGATTTTAGACTACCCTGTATATAGAAGAAAGTCGACGAAGTCTCTTCGCTTTAAGGATCGCGTGGCGGAAAGGATTTACGCCATTTAGGAACGGAAGTCGAGGAAAGAAGCGGGCAAAATATTGCCCTCGAAACGCACGATTATTAATGCATTTCGCGCCCCGTGTTTGTTAATACATCATACTTGAGACGTCGCTGTTGTTGTTCTTTGCAGTTGTTCCCTCGGTCAATTACGGCGTCGAACGAAGATTAATGGTCGGCCATTTTTCATCGCGCCCGCCATACCATCTTTTATAATTATTGTTGTAGAGAAAGAGTTCTGTTTCGCGAGAAAATACGCCGAGGAATCGAAGAACTCGATGAACGTATCTTCGCGATCGGATAATCAAAAACAAAAACACAGATGACGTTTTCTTTTTGTATAACAAATTATCGAGCAACGAATACAATTTTGTAATAAATTTAATCTTTTGTTGGTTTATTAATATCGGTCGTGTTAGTCCGAAATTGTTCGAAATTGTTCGAAATCGTGCATAAAAAATCTGACACGAATGATCGAAAGTTAATTACGTTTTATTACTGGAATCGGTTATAGCGCGATAATTACGCGGAATTATTTTCACGCGTGTTAACTATTGAATTTGATCGACTTTTAATGACTAATCGGGATTGAAAATTGAAGTATTATTAGGTCTACTTGCTCTTCAAAGACACGAGATATTAAATATTGACGATAGATATTCAAACTTTTAAAATTCCCTTTTGTCTCGTAATATTGTATTTTTAGATCGTATAACAACTATAATGAAACGATCGTTTAATTTCCATTATTTAGATTCCGTTTGAATAAATTTAAAAATAAACAATTATTCTCTATTAGTATTCGATCAACACCACTGACTCGTTTCCGCTCCCTTGCAAATATATTTCTTCGACCAGAAAATTGCACACTGCACGGTGCTTCGATTTCGCTAGAATATTTTGTAATAATGCCTAAACGTTAAATGCACAGACTCGGAAACTCTGGCCTCATTATTTAATAAGTGCCTTTTCCCGTGGTCACAGGTTAATTTAAATTCTCGTTATTGAATTTCTGTCCGCGATACTAACTGCTGCTCGTAATAACGAACTCGCGATTCCCGTTCGCACAACATGCATCGTTAGAGTCTCGTAATACCCGAATTCGGTATTTACATTGAGCACTTTAACCATGCTTGATCAATTCGATGATGATTGGTTTCATTAGTCGATCCTTTGAGGTTAGGTTTAATAACAGTAATTTCGTCGTTTCTCATCCCTTGCCTATTCGTATATTCCTTGTATTCGTTTACAATGGAAATTTTAACAAAATTGAAATAAAAATTTCCAGCAAACTACATTCCACGAAAGAAATAATATTACACCCTGTACTTTAACCGTAAATTGTGTATTTCTCGATCAAATCGTCCGAAATTCATATTTACCAGCGCGAAAACACTCCTGGTAAGAAAATTGTAGAAAAATTTATCCGTTTTTACGAGTGTCACGTATTGTTATCGTAACTCCGGCAGAAATTTTTACAATTGTTCAAAATAAAGTCGGTTTGATCGCTGACAAATTTTCCCCGGTTACAATACAACAGTGAACACGAGAATATTCACATTTGTGAAATCACCGAGCGGAATTGTCCACGTTACTTCGTATAGCGAAATTATTCACGATTTCAATTCCACGGTGACGATAAAAGTGATTCGAAGCTATGAAAATGGTTTTTTCGGGGAGAAGTACACGATCCGTTCGCCTGATCGTTGCGAAAATCTCGCGAAATCCACTTCGACTTCACGTTGTATTAAACGTACGAGTTGTTTCAGCCAGCAGGAAGCGATTTAACGGCTTCCAGAAACGTGAGCGTATTTTAAACCATTTTTCACCGTTCGATCGTCTGGTTTCGAAGGAGCGTGTAAAAACAAAAAAAAAATGAGAAATAAAGAAAAACGAGAAGAAGAAGGGGAGCAGGGTTTTCCGGTGTTTTTCAATATTTGATAATTCCGGAAAAGAGACGTCAAGCGGAGCGCGCGCGACCGCATCATCGCGTCCCGTTTTGTCGTCCAGCGAGCGGCACGTGCTAAATTACACCTGCCACGTTGGAAAACCGGGATTTCCGCGCGGTGCTGTACAACGATACGTTGGAACCGATGTTTACGTCGGGCTGGCGAAGTGTATCCAACGCGCGAGGGTTCGGCCGCGAATCGGTCCGGGACGCCGCGGCGGATTTAATCTGTTTGCAAATCGGCGGAGAGCGCGAGTGTAAAACTGCCGGCTGTCGCGAATGAAGTCGCGCTTTTCCGCGTTTATTAAAACGTCGCGGTCGGAGCCGCGCGGGCGTTCGCGAAATTGCGCGCGGGGAGTTTCCACGGAAAGTCACCGATAACTGTGACCAGAAATGATAAATGAGCCGTTCACGATGAAAATGGCGAGGAAGTTCGTTTGAAAATAAGAAACAGAGTCGGGGTGGAGAGAAGAAAAATTTGAAGATCGAAAATAACATTTTGAAATGATTTTCCGAACATCCTAATATATTAAAGATAAAAATTGAAGATTGAAACACCCCGTATTATATCATAGATGTATTTGGATATTGATGCAATATATAAATAGTTGTGGGTTGAATTTAAATATTTATGTATATAATTCATAGAGTACCTTTGTAAAGAGTATAGAGTAAACATGGAGATATAAAGGAAAGAGATGGAGTAGTGATGCAAGTAGATTTAGATCGTAGTCGGACGTCGAAGAGAATTACAGTGATACTCTATGTACAATATGTGTTACGAAGTAGAATATAGAAAATTATAGTAATAACTGACGATAATTATAATGATGAGATTTATCCGTATCAGATAATATTACGTAAAAAGAGGGAAATAATTTACAAGGTACAAATATAAAACTCTCACATTCACGAAAGTGGAACAAGATAATATATCAGCGAGCCACGCTATTCGTTTAATTCGACATACGGTACGGGAAATAAGTCACTGTATGGTCAGACGTCGAGGATAAAATAGTGGCTGGCTCGCGAAACACGTCGTAGAACTTCTAATTTGATTCAATATTTAACTTTCAATAATTATGGGGATTTGTCGAAACTATTACTGCAGATTTACATTTGATTTAGTGTGTCGTAAGTAACATTACGTTAGTAATCGCACAGCTCTGCTAAATAATGGTGCAAACGTGGATGCAATTGCACGTATCGCGAGTAGAATAAACTCGTCTACGATCGGACAATATATTCCAGTCTACCATAATCAGGGGTACAGCGAACAATGTCTGTTAAACAGGTTGTATTATATATTCGTTGATCAAAGTAGATCTAATAAATCTTCCTATTTTTTTATCCTCTAATAGAAAATGATTACTTCAATCTTCTAATAGACGAGTTCAGCTTGAAATATTATTTCCAACGAACGCTGGATTTTGAACTTCTGTGAAAATTTCGTAATTCTGGGTCGAATTCCTTTTTCCATATTCTCGAGTTCTTTGTTAAATTTGTATCGCTTGATGAAACAACTTTGCATTTACAAAACGTGTTCCTCAATCTATTTACTTGTATAGATTCGAAGTCCAGTCGCTGTACGTACAGCGAGTGTCCATCAGTATGCAGGTATTGGCATTATAGATCACGTAGTGGATTACCTGAACGTATCATGCACCAGGAATCTAAGCATAGGTCGATCGAAGCAACCATGTCAATATTAGCCTCTGTTATAAATCATCCGGACACATGAAGCTATCTGGCCTCGACGAAATCATTTAAGCTTAACCAGGGAGGGTGGATGATGTTTCCGCGCTAATCATAATTTCTCCCCACAATGACTGAGAAAGCGGAGAAATAAAACAACATCGCGCAATAATAACTTTACTCGCTGTTAATCAAAGTTCTACTTCGATTTACGAATGATTACGATACAAATTCCACCGAATTGATCAACGTGGATAATTACCAACGTTGTAAGAGCAAATTGCAAACGTTTGGCTTTGATAGCGTAATCGATGTAAATTATTAGTATTCCCGATGTAAAGAACGATATTGGTCAATTATTTTATATCGCTTGTTTTACAGATAATACCGCGAGTTATAACGTTGTTGCTTTAACAATTTCATCAAGCTGTACGTTACTCCGTCGACATTTTATTAAGACAATTCTGTTATCCATGAACGTTTATCCTTTATTTTATGCAGTCTTTAATTTTACCTACGACGTAAAACGCGCGAACGTTGTTCAAGCGGCCATCTTCGCTTTAGATGCGAGTGGATTCGATCGAGGATCGCGATTACTTTACGATTGTCTCACTTTCCACGATCCTGCAGGACGAGGGATACGAGGAAGCATCAATTTTTGATCGTCGAGGAACCATCAACTTTTCATCGACTCCGGGTTATTATACGTACTTTGTCTTTAATAACGGTTGCGTTCGCGGCGGTATAAATTGGCCTGCCAGTGTCACTGAGAGGCCATCCCCACTACTTAGTTCAACTAAACCACGCCTATGTTGTTTGTCCGTTGCTTCAAAGGGGTGAAAGTAAAGATGTTTCGACTCAAGATCTTCTAACGTGGGTTCATAATTAATCAATCTTCTGTGTTGGACGTAAATTGCATCTCAAATTATGGATGATAGGAAGAATGGACACGTATTTCTGAATTACCTTGTATACATCAAGTATTTAAAAAGAATACCGTTAGTGACTTACAAAATAATACGATGCAAAGAGTTTCTAATTAAACTTTATTTAACTGACTATTTTATAATTAAAAAAACGAATGTTACAAAAAGTCTACGTACGATTTAGACAGACATTGGGGAAAAGTTATTATGACTGATAAAATCATTTACTTAAAGAGATTCATTAATTTTCACCCTATAAAAAAAGAAAAAGACAAAATTAACTTCTACAAACGTTGATCAACGATTTTCGAATAAATTGTACCCCGACCACGGTGACACCCAAACCTCGAGGAATCCGACCTTGGACAATATTCATCGGTATTGTCTTAAGAGACAAAGATTTTCAGGAGAGATAATGTTGGCTATCTCGCTTTATACACAGCGAACAATTATTTCTCCGAAACTGGTCGAGACAAGGATTTTGCGAAGAGTGTCCTTCACGACCGGAGGTGTAAAGGAGAAAACATTGGAAGCTAAGGGGTGGAAAAAAAGACGAAATTGAGCCCGGATGAAACGTAGGGGGAAGGGGGTATGGAGACAGAAGCGACGGAAATAACGCGAGTCCAAAGGGAACCGAGAGTCGAGGAAAAGAGTAAACCTGAAAACAAGAAAATAGAGCGATGCAAGCGTAGAATGAAAAGGGAGATGGGAGGTAGGCGAGGGAGTAGACATAACGCGAAAAGGGGGAGACTGAAACGAAGGTCACATGGCAGAAAGGTTGCGGGAGCGGGGTGTAGTGGAGCGGAAGGGGGGGGGGGACAGATGGAGAGAAAGTGGAAGGCAGAGAGTACCTTCGGGACTCTGGACGGTTCATACTCGAAGGCAATTTCGCGAACATTCGGGGTGAAAAAAGGCCGTCAGCCGGCGTGAAACGAGACGACGGAGAATTCATTTTTTCTGTGCCATTGGTTCGCGGGAAATACTCTGCTTTATAACGTACATAGAACGCGGCGGAAGTGTCGGTGAACCGTTCCTTCCACCTCTACTCCTTCTACCCCCAACCCCCCTCTGTCGACCCCTCTCACGCGGTTTTCTCGTTTCCTATTTTCTATCGATCCCCGAGAAGAGTAACGCGTCTCGTTGAAGCCTCGAAGCGAACGAAAGCGACCGCGAACGCTCGTGTATTTTCGTTTACGCGTAGTTCGATCAACGCCCCGGGGAAAGCAAAATGGTCGAGCTTTTTTAATACTCCGGTTTTCCCGCCGAGCCACGAATTAACGACCAGACGTTCGCAGCGAACAGTCACCGTCCGAGAAACTATCCGAATGCCACGGAGTGGGGGAAGTAACGAGTGTATCCTTTGTATTGGTATAATGGTGTACTAAGTTACAAAACAATACGAATATTAGTTCTTTCACTTTACCCATGCTACTTTCCTCCAGTTACACACGGAATATTTGTGGAAACTCGGAGCGTGTACTGTATGGTACACAAGGGCTACACGCTATCTCGCTCGATCTCGATGCGTCTAGTCTACTGTTCATCCACAAAAAGAAGGCAAATGAGTGTTTCCATCCCCACTTTAGTTCACGGAGTACTTCTTGTCAGTCGGGAGCAATACATCGGACGCGGTGAAAGTATAGCTCGTTTCGTGTGTAGGATAATACGACGCCACGTCAAATGGAGGAATCTTATGTGGATGGGGATAATTATTTATTCATCGTGACATGACAGTAAAGAGGATGCTTTTAGCGTATGCATAATGCAGCTTGTGTATGCCCCGTTTTCCTTATTCGTAAATAGGTGATGAGGTCCATTATTCTATAGAGACAGTGAAAGTCCTCGCTGCCCTCCTTACGGAAGCTGCTTGACACTGAGCACATGATTATGGAGACTCATCAGAATCTTGAGTGTACTTATTTTGCGTAGGTATATTAACAGTTATCAGTTGCTACAACGAGAATGTAGGACACAAAATTGTTTCACCTGTTTGGGTTTTTTCGGTGTTCAAAATTTTTAAATGAAAGTGTATTTTCAATCAATTTTTGCTTTCATACGTAAATTTGTACGTTTCAAACTAATTTATGTGTATTAACAGTTATCTGTCGTTACAGTGGAAAGTAGAGCGTGAAATTATTTCGCGGTTTTGAGTAATTTTTTATTTTATCGAGAATGTAGAGACGTAAATTTTTACACCAGGGTGGGAGAAATTAATGAAATTCTAATACACGTGGATTTATTTTAAACTCGCTCGACTTCACAACTTTTCAGCGTATTACGTGGTAGCATTTTATTGTTTGTCTATTTCGTTCTCGCTTCACGAGGCGGAACGAGAAAAATAAATCCAACGCTGCGCGACGTTAAAACATGACCCGTTGCACGCGCTTCCGTTTACACTGAAATTACAATCGCTGCGAACGAACACGATACATTCCGGGAATTAAAGAAATTTTTCTCGAGTCTTGAGTTACAGCGTTACCGCTGGTAAACTCGATTCTCCTTGATCATCTGTGTCGAATACAACTGCGACTCCGTGTTATTTTCCATCTTCGACTCCTTATACATTTCCTCGATTAGCACCGAAACGAATTAATCTCGACCTCCTTGTACTTGTTATCTGTTTTTATTGCACCGTTTCTCAACGCCAACTTCATTTATCTTTCGTAATAAATTACCGAATAGAATGAAATCAAAGATCTCTGCAAAAAGTTCTAACAATAATTACTCCATCCACTAACGACAAAAAAACAAATATATATTACCGAACTTTGTGTAGTGGAACGAGCTCACTATTTTGCGCGAAACTTAACACAAATACGTTGAAAAGAAAAATGAGAAGTTTGTTCGGTTGAAAATTAATTTTCGTATTTTTAGAGTTATTGTGATCTAAATTTTTTCGTAGAATCATTTCATTTCGTTTTGCAAATATTTGGGGCAAGAATTATCGTACACAATTTCTGAACATGTATTAAATATTTACTTGAATTAAACATGTCTACTCTCGCGCTCTCCGATATAGGGGGTGAACCACATAATTTGATCACTTTGAGTGCTCCGGGTAGCAGTGGACTGATTCAAATTTCACATGAAATATTTTTTTTTATACGAAAGGTCATGTGTCGGGCATCAATAATAACTAACATTAACCGCGCAGCGAAATCAAAAAGTGTACCGTGTTGTATGAATAATTTAGTTCGGTATACCTTTAGCGGTAATTGTGAAACAAAGTGACACAAGAACTTTTTAGATATTAAAAATATACGAACGATCATTGGCATTGGAAAAATCGAAGTTGACCCAGACAATTTCTTGAGAAAAATCATGACGTGGAAAAAGTACATTATAGTGTCCTTTTAAATTATTCAAAATAATTAATGATCGCCAAAAAAAAAAAAAACAATCACAACTATCGATTAAAGTAATTGGACCTGTATAAATACTTGCCGCGCCTGTGAATAAATAAATAAAAATTAACCCCCACGTTCGACAAACTTTCCAAGAAAATCATTATTCCAACGTCACAAACTTTCCCGATAGGAAGTAAACGGAATAAATCTCTTAACAATCATCTCATCGCTGCGCGAACCGCTCCTTCCGACTAATCGATACGTGTCGATAAATTGAACGGTCCTAGCGCCAACGAAAACGTTATTATTACGCGCTTATTAATCCAATAAATTTGCTTGTCGATAGTCTACCGCCGTTGAAACTTTTGCATATTCGAGCCCCTCTTCGGAGCAGTTCTTCTCCGAGCTGGGTTCCCGCGTAAATCCGTCGATTTCGCGAGTTATACTGCGTTCGTGTATCCCAAAGTATGGTTCCCACAGACGCTTGGGCAACTGCTTGACAAAGAAAAAAGTGCGTGCATTCCATATAGAGGGGATAGTGTGCTCACAGTATCTGGGTATTGGATTTTAACACGAGCATCCCTTTAGCGCGAAGATTTATAGAGCATACAGCACTCTTCAGCAAGAGTTCCTTTGAAAGTAGACCTATATTGAACACAGAGCTCCTCTGACAATACAGTTCCCATGCGCATAGAGCTTTCTCGGGCATAAAGCTCTATTGAGGGTAGAGCTCTCCTGAATATAGAGCTTCCTTGTTCATAGAGCTTCTTTGAGTGTAGAGCCTCCTTGAATGTAGACTTACCTTGAGTAGAGACCTTCCTTGAGTGTAAAACCTCCATGAATGTAGACTTACCTTAAGCACAGCGCTTTCTCGAGCATAGAGCTTCTTTGAGTGTAGAGCGTCCTTGAATGTAAACATATCTTGGGCATGGTGCTTTCTTGGGCACGGTGCTTTCTTGGGTATCGAGCTTTTCTTGGGCATACAGCTTTCAGGGGCATATAGCTTTCTCGGACATGAAGCTGTATTGAGGATGTAGCTGCCGTGAGGATAGTGCTCTCCTGAATATAGATCTTCCTTGAACATAGCGCTGCTTTGGGTATAGTGCGTCGTTGAATGTAAACTTAGCTTGGGCATGGTGCTTTCTTGGGCATGGTGGATTCTTGGGCATCGAGCTTTTCCTGGGCATACAGCTTTCAGGGGCATATAGGTTACTCGGACAAGAAGCTGTATTGAGGATGTAGCTGCCGTGAGGATAGTGCTCTCCTGAATATAGATCTTCCTTGAACATAGCGCTGCTTTGGGTGTAGAGCGTCGTTGAATGTAAACATATCTTGGGCATGGTGCTTTCTTGGGCATGGTGCTTTCTTGGGCATGGTGCTTTCTTGGGCACCGAGCTTTCCTTGGGCATACAGCTTTGAGGGACATAGAGGTTTCCCGGACATGAAGCTGTATTGAGGATGTAGCTGCCGTGAGGATAGTGCTCTCCTGAATATAGATCTTCCTTGAACATAGCGCTGCTTTGGGTGTAGAGCGTAGTTGAATGTAAACTTATCTTGGGCATGGTGCTTTCTTGGGCATGGTGGAATCTTGGGCATAGAGCTTTCTTGGGCATACAGGTTTCTTGGGCATACAGGTTTCTCGGGCATGAAGCTGTATTGAGGATGTAGCTGCCGTGAGGATAGTGCTCTCTTCAATATAGATCTTCCTTGAACATAGCGCTGCTTTGGGTGTAGAGCGTCGTTGAATGTAAACTTATCTTGGGCATGGTGCTTTCTTGGGCATGGTGCTTTCTTGGGCATAGAGCTATCTTGGGCATAGAGCTTTCTTGGGCATAGAGGTTTCTCGGGCATGAAGCTGTATTGAGGATGTAGCTGCCGTGAGGATAGTGCTCTCTTCAATATAGATCTTCCTTAAAAATAGCGCTGCTTTGGGTGTAGAGCGTCGTTGAATGTAAACTTATCTTGAGCATTATGCTTTCTTGGGCATGGTGGAATCTTGGGCATAGAGCTTTCTTGGGCATACAGGTTTCTTGGGCATACAGGTTTCTCGGGCATGAAGCTGTATTGAGGATATAGCTGCCGTGAGGATAGTGCTCTCCTGAATATAGATCTTCCTTGAACATAGCGCTGCTTTGGGTGTAGAGCGTAGTTGAATGTAAACTTATCTTGGGCATGGTGCTTTCTTGGGCATGGTGCTTTCTTGGGCATGGTGCTTTCTTGGGCATCGAGCTTTTCTTGGGCATACAGGTTTCTTGGGCATAGAGGTTTCTCGGGCATGAAGCTGTATTGAGGATATAGCTGCCGTGAGGATAGTGCTCTCTTCAATATAGATCTTCCTTGAACATAGCGCTGCTTTGGGTGTAGAGCGCCGTTGATTGTAAACTTATCTTGAGCATTATGCTGTCTTGGGCATGGAGCTTTCTTGGGCATACAGGTTTCTTGGGCATAGAGGTTTCTCAGGCATGAAGCTGTATTGAGGATGTAGCTGCCGTGAGGATAGTGCTCTCTTCAATATAGATCGTCCTTGAACATAGCGCTGCTTTGGGTGTAGAGCGTCGTTGAATGTAAACTTATCTTGGGCATGGTGCTTTCTTGGGCATGGTGCTTTCTTGGGCATGGTGCTTTCTTGGGCATGGTGCTTTCTTGGGTATGGTGCTTTTTTGGGCATGGTGCTTTCTTGGGCATAGAGCTATCTTGGGCATAGAGCTTTCTTGGGCATAGAGCTTTCTTGGGCATAGAGGTTTCTCGGGCATGAAGCTGTATTGAGGATGTAGCTGCCGTGAGGATAGTGCTCTCTTCAATATAGTTCTTCCTTAAAAATAGCGCTGCTTTGGGTGTGGAGCGTCGTTGAATGTAAACTTATCTTGGGCATGGTGCTTTCTTGGGCATGGTGCTTTCTTGGGCATAGAGCTATCTTGGGCATAGAGCTTTCTTGGGCATAGAGGTTTCTCGGGCATGAAGCTGTATTGAGGATGTAGCTGCCGTGAGGATAGTGCTCTCTTCAATATAGATCTTCCTTAAAAATAGCGCTGCTTTGGGTGTAGAGCGTCGTTGAATGTAAACTTATCTTGAGCATTATGCTTTCTTGGGCATGGTGGAATCTTGGGCATAGAGCTTTCTTGGGCATACAGGTTTCTTGGGCATAGAGGTTTCTCGGGCATGAAGCTGTATTGAGGATATAGCTGCCGTGAGGATAGTGCTCTCCTGAATATAGATCTTCCTTGAACATAGCGCTGCTTTGGGTGTAGAGCGTAGTTGAATGTAAACTTATCTTGGGCATGGTGCTTTCTTGGGCATGGTGCTTTCTTGGGCATGGTGCTTTCTTGGGCATGGTGCTTTCTTGGGTATGGTGCTTTCTTGGGCATGGTGCTTTCTTGGGTATGGTGCTTTTTTGGGTATGGTGCTTTTTTGGGCATGGTGCTTTCTTGGGCATAGAGCTATCTTGGGCATAGAGCTTTCTTGGGCATAGAGCTTTCTTGGGCATAGAGGTTTCTCGGGTATGAAGCTGTATTGAGGATGTAGCTGCCGTGAGGATAGTGCTCTCTTCAATATAGTTCTTCCTTAAAAATAGCGCTGCTTTGGGTGCGGAGCGTCGTTGAATGTAAACTTATCTTGGGCATGGTGCTTTCTTGGGCATGGTGCTTTCTTGGGCATGGTGCTTTCTTGGGCATGGTGCTTTCTTGGGCATAGAGCTATCTTGGGCATAGAGCTTTCTTGGGCATAGAGGTTTCTCGGGCATGAAGCTGTATTGAGGATGTAGCTGCCATGAGGATAGTGCTCTCTTCAATATAGATCTTCCTTAAAAATAGCGCTGCTTTGGGTGTGGAGCGTCGTTGAATGTAAACTTATCTTGGGCATGGTGCTTTCTTGGGCATAGAGGTTTCTCGGGCATGAAGCTGTATTGAGGATGTAGCTGCCGTGAGGATAGTGCTCTCTTCAATATAGATCTTCCTTAAACATACCGCTGCTTTGGCTGTAGAGCGTCGTTGAATGTAAACTTATCTTGGGCATGGTGCTTTCTTAGGCATCGAGCTTTTCTTGGGCATACAGATTTCAGGGACATAGAGGTTTCCCGGACATGAAGCTGTATTGAGGATGTAGCTGCCGTGAGGATAGTGCTCTCCTGAATATAGATCTTCCTTGAACATAGCGCAGCTTTGGGTGTAGAGCGTAGTTGAATGTAAACTTATCTTGGGCATGGTGCTTTCTTGGGCATGGTGCTTTCTTGGGCATCGAGCTTTTCTTGGTCATACAGCTTTCAGGGACATAGAGGTTTCCCGGACATGAAGCTGTATTGAGGATGTAGCTGCCGTGAGGATAGTGCTCTCTTCAATATAGATCTTCCTTGAACATAGCGCTGCTTTGGGTGTAGAGCGTCGTTGAATGTAAATTTATCTTGGGCATGGTGCTTTCTTGTGCATGGTGCTTTCTTGGGCATAGAGGTTTCTTGGGTATGAAGCTGTATTGAGGATGTAGCTGCCGTGAGGATAGTGCTCTCTTCAATATAGATCTTCCTTGAACATAGCGCTGCTTTGGGTGTAGAGCGTCGTTGAATGTAAACTTATCTTGGGCATGGTGCTTTCTTGGGCATGGTGCTTTCTTGGGCATGGTGCTTTCTTGGGCATGGTGCTTTCTTGGGTATGGTGCTTTTTTGGGCGTGGTGCTTTCTTGGGCATAGAGGTTTCTCGGGCATGAAGCTGTATTGAGGATGTAGCTGCCGTGAGGATAGTGCTCTCTTCAATATAGTTCTTCCTTAAAAATAGCGCTGCTTTGGGTGTGGAGCGTCGTTGAATGTAAACTTATCTTGGGCATGGTGCTTTCTTGGGCATGGTGCTTTCTTGGGCATGGTGCTTTCTTGGGCATGGTGCTTTCTTGGGCATGGTGCTTTCTTGGGCATAGAGCTATCTTGGGCATAGAGCTTTCTTGGGCATAGAGGTTTCTCGGGCATGAAGCTGTATTGAGGATGTAGCTGCCGTGAGGATAGTGCTCTCTTCAATATAGATCTTCCTTGAACATAGCGCTGCTTTGGGTGTAGAGCGCCGTTGAATGTAAACTTATCTTGAGCATTATGCTTTCTTGGGCATGGTGGATTCTTGGGCATAGAGGTTTCTCGGGCATGAAGCTGTATTGAGGATGTAGCTGCCATGAGGATAGTGCTCTCTTCAATATAGATCTTCCTTAAAAATAGCGCTGCTTTGGGTGTGGAGCGTCGTTGAATGTAAACTTATCTTGGGCATGGTGCTTTCTTGGGCATAGAGGTTTCTCGGGCATGAAGCTGTATTGAGGATGTAGCTGCCGTGAGGATAGTGCTCTCTTCAATATAGATCTTCCTTAAACATACCGCTGCTTTGGCTGTAGAGCGTCGTTGAATGTAAACTTATCTTGGGCATGGTGCTTTCTTAGGCATCGAGCTTTTCTTGGGCATACAGATTTCAGGGACACAGAGGTTTCCCGGACATGAAGCTGTATTGAGGATGTAGCTGCCGTGAGGATAGTGCTCTCTTCAATATAGATCTTCCTTGAACATAGCGCTGCTTTGGGTGTAGAGCGTCGTTGAATGTAAACTTATCTTGGGCATGGTGCTTTCTTGGGCATGGTGCTTTCTTGGGCATGGTGCTTTCTTGGGCATGGTGCTTTCTTGGGCATGGTGCTTTCTTGGGCATGGTGCTTTCTTGGGCATAGAGCTATCTTGGGCATAGAGCTTTCTTGGGCATAGAGGTTTCTCGGGCATGAAGCTGTATTGAGGATGTAGCTGCCGTGAGGATAGTGCTCTCTTCAATATAGATCTTCCTTAAACATAGCGCTGCTTTGGTTGTAGAGCGTCGTTGAATGTAAACTTATCTTGGGCATGGTGCTTCCTTGGGCATAGAGGTTTCTCGGGCATGAAGCTGTATTGAGGATGTAGCTGCCGTGAGGATAGTGCTCTCTTCAATATAGATCTTCCTTAAACATAGCGCTGCCTTGGGTGTAGAGCGCCGTTGAATGTAAACTTATCTTGGGCATGGTGCTTTCTTGGGCATGGTGCTTTCTTGGGCATGGTGCTTTCTTGGGCATGGTGCTTTCTTGGGCATCGAGCTTTTCTTGGGCATACAGCTTTCAGGGGCATAGAGGTTTCTCGGGCATGAAGCTGTATTGAGGATGTAGCTGCCGTGAGGATAGTGCTCTCTTCAATATAGATCTTCCTTGAACATAGCGCTGCTTTGGGTGTAGAGCGTCGTTGAATGTAAACTTATCTTGGGCATAGAGTTTTCTTGGGCATACAGGTTTCTTGGGCATAGTGGTTTTTCGGGCATGAAGCTGTATTGAGGATGGAGCTGCTGTGAGGATAGTGCTCTCCTGAATATAGATCTTCCTTGAGTATAGAGTTTTTTTGAGTGTATAATCGTCTTGAATATGAACTTATATGATATACATATGTATATATATATATATATGTGTGTGTGTGTACACCGACACATCTCGGATTATTATCTTTGGATGGTCGCCACCGTACATCGAGTGTTACGAATTCGGTAATTTTAGCGCGTTGGACTTTGAAAAATTTCTTCGGTCTCCAGGCTGCACGGGTATTCAGCAACTCGGTGACACCGAACCGGACGAATAATTTATGAATTAAAGCCGAGCGAGGGATCGGGAATTTCTACCGGTTTAATATCCTCCCGAAGCCTTTGATTCCATTTGAATTACGCTGCGAGTCTCCGATGTCCGCGTGCGCAGGAGTTTATGAAAATTGTTGAAATACGAGACGCGAATAATAACGGGCGAGTGATCAACAAATAGTCCAGCATAAACAGAATATTCTATTAAATTTGTTTAGTTATAATGAACAACGGTTAAATTATTTTTACGAATTTAAACAAACAAATTGAGTTGTCACTCCCGTTTGATTAATTGGTTCGTGTTATTAATAGAGGGAAAACGTAATTTAAACATGTTTCCTTCAACATTCAGACTTTGATTTTGGATATTGATTGCAAATAATTGTAATTATTTTTTTTGATTTATTAAAAACTTTAAAAAGTGTTCAATCACGTCTTTTGCTTTTACACTTGATTTGTAAATTATATTTTTCCAAATCGATACTTGTTTATCGAGTATGATATAACACTAGAAAGTGTTTGATAAATATATTCAAACTGTGAGTTTCAATATTTGAACCGAATCATATTTTTACAGCTTTAACATTTTTGCGTTGGAATATAGGTGTTATTGGCAAAAAACTATTCCGAATTCTTCGGTGACAACTCATGTTTCACCGAGAATGTTCATCAAATAGTCGAGGAAATAAAGATCGACCCTCGAGTACACTCGGGAGACACGATACGTGGTAGAGAATCGAATCTCTCTTAGGAAATTAGAGACTAATTCGTAAACGTTCGGGAAATTAAAAGTAGAAATACCGTGCACTTTCGATTCAATCTTTCTTTGATTAAATTTTACTTGGTAATCTTATTCTACTGCATCCGATAATCTCAACATACTGTAGGGTCGTTTGAGTTGCAAACATTTAATAAATGTTAATAAAAGACAACAAAATATTAATCCTTTTTCCTAAACTTGGAAGCCACATTAATTGAAGAAATTAATTTAAAAAATTTAATTAAAAAAATTCTTTGTTTGAAAATGGAAGTCCAATTTTGCACTATACTTGCTCTATTGCGCATATTGTACTATTAAGCATAGAACTCTACTGAGCATAGAGCTTCACTACAAAAGACACACATACACACACACCATTTCATTACCATTACACAAACACCACCGATAAATTTTTCTCACACACCTTGTTCCACCAAATCGACACAGCATTAAACTTATCGTCACAAATCTCAAAGCAATCGACTATCCAATCACTCGAATATGGCGTTGCACAATACCATTTCCTTTTTGAAATTTTCTTTGAGGTACAAATCACGGTTCACGGTGTTCCGCGAAATCAGTCCAATCGAATAAAAAGAAAAAAAAAAAAAAAAAAAAAAACGATTCGTTGAGAAGCTAAATTAATTATTCTCGGTCCGACCAGACGTTTACCTGTTCTACTTCCGCGTACGAACCGCCAATAATATCCAACCGCTCTCGCGTCCGCAAAAGGTATTTCGGATTAAATCTCGGCTAGCCAGACCGCGAAGCACGTTGGAAGGTGTAAATTTCCGTTTGTAAATCGAACGCTGGTCGACGTTCGGCCTGTGGAAAGGCCACGGGATCGCCTAATGGCCGAAACCGCCACGCGGAGGTTTCGTTAGCCAGGAATCCGCAAGCTCGTCGCGCGATCGATCGGAATTCCAATGGGTTCGCTCTATTTCTTTCTTGGACGGTGTCCTCCACCCTTTCCGGGTAACGACTCGCGGACCAAAACGGCTCGTTAGCACGGGGGACGAGCTCCTAATAAAGCGGTGAACCTCACAAACGTGAAACCGACGTCACCCTAGATGTATACCGCTCCGCGAGTTTTTTCACCGGGATGACGCGATAAACATCCTCGATATTACTTCGTTGCATCCTCTATTGCGGTCTTGACAGCACATTGGTTCGCACACGGAAGCATGCGAGTTCCTCGATGGCCGTTGTTCATAATCGCGAGCTGGGTCGTGGAAATTCTCGGGGACGAAATTGATCATTAAACGTGAACGTGAAACTAACAGCGTGAACGTGATATTTATGAGAGACGGTTTGAGTATTTTGGAATGTTTCTGATGGGAATTGGAGTAATGTAAAGCTACTGTTCAATTGATCAACGTTTGTAGATACTGTTAATTTGTTTTTTCGATTTTGTTGAAAACTATGTTCAATGTTTCATAGGTGTCTCCGCTTTTAGAGTGGATTGGTGAATTATAGTTTTTTAAAATTAGCACTTCTATAAACGTTTTCAATTTTTTGAAAATTAACTAATTAAACTAATTAATTAACTAATAATATTTTAACAGCTACAAAATATTCGAGTAATCTCAACCTCGATCCAGAGCTTATCACTTTCGAAAATTGCTTCACCGTAGCAATAATTTCGTGGTTTCTCGGTTTCACCAGACCGTGTGAGTAATTACTACGAAATTCGAGAACCTAAGCTTTAATTCGAATTTCCAATTATTAAAGAGCAGCTGTTATCACCCCCTTATTTCCGACGACGGTCGCAGACGGGCCATTATGAAAATATTTTACCTTATTCGACCGAAATGGTTGATGTCGTGCATCCACTCGTCGCGATTGTTTATCACCGCGCGAAATATCCCGAGTTCCGCGAGAATGGATTTGTTTAATATCGAAAAAACAGGCAACGGTGATAATTGATACTTGCGAAATGGATTTACGGCACGGTCGAAGAATGCGAACAGATTTATGGGCCGGCGATTGATTAAAATCTGTCTTCGTCCATTTGGCGAAAAGAGAACCGAAGAATTTATGCAAGGAAGAGCCAACGTTGGTAGAGAGAGGGAGAGAAAAAAAAGGAAGAACGGAAAAAAAAAGGAAAAAAAAAAACGCGACGCAAAACGACGGTATTTGTGTTTGGCTCCGACGCGGAGCAATATTATTTATGGATCGAAAGTAAATAAGCCAGCACGCGCGAAATATCGGAGCTTGCTAAAATGGGAACAGCTTTTATTTATTTTTTGGCAAGTATCTGCGATATTTGCGTTACGAGGGGTGATCCTCTTCGACGTAAACCTCTCGGTTTTCGAGCGACGATATATGTATTTATCTTGCTAAAGAGGGCTGGAAATATTTCGTCGTAGGGACGCGAGTCGAAAATCAAATTTTAAAGGAAACCCCGGGTGAAATTTTTCATACGCGACCGGGAGGGGATTTATTAGTCACACTCGTTCCATTAATAATAATTTTAAACATTTTTCACCGGGGTTGACTTTTAGGCGCAAGGTTTATATTTCATTTTTATACTCGAAAGGGGAGTGAAGATATTTCGTACGAGAACTCGAGCAGTCAAGAATTAAATTTAGGAGAAAAATATTGAGATTTTTAAATATGACAGGGGATAGTCACCCTCGTTCCGTTAATAATTCCTCTGGATTAGGTTCTGGCCTTTGGTTCATATTCCATTTTCGTGTTGTTTACCGGGGAAAGGCAGGGAATATTTGAAATATTTAAACGCGAGTGTTCGAGGGGAAGGAAAATTGTTTCCTAATTATTCCATTTTTCTGAACCTTTTGTATAGTTCTTGAAAAATGTCCTGAATGATTACCTAAAAAAAAAAAACAATTAGGTCATTGTACACCAAAGACGAAGATGAACGGTGCAAATTAAATAACTATGGTGTTTTTAGTACAGCGCGGATGTCGCGTAACAATTTTTCCTCTCCGTTCCGGACGAGTACCAAAAATAACCATTTTCGAACGTGTTCTTTCGCGCGACAGTGGAAATAAAATGTCTGCGCGTGAATTCGGGGAAAATATCCGCACAGAAAATTGGTCCGCAGTTAATTGCCAGTCTAAACTAAACGGCCGACATCCGCAAATTACAAACGCGATGTATTAGCGCGCGACGCGCGGACACCGTGACGGGTCGCGCGGAAAACTTCGTTTCTGATCCCGTGTGGTGCGTAAACAATACAAACGAGCTTGTGGAAAAATTCATTCGATCGCGAACAATATGCAGTTTGTCTCCCCGTTTATGTTTTAATTTACTTTTCCTTATTTTCTTCTTGAATTCCGTCAACATTACACCCAGCATTGTTTTCCCTTCGTAAAGCTCCCAAAATTAAAAATTACTTCGCAATAGTTTCATTTGTAACTCATAAAGTGGGATCTAACAGTTATCGAGTAAATCCGTTATTGGGAAAAATTCAATTTATTTAGTTTCTTAATAAATTCTTAAAAATTATTTTATACGAACTTATCTCGTAACTTATAAAGTAGAGCCTGACAGTTATTGAGTGATTTTGTTATTGTCAAAAATTCAATTTATTCGGATTCTTAATAAATTAAAATATTGGATTTTTTTTCTTATGAATATTTAAACAGTTCTAGGGGGTTTTGTAGATCCTATCATACTGTATGTGAGCTATAATAATCGCCATACCGAGTTGGTTGATACTTTTACACACAATTTCGTTATATAAAACTCGATGGGCGATAATTTTAATTAATGTTAATAACTAACTTTCGGTAAATCATAATTTTCATTTGTCGAAGTATAACGTATCCGTTTAATTACTACGAAGTTGAGGATTCCGACCCGATTAATATGGATTATTTTTAATTAGGATATCGTCGGTAAGTGTTCCTTGAAATTGAAAAATTTCCCAAATATTGGAATTCCTCGATTTAGTTTCACCTTGGCATGGAATTCGACCCAACATAATTGCACCGAGGACCAAATATCGAGCACAATGTATCGTTCGGCTAAAATTTCCCGAAACTATGTATGGTCACATGATAAACAATGCAAATTATACTGGTATAAATAATGGTAAACGGTATCGGTAACCGAAATGCAACGATACAAACGGTGTAAATGGAGCTGGCAGTAATAGGGTTGGTGAAATTGCTAACAGACTACGGCTGTGTACAAAATGTGTCACGTGTATTGTCATCTACAAAGTTTCTGTCAGTTTTGACAACAGAACAATATCTTTGGGGATGAAATCGTTCTGCGTTCGTACGGGAAGCGTTGTGCGGGTGACAGGTTAAATTTCGAATCTCTCGCCTCTTCAGATTTTACAATCGTCGATGATTTTGTAAATAGTGTGTTCTACGTTTTTGCTCGTGCATGTTTCATATGCATAACAAAGATAATAGTCATTACGTAACAGTCTAGCAGATGTTACCTGGCGAGGTTTGTTTGAATATTATAATATTGCATAGAATAAATTTCAATAATAGTACAGTTGTTACAGTACATACAGTTGGTATTGCGATATATAGTAGACCTTGTCGATATAACCGCTAAAATTGTTAAGGTAAGCATGCTATATATACTCTAAATATAACGGACTCGGTAAGTACACTATATATACCTATAAAATCGTAGTGAACATAATGGTCAATTTTATCAACATTTTCAAACATTCTCGTTTTAGACGACAGCAGTCGCTCGATTCCGTACAATATTTATCCAATTACTTGAAATAAATTCAAAAGAAAATTCTACTTAATATTCGATTATAATTAAGAAAGGCTCGACTTGCCCCCACGAAAATGGACATCTTGTTTAAATCTATCTGGCGGTGTCCCCGACACGGAACATACATCCGTGCATTAAAGTTCACCTTAATCATTTCCCCGACGCAATCGCGAGCGCACGTCGTCTCATAAATAACCCGGTTGCATCTGATAAATCGCGGCCCGTTTCATTTTATCGTCGCCGCGGCCGCTTTAAAGAACATATCGCGCCGCTCTTAAAACCGCACACTAATTTCAGCCCGGCGTATGAAAACAGCACACTCGAATTTCAACCGGCGACGCGCGTTCAACGCTCGCGAATTTTCCACGGCGTTTGTGTTGCGCGCGCGCAGGGAAAACCCGATGAATAACGACGCCGGATAAGAAACTCGCGGAAATTCCGCTCCCGGCCCTCCCTCCACTCTCATGGAACACGCCGCGCGGAAGGAAAGTTTCGAAGCGCGCGTGAATCGTGCGACGCGTCACGACGCCTGGCTGTACACGCGCGTGTGCGCCGCGCTTCGAAAGAACTAGTCGTGTAACGGATGTCACGTGTGTTACGCCGCATCGATCTTCCCTCTACGCGAGTATGTACAGGGTGATCAAGGAACAGTGGCCCAAAAGGGGCGGAGTGATTCTCAGTGGTGTAACGAGTTGAAATTACATTCGAAATTACATTACATTCGAAATTACATTACAATCGAATTACATTCTTTTCCTCCCTGTTAAGTTTTAAGAGACTATGGTAATTATACAGAGAGTTTGTTTGAAAAATTATTAAATTGTCACAGTTAGTTGAAAATGCGTATAGATTGTAAGAACTGTTTTCGATTTGTTTTCGCAAGAAGCATTCTTCGATTGTAGGTGATTCTTCGCGGTGACATAAGTCGAAGAAGTTGAATGAAATGTTTTCTCTCGGTCAATGTTAGTTCGAAAGTGTACTAATCGTATATAGTTTGTTTAGGAATAGGTCGGATTGTTATAGTTAGCGAAAAGTGTGTCGTGTAGATTTTCGAAACTTATCTCGATAAAGGGGCGACACGAAAAAATGTATTCTAGGTGTTTGATTTGTTTCTGCAAGCAGAAGCACTCCGTTCGCGATTTTAGTGGTTTGTACTGGAACATCCTGTAGATCACGGTAGCGCGGGCGTGAAGCTTGCGGAGTATTCTTTTGTTTGCCGTGTAAATTTGCGTCGAAGTGGCGTGTTAATAAAAATTGACGTTTTATCGAGGTCGTCGCTGGATGCTAGAGCAACGAAGGGAATTTATAGGAACCGCGCACGGACGGGCAAGTCTGTTGCAGTTGTTTGTTTGCGAAATGTGCTTCGTAGCGACCACGAATGCGTCGCGTGTCTCGAGTACCATTCGGCGGCGAAGATGATAGAACTTTATCGCTACGATGTGCTGAATGTTGGATCTGGAAAACGGGGATACGTCTACGACCTGAATTTTTGAAGAGAACGTGAAATTATACTTTTGGAAAAAATATTAGTCGCTCGGAAAGAAAATTTAACTGGCTTGTCAATTTTAGAACAGTGTTTGAAATTTTCTTTTAATTGTCGAGCCAAAAAGATTAAGTGTTCGGAGAAGTTCTATCGAATCTACAGTATCTCGTACTTTATTTTACGGTTGGTATTCGATTCAAAATGTATTGGCCGATCAAGGTCATACTTTCGAGATAAAATAATACAAGTTTAGATTGTTCTTCCAAGTATACAGTATCTTACACTTCAATTCCTGTCCGCTGTTCGCGATTACAGCCAATACGAAACGAATTGTGCGTTCAAGGTCGCACCAACAACCGTGGCACTTTCACCGCACACGGGCACGTGGTGGGGATAGCCACTCGACGGGTCTAAGCGGCCAATTTATTCCAACCCGACCGTAAAGAATCGAATCGCTTCGTCCGTATTCGTTAAATCACTTTCGTTCGAGTGTTATATTAAACACGATCGCCGACAAAAAATCGCTTCTGCAAAAAAAAAATTACTTCAGCCCCATTGATACCAGCGGGTATAAAACCGATATTTCAGCGGAACGTTCGTTCGACTCGACGATTTATAATTGCTGCGCGCAAAATTGAGTAATCGAGCGATTCTCGGTTGTTTATTTATCGCCTCCTCTCGTCGCGGAAATCACCGTTTAGCTTCACGAACCGCGTCGCGTCGCCCTTATCGCGAGCGTGGTTTTTGGTTCCCCATCGACGCGTTCGCGCGAAAATGAAAAAAAAAAAGAAAGAAGGAAGCCCCCCCTCCGCCCCAAAAAAAAAGTAACACGATTTCGCGTCCCCGTCTCTTTCGCGCGCATCGATTCTGCCTGTTTCGTCTAACAAATTCCGTGGTTTTCCGCCCCGTTCCATTTTAGGTCTGGGTTAGGTCTGGGTTAGGTCTGGGGCAAACCTGACGGCGACTAATGGATTTTCAAAATAGAATTTTTCAATTCTGCCGTTCATGTGTCCGGTTGGGCGACGACTAGGATCGTCGTTTCAACGACAACACCCCCCTACCCCCTCCTCTAACTCCCTTCTCACACTCAGAGCGAAAATCAAGCGGAATAACAATTTCATCCCGTTGTTTTCGTATATTTTCCGGGCGACATTTTGCGCGCTGTTTCGCGGCGGTGAGGGACGGTGAGGGGGTGGGGTAGAGGGGTTGTCTCGTTCTTCTCCGACTCGTAAAAACTGTAGGGGAGTCACGCGTGTGTCACGCCTATGGACTATTCTTCGTAGACGCGACAGAAAGGGACTGTTCGAAAATATTTGCGAAATCTGTTCCCCCTCTCGGGTTCTTCCATCACTTTGGGCGTGAACACGCGCGACAGCGCGAGATTGAAATCCTGAGAAGCTGTTCGGCTTGTAGTGTGTTCGAAGACACGCGGTTAGGGGGAGTGTACGATAATTTATATCTCGTACATTTGCAGCTGGTATTTCTGGATTTGCGTTATTCCCGGCACGAGTGCCGGACGAGGGAGGGATTGCGTGTTCTGTGTACGAGGGTGCAGGATATTGTGAAAAATGTTGGTCCTCCTACTCGAGACTTATTATTGTACGTTTTAATAACGCCGGGGGATATATTTTTGGGGAGACTTTACCCGACAGACGTACGGCATTTAGGATTATCCTTCGTACTAAGGGTATACGTAGTTGTTTACAATGTCTCGAAGTGATTATGGTCGAATTTATTATTCGAATGCACTTTTAGTTGTTGAATTGCATGCTCAACTTGCGGTGTTAGTTATTTAAATATTCTCGACATGTTCAGACTATTCAACATATTCAACATATTCAACATATTCAGCATATTCAACACATTCAACTCATTCAACATATTCAACTTATTCAACAATTTCAAGTCCTCGAGCACAAGTATATACAATTGCTCTCACACTCGAGATAAAAACGTTGACTTGTCACGGTCACTTCCTCCATTCCGCCTAATTGTTCACGAAAGCTTGTACTTGTAATTTAACCAGAACACACGAACGAACGTCATCCAAGGTCACTCGATCAATTCAATGTTTCGCTGGTAATACCCGTGCATGGAAATAATTTATGTTCCAACGTTACTGTGCAATCTGTCGTAGAATACGAAAAGTGGAAGTTTATTACTCCGCAACGTGGCGCCGATACGAGTGAAACTTCTTTGGGCAACCCAGAACCGTGTGTTCTAGTTACGAGTTAAATGTTGAACCTTGAGAAACGCGTACCCGCGCGGATAATAAAAAATTAGATTCGTTTCGAAGTTTAGGTATTTACTCAAATCTCTGTGGGAGGTACACAGGCTCGTGCTGATTCCAGGTACTCTGCCAATTTGTTACATTTCTACGGAGTTCGTTAACTTTTCCGGCCTAATGAACTCCGTGTACGGGAAACTTGCCGATTTATGTATTTAGATTATATAATATCGGTCTCACTCGAACACTACCCGGAAATGTCACGTGTTTTTCTTTTTCTTTTTCTTTTATATTTTTCATTATGTTTGAAATAGAAAATACATATATCGGGGTGGGTTACTTTTCGCTCTCCGATTTAATATATATATATATTAGAGCTGTTGAGCACTTGGACCTTGCCAAAGCTCGCTCCAAGCGACACTCTAACAAATTAAGCTACCGTTCAATTAAATAATAACGCCTGCGCGATAGATAAATCAATTTGAATTCCAGGCGATCACGTAGCTCTCCATATGCACGATATTTCTGGCCTGCTGCGCCAGCCACGCGATCGTCTACCGCAAATCCGCCTACTCGGATCTCGAGGACTCAGTGGCATCATCCACAAGTATAAATCCAAATTCCTCTCCTGCGAAACTGACTTGACGTCGCCGTGTTTGCACACCGGGTGTGATACAAAATCGCATAATTCTCGCGGTCCTTGCGCGCACGCCAACGTTTCCGTCGATACGAGATTCCAATCGGCGGGCAAAAATATTTTCGACTGTTTTATTTTACACGCAGTTGACCAGAAACACTTTTTCCGCGTTCCGAAGTTGAAAATAAAATAGTCATGTTGGAATTTATTATCCGGGCGATGCTGGTTATACACGTCAATTACTCGAGGCTCACAACACGATCCAAAGTATTCAACAATATAAGATTGTCAACATTTTCGATGTTTGTACGATACACGACTTCTTCAACGTCAACAGACTCAACGATTTCAACATTCTCAACGCACTTCAACAGTTTCAACATTCTCGATACATTTCAACGTTTTCAATATTCTCAATACACTTCAACAGTTTCAACATTCTCAACGCGCTTCAACAATTTCAACATTCTTAACGCGCTTCAACAATTTCAACATTCTTAACGCGCTTCAATAATTTCAACATTCTTAATGCGCTTCAACAATTTCAACATTCTTAACGCGCTTCAACAATTTCAACATTCTCAACACACTTCAACGATTTCAACATTCTTAACACGTTTTAGAAACGTGAGCAGTCTTAACGCTTTCGACATACGTTTCGTACTGTTCAAAGTTTCCAACACTTAGGGGATTTCGACGTTTGGAATACTTTCAAGAACTTTCAACTTCGTACAATATTCGAGGCTAAACGAATCTTCCTAGTGTTAAATTGTTCGCAAATTTCCAATCCGGATACTCAAACTCTCATTTCTTACGGTTTTCCAGTGTTCGGTACATTTTTCAAAATCTATCGAACGATCCCTATTGGGTTGTGCAATGGGGTGATGGGTTGGGTCATGAAGCAGACAAAAACGTCGGGAATGGAAGGGGGAAAGCAGAACGAAGGAAAACACACGAATTACCGGGCGAGCTCTTGTTTTCTCGGCGCGCGTTTTCATTACGCTTGCTTGCTGTAGACTCGAGAGGCCGTAGGGCTCTTATCCTTGCACTTCCGGTTCAACAGGCATTAAGATGAGTATCGTTGACATCGTTTCCTGCCTGCAGACGCGGTGCCGGAGCCGCGCAAAAAGGAATTTAACAAACAAAAGAAAACCCGTGGACAGGGAAAGGGATACGGTGGCCGTGTAATGTTTCTCTGCTTGCAAGCTCCGACCACCGAGAAACTTCCGTTCATTTTGGAAATCTTCTCGCGACGAGTAAAAATTTATCAGGTCACTCCATGAGTCAGTGTTTCTCAAATTTCACCATCCCGATGAAAAGCCACTTTTAACGCCCCCCCCCCCCCTCCCCCGGTGAAATTATTCTTCTTTAAATGTATTTTCAAATTACCCTGTATAAAAATATATTTGTGTTTGACAAATATTTTCTTTGATTCAAATAATTCCACACTTTTTAAATTAAATTCTTTATACTTTGTTCATCAAATCAATTAGAGAAACAAATATAAACAAAATTAGACCCTTTGAGTGAGTCTCCTTGAAAATTTATAATATTATTCCATAATAAATTAATTTCTTTTCATCGAGCAGCAGTAAAATTACTCAACTTTTTGGGATAAAAATTCACGAGAATGTGAATAACAAATACGAAGTTTCGGCTATTCTACACCTTCTAATGGGTATTCTCAATCGGAGTACAGTGTTCCAGGTACGATTTTTAAATTTCTACCGTATAACATGCTCTTTAGTAAAAAATATTATACATCGATGATCAAGGATTGGGAGAAAATTGTCCCCATTTGCCCCTTCCAATAATGACAAATATACTCGCGTTACTTATGGCGATGACACGGTATATTCGCCCGTCAGGAACCGGAAACGGGACCCCGTCTAGCAGTCGCTGCCCTCGTGGCTGGTCTTTCGCTGCTTGATTTTCCGCGAAACGTTTCTGCAGTGTTTCTGGACGCGCCAGGAGTATTTTCACACAAATTTCAGGCCCGAAAAGCGAGAGAAATAGTTGGTTTGTTCGAACGTGTGACCGAAAGCGTCAGTATAAAATTGCAACGTCGTTACGAGCATGACGATTTACTTTCGTCTTGTACGAACGCGATGCAATCGTGCGACGTTGCGAAAATTGCAACCCAACGAAAGTGCTCCGTAAAAGGAATTCAGTCCCTACGTTCGTTTCTTTCCCTTTAGCCGGTTGGTATCGTTATGAATCACGACACAGCTCGCGCGAACGCGATACGAATTATCATGCCAAGTTGTGTGTCAGGTTGAGAGGAAAAATCTTGTCTTTCACAGCGTGGGTAACCGTACTTGCATTTCCGGTCAGGTAGAAACGTTTTATCGACTTCGTATTGCACCGTGAATCTGGAATAAAAAGTATTGGGGGAAAGGTTCGGAAATACATATCAAAACTCGGCGACTTGTTAAATTTATCTGTTATTAAATCACACGAATTTCCTCCTGAGTAAAACTATAGTAAAGTGTTGTCGAGATTATTAAGTTTCATTTAGCTGCACGCCTCTTGCGTAGCTCTCGTTTCCTTTTTTTTTTTTTTAATACTCCTTTCTACTCTATACATTATATGCAAAATAGAGGTGTTTAATAATAATAATAATAAGATTATGGTAGTATAAAAGAAAAAAAAATAGCAATGAGGAGTACATTATAAAGTAGAAGAGTTACGAGGAGTGCGAAATGTTTTCTTTTTACCGTGGTCGCAGACAAAGATAGGCAGTATTTTATTCGAAGAAAAGAAGACGAATAAAATTAACGTATAAAGATTTATTCACGTTTATTGGAGAGTTAAATTTTTATTTGTTCTTTCTGAAATTTTTCGTTCTAGTAAAAAGCCATTCGTTTTTTTTATATTATTCAAAACTTTAACGTGAATAAAAATTTTGTTCCAACTCTGGTGGACGGATAGAGAAAGAATTCATGTGGGAAATTTTATGACACGCGTATTGGATGTCTTATCAGTTTAACAGTTTCGCGAGGCGAAAGGCTCGATAATTCCGAAACACTATCGTGTTTAAAATGCACGTTTCACATTCGAGAACAGCGATTAAAATCTGCTCACGAACAGTGACCAAGCTGGGAGGCAACTATTACGTACTAATTAAAAGGGTGATTTAAAAAATTTATGCCCGAATGGGAAAAACACGTGTCACGCGCTGCGAGAGACGCGTTAAAATATTCGCGATGCCGCAAAAATTTGGAGTCGACTTCTTGCCATTTGATATTTGGTGATTACATATCCCAGGGAAATATAATTATGTAATTATAGTTACGTCTGCTGAAAATATCGGTGTGATTTTTAACGATGCTTCGATTTAGAATTTCTCCAATTATTACTAGAATACAGGTGATTATTTTTAATGAGGCAAGGATGAAAATACGATATGGTGTTTCGTTCTCCAAAAATTTCATGTTCTAAGACCCGATCAATTTCAAACAGAGCTGATGTGTGTAATATTGCCTAAACACTGCTCGAATACTTGACTATTCAATCATTTCATACATTGTTCAAGTATCTGGATATTCATAGTATTCGAATACTGCATTGTGGAGTTTATATCAAGTAGTACATGTCCCAATGAAAGTATTCGAATACTTTATTTTTCGAATAATTCATATAACGATATTCGAATACATATATTTGAATTCTTAAATATTCGACTATTCATACAATTGAGTACTAAAATATTATTCAAATTCTCAAGTATTCAAATATTCGGACACTCGGACACTTCGGACAAATACTCAAATTCTCGAGTTCTTAAATATTCGAATAACGATATTTAGATGCCCAAATTTCGAGGTCTTAAATATTTGAAGCTTACGCGCACCACTCGAGCACATATACAAAAGTAAATTATTCGAATAGTCCAAGTCGTGGTACCAAACTGGTCGTAAATCTTTCCTCCTAGTACAATTAAATTCTTTGAAAAGCGGAACCGTCTCACGGCACAATCTCGGCCGCGACAATACGCGTAAATGCGTTCCCGGAAGTTGAGGCTACAGCGCGCGGGATCACGGAGAAAGTCTCCAAGATGGAGAAGCACAATATAGAACTTCCGCCTCGCGTCGCCCGGCGCGTCTTTCTTTCCTACGTCGTAGTCGTCGTCGAGACATTCTTCTCCGTGCAAATTTAACTTTCACCATGTTATAAAAACAAAAACAAATTATAGGACCAATTAATTTCACGAAAGGAAATAAAGAAAACTAATTTGTCCAAAACACTCGGTGGTCCTCATTTTCGTTAACTCGAAACTAATTTGGTCGCCCAAATCAGTGATGTTGACGATCGATCCGGGCAGTAACGGGTTTGTTTAATGAGGAGGATGATGACAAGTTAATAGGCGAAATTAATATTCATCAGTTGGAACTAGCGCTACACTGTTAGTCATGGAAGTTGATTTAGGGAAATGCGCTAATTGTTAGTCTATGCAGAGCATTGAAGTTACGAAATAAGTCGTCCAAACATTGACAACTACGATGTTCTATATCGAGAAGATTAATTTTGTCAGCGGCCATGTACAGAGCGAAGATTACAATTGCAGAAATTCGCTATTCGTGTTCCTCTAGGTCCGTATTTATTTGCAACAGAACTAGTTGAACGTTCTTCTCGCATAGAAATATGTTCGGTATTCCAAGTATTTCATTAAGATTACAATTAAATTACAATTTTATCGGTGCCTTCGGGCTAGTTTTCCCGGTGCGCGAGTGAACATGCAACGAAGGCATATTTTTTTTCTTTTCAACTACGTTGCGCGCTAAAGCGCAACGCCGCTGGTGCATCGATTTTCTGGCTATAAAAATTCTAAAACCTCGTTATGTAATCGACAAAACCGCGTGTAAAATTTGAAAATGATCCGGCTTGTGTTTTCTCTGAAAAAAAAATTCTCGAACACGGACCGTTCTTAAATCCGCCGAAGCGAGAATATCCGTCGATTAATTTCGCAATTTTAATTATTTATACTCGCGGAAAATTGAATACCGAATCTTGTTGAATTGTACACGAAATTCGAATGATTGATAAACCTGGTATTTATTTATCTTTTAATTTTAGAAGTTGGGATAATATTCTTCGGTGGTTAAGGGTTTCTGGAAACTCGTACGAAACAAAGATTTCGCAGAACGCGAACGAACGAACGATGGCGACTACCGATGAAGAGTCGTTTGAATCTCGAGCACAGATTCCGCCGGATTTCCGCGCACGGCCCATAAAAATCGTTGGCTCTCCGTAAATCGCCGGACATTTCGGATTTCCGGATTAGCCCCGTCCACGTATCCGTTCAGCCCTGCCGGTCACGTCGGCTCGTAAATTCTTTCCGCTGAAAACGAGTCGTCGGCCGACCCCGAAGACCGCGTGTACCAATTCTTTGTTCGTTTTTCTGTTCTCGTTTGTCTCCGCGCCTTTTACGGCTAAAAATCGGTTCTTCCGCCGCGCGAGAAGCGTCACGACGCGCGAAAGTTAACTGTGGGAGTCGTAGAGGGTGTCCAACGACATCTGCTGATTACCGAAGGTTAATTCTCGCCGAATAATTAACCCCTATAGAAGAGTGGATCGTATAATTCAATCAAAGTAATTATTTTTCGTGTTGGTCGATCGATTCAAATTGTATTTATTTTCGGGGGGACGATTCTAAACCAGGACTCGTGATTGATCGGTAAATTTTTCTGTATTCGAATGTTCAAGTACTCGAATGATTCAAGTATTCGAGGAATATAACTCGAATACTTGGGTATTTCAAGTGTTCGATGAAGAATATTATTCAAATACTTTAATGATCAAGAGTATTCGAATACTTGAGTGATTCAAATATTCGTCGAATATAATTCGAGTACTTCTACGATTCAAGTATCCGAATACCTGACCGATGCAAGTATTCGATGATTATAATTCGAATATCTCCACGATTCAAATACTCGAACACTCGACCGATTCAAGTATTCGACGAATACAATTCGAATATTTCTACGATTCAAATAATCACGATTCAAATGAATATAATTTGAGTACATCGTTGATTCAAATATTCAAATACTTCGTTGATTTATGTATTCAATAAATATAATTCAAATACTCGAATACCCGACCGACTCAAGTATTCGACGAATACAAGTCGACCAATCGACTAAACCAGATACAAAAAATTTTCAGTTTACATCGAGCCAGGTAGAAGGGGAAGTTTCGTCGATTTTTATCGAGGTCCATCCTCAAGAGATTCGACGTTCAGTATTCATGTTTGTCCTCAAGTCAATAAATTCTTGGATCGTTGACAGGCATCGATCATTTTATCCAAACCGTGGATCGAACTTCGATTCAACACCCAGTTCGGCTACTCCCGACGTTGCCGACGTAATTTCTAAGCAACTTTCTCGATGCGTTCGCGCCCCATAAACAATCTGTCGCGTTGTACGGGCGCGAACGACGAAAGGGTTAGCAACATGGGACAACCAACCAACGTCGAGTCAGTTTCGACGCGGGGCGAAAGTTCGCGCGAAGAGAGACACACGGCGACAACACGGATGGCCTGGCTTCCGGATTACTCCAACCTCGCCATTTTCCAACAGGAGGGGGGTTTATTAATATCGCGGCGACCAGAGCGAGCCGCGCTCCTGTTCGGAACGCTGCGCGGTCGGATTAACGCTGCGCTTACTTCTCGTTTACGAGATTACCCGAACTACTCGTCCGCCTGGGATTTAATGCAGGTACGTAACTCGAGTGTGTTGCACGCAAGGTCTGACCCGGATGATGGAACAGTGGTACTGATACAGAGTGTCGAGAGCTACCATTTCTTCGAGGACCTCAACGAGGTAAAAATAGTCCCAAAATTTTGGCGAAGTTCGAGATTTTTTTCGGAGAAAACTTATCGATTGCAAACTATGTGAGTATATTTATCGATGCTTTGTGAAGACGTAGGAATTTTTTCAAGCGCATGTAATTGATTTTGTCAAAGTTATTCATGATTGTGGAGGTCTTGATAGTAAACCCTAAAATTGGGCACGTTTGAAGATTTTATTTTCGAGAAAATTATTTGACTTATCAATTGCAAACTATGTGGATGTTTGTTCATGCTTTGTCAAGATACAGGAATTTTTTCAAGTATATATTATGAATTTTGTCGAAGTCTTTCACGATTATGTGGAGTCCTCCTCGTTTGAGAACTTTGAGATTTTTACGAACGAGTTAAGAGTTCGAATTTGTGCTGGAATATTTAGCATGTTTCGATTATTCTTTGATTATATTTGTTATTAACGTCAAAGGAGAACTTTTCACCCTGTCTGTCCCTCTAATTTCTCTGGACGGACATTCTACAAGCTGAAGAGTATAACTAGATATTAAAGAAATCTAAAAGAAACGGAAGGGGGCGGGAAAGAAGGTAATAATAGTGAAGGAAGAGATCAAACGAACGTGACGGATGGCTAAAGAGAGGTAGTTAAAGGGGAGGAGTTGAAGAGAAGGTTAAGAAGGCTTGTGAAGAAACCCAACAGCATGGGGTTAAGGGGATTGGGGAACGAGTAAGCGAAAGGGTGAGGGGCGTCGAAAAAGTGAGATAGAGGTGAAAGAGATGGAGGGCAGGAAAACAAGAGGGTAAGTTGGAAAGAGAATGGGGGCGGTACTGGAGATGAAAGTAACAGGGGAGTAGACGAAAAAATAGAAGAAATCAAGAAGGGTAGCGTGGAACGCAAAAAAGGGTGAAAAAGTAAGATCAGTTCGAAAGACCCTGAGAGACGAAGTGAGACGAGACGTTGAGTAAAAGAGATGTAATGGAAGAAGGTGAGGGTAGAGGTGACCGGGAACACCAGAGCGAGAGAGAAAATATTAAGTAAGAGTGAGAAAGCGGAGCTAAGAAAGGGGAGTGAGTTGAAGGGAGAGTTAACAAGAGTGTGAGCGACAGCTGAAGAGCAAGGGAGTCGAAAATGGGGTCAAGAAGGGGACTGAAGAAAGTCGAAAGAGGGGATGGGACGGGAGTAAGGGTAATAAGACGAATATTAAAGGTAAGAGAGTAATAACGAGAGGAATACGTTAGTGAGGGTGAAAATAAAGAAATGGGATAAATTCAAGTGGTGTCGGAGACAGGGGGTCAGAAAAATCGAACGTTACATTTAATACTTTCTGTTTCATCCACTTCGTTTGCGACTGTGTTCGATTTTCTGCTTCATAATATTATTATGCAATAATATGGCTATGATTATTATTACGTAATAGTGTATCCGTAATATTATTTTGCAATAATATATCTGGAGAAAATACATTATGTAATAATGTACTTTCAATATTATTTTTATATAACGGTATATCTATAACATTATTATTCTATAACAGTGTATTTGCAATATGATATTCATGTGATGGTATACCTATAGCATCATTATTATGTAATAGTCTGCAATATTATTATACGGTGGTATATCGATAATGTTAGAGTATGTTATGTTGAATCGACGAAGTTGAAGGTATCGAATAATGCAGAATTAGAAACTGAGGGAGCGTGACTCGAGAGGGTGAAAAAGATGCGTTATTAATTTCAGACCAGCAAAAACATCATAGAACTGAGATAGGCAAACGTTTATCAACGAACTAATTCTATAAAGTGACCTCATCATAGCGCAGACAGTGTCACGTGGAAAGGGTAGCAAGCGAACCGGTTGGCAGACTGCCGTTCAAATTATCTGGTCAGAGATCGTTATCGACCTAGTTACTAGATGACGATGTTTTCCCGACCGAGCACGGTAATTGCCGCTTTTTCAAGCCTGCTCCCGGAGAGTGAGCGTCGTTTAACGTAATCGATTCCCGAGTTTTTGCAATCGAGTTTTGTCGTCGCGCCATCAATGTCCCACGTGAGCAATTCTCGGTCCATTTTTGGGAATTCAACATCCGTTCTTCGCACCCCTTTTGAAAATTAACGACGAACGTAGAAAGTACAATATCGTTACTCTCTTGTTTCGGGTATCACAAAAGACTGCTTGAGACGCCTAAAAAATATTTAGAATCGAACAACTAAATTGACGTTGACGCCTTTTTAAAAGCTTTTCGAGAATTTTGTTTGGTATCCTAGCTATAATATTACTTAAAATACCTATATTAGAACCTAAGATAGCGATAATAGTATCTAAGGTACCTATACTAGAACCTAAGATACTTGTAATGATACCTAAGGTACCTATATTAATACCTATAGTACTTATACTAGTACCTAATTTATAGAAAGGATATTGTTTAACTTGTCATGTTTTTCATAGACTGATACGTAATCATTCAAATTTGAAATTTTTCGTGATTTCGGTGCCAGCATTGAAGAAACTAATATTTATTTTCTTACTTCGAACATGCTCTCGATTCGCGAACAATAGAAACAGTATTTCTTTGACTGAAATATTCGACGAATATAATTCGAATACTTCGTTTTTTTCAAATATTCGTGAATATAATTCGAGTACTTCCGCGATTCAAATATCCGAATATATGACTGATTCAAGTATACGACGAATATAATTGGAGTACTTCCGCAAATCCATTCTCTCGATTCGCGAACTATACAAACACGTTTTCGATCCTACGCGATGTTAAAAAACGCAACGGAAACGCGATTTTTTTTCAATTCCACGAACGAGGATAGTCCACTAATTCGCCTCCTCTCCCGTCTCGCTCAGACACGGCGGAAGTTTCGCGCGACAGGTCAGTGGCCTCCGTGTAGTCTCCGTCGGCGCGGATGCGCGAAATAAATTGTCCCCAACGTGGAAAAAAAGCGCGGAGAGGCCTGTCAACAAGCTTCCTGGCACGGTGCCGCTGGAATTTCGTCGGAAGATTGTCCCCGACCGCGTTGCCAAACCCCCGAAGTCATGCCGCGGAAAAACAGGGGGATTTCCACGTTCGCGAGCCACCCTTTCACAGGAGGCGCGCGTTTTCCCACGAATCAGGCTCCGCGGGGAAATTAATTTTCCCGGTTCGAAACGACGACGCTCGAAGGTGCCCCGAATTGAAATGGAAGGGGGTACCAGTCATGAACGTGTTTCGACGTCAATTAAATCGGACTCGTAATTTTCCCTTCGTATATTCAGATGAGAAGCGGAGATATTATACATTTCGAATGAAATTTCATGTTTCCATCATTAATTTGGAGAACTCGAACTCTCGTCGTCTGGACTCGAACACACAACCAGTGATATATCCATTCATCTCTTCGTGTACCATCCGTTATCAAAAACCCATATATGGCCAGGCAAGTAGTATAACCCCGTTCACGGCTAGACAAAGTAGTATGTCCCGTCCGTGACCAGACAAAGCAGTATGACCGTCTATGGTCAGACAAGTAGTACTACCCCGTCTATGGTTAGGCAAGTAGTATTATTCCGTCTGTGGCCAGACGAGTGCTGCAATTGCATTTTAATGCTCTAGCGCTCGCTTGAAAGGCAAATGATTGCGCTATCCGACAATCTGACCAATAATTTACTAACTCATTTTTTAAGCAACAATACAAGGAAGAAGTCTTGTAGAATTATTAGTTTCACCATTATGTTTTTACAACAGATCCACAGAATTACAATATTATTGCTGTCAATATTAGATTTACGTTAAAATATTTTTTTCCAAGACTATAAAGTAAGACTATTTTATTAAAGTACAATTTTATGAGGGAAATTACAGTCCGTTGAGATAAACGTGTGTGAATCGTTTTGATAGTAAAAAGAAACTTTTGAAAAGACGGTAGGGTTCTCTTTACGCTAGAATTTTTTACCAGGATTTTTCTACCTTTATAATATTTTTTTTCCCCCAGGTCAATAAGGTGAAAGCTTTCTCATTGAGATAAACTTTGAGAGTGAAATTACGGTTTGTCGGAAGACGATCTTGCGAATTACTTCGATTATGCACCAAATAAGCAGTGAAAAATCCACGAAAAGATTTCCAAGATCGACCAACTCGCCAATCGATTGTAGAGATTTTTTTTTACGTTAGAATTATTTTGCAATAGCTTCTTTTCGCTATAATATTTTTTTACTAGAATTTTTGTACACCCGAAACATTTTTTTCCAAATTAAGACGAAAGTTTTCCCCCTTGAGATAAACTCGAGTGAAATTACGATTCGTTGGAACACAATCTTGCGAATCACTTTGATACGGACCGCGTAACCGATACACCAGAACCCTCGAAAAGATTCTCGAGATCGAGCAGCCCGATAATCGATTGTAAAGTTCGTATCGAAAGTTCGAAAGCACCCTACGAACTACTGTTTCACCGGGCGAAACAGTCCGTGGATCGGATTGTAAAACGTTTTCGATTGCTTTTTGCTAAGGCACGTTTACGATGTTGCGGCGTGAACGGCGACGTCGACTGGGTCAGCAACTCGACGCTCGCGGCACTCCTGGCGTCCTGCTACACCACCAGGTCCGTTGCACCCTTGAAACAGCCTCGAGTGCTCGAGACGACGGCGACACAAGTTTCAGATTTAGTAGCAAGTTGCCCCGAGGACTCGTCGTAGATGAGAATCCAACAAGCCCGCTAAGCGTCCAGGCTCCTCTTTAAAGAAACCCTCTCGGTGCCACTTAATCGATCCCAGCTTTTAGGGCACGAGGGTAGGACGTCGACGCCCCATTCTCAGTGTCATCGTCTCGCAACCAAAAACGGTTTTACAAGCTCATGTCGTTAATATGACAACCTTTTGGTTATCAGTTCTGTTTATTTTCTATATTTTCTGTCCATCGATTTCGGATGCTAATTGATGCACTGATAAGGACAAACTCGGAGTACAATCGTCGTAGAATGATTTTTTGGGTAAAAATGAATCGAAAGTGCGGGATAGTGTTTTTTAGTACGAGGTTCCGTTCTCGAGAAAATCGACTCTGAATTACTTTTGGGGCACGCTTAGAGCGCTCTTGGTGCGGCGCGTCTGTCCATTACTGAGCACTTCTATTTGTGGCGCTGCTTGGAAGGATTGGTGATCGTGACTAGTTAGAAGTGACCCTTTCGAGGTTCAGATTTTAGTTGAATGACACATTCTGGTAAGAATAATGTTTATTTACAAATTTTCGAATCCAAAAATTAATTTTTCGTGCATTTTCCCTGCCTATCGTGAGTTTCAAAATGTCACTGCTTTCTAAAATTATAATGTTATTTTTAGGTGATTTTGTTTGGTGTTTGTAAAAGTTTCGAACGTAATTTTCATTGAGTGTTTAGTCATAGTTGATATTGGGTACAGCCATAGTCAAATTGTTCGGGAAATTGCAACACGTTTCAGGCCCAAATTATTGCACGAAACTGATTTTCAATTAACGCAAAAGACCAATGGTTTCGGTCCCCTTTCATAAACCCTTGTCTCCATCGCGTTCTATAATTTTGTGGTTTCTTGAAGTAGTCAGCGGCGAAGGGAGAGACGGGGGGTATCCCTAGAAATTCCGTGGCATCAAGAGCACGGTTCGAAGATTGCACGGAGTCGAGGTCAAGATGGAACTTCACTTTTTGCAACGAAAGAAACTTTGCATGAGATGCACCTTTAGGAAGAATCGAGCACTCTGGAATTGCCTCGCAGTGCGAAATTAACTTCAACCTCGAATCTCCCTCTAAACCGAATTTAATTGGGATCGAGTTTTTCGCAAAGAAATTAATTTGTACTCGGTGTACCTGCGAAAGGGGAGCTGTGGACAACCATTCCTTCGCGCCCAATTAAAATTGCATCGAGTTGTTTTCGAGCGACGGAAGTTTCCTTTCCTTTTTTTTTCTTCTTTCTCTTCCCCTTTCTTCAATTGCAAATCTCTCTTTTTGTTAACGATAAACGGTTCGTGGTATCATTGGTTCGAATTTCCAGAAATTTCACCACGTGTGTAATAGGTTAATTTCTTTCCTGGAGCAATTAGAGTGCGCGGGTGCACGCCACCGGCAGCAATTTCCAAATTCGTCGAAGTAAAATCGAGGCAAACAGCCATGGGTGCTGTGATTAAAGTTAAACTGACAGTTGCCGGTTGCATCCGCGAAATTGCGCGCACGGTTTTGCAATTAAACGCACGTGAATACAAAGTAAACTCGCCAGTCTTGTAAACGTCGTTACCGGAATTCATTTCCTGTCAAATCGGTATTCGATATGATTCGTTCCGCGGCGGGATGAAATTCATTAATGCAAATATTCGTTGCGAGCGTAATTTCATCGGTCGGTTGGATCCATTAACGGATCGATCGTCGATTCTTTCGAATGTTCACCGTAGTTCGTGTGTTGTACATACTATGTCCCGATGGTTATGTTTGTTTCTGTAATCGTCTTTCATTTTTCACACCCGTCGCGAGGAGACGAGGAACAATTTTAATTCAACTACATGACAAGCGCGACGCTTGGATTCATCAATCAGCATCGAGATAGCAACGTAAGAAGTGTTATTCTTAAGCGGATAAATGCAATCGATTAACCGTGTACTGGAACCCAGTGAGGTTTAACCATGAAAAATGGACGATTTCTCCAACACGATGAACAATCGCGCTGGTAATTATATTTCACTATTTGAAACAATCTTGGTGACACTCATTTCGGATGACAATCGTAACGAAAAGTTAAAAATTTTGAAAGCGAAAAAAACTCTTTGAAACGTCAAAGGCGAGTAAAATTAAAGGAGCATGTGTAAGGGTTGAAAAAGGGGAATTGTAATTATGACCCTGGGGTAATAATAATTATCATTGCACAGTATCACGAACAGGTATCTTCCGAGGGTGGAAAATTTCGCATAACCTTAACAATCACGTGACCTCGGGGATCTCGCGTGCATAGTTCTTCTCGTGCCCCCATTACCGATGTTGAAACTCGACGACGCGCGAATAATGCAATTGAAAACGATGTTCTCTTAAAAAAAAATAAAAAAAGATACAATAACTGTCGCGGGAGAGAATACATCGCAAATCACTGCGAGAAAAAAACTATAATTCAGCTTGAGCGCGAAAGGTGGCTCTGATGGCTAAAGGTCACCGGAGCGAGTTTTTGCCGAATACGGTTATGAAATTTACGAGCCAGTGGCGCGATAGAGAAAAAAAGAAGAATTGCTTTCCGGTTGAGTTATGAGCGCTGCATAATCGGGTGCCTATCGTGTTCGAGCCAACGCGAGCTCGTCGCGGCGATGCAAGAAAAAGGAATACCGACGAACCCGTGTATTTGTGTCCCCAAACCTTTTCTGGGCCCCTCGATCAATCCTTTTTCATCCAGCGGGGTCGATCGTGATGTCGTGGCAACGACAAAGCCACAACAATGCAACTAGATGCTGATTTCTGCACGGTTACAAGATCAGAACCGCGAGAGCGTGCGTTTACACATAGCGAATGGCACCGAAATATGAGTCCTCCGCGCAAGGTAACACCGACTTGTGCCAAGTGGGGCAACACGATCATTTTCGCGCTACCCCCTCTCCTGTACTTGCGTTCTACGATGGTGGGGCGACTGCGCGCCACAGGTGCGCAGAATCACTTCACCGCTGACCGCGAGACAGCGTGTATGCTGTCTCGCTTACCGTTGCTTCTATGGGAAAAGTCTATATAATCAATACTACTGAAAATTGAATTCGGAATCTTTTTTATCATATATATATATATTCCAGTTAGTAGTTCCAATGCCTTGTTTACATTTGCTCCAGACATTAAAGGTATTGAAATTTAATTCAAGAAGTATATGTACACATAAATATGCAATTGACAAATTGAAAGAACATTATAACAGAGGTTAGACTTTTTAAGAAACGAAAGAACTGTATTTTTACAGTACGTGACTTTCGTTCGAATATGTAAATATATATATAAATGTTGATGGTCAACGAAGGTGGAAGCCATTCGTTTGGTACGTGTAAATACGCCTTGAAACAACGCTCAGCGATACAGACGGGCTCGTTCACACGAGTGGAACGCGTCATTATTTGCCGAGTCAGGAGAACCGCGAAACCGGTATCGATGACGAACAATCGCGCGAACGAAACCGAACAATAGAACAATGGCGTCTACGTGGTTGTAGGGTGTTTCGGTAAACTTGAAGCGTATAATTTTGGTACACGGGGGAAAAAACGTGCGTGCAAATAGGTTATCTGGGAACGTTACGAAATACCAATCAGCTTAGCGTACGTTTATCATCGTCGCTGCGGTTCTGTTCGGATTAACTCTCAAACTGGAGAGGTGAAATACTTGTCCGGAAACGGTAGCGTTCCAAAATACAGTTCAGCTCACTTGATACGAGGGAAGTTTCGGTTACAGAGCAGGTGCGCGTTAAATCGATGTCGATTTGACATTTCAAACCCAGATGAGAAGCTGCCTTTGATAGTTTCCATTATTATTATAAACAGAAAGAACGATAGATTGGACCACGAAATATCGATAAGCGCAGAATAAATTAATTAACGGATGGAAAGGAACTTGTTAATAACAGGAACAACGATGTTAAACATTTTTTTGCAGTCAGAATGAACACATTGGGTAAACCTTCACCCGATAAACACCTTCTATGTTGCCACGTATAGTATGTATAAAGAATTCATAAATTGTACTAGTCTTGTTTAGAATAAATAGTCGTTCCAAGGATAACACTTTGGCAAACTGGTCAAAGTATTTGTTTATATAGAAAATTTCTAAAGATGACCCTCACTCGGGATTACCGGATTTATTAATTGATCATGGATACATTAAATCGTCATAATTGCAGCAGATAGATGTCACCAATGGCTCGCTATTTTAAATTTGAAGAAAGCTGTGAGTAAAAATAATCTCACGTTTCTCTTCTATTCGATTCTTCATACTAGTGAAAAATTTAAGAGTGCTAGAAACAGACCACATTCTCACACGCAACCCAATAGACAACAATGATCATTATACACTCCCGCGATCACCAATTAAATCTTTCTAAATAGAATATTTTAGATAGAAAAATTGTTCAATCAAAACAATATAGCTATTGTTGGTGTGATATCTCAATAAGGTCAGTTATTCACGTGTTGGAAAACACAGGTGAAAACAATTTACCAAATGTCCACAAGAAAAATTGTAAATTTGCAATTAATTAAAAAAAAAATTCCAGGAAGTGGCCTCCTAATTAATTCTTACGAATTTTGAATTCCGTTTACGATACAGATGTATCATGGCGTGTCATCGTCTCGTTCGCCATTTCCTGTCAGGCGAAGCGCGACCGAGGGGGCGGGTTCGCGTTTATGGGCAAATTATTTTTATCCACCGCGTACAAAGAGGACGCTTATAAAAGAGCACGGAGGGTCGTCCAGCGGACAAACGAGGCTGAAAACGGCCTGGAAACGAGTAGATCGATGCCGCCTCTTCGGGGTGAAACGTCACGTAACTTCGCTCTTGTGCGTGCACAGTGTCCAAAAAAAAAAAGATAAAAAAATAAAGTAAAAAAAGAGCGATGAAAAGTGTCTCCAAAAACACCACGCAGAGGCAATGTGCTTGGGCGAATACGCGACAGAGATGAAGGATCTCCACCTCGTCGAGGTCCTCTCAAAGTCTCCAGATATTTAATTTACTTGAACCCGCTCGTCTACTAATAATTTTGCAATTAGTAAATTTCGTGTAAATGTTTTTCTGCTTTGCTGACAAATTTCGAGCTACCTGTCCCTACCTGCCTAACATTTTAACGTGGCTTTTTCTCTTCTAATTGATGTAATATGGATCACTGTACGTTTCAACGTTTAGACAACTCGTTAGTTCTCTTCAATTTACTCGGTTGAATTTTTTTTATTTGGATGGAAAATAATAAAACACAAGTTTTATTGTATTCGAGTTCTATTGTAAGTTTATGATTAAATTGGATGGAAATAGTTAGGAGTAGTAATCTATTGCTCGATTATAGTTTCTTTTTCGGTATTGAGAGCAATTCGGGTGAATATTTAAATTTTTCTTTCGGTGTGACTCGCGTGTGTAACAATTATACGCGCAAGCTGTACTTATTCCACAGTACAAAGGATAAAGTGGTTAAATACATTTTTTACCACTTATTTACCGGTCCTGAATCGGCATGAAAAACATAATCATCGGAGAATTTAAACACATTTTTCATCAATTTTTCGTTTACCGTTCCATCCACTCCGATAACTGGAAAACATACAAAACTGTAGTTGGTTTGATTCTTATGCACATTTTTCAACAAATATGTGTGTGTGTGTGTGTGTATAAATAAATAAAAATACAAAACTGCTTTTTTCTCGGCTCGATGTTCGTGCCGGTATCGTTCATAGCGAGTTGATCCGACGATTTTCGAGAACGACGAGGACACGCGTCAGATGGCAGTCTGTCGACGCGAAATTGATTCGAAAGTTAAGCTGGACCGTCGTGGCGAGGAGCGTGGAAAAGCGCCGATGCGAATTCATCACGAGGACCCTCCGCGAGTAAGCACGCGCGTACAGCGTCGAGTAGTTCGTGTCGTGAAAAAAATCTACGAGCAGCCCCTTTTCTCCATTTTCCATTTTTTTTCTTCTCCCCCCCCCCCCTCTTTCTCGATTTTTTCTTTTTTTTTGCCAAGGGGTAGTTCGTTCGACGTGCATCACGACTGAACTACGAATGAAACGTGTACTCTTCCTCCTTTTTTTCCTGAATGCTCCGTTTTTGAGCACCAACGATGGTACACGATTGACCTTAACGATCGCGTTCAAGGGGCTAATATGTACGATCTACAGTCACTTTGATACTGTTTTAATTCGAGGAAATAGAAGTCGATATTTTCACGAATACATTAACCGAAACATTTAAGAATCGTTTTTTCGGGGTTTCGTTATTAACGAAGGATTCATTCGAATCTTTTATACAATTTTTTTTTTAATTTATAGAAATGAAGAATACTTATTAGAAAAATCGCTAGAGTTAACTGTGATCGTTCATAGATTGATTTTGCTCTAAATCGAATTGGAGCTCAAAAGAGTCTGGTAAAATTAAAATGTATTCGAATATTAGAAAAATAAAAAATCACAAGATTTTGTGATTATCGTAATCATTATTTTCCGTAAACTGATCTTCCTTGAAACTGATGTAGAGCTTCGGATGGGTATGCGAAACTTAAGTTTAAAGTTTTGTTGAAATGCATTTGGTGCAATCTTGTCGATGCAGATACGTGCGTATGTGCATTAAAAAGTAAATTTTTCCGTTTTATAGCGTTCAATGTATGTACGGATAACCGATAACGTTTGAGTTACTGTAGAGAATGCTTAGCGATGATTTTCTCGTGAATCTCCTGTTTGCGACATCGTCGTTGGGAAATCGGATTTTCCCGTAAATCCGGAAATGCGGTAAAGAACGTTCGGTACACTCCGTGTACTTTTCGTCGTGATATTTTCAGGGACGAACCGCCACGGCTGTTCTCCTGTTATTAAACAAGCGATTTTCGTCGTCCAAATCTTCCATGAAATATATAAGCTCCCTTCGCTTCGGCATTATTGGAACCGAAACGCGTAATCCTGTGTATTTCTCAATATCGCGTCGAAACTGATCGTTTTCGAACCACTGTAGCAAAATTATGAACATCTGCCAAAATGATACCTCGACGAGTTTCATTTAAAAATTATTTCACAAAGAAACCCGTAATATTTCTTTCGCTCTCAATATTCATCTCGATTTTCATTTGATATGCACGCTTTCGAGGATTCACCGTGTTAATTTGCCGGACACTAAAATGAAATATTCATATCTTCCAGTATTGAAAAAAGAAAACAAAATTTTCACTCGAAAATTGGTACAAACACGGTATAATTGCATCCTGAGTCATTTGTGAATTTTTAACGACGGTTTCAAGCGTCGAAAAATGGTTAACACCATTATTTTTCGTCTCTTGGACAATCTTTGGGAGAACATAAGAAAATCAAATGAACGTCCGATCGATGTAAAAGCTCGAACACATTTTTCATCGGCCTGGCCTCCGATCGGGATGAAAAACGCAAACGATAAAGTGGTTAAATACATTTTTTACCATTTATTTACCGGTCCTGAATCGGCATGAAAAACATAATCATCGGAGGATTTAAACACATTTTTCATCAATTTTTCGTTTACCGTTCCATCCACTCTGATAACTGGAAAACATACAAAACTGTAGTTGGTTTGATTCGTATGCACATTTTTCAGTGCCGCCGCTTCCAGTGTTACAAAACAAGAATGGACCCATTAATTTTTTTGTTATCAATAACACCGTGGTTGTTATCGAGATCGGGGTATATTTTTAATCGCGTGCAGGCTGTTAACTAAATTAACTTAGTCCACGCGTATTCTATTTACTCGCGGTACTACATTCTTTTAATCCGGAAGCAATTTGTCTATCTTCGTACAATACATTTGAGCTGCGCGTGTGCATGTCCTCGAACACGATCTCGAACGACGTAATCGGATAAATTTTTTCGTATGTTTCGTAGAAATTATTGATACTCTAGTTCGACATATTGTATTACTCGGACAAAAAAAGATTGTTCCTGGAAAAAATTATCAATATAATCTTGGTAAGATCGACAGAAAAATTGATCGACACTCACGTTCTACCTACCCACGGTAACATTTTCTTCTTAACCCAGAAATAATCTTTCTACCCTCGTACAATACATTCGAGCTGTTTCCACGTCCTCGAATACCATCTACCGTGTTTTGTAAAAATTATCGACCAATTATATCGCTTTAAACGAAAAAAAAAAAAATCACATTTTACTCAGTTACGATACTCCTTTCCTTTTAACCCAAAAGTAATCTTTCTACCTCCGTACAATACATCCGAGCTGTTTTTCACGTCCTCGGACACCATTTCGTTCGTTTCGTAGAAATTATCGACGCTCTAGTTCGTCAGATTGTATTGCACGAAGAATGAAATATCGCTCTCGTAAGAAATCATCGGTATTGTGTCGACCTTCGTGAGCCCATTCATGTAAAAATTGCTCGCCACTGTTGTGATTCAAATTAATCACGGCGCCGCATTCTCCTTGGCCCGGGAGTGATCTTCCTGTCTTCGTACAATACATCTTGAGAACTGCGCGTTTCCACGTCCTCGAACCCCATCTAGGACAGTGAAAACTGTTAATTGTACCGTCTGAGACGTCGAGAGTGAACGCTCGTTGTTCTCGCGGGCGTAAAAAGCGAACGATACGGTGGGCATTGTTGACGCGGCGCTTATTGAAAGTGCGGACGTAGGTTCACGTATTACCGCTCGGTACACATCCCCTGTATAGCCGACGATTCGAGCGTTCCTCCTTATCGGGCTTGTTCCCGAGAAACCCGGCCACGTCGAATCCGTGGAACGTTGGCGAAAGAAGGGCCGCGATCTCGTTCCACGTCTCACGTGATACCTTTCGAGATGAATTTCTCTCCGGCTCGTCGCTCGAGAAATGCTATAGCCCTAGGGTCGACGGAATTCATTTCGATGATCGCGCCCCCTCTCCCTTGGGTGCAGGGATGGCTTGTTTATTTTCGAGGGATTCATTTGTTAACGGCGTACGTCAATGGATGCCGACGAAGGGAGTTAGCATATAGCGAGGGTCGGTAGATGAAAATTAATCATGGAGATCTGAACGTCGGATCCCATTTATACGGACAAAATTTTCCCGGTGTCGATTGTTGGAGGATAATAATGTCCTTCGAGAAATATTGGTTTTCCTCGGCGGAGAGATACGTAACATGTACTGGTTTTTGTAGTACAACCATCGTTATATGATAAATATTATTGGTTAGTGATATCTAGGTTAATACTATACGGTGTATTTTTGCCGAGAAGGAAAATGACGAAGGGGTCGAGACATTCATTGATAACGAAAGGTTCGCGAGCACAACTTTCGTGCATCTAGCGATAACCCAAATTGATATTCTTCCTATTGGATGTCCAGCGATTCCCGCTTTCAAGTGACACTTATTAATGCGGGGATCGGATAATTCACAGCAACTTGACAAGAACTTGGAATTTTCATCTTGCTGTTTTTCAACTTTAAAGGAGAAACTATCTTTTACATGATACGCATTTATTTTATTTGTGTTTATGTAACTCCTAAGTTACCAAAGGTATCGAAGAAATACTTTTAATAAAGGTTGCACCGAAAATCTGCTAATTCCAATTTTTTTTCTAATATTCTTCTCAAAGAATTGAATTGACCTTAAACTGACCTTAGATCGAGTATAAACACAAATATGAAATAAAAAATTGAATCTTTCGTATATCCAACGAGATTACAAGTGTACCTCAAACACAAACATTTAACGAATGGAAATACTTCGTCAGCCTTTTGTTTCTACAATTGACCCCTATCAGGACAGTCACCCGTTACAGTACAATATCGATCGTTCTCCAGAGTGTGATTTTTGCCAGGTTTATACGACCGAATATACCAAACTTTACTTACTCAGGATATCAACATCCACCTACGCTAGTTTGGATCATTCGTCTATGCTCTCGTGCTACGTCTCGCTTTCACATCCCTCTCGTCTTCTTCCATTTCGTTTCGGACCTGGGTGTCACGAAACATTCCCCATCGAGGGCAACAAACACGCGCAATATAAATATCAGTTCGATCGGGTCTCGGTTCCAATTCGTCGGCGAGTCTATTGGGTTGTTCCAGAAAATATTGCGCATTTTAGTCACTTTACTGTCCGTTATTTTTAAACTGGCCATTGGAATAAAATACACACTGTCACTTGAAAGCGGGCTGCACTTCATTTCACCATTCATTTACATCCACAATATTACGAGAAAATACAATTACGTTAAAAACGCTGGCATTCCCCTTTTCAACGTATCAATGATCTTGACACCGTTACTCGACACTGCTCCGAAAGTAATTACATTCCTCCACAACACCACGAATGGAAAAAATCCAGTAAACCCTGCTTTCAAGTGAATCATGACATTGTCACTTGAAAGCGGGCTCTATATAATTCCACAATATCACTTACATCCACGGTATTATAAAAAATTAGAGCACTATCAGAACCCTGACACTCCCCGCTTTCAAGCAACAATCTCGACACTGTTGCTCGAAAACGGGGTCTCTGTTCTACCGTTCCACCTTTCGTGGTATCACGGATAAATCGAACCACTTCCAGAACAACGACAAAACACCTTCCATCGCCGATCCCGAAACAATAATTATTAGAGGGAAAAATAGGTCATTTTTTCGAGGAGCACAATATTTCCCGGAACATCCTAAATAGTTCAGCTCTGCTCCCGGGACCCGAAAAGCTCCCCTTCGATCTGGTAATTCCCCCTTTAAGCTTCAAGCCAGGTGGTCCACTCGCGTGTCACACATAGGGTAGGTGGTGGGGGATGTGCGATGGGCGATGGGGAGGGAGGGATACACAGAGGCGCCTTGAGGAGGCAACCGACTGCTGGCTTGTCCCCGATACACGCACGACACCCGTGTCCATCGGCTTCGGCTCGTCCCTGTATTGTCCCCGTGCATGTACGGTCGTATGGCTTAGGCGCGTACATTCGTAGGAGGCTTACCGAAGACGACGATGACGACGACGACAACGACGACGTCCGACGCGGCGAACAATAGGGCGATTAACGCGGCGAGTACATGGAAAAGCAGCACGCCCGATAACGGAAACGCTTCACGCCTGAAAGAGCCGGTGGAACAAGCGGCTCTAAAACCGTGGTTGAGAGAACGACGAAGGATGACACAGGGGGACGAGGGATGGAAAGGGATGGCGCGTGGAGATGGGTGGGAGGGAGGGAGGGAAAATACACCCAAGAGAAACGCGGAGGTGTTTTCGCGAGAGTGATGTCGGGACGAGTGGAAGAGGAAAATGTCGGATGATACTGGTCCGTGGGCGGATACACGGCCGAGCACTGGGGTTGAATTTTAATTCATACGAGATAATTAAATGTGTGCGGGGTGAAACCACCCCGCACAAAGGAGTTGCTTTGGACGTTGTTGGTGGTTTACGCTCGACACCGAGGAAGCTGCAAATGGTTTCAAAATATACTTGGGGGGATCATGTACCTATTTTCTTCTTCCGTTTCGGTGATGTATTTGTTCAAAAGCTACGCCCCACCCCCCGATAGAAGAGACAGGTTGGTTCGTAGAATTATTTTCGAGACGTTTTTCTTGGTGGAACTTCAGCTTATTTTGTCGCGAGCGGGGAACTTTTCCCCGAGAATTCGAGGTTAGGACATTTTTCCTCGTTAAGCGGGCTGATGTATGGCACGAATTCTACCGCTCGAGGTAGAATTTCTAAATTCTTGCGCATTCTTTCGGACGCGTCCCGCTGTGCCCCGTAAAGTAACCGTGGAATTTCTCTGGTATCTTTGAGGTTAAGTTTTTCTTCGTTAAATGATGCCGCGTATAAAATGAATTCTTTTCTTTGTGAATGCACGCTGATTTTTAGGGCAAACTGAAAGACTGTTAAAAATAGGTAGAATAGTTCTTAAAGGTATTGGCTATAATTGAGGTTAAGTTAGTAACGATAGTATTTTTTAAAGAAATTATCAACACTTCAAATTAAGTTGGCAGTATTTAACTCGTTTTATATGCACAGAATTACATACACGGGCAATAGAAACGTGAAATAAAATTAATATAAGACATATAAGAATAGTATAAAATATATAAAAACGAAATAAGGTAAGGAAAAGTAGAATAAAATAAATGAAAACCTACTGCTATTAAATATGGTACAAACTTAAACCACTTTGATTTCGAGAATGTAAAAGTAGCCAATATCGAAGGAAATGCTTGCAATTATACTTGAATTTCCGGCTGGCTGTTACGTAAACGTTTTTCGAAGTTTCACTTACATTCTTAAGAAAGGAACAACACCAACGCAAGAATGCACCGTCTCTCGGATAAATCGCAGATCACGAGGAAACTTTTCAGACGGTTGAAAAAGTACAATAATGTTGACGTTCAAAAGTTGAACTACGATTATTTTTCGCTCTAGCCCGGGTGTTCTCGTTCGAACGACTCGCGCGTCCCAAGCTCTGATAAGGATCGTCTCGATCTTTCTTATCGCGGGATACTTCGGTCGCATATATTGGCTAACCCCCCTCCCTACGTTGTTACACTTTCGGTATCCTTTAAGGGGGCGTATCTCTCGCCTAATCTCGGTAGGGGATCACGAGGTATAAACGGAACCATCGTTGGCTCTCCCCTAATTGCCAACCTTCCACCGAAATACCACCTGAACGGGACACTGGGTGCGAATAAATGTGTTGCTATACTTTCGAGAAAGAAGATAGCGCACGCCAGTGGCGACATACTGCACTAGAAAGTTATAATACAATATTATATCTCTTGCGAGTGGACTTCTGTCATGCCGATTGTGTCAACAGAACCATCTCCAATATCTTGTTATCTATTAATTTCATAAAAAACAATATTTCATTCGAAATTCATTTCATATAAGGAGACTACTCTCCTTAATTTTCTATGTCTAATATTTCCAAAAATATTCAAGTGACCTCCAGTTTTTCAAAGATTATATTCTATCAAGGTTATCCTTAAAATCACCTTATCACTGGTCATTGAATTCATCTATTGACTCTGGAAAAAGAAAACGTGCAGTGTCATTTAAAAAACGCAAGGTCATTTAAATAACAATAACAGTTGTATAGAATATCTTCGTATTTCCAACGAAATATTTACAACGAAAATGAAAAAATAAATAACCCACTGAGTTTCGTTCATATCCCGTCGGTAGTAAACTCGTATCCACAAGGCTTCATTCCTCGATCTCGGCTCATTCTTACCCAAAGAGCCCCAATAGCCACTCCTGCACCCTATATATAATGTTCACAGTCAGTCCCGACCGCCATTCGATCTCTTTTACGCACACCGATTGCGGAATTCGTTGAAACGAAATATCGATAATACCGGGCGCCGTTTAATTCCACGGGGACCGGGTCCAGCGATGATATCGGTGACTTGGAAGGCATCTTGCCTCTGAAATTGCATTTCGAGGAGCCCGCGGTGCATTCCCAGTTGCACTCGAGGTACAATGAGCGCCGCGAACAACAGAAATCCCGGAAACTCAAAAAAGTAAACCAGCACGCGTGCCAATGAAAAAGTGCAACGCGTCGGTGGAAGAAAACACCGTCGAAGTGTTCCCCGAGCGAAGAGATGAAGATGAACGGGTAACGGGGGGGTTTGAGGAGAACAGAAGACAGAAGACCGTGCAACCTTCGCTGTTTCCCTGCAGTTGTCCTGCACTCGCGTGTAGACGCTGAAGCAGCCGGGCGGAAGACGCTCGACGCGTCGCGAACAATGGGGCAATTAAGGGGGTTCCCTCGTGTCTCGGTCGGAAAAAAGATCATCTTTTTTCCCTCCTTTCTTTTTCTCCCTTTCTCAAACTGTCGAGTTTGGAAAGCACAACTTCCAATCGGGAAATCAAAATCGAAATGGAATTGACGAGGATAAGGATGATCGATTTCGTGGATGGAATATCGTGCCGGAATGAGTTTACAAGCTTCACCAGTATCGTAGAGGACACTTTTTGTCGATACGTTAATTAATATTTCGTTTCCCTCGAAATGCGATGAGTACAAAGTGCTGTAGAAGTAGTGCTCCTCGGTTATTGATAAAATACGTTCCTCCTTTTTGCGTTTCTTCAACTGGATTGTCATTTCGGCGAATGTATATCTACGAGAAGAAAACCCTATTGACCGAACTTCGTCCCATTGTATACCATTCATTGTCCTCTCCGACAAAGAGGAGCGAAATTTTATTCGAACAATAGGTGACGTATAGAAACAATGTAGGCCTATTTCTCTGCGATGTTTATTCGACCGAATGGCGATTCAGATACTCTGTATTCGAAAGATGCAAATTTATTTTCGAGGGTATTGCTCATTATTCGAAATTTCTATCTAAATTGTTACATAAAAATGATCGTGATTACGCAAGAATTGAAAAAAATTCGAAAAATCGTCCATCCTTTATAGGTAACTGGCGATCTCGAGTCTTGGACATTATTCGAGGCACCACTGTACAAAAAGATTCAGTTCGCGTTCTAATAATAACAAAGATCTCCTCTTTTCTGCGATATTCTCTTCCTCTTTCTTCTAATAATTACGGTTTTCAGACTTAACCTTCGGTCACGTTCCTCTAGAAAAAAAGGGGGAAATAAGTACGAACGTCTGGGAAGAGCGAAGCGAAAGTAAGAAGGGGGAAGGGTTGTCGCGCGTACGGAGAGACGCGAGGTTATCGCGTTGATAACGGCGGGGGTACACGAGCCACGAAACAGGCGACATTCATTAATCGACGCCGCGGCATCGTCACCCTTTAAGCGCAAAAGCTTTTGCGTCTCATTAGTGTGGCACCGAGAGAGGGGTTGCATCGAAGAGGAGCCACGCCAGCGCCACTTCACATTCACCGCTTTTCCTCTTTCCCCTTACCTGCGATTTTGCCCAGTGGCGTAGCCAGCAATTCAATTCGAGGAGTTTACTTAGTTCTGTGTTTTTGTTTGGCCTGGGTTAGATTTTGAACCAGCGACTCACAGGGTCATAGAAATCGCGTTTGTATTATTCCAACGTTGCCGCACGATGACAGCCTTGTTAGTACAATTAAGGGAATCAGTTGTGCGATATGGTGAACACTTGGCCCGATTAAAATAATTCGTGTTTCAGGTAGAATCGTGCACACATCAGAAATTTGCATTCGAGGAATTTAACTAAGTTCTGGGGCTGTAGATCACAAGTCCGAGAGAATGTTCGAAAAATTAATGAATTTTTTATTTTGCGACGATAAACAAATTTCGTATGTTTGTTTTGTATCAATCTCAACTGACGTTGTATCTATCGAGTATCGATTTCTCTTTCTCGGTGTCGAGTTTTAGTTCTGGGATGTGGTGGGACTAACCGCGCGACACTTATCAAGGGACGGCTCACGACTCTTACCGAGGATTTTCTGTACTCGATATATTTCCTTGAAAAACCAAATGCAGCACTTATATCAGAGATACTTGTATTCATAACTATGTTACTCGATTGCAGAAAGTATTGGGAAATATTTTGAACGAAAGTTATCCCGATTTTAGAGGCCTGTAAATTTCCAGGAAAAATGTCCGGTAGGGGAAAAAGTTTCTCGCATAAGATTTACCATACTGGATGCATTTTCTCGGGGAACCAAATGATACACGCTGGTCTTTTCCACCTCGGCTACGCCACTGTCTCTCCGCGGCGTCCTGTGAAGTGGAAGAGGGAAAGATAGGGATGAAAACTGGTCGGGCAGAGTCTCCTTCACTTCGTCGAATGTTCCCTTTGTACTTAGCCACGACGAAGACGATAACAGCGGGGAGAAGAAAATCGCGCGGCGGCCTGGCTGTCTTGATGCGATAACGTTGGATCTGATGTGGATTACGGCGCTGACTGTCGGACTCTGCTTCGTAGGGATCATCACTGACGTTATGGTGATCTTGTCTATCGGCCTTCATTTATGGACGACTGATTGTCGTTGCGAATGATTCGAAGGTAATTTCACTGCTCGACGAGCGAAATTGGTCGTGCATTTTCTTTCGACCTTATCAAAACCTATAAATCTTCCATTTTATTGGATATATTCATACTTTTACCCGTAATAACCCGTTGTTGAACATTAGAATCTGAACCGTGAGTTTAGAAAATAAAAAATAAAAATAAGGTAGTGGGGGTAGTTCCCCAGTGACCTTGAGCAGCTAAATTATTTCGTGTCTACCTCTGTTTCGCGAGCTTGAGTTCCTTGCAGAGAAATGCACTTGTTTGCGATTGATAGAGAACGCGCACCATGTTCGAAGCGTGAAACGTTGAAGTTATGAGCAGTCTGTTTCATTGCGAAACGGAGTTGTAAACTTATAAGTAAACATAACACAATATTTGAACAATCTTCGAGCAAAATTCGATAACTTTCATTGTCTACGTGATATAGGCGGGAGGGAGCTGGTTGAACAGCAATGGTGGAGAGAGGTGGGTGGAAAAGCAGGCAGAACGCGTTATACTTTGTCATTCAATTTTCAGACAGGAAGAAAGAAGAAAAAGACACGAAGACAAGCAGGCGGCTGAGATTGCATCAGGGACGGCGGGTTACGCGGTGGAATTATATTTTCTAACTAGTTTGAAGTTATATTGTTCGATGGTATTAGTTTGCAAGTATACTTAATTTAACCCCATCGAATAGAAATAGAGTTACGATGAGTGGAGAGGGTGCAAGGGGAGATGCCGCCTGATATATGGGTCCTGGGCGTTTGCTAATGACGCAGGTAATAAAATGAGATCGAAACGGTAGGAAATGAAACGCGGCGGGTGAGGAGTGGGGGGAGGATAATTTTGTGTTTTATTTTTGCGTCTTGTACACGTATAAAACTTTGTGATAAATTTATTTCTAGATACGAGTTGCGTACAATTATTAAGTAACAGAAGCAATATATATTTTGAAAATTGTTCAAGTTTAGTATAAATACAAAAAAGTAGAATTTTGTTCAATGTACAAAAACAACTTCCGAGAGTCTCTTCGATAAAGGTTTTGATAATTTACCTATCCAATGCTATACACAGTATATTTAAAATTTTTTTTTCGAAGTGTTTACAATCTTTCGGTGTTCCTTTGCGTCGTTCCACTGCAAAATAGAATCCTGTAAACGCTCGTAACGAGAGAACTATTCCCGGTCCGTTACGGGGATGAATAGTCAATGAACATCGAATTAACATATTTCCGAGAGACAATGCGTTGCACCGATTGTTGGACTTGGTTGGAAATTGTTTCGATCGGTTCAATTTCCCTCCGATTTTGCGACACTATCGACGACGTGGCGACGAGGAAGGAAAGTACAGCGAAATTGTGTCTCCTGTTTTTTTTTTTTTTTTCGAGATTGAAGAAGGAGAAAAAAAAATTGGTGATGGATATTCATCGAGTCCGTTGCTTTTGTGCTCGGTCAGGACAACGACGACAATGGAGAACGCGTCTCGCGGAGAACAGGATCCCCCTCCCCTCCTCTTAGACGTGATAACATCGAAGATGCAACGTATCGTCCCAGCCCACTATTGGATTTTGCTTTACAGCCGGGAATTCTTTCGCGCGCACTCAATCGGTCCAAATTGGTCGAGATTGATTCGTTTCGAGCTTGCATCGATGGTCGATCGAACTTTGTCGTCGAGCGTAAATTCGCTGGTTGCGCTCCATCTTCCTCGATATTGAATTTGATGAGGAAACAGAGGAGGGGAGAGCTTACCGCGTGGAAAATGTGTTTTGTTATCGCTGGCTGAGAAAGCGACGAATTTTCAGCGAAAGTATTTACCGAATAGAAAATGAATTTCTTATGAAGGATCACCGCCAAATGTTTTGGTCTTTCAAGGTCAAACGATGTCAAACTTACGATTAGTTAGCTGTCGTCAACTTGAGGTTTCATTTATTGAAAATCTACATTGAATCGTTGACCGTTACTGGACGTTCGCTTTGATCGTTGTTAGGGTCTTGAGACGTTTACTAGGTAAATGCTAAATGTTTTGGCCACTCAAGGTTATCGCCAAATATTTCGACTGCACAAGATCACACGCTTGAATGCAAGAGAAATATACAAATACGACCCGCTGATATTAGAAATTCGGTCAACCTTTGGCACACCTACAATTAGCGATGCTGTCCTCAACTTGTTCCAGTCGCCTAGATCTCAGGTCCGTCGCGAACTGATACGTTAATTTCGCTGAATATAAACTCACCGAAAACGAACAGTTCAAAGTAACCGAGATCAGCGAGCAGTCCGAGATAGAAAAGGGATTTCGAGACAAAGGGCCGAGGGAAACGAAAGCAAAGAGGAATGCCAGTTCGTGTTATCCGATTGGCGAGATAATTAGAAGCTGTAGACGCCTGGTAAACCGGGAAGGTCTCATTATGACGAGTTTTACGAACTACCGGATCGTATTACGCATTATAAAACCATGGTGCCCCGGTTTCAAGCTATCGTTCTCGAGGCAACTGTCGCGCCAGTTCACAAATGCCTGGACGTTGAACTACGAGTAAACGAAGAATGTAATTAGAGGAATTCCTTTCAAACTGGTTACCGAAGGAATCGCTATGTAAATTGACGGGACAGGGGGATAAAAATGTCGCCCGCATAATTAGAGGTACACCTTTTACAACGAATACCGGTGATTAAGTAGATACTGGTCTCTCTCTCTCTCTCTCTCTCTCTCTCTCTCTCTCTCTCTCTCTCTCTCTCTCTCTCTCTCTCTCTCTCTTCTCTCTCCTCTCTCTCTTCGTTTGTAGGGCTTTTATTTCTCATCGTGGAAGAAACGAGATTTAATTTCGGTCGCTTTAAATCTCTCGTTTCTCTCCCGCGACGATGCCGACCACGGTGAAATGAAGAAACAGGAAGGGGGAGAGGGTCGGAGCGAGGGAGAAAGTGACGTCTGTGCCTTCATCTTGAAAACGGTGGCTGGGCACGGACGGACAGTATGGAAAATGAAACAATTCCGATTTACGTCCGGTGTTGTCTTTCACTCTTAGAGTCAGGATATTCCAATATTCTATCAGAGAGAAACTTCTTCCCTTCTTGGAATATTCAGTTTCCGCGGGAATACCGATAGAAATAGAAGAGCAAACTTCTTATGACGCAATTAAAAGGAAATCAAATATAAGCTTCAGCTTTCTGCGGAATGTCAGAGACGACGCGCTCGAGGGGGACAGAGAGCCGCGGTGCGCGTGCGGAAACAGGAGGGGGAACCGATGCCATGGTGGGGGTAGCTTATCGGTGACCTTGAGCGGCCAGTCGATCTTGCGCATCGCCCGCTGCACTCCTGTTACCCGGTCTGTTTTTCTGTATTCCAAATAATTTATTCCAGTAACGTTAACGGTATGAAATATCTTTGGATCGCGAGCAACAAGACAAAATTAAACATCCTCGTTATCAAACACAAAACAGTGCATTTTGCAAACGAAATTAATATTATTAGATAATATACTTAACATATATTATTTTTAGATAGTTTCCTCTCTCTCTTACTCTACACAATTTGTTTCCACTCTACATATAGATTAACACCAAGGGAGACTTAAAATTATAATCGAAACACCTTTATTGACATTATCCTAATTCAGTTTGCCAATTTTCTCCCTCTCACTCTCACTGTATACAATTTCGCTTCTCCGCCTCTCCTCTCCCAGAGTCCCCTCTCCGTAGATTGATACACCGTGGGCTACTTGGAACTACAATTGCATTATTACGTTTATTACAATTATCCTAATATTTGCATGTTAATTCTCTCTCTCTCTCTCTCTCTCTCTCTCTCTCTCTCTCTCTCTCTCTCTCTCTCTCTCTCTCTCTCTCTCTCTCTCTCTCTCTTTGTAGACCGATACATCGAGTGAAACCCGAAGCCCGAATGAAACGTTCGTTATCATTATCCCCAATTGCAGTCATCTAGTTACATACTATTTTATTCGTTACGAATAAAAATGATTGTTTTTCCGATAAACGGATTGTACTTGACACTCTCGTTTTTTTTGTTCAGGTAATCGCGAAACGTGTCACCGCGGAAGCGGAAGATTTCGCCACCAATTTCGCATCAACATTCGTCACTGTTGAATTAATCCCCGACCATTCACGCTCGTCGAGCGTTACCCGTGAATGCGCCTATTTGCTGTGTGCAAATTGAATGAATTTTTCCCGGTGAACAAAGGCAACATTATTCTTGGCGGCGCCATTGACGCGCGGGATG